>NC_141667.1:70859002-71466859 GCF_028749965.1 Puma concolor
TTACATGTTTTGGTAACCATGTGGGAACTAACATACCCTAAAAACTATCTTACTAAAGTCTTGACAGGGAGTAAGCACCACTGTCAACTTGCCAAATTTACTACATTGTAACTCAAAGCAGCTGAATGCTGTTTGGGTTATAAAGAACAGAAGGAGGTACAGAAAGATGTAGGGTAGTGAGTAAATCAGCAAACATTTGTTGAATGCATATTATATGCCCGGAACTTTTATAGGTAATTTTATATGCATTTCTTAGTGAATCCTAACAAGAATTCTTAGAGGTAGACTATTCTAATCTCCAAAAGGCATCAAAAGGTTCAGTAGCTGCCAAGGGTCACATATCTGGTAAATAAGAGAGTCAGGATTTGACCGGTGCTCTGTTGTATTGCTTTCTGCATAGGTAAGTGAGTTAACACTCAAGCTAAATATAAATAAGGTAAATTCCAGCTGCAGTACTGGTTGTTCTTACACACTCACCCACAAGTTCAGTAGCCCCTTATAACATTGTTTCAGTGGAGATGAAAACAGTAAACATTGGGACCCACAACGACTCAGAAGTTGGTAACCACCAGTGTTACACAGAGAATAAACCCAAAGAGGCTAAGGAGAGGAGCCTCAACACATTAAATTGATTTATTCTCCTACCTGCAAAATGATCTCACCAGATGCAGAAGTGTATGTTAACTCTGAAACCCACTGCGGAGAAAATTCTGCCTCCACCATTTTTCTCTTGTGAGTCCCCGCGGCACCCACGGTTCCAGTGACCACTATCCACATCTCTAAATAAGCAAGATCAATGATGTATGTAGTCAAAGGAAACGTGCCGTATTTCTACAGAATGGTAAGGCAAGTTGGTAGAAAGCAAGTTGTGATTAAATAGGGGTAAATGTCAAGTCCCTACTGTTACACTAAATCCACTCTACATGGTCTTGTTCTGTCCTAATTAGTCTCAGTCCCAGACGGCTAAGCCTTTTGGTTAATGAAAACCCATGGCCTCATCATGTCCAGTAACATACCGCAGGAGGCCGAGAGAGCATTGCCAGAGCAGCTTGGCAGAAGTTGCTTGTCTATTCATAGACTGCTTTGCACTTAGAATCAATGAAAAGTTAATGATTACATCACCAATATACAACCTCACTTAAGGAGGCAGTGGTGCAGCCCATGACAGGACAGCCAGCAAATGTTGGAGCTAGGACTTAAATTCAGGTTTTTTTGACCACAAACTTTCTTACTGGTTGACCAAAAGCTATTCTCTTGATTTCTTGCCCAGAGTAATTCTTTGGTAAGCCAGGGCAACAGCTAAGGCTAGATCGGAAATCGGTTGCATTTGCTTACAAACCTGCTTTGTAAATAGGTCCTCAGCTGCAAGCAGACAGAGTGGGAAAATAGTGGCAAATAAGCAGATCAAGCCATTTACTTGTGAGTTACTTTTTCTCTGCTTCCATTTTTGGGTCAGTTTTTTTTATGTTTGTTTGTTTGTTTTGAGGTGTGGGGAGGGGCAGAGAGAGGGAGAAAGAGAATCCTAAGTGGCCTCCATGCTATCAGTGGAGAGCCCAACATGGAGCTCGATCCCACAAACCAAGAAATCATGACCTGAGCCAGAATCAAGAGTCAGATGTTTAACCAACTGAACCACTCAGCCTCCCAGGTCAGTTTTAAGTTAGGAAAACTTGAGGAGGGGAGGGGAGGGAGAGAGTGTGGGGAAGCAGAGCGGAAGAGCTGGTCTCCAGAATGAGACCAAATTAAAGCAAATGCTAGCAGTTCTCCAGCTTCTGGCAATCGAGGATTTCTCCACAGGTATTTGCCACATGTTAACCGTCTAAGGGGTTTTTATAAAGATATGTCAATATTTTTTAAAAAGCATATTTCAATAACATTTCAAAAATACGTGTGCAATTAAAAGAAGATACAACAAACCCCCATCGTCTATCTTCATGGCTTTAAAAATTTAAGAATTATTAACATTTTACCATATTGGCAAAAAAACCAAACAAATCACATATGTATATTTAGGTATATATAGCTGTTCCTTTTCCTCAAAAACAGGCAGCGTCCTCTAGGAAATTTGACTTCAACCTGCATACACAGACTCCTTCTCAGACACCCTCCTGAAGCCCTATGGGTCTCCCACAGTCAAAGGTGATAGATAGGCTTTGCCTAGCTCATCACCTGTGATCACTTGGCTGGAGGCAGTATCGTGGAATACTGGCCCAGAGAGTGCCAGACTGGGAATGAATGTTGCCTGAGGTGCAGGAAAGGTGGGGACGGGGCCTGAGAGCTGTCTCTGTCCACAGTCCACAGCTCTCCTTCACTGTGTGCCCACCACCTCTCCTTTCCATGTGGGATGTGCCAAAGTCGGTCTGCCCAGCAGCAAGGTAAGCTTCCCTCCCTGCAGGCTCTAAGAGACTGCATTATTGTAACGCCCTGCTCCCAAATCACTGAGAAAGTTTAGTTGCACTGCATTCAGGAAGACATCCATAATTCATGTCTCAAAGCATTAGTTTGTCCTTCTTGGGTTGGATTCTCTCTGCAGAAAATTCTACCATCTAACCTCTGGCCCATAATTCACCCCTGCAAAGTCTGCAGGAGGCCTCATGGGAAACAGCATTTCTTCAGCTCTGAGCCTGGAGGTTAAACGCATTTCATCTATTCCAGACTGGAGTCTAGGCGGCCTTTGCGTCCCTGAGAGCTTGCCCTGCAGCAGGCCCACTATTAAAATGAAAGTAGAGGGTGAAATTTGGGCCTTTTTAAGTATGGCAATACTGATTAGTAATCACTAGGAGCCCGGTGATTGCTTCATGGTCCTGAAGTAGAAAACCTGCTGCGTTAAAAAAAAAAAAAAAAAAATCACAATGAAGGGAATGTTTTGTCTTGTAAATTGAGTAACAGCATTCCCCTGTGACCTGTTAATGTCAAACATGTCTACAAAAGTGAGGATAAGCTTCTTTGCACCCAGGGAGAGTAGTTTTTCTTTATAAGTAGAAGTACAAATTTAGGGGTGTTCTCTGCAGACTTTCTTGAAAGAGCCTGAAAAGAGGGAAGCTGAGGCAATATTTACACACTCCCAAACATAAGTGAAGGAAAACCCCTCAATCCTGCCCATTACTCTGGAGATGACAGGTACTAGTCTTTTCTTATTCTTCTCAGTCGCTTCTTCCGTCCCTCCACTCCTTCCTTTGTTTGCACCTTCTTTCCTTCATCAGCCAGGTTGCCTGAGTTTCAATCCCAAGTCCAGCTGTGTGCTAGCTATGAAATCTTGGGTAGCTTACTTGACCTCCATGTGTATGTTGCCTCATCTATAGAACAGGGACAGGCTGCATTTCTCTCATAGGACTGAGTGAGTTAATACGCGTAAAGTACTTAGAATCCCGTCAGGTACATAGTAAGTGTTGGGTGGGAACCCTTAGTCTGCATTTCCCTTGTTTCCTTCCATGTGGAGGGAACCCTACTGCTGAGACACTCCCCTCCCACTCCCCCTCCCACGCTCTCCCACTCCGCACTTGCTGGAGGGTGACTTACTCTGATTAAAGTTAGGGTGACTAAAACTAAAGCCCTTTTCCTCCCTTGGAAGTGAGCGGTTGCCTCTGCTTTGCCGAGGGCAGCCCTCATTGAGGGTAACACTGCAATGTCGGCGTGGTGGTCAGGCGAATTCCAGAGTTCACTACAGAGGAGAGCACAGTCCTCAGACCCTGCTGCCTGTCGCCACAGACTGGGGTCCTGCGCCTCTGAGTTCCTTTCTCAAAAAGTTCCAAGTCCCCCTTCAGAGCACGGGAGTGGCCTGACTGGCAGTGACATCTGGGTGGAGGGTGAGTGTTGACCCCAGACCTATGTCTGTCTTTGGGGTGCCCCCCTCACCCTCTATCTACCCTGTAAGTGGTCCCTTCAAGCAGACGCTCCAGGGGGTGCCAACATTGATGTCCATGCGGTCATTCTAGGGCTCCATAGCCAGGCTCTGGTTCTAGGAAGGCATCCTGGCCAGCAATTCGCCTGCTGACTGGCAGCATATTTCCTTTGCAAGAGCGGGCAAGATTAGGCCACTGGAATCACACCCGTTTCAAGTGTGTCTCACGCACATCAGAAACAAAGCAAGCTCAGGGCTTGGCTTGAGCTACATGTGCCACCTGGTCTATGAGACTCAAGGTGGGGGCTGGCAGATGTCCAGCAGGTGTTCCACCCCTACTGCTAGCACCCAGAGTGCCAACCCCCCAGCCGGTGGGCTCCAGGGTGGCTATGCCCATCCCCTCTGAGGACACTTGAGAGCATTACTTCACAACACCAATAGGCCCTTTCCATCCATGTCCTCTCCTGCCTCCAATTGTGGTGACATCATTCTCTCACAAGTTGTTTTTAAGCTGTGCTGGATCAGAGGTTGGCATTTCTTGTGCAAAAGGAACTGCTCATCACCCCTCCTCTCTGCTAATGGTGTGTGGGAGGCAGGGGTGCTGTCTCCATGGAAAGAGATGACATTTTAGAAATGCGGAGACTACAGCCTAAGGAGTTCAAGAACGGATGTCGTTGGAAGACATGTTGCTATGTTGATGCTATAAGATTCTGAACACTACATTTAACATATCCAGAAATTGAAGTTACTCACATTTTCCTGTATATTCCTATTGAGACTTGCATATGTGGTCATCATCAACAAAGCACAATAACAACCTCTGATATAGTCAGTCATTGGATGCAGCTATTCACAGGTGACACTTTGGGTGATAAAGTGTCAGAAGTGATGATGTAACCAGCATTAAGTAAATGGAATTAGGGAACTGCAGAGGGAAGAAGACCTGTATTGTTTCGATACAAACAGACCCTGAAAGGCCATGACATCATGAGTAATAATGCTATTGTTATCATTTCTTCAGTGTGGGAGATAAAAAATTAGCTAGGAACATTGCAAATTACAATAAAGAACATGAGTAAATGGTTCCTGGACCTGGACAGGAAGAAGTGATGCCTGAATAGTATGAAAAATCTTCATATGAACTGATAGGACCACAAACAAGTTGTAAGTACGTCTTCTTCATTCATTATTTGTTCTCAATCTTGATTGGTAAATCACAGTACTTCACTTGGACCCATGGGTTTTATAATGTTTTTTATTCAAATTGTTTATATAGACAAGAGCCCAACAAAAATATTTTTCAAGGTCTTGCACATTCTAGGGGTGATCCTGGAGAGAAGTATTTGCCCATAGAAACAGCCATTTCCCTCACCTCAGCCTTTATTGGTAACAAGGTGCTACTTGGGTCACTATCAGCCACTCTTCTGTCTTATTTCTCAGTTTGTTTAGAATTTGATCAGGGAAGAGGAATGCTGTTTATTCAGACCCTCTCAAAGTCCCCAGTTGTAAGCATTCAATAAAGGTTGCCTATTATCATTTTTTAAACATTTGGGTTGTTTAAACTGACATATTGTTTTTAGGTGTACAACATAACGACCCAGTATTTGTATATATTACGAAATGATCACCCCAATGAGCCTAGTTAACATTTGTGCCATACGTAGTGACAAATTTATTTTTCCTTGAGATGAGGACTCCAAAGATCTATCAGGAACTTTCAAATATGCAGTACAGTATTAGCTGTAGTCACCATGCTGTAAATTACATCTCTAGGACTTATTTATTTTATAACTGTAAGTTTCTACTCTTTGACCTCATGTACCCTTTTTGCCTATATCCCCCAAATCCTCCCACCCCTGGCAACCACCAGTCATTTCTCTGTATCTCTGAGCTTGAGGATTTCCTGATTTTTGGTTTTTGAGCTGTTTTAGACTTCACATATAAGTGAGATCATACAGTTTATGTCTTTCCCTAACTTACTTCACTTTGCATAATGCCCTCAACTTCCACCCATGTTGTTGCAAATAGCAAGATCTCCTTCTTCTTTATGGCTGAATAGTATTCCTGTGTGTGTGTGTGTGTGTGTGTGTGTGTGTGTGTGTGTGTGTGTGTGTGTTTCTCTATATATTTTCTTTATCCATTCATCCATCAATGGACACTTACATTGCTTCCATATCTTGGCTATTGTAAATGATGCTACAATAAACATGGGGGTGCATGTATCTTTTAGAATTAGCGCCTTCATATTCTCAAGATAAATACCCAGAAGCAGAATTGCTGGATCATATGGTAGTTCTGTTTTTAAATTTCTGAGGAAACTTCATACGGTTTTCCTAGTTTACATTCCCACCAACTGTAAGGGTTCCCTTTTCTCCAAATCCTTGCCAACACTTATTATTTCTTCTATTTTGGATGACAGTATTTCTAACAGGAGGTGTGAGGTGCATCTCATGATTTTGATTTGCATTTCCCTGGTGACTAGTGATGTCAAACATCTTTTTATGTACTTTTTGGCTATTTGTATATGTTCTTAGGAAAAATGTCTATTTGGGTCCATTTCCATTTTTAAAACCAGATTATTTGTTTTTTGCTGAGTTGTATCAGTTCTTCATACATTTGCCATATTAACCCTTTATCAGAAATATTATTTGCAAATACTTCTCTCAGTAGTTTGTCTTTTCAATTTGTTGATGGTTTCCTTTGATGTGTAGAAGATTTATGTAGAATATTTATGTAGGACATTTATGCTTCTATGAATTTATCCAGGAATTTATCCAAGAATTTAGGCTGTCAAATGTATTGGTATATAGTTGTTCTAGTAGTCTCTTATGGTCCTGTGGATTTCTGCAGTATCAGTTGTATTGTCTCCTCTTTCATTTCTGATTTTATTTATTTAAGCCCTCTCTCTTTTTTTGGTGAGTGTACCTAAAGGTTTGTAATTTTATTTATCTTTTCAAAGAACAAGCTCTTATATTGATCTTTTCTATTGTCTTTTTAATCTTTCTTTATTTCCACTCTGTTCTTTGTGATTTCTTTCTTTCTACTTACGTTGGACTTCATTTGTTCTTTTTCTAGCTCCCTGGGGTGTAAAATTAGGCTGCTTATTTGAGATTTTTCTTGTTTCTTGAGGTAGACATTTATCACTATGGGCTTCCCTCTTAGCACTACTTTTGCTCTATCGCGTAAATTTTGGTGGTATGTTGTATTTTCATTTGTCTCAAGGTATATTTTGATTTCCTCGTTGACTTATTAGTTGTTCAATAGCATGTTTAATCACCACATATTTGTGAAATTTCCAGTTTTATTTTTGTTATTGATTTCTAGTTCCATACCATTGTGGTTGGAAAAGATGCCTGAAATGATTTCAGTCTTCTTAAATTTGTTAAAACTTATTTTGTGGCCTATATAATTTATCCTGGAGAATATTCCTTGTGCACTTGAGATGGATGTGTATTCTGCTTCTTTTGGATGGAATGTTTTGTTAACTCTAATATGTTGTTTAAGGCTAGTGTTTCCTTACCAAGTTTGTCTGGATGATGTATCATTGATACAAATTGGGGGTTAAAGTCTCTTTTATTGCACTGCTGTCTGCACTGCTACAGACCCTTTAGGTCTGCTAATATTTACCTCTTATATTAAAGTGCCCCTGTGTGGTCTGCATAAGTATTTACATGTTACAGTATTTAATGTTATATCCTGCTTTTATTGACCACTTTATTATTACACAGTGCTCTTCTTTTTCTCTGCTGATAGCCTGTGTTTTAAAGTCTATGTTGTCTGATATAAATATAGACACTCTAGTTTTCTTTTGGTTTCCATTTGTTTGGAATGTCTTTCTAACTCCATCACTTTTTGTCTGTGTGTATCCTTACATCTGAAGTGAGGCTTTCATAGGCAGCACATAAGTGAGTCTTGGTTTTTTTACCCACTCAGTCACTCTGCATCTTTTGATTGGAGAATTTAATCCTTTTATATTTAAAGGAATTTTTGATAGGTACGTACTTATTTCCAGTTTATTTTTTTTATTTAATTAAATTTTTTTTAATTTACATCCAAGTTAGTTAGCATATAGTGCAACAAAGATTTCAGGAGTAGATTCCTTAATGACCCTTACCCATTTAGCCCATCTCCCCTCCCACAGCCCCTCCAGTAACCCTTTGTTTGTTCCCCATATTTAAGAGTCTCTTATGTTTTGTCCCCTTCCCTGTTTTTATATTATTTTTGCTTCCCTCCCCTTATGTTCATCTGTTTTGTATCTTAAAGTCCTCATATGAGTGAAGTCATATGATACTTGTAGTTCTCTGAATGACTAATTTTGCTTAGCATAATACCCTCTAGTTCCATCCATGTAGTTGCAACTGTCAAGATTTCATTCTTTTTGATTGCCGAGTAATACTCCATTATGTGTTTATGTGTGTGTATACACACACACACACACACACACACACACACACACACACACCACATCTTCTTTATCCATTCATCCATCAGTGGACATTTGGGCTCTTTACAAAAAGAATTGTTTCCAAAAAGAGGCTTTCCAACTTTGGCTATTGTTGATAGCACTGCTATAAACATGGGGGTGCATGTGCCCCTTTGAAACAGCACACCTGTATCCCTTGGATAGGTACCTAGTAGTGCAATTGCTGGGTCATAGGGTAGTTCCATTTTTAATTTGCTGAGGAAACTCCATATTGTTTTCCAGAGTGGCTGCACCAGTTTGCATTCCCACCAACAGTGCAAAAGAGATCCTCTTTCTCCTCATCCTTGCCAACATCTGTTGTTGCCTGAGTTGTTAATGTTAGCCATTCTTTTTTTTTTTTTTTTTTTTTTTTTTTTTTTTTTTTTTTATATATGAAATTTATTGTCAAATTGGTTTCCATACAACACCCAGTGCTCATCCCAAAAGGTGCCCTCCTCAATACCCATCACCCACCCTCTCCTCCCTCCCACCCCCCATCAACCCTTAGTTTGTTCTCAGTTCTCAACAGTCTCTTATGCTTTGGCTCTCTCCCACTCTAACCTCTTTTTTTTTTTTTTTGTTCCCCTCCCCCATGGGTTTCTCTTAAGTTTCTCAGGATCCACATAAGAGTGAAACCATATGGTATCTGTCTTTCTCTGTATGGCTTATTTCACTTAGCATCACACTCTCCAGTTCCATCCACGTTGCTACAAAAGGCCATATTTCATTTTTTCTCATTGCCACGTAGTACTCCATTGTGTATATAAACCACAATTTCTTTATCCATTCATCAGTTGATGGACATTTAGGCTCTTTCCATAATTTGGCTATTGTTGAGAGTGCTGCTATGAACATTGGGGTACAAGTGCCCCTATGCATCAGTACTCCTGTGTCCCTTGGATAAATTCCTAGCAGTGCTATTGCTGGGTCATAGGGTAGGTCTATTTTTAATTTTCTGAGGAACCTCCACACTGCTTTCCAGAGCGGCTGCACCAATTTGCATTCCCACCAACAGTGCAAGAGGGTTCCCGTTTCTCCACACCCTCTCCAGCATCTATAGTCTCCTGATTTGTTCATTTTGGCCACTCTGACTGGCGTGAGGTGATACCTGAGTGTGGTTTTGATTTGTATTTCCCTGATAAGGAGTGACGCTGAACATCTTTTCATGTGCCTGTTGGCCATCCGGATGTCTTCTTTAGAGAAGTGTCTATTCATGTTTTCTGCCCATTTCTTCACTGGGTTATTTGCTTTTCGGGTGTGGAGTTTGGTGAGCTCTTTATAGATTTTGGATACTAGCCCTTTGTCCGATATGTCATTTGCAAATATCTTTTCCCATTCCGTTGGTTGCCTTTTAGTTTTGTTGGTTGTTTCCTTTGCTGTGCAGAAGCTTTTTATCTTCATAAGGTCCCAGGAATTCACTTTTGCTTTTAATTCCCTTGCCTTTGGGGATGTGTCGAGTAAGAGGTTGCTACGGCTGAGGTCAGAGAGGTCTTTTCCTGCTTTCTCCTCTAAGGTTTTGATGGTTTCCTGTCTCACATTCAGGTCCTTTATCCATTTTGAGTTTATTTTTGTGAATGTTAGCCATTCTGACAGGTGTGAGGTGGCATCTCATTGTGATTTTGATTTGTATTTCCCTGGTGATGAGTGATGTTGAGCATTTTTTTCATGTGTTG
The DNA here is from genome assembly GCF_028749965.1 of Puma concolor. Classification (NCBI taxonomy): domain Eukaryota; kingdom Metazoa; phylum Chordata; class Mammalia; order Carnivora; family Felidae; genus Puma; species Puma concolor. The sequence goes on from NC_141667.1 coordinate 70,868,979, forward strand.
GTTGGCCACCTGGATGTCTTCTTTGGACAAATGTCTATTCATGTCTTTTGCCCATTTCTTCACTGGATTATTTGTTTTTTGGGTGTTGAGTTTGATAAGTTCTTTACAGAGTTTGGATACTAACCCTTTATCTGATATGTCATTTGCAAATATCTTCTCCCATTCCATCAGTTGCTCTTTAGTTTTGCTGATTGTTTCCTTCGCTGTGCAGAAGCTTTTTATTTTGATGAGATCCCAATAGTTCATTTTTGCTTTGGTTTCCCTTGCCTCCGGAGATGTGTTGAGTAAGAAGTTGCTGTGGGCAAGGTCAAAGAGGTCTTTGCCTTCTTTCTCCTCGAGGATTTTGAAGTCTTTCTATTTTACATTTAGGTCTTTCATCCATTTTGAGCTTATTTTTGTGGATGGTGTAAGAAAGTGTTCCAGGTTCATTTTTCTGCATGTCGCTGTCCAGCTTTCCCAGCACCACTTGCTGAAGAGACTGTCTTTATTCCATTTGATATTATTTCCTGCTTTGTCAAAGATTAGTTGGCCATATGTTTGTGGGTCCATTTCTGGGTTCCCAATTCTGTTCCATTGATCTGAGTGTCTGATTTTGTGCCAGTCCCATACTGTCTTGATGATTACAGCTTTGTAATACAGCTTGAAATCTGGGATTGTGATGCCTCCTGCTTTGGTTTTCTTTTTCAAGATTGCTATGGCTATTTGGGATCTTTCCTGGTCCATACAAATTTTAGAATTGTTTGTTCTAGCTCTGTGAAGAATTTTGGTGTTATTTTTATAGGTATTGTATTGAATATGTAGATTGCTTTGGGTAGTATTGACATTTTAACAATATTTGTTCTTCCTATCCAGGAACATGGAATCTTTTTCCATTTTTTTTTTCTTTTGTGTCTTCTTCAGTTTCTTTCATAAGCTTTCTATAGTTTTCAGTGTATAGATTTTTCACCACTTTGGTTAGATTTATTCCTAGATATATTATGGTTTTTGATGCAATTATAGATGGGATCGATTCCTTGATTTCTCTTCCTGTTGCTTCACTATTGGTGTATAGAAATGCAACCAATTTCTGTGCATTGATTTTATATCATGCAAGTTTGCTGAATACATGGATCAACTCTAGCAGTTTTTTGGTGGAATCTTTTGGGTTTTCCATATAGAGTATCATGTCATCTGCAAAGAGTGAAAGTTTGACCTCCTCCTGGCTGAGCTGGATGCCTTTTATTTCTTTGTGTTGTCTGATTGCAGAGGCTAAGACTTCTAATACTATGTTGAATAACAGTGTATTGCCAGTTTATTAATTGCTTTCTGGCTGTTTATAGTTCCACTTTGTTCCTTTCTACTTCTCTTGCTCTCTTCCTTTGGAGTTTGTTGACTTTCTTTAGTTGTATTCTTAGATTTCTTTCTCATTATCTTTTGTGTATCTAGTATAGATTTTTGCTTTGTGGTTACCATGAAGATTACATAGAACAACCTATATTTATCACTTATTTTCTTTTTTTTATATGTATTTTCAAGAGAGAGTGCAAGAAGGGGAGAGGAGTAGAGGGAGAGAAAGAATTTTAAGCAAACTCCACTCTCAGTTCAGAGCCCATCACAGGCCCTGATCTCATGACCCTGGGACCTTGACCTGAGCTGAAATCAAGAGTTGGATGTTCAGGGGCACCTGGGTGGCTCAGTTGGTTAAGCGGCCGACTTCAGCTCAGGTCATGATTTCACAGTCCGTGAGTTCGAGCCCCACGTCGGGCTCTGTGCTGACAGCTCAGAGCCTGGAGCCTGTTTCAGATTCTGTGTCTCCCTCTCTCTCTGACCCTCCCTTGTTCACGCTCTGTCTCTCTCTGTCTCAAAAATAAATAAGTGTTTAAAAAAAAAAGAGAGAGTTGGATGTTCAACCCAGTCATGCAAGTTCCCCTATCACAGTCTATTTTCAGTTGATAACAACTTAAGTTTGAATACGTTCTAAAGCTCTACATTTATACTCTTCCCCACAATGTTTTATATTTTTGACACACAGTTTATTTTATTTTTATCTTGTATCTCTTATTTAATTATTGTAGTTATAGTTGTTTTTACTACTTTTCTTCTTTAACCTTCATTTTAGCGTTATAAGTGATTAATCCACTACCTTTACTATATATTTATCCTTATCAATGAGATTTATACTTTCATTGTTTTCTTATTATTAATAAGCACCCTTTCTTTCAGCTTAGAGAAGTCCTTTCAACATTCCCTGTAAGGCCAGTTTAGTAGTGAACTCCCTGAGGTTTTTTTTGTCTGGAAAACTCTTTATCTCTCCTTCAATTTTGAATAACTTTGCCCGGTGGAGTGTTCTTGGTTACAAATGTTTTACTTTCAGCACTCTGAATATATTGTGCTAGTTTTCTTCTGACCTGCAAAGCTTCTGCTAAAAAATTGACTGATAGTCTTATGGGGGCTCCCTTGTATGTAACAAGTTGCATTTCTCTTGCTACTTTTAAGATTCTCTTCTTGTCTTTAACTTTTGACATTTTAATTAAATGTGTCTTGGTGTGGGTCTCTCTGGGTTCATGGACTTCATGGATCTGGAAGCCTGTTTCCTTCCCCAGGTTAGGGAAGTTTTCAGCTATTATTTCTTCCAATAAGTTTTCTGTCCTTTCTGTTTCTCTTCTCCTTTTGGCACTCCTATAATGTGAATGTTAGTCTGCCTGATGTTTTGCCATACATCCTTTGAGCTATCTTCACTTTTTTAAATTCTCTTTTCTTTTTGTTGCTCTGATTGGGTGAGTTCCACTGCCTTGTCTTTGAACTGACTGATCCTTTCTTCTGCTTTATCTAGTCTTCTATTGAACACTTCTAGTCTATCTTCAGCTCAGTTTTTCTTCAACTCTATGACATCTATTTGGTATTTTCATATATTTTCTATCTCTTTGTTGAAATTCTCACTGTTTATCCATGCTTCTCCCAAGTTCAGTCAATATCTTTATGACCATTACTTTAAACTGTTTATCAGGTAGATAATTCTCTCCATTATATTAAAATTTTTTTTCTGAGGTTTTATCTTGTTCTGTGTTTCCTCATTTTGCTTGACTCTGTTTTTATGTACTAAATGAAACAGCTACCTCTTCTAGTCTTCAAGGAGTGGCCTCATGATAAACCTTATCATCAACCATGTCCTAGCTGTTGGTTGTCTCTCAAGCTTTTGTGATTGTCCAAGCAGCCTATTTTGTTTTCAGTAGTGCCTAGTTGTTAAGGATGTGCTAAGATCTGTCAGTGTCCCAAAGAAGGGGATCTCAGTGAACATCTAGGTTCAGGCTGATTGGAAGTCAGATCTCAGGCAGCAGCTTTTAAAGTAAGCAAATATATACAGCACTGTGGGACTGCAAATATAAGCCTTGCTGGCCAGCAGACAAGTAATTGGAGGTATCCCCTGGGCAACAATCACAAAAATTGGCTCCAGGTAATCATATAAGCTCCATTCTTAGAGACACAGCTAAACTCTAGTGTGGCAGAGATACAGCACAGAGATGGCATGTCACCTGGCCTGTGTTCCCTGAGAACCCCTCCTTAGGCCTCTAGATATACATCAAACCTGAAGCCTGCCCCTCAGGCTCCAGAATAAGCAAATAAGCATCTGTCTTTGAAGGACAGGGGTTGTGTCTCTGTCTGCTACCTGTACAATGCCCTGGGGGTGGTAGTCTGCTAAAAACTCTCTTTCTGATTATTACAGTCCCATGTGACCCAGGAATGCAAGGTCCCCTGACCTCCAGAGCCACATAATCAAGGGATGTCCCCTGGGTTGCAGCTGCAAAAACCAGGGCACGACATAAGAACTGGGGCATCAGACATCTCTAAAAATTCCCCTGCAGAGTATGCAGAGGGAGAGTGCAAAGATGGAGCCTACTGGTTAGAGGGTAAAGATGGCACCCACTGAGGGGGAAAAGGGAGTTAGAGTGAAAAAAAAAAAAAAAAACATCTGCCAGCTTTAGCAAGGTCAAGGGAGAGCACAAAAATGGTGCCCATCATCTCCTTCATCCCTGAAGAGTATCCCCAGCAGCCCCTGCCCCTCTGGGTGATGCTTTATGGTTAACAAATGAATCTCTTTTTCATAAAGTCAGGGCACTTTTCAAATAGCTGCTTCTGCACCAGGCCTTGGAGTGAGTGAGTCCACACACAAGCCCCTTAAGAGGCCTTGCTCAGTTCACCACAGCCCATTGGGTCTCCTGGAAGTGAGCCCCATTGGTTTTCAAAGACTCATGTTTTGGAGGCTCATCTGTAGGGTATATAGGTCTCAAAATATGGAGTGTCTGATGTTATGAACAGTTCACTCTTCAGGGTTTATAAATACCCTCCCATTTGTGGGTCGTGGTGCTGAGGGTGTGGTTTATGGTGAGATTGTGTCTCAGCCTCTCCTGCCCACTTCCATGTGGCCTTCTTCTTGTTTGCCACTGTGTAGGAGCTGCTCAGCTAGTTTTCAGATCTTTTTCACAGGAAATTATTCCATATGTAGCAGTAGATTCAGTGTGTCCATGGTGGGGGTGAGTTCAGGATCTTTCTACAGAACAGAACCAGAAAAATAAGTGATCAGCAAATGATGAAGATGGGTCATAAAGACTCAGAAGCAGGTGAGACAGGCCAAATTGGGACAATTTGTGCATCAAAACAAATAATGATTATGAAAAACCCATGAAACAAAATAGGAAACTGTGAATCCATTCAGATATAAATAAATAAATGAATGTTTGATTTAAAAAAAAACAACACTATTTTACATAATTTCAAAGTACTTCTCCACAGAACACTTATCAATTGCCAAGGGGGGAAAGATAACTTTATAGTGAAAACATCTGGTAGATATCACCTTTTCAAGTTGTCATAGAGAACAAATGTCAACAATGAGAAAATTGAAACCCTGTGCCACCTAATAGAAGGCCTTTAGAAGAACTTCTATGATATCCTGTGAAAGATGCATAACATCAATCTAACTATGAAAAAATAACAGAAAACCCCAAGTTGAAGAACATTCCAAAGGTAACTGGCCTGTAATCTTCAAAAGATTTGAGGTCAGGAAGGTCAGAGAAAAACTGATAAACTGTTCTACATTAAAGGGGAGTCACAGACATGACAAATGCAAGGCGTGATTCAGAACTGGACCTTTTCGATTAAACTGGCGTGAGGTCTGAGGCTTAGATGGTAGCAATATGTCATACTCAGCCTTCCCAAGATGATGCTGGCAAAGTTGCTACAGCACTTACATTATTGTACTCTCCTGGGCCTGAGTCTAGAAAAAGAGAATTGTTTTCAGTAGCATCCCCAGCAGTCCAGACCATAACTTTTGTCATACTCATTACTCTTCCAATCACCGTGATCAAAAGGAAGAGCTGTTGTAATTTGTGAGACCCGAGTCACATGTTTGAGCTCAAGGCCGTCCATAGAGCTTTTGGATGGAGTTCCATAGACCTATGGACTAATTGTGGCAAAGGGTCAATCAGGTGGAAAAGCAGGAGAAAGAAGGGGAAATGAATGCCGGGAAGGCAAATGTCTGCAAATGTCCACAAATGTCCAAAATGTTCAATGCTGCATGGTGATAAAAACCTATACACCTCCTTAAAAGCTATTAATTTACTTTCACGTGGTGCAATTTTGGAAATCCGTGATTTAAAAAAAACTATTTATTTATTTTATTTATTTATTTAGAGAGTGTGTGCTCATGCACACGAGTGGAGGAGGGGTAGAGAGAGAGAGAATCCTAAGCAGGCCCCACACTGTCAGTGCAGAGCCTGATGCAGGGCTTGATCTCACAAACCATGAGATCATGACCTGAGCCCAAACCAAGAATTGAATGCTTAACCCACTAAGCCGCTCAGGCACACCTGAAAATCTTTGATTTTAATAACCCCATAGCAAGTTGGTAATAGAATATAATTTCTTCCTATTGTCAGTTACTTAATATTTCTATCCAATTTGAATCTAAATCCTAACATATTCTAGAATTAGTAAACCATTTGTCTTTCCATACAGGTTCAACCATTTTGTTCATATGCCTTTTTTCATATCTGTAAGAAATCGTGGTCTGATCAGGAGTCCAACAAATTTGGTTTCTCAGAGCCCATTAAAAATCAAAACTTTCTTTAGCTGAGAAAGTAGATCAGTAAATCACTTTAACAAGTTTTTGTGTTCTAGTTTCTGATTATATTTGAATGAACAGTCTCTACAACTGCTTTGAATTTCTCCATACACTTCTACAGTCCCATGTTGACAGAGGGCTAGGCTCTATTTGCCTGTGAATGCTACATAAGAAAAATATAGGCTATTTGCCACTCTTGAACATTGTTCAAGATTTCATGAGTTTAGGCCTACACACTACTGCAATAGTGTCATGCCCGATTTCCCCATATTGAATTCCTGATGAATAGATAAATAAATGAGACTCAGATTTTTTTAATCCAACCAAGAAGATTTTTAAAGAGCCTTGAAAGTGGAATTATGTCACCAAAGCAATTTCCCTAGTTCTCTTTTCTATTTGCAATTACAAGAATATCATTTTGAGGTCTCTTTAAAGTTTAGAAGATAAATTTAGCATTTAGTATTTAATCAAATTATAGCTATGATGATGTCAAGATTTGGAACAGCTATATTAACAGCCCACTTACTACACCTTTCAGAAACCCTACTTGCTCTGCCCACATCAGATAGTATGTGTCATTTTCTATCTTTCTAGTTCTTATATTTGCAATGATCTTAGTCATAATTAATTACTAATATAGGATGGTAACTATTTAGTGATATTTCAAATCCTTCAAAGTGGATTTATTCAGCTGAGTGCCCAGTATTTCTTTAACGATTTGCACACACATTGCTAAACCTTCTATATAGCATTCTGCCTTCTCTAAAACAACAGGCTTGAAAATCTTTAATTCAGTTTTTCAAAAGAAGCTTCAGGTTACTAGGCAGTAGATCATTGGTTAGAATTGATGGATTGCCTACCTACATTTCAGCACTAATTACAGGTAACAGCTTACAGATTTCCGTCCCACCTGGCCTAGCCCAATCTTCTACATTCATTCCATACAGATAGTTTTACCCAAGGAAAATCAGAAATCAGAGAATATGAAAGCTGAAAAGCAATTTTAGAAATCATGTGAGGTGCTCCATGATTGGTAGTTTAGATTCTTATGAGAATTGGAAGAAACATACGAGCACCCTCCTTGAGAACATGTACATTAAAACATATATGCACAACTTCTTAGATCCCAGAGAAAGAATCTGGGTTTATTTGGCTTGTAAGATTATTGAGATGAAGTGACTTGCTCAAGACCATAGAACAAGTTGATGGAGTTGAAGCTCAAGCCTAAAGTACAGGGGAGTCCTGTCTACCCCGGAGATTATTATCTAAGGCCCAGCTGCTATACAATTGGCATGGGGGCCTTCAAAGGAATATATTGTCTAATAGACCAAACAGTCATAAAGTTATTCCCCATTCACATATCCTGCTCCATGGGATGCCTGGGTGGTTCACTTGGTTAAGCATCTGACTCTTAATTATGGCTCAGGGCACGATCTCAGGGTCGTGAGATCGATACCCATGTAGGGCTCCATGCTGGGTGTGGAGCCTGCTTACAATTCTTTCTCTCCCTCTGCTGTTCATGCTCTCTCTCTAAAAAACAAACAAACAAACAAAACACCAAAAAACAAATATCCTGCTCAATTTAGTGTTGATTCCCTCTAATTACATCAATGTTTTTTTTTTTTTAATCTGACTGCAGGATTATTTATTGTTTAGAATATCTAACAACACACTGTTAGTACAATGCACATTGATTACAAAGTGAAAAGGCAAATCTTGCAAAAGATTTTGGATTTCATGAGGTTGATGGAAGTGATGTTAGAAAAGTGCTTAGAATCACACATGCTAATCCTCTGATAAATGAGGTACTGTCTTAGACTTATTGACAGCGGAGAGGAGAAAAGGACAGAGAGGCAGTCCAGCTCAGCACTCCAAAATGGAATATTTGGATATGAACATGTTTAAGAGAATTGCCTGAGGAGACCAATGAAGACCTTACATGTTTTTGTTACGTGATCCTCTTTATAATCATTTAAACATCAAATGAAATATGGTATATGCTGAGGTTCAGTTTTGTTGGAGAGTTACACCAAAATCTGCAGGTTTTAATTTTATTAAATCCTATGAAAATTTTTTTCTTTTCATTGGTTGTAAAATTTTGTTTCCTGTTTTAAGTGAGTTCACTTTAGATTGCTGTTTTTTTAGTTTCACCCATTATTCTTAGATAATGAATCTGTCCTTTACTTCATTCCAACTTCAAGAGGCAGAAACTTCTTTTATGTGTTGATCTTTAATTTCATTTTTCTGATTCCAAATCACAAAGTTACTCGAGGACTGTCATTTTGCAAATCTCTGTCTAGGATTTTTCAACCAACTTCATAGATATGGAGTGTCAGTGATGACCTCTGGGCAATAAAATTGTTGTGCCTCAAATTGAGTAAATTTTGATTAACTGGGAAGAACTTTTCTGAAAGTCCATGTGCAGTGTAACTCAATATTGTTTTGAGAAATGAGAATGTCATTGAAACCAAAGGGCATAGACATGAAATAGATGAATTCTGGGTTATTTATTGAATGCCTCTTAAAGATAGAATTCTATAAAGTCTTATGTGGCTTGAATAATTTGTAACTATACATGCTTCTGTTCCCAGAAATTTTAATCATTAATGATTCTGCAGCATAAAACACCCTCCAAGACATTTTACTCCCTTTGGTAATCTAAGAATGAATTATACAATTAACCTTTATAATTAGATTATTTGGGCTTATCCAGCAGAATGGAATTACTGTTAATTTGAACTGTTAATCAGTTTCTTACTGGGACTTTACAATGGCAATCAAATTCAGGGACACATATTTAGGCACCTCTTCTGCTTAGTTAGCTGTCCAGCATCTTTATAGTTTTTGCCCCAATATTTTGAAGGCTGGGTACCAATGGTAACATTGGGTATTGGTACGGGGACCATAAAATTTATCATCAAAATTAGGGCACTTCTGAGGGGGGCACTTGTAATAAGTACACTGGGACATAGCTATAAACAAGGTTTATCCCAGTACACAAGGACATGTGCCCACTGTACCTACTAATGGCCCGTTTATTCTTATTGCTTGGGAGTCAGGGACTCCTGGCCCATTATTTACAAAGACCCTCTATCCAAGATCCAGGTCCTGACTTACCGAGACACACTGTCCCCAGAGACAGCTTCCCCAAGAAACAAATGTACCTAGGAGAAGGCAAGATCTACTGCAGAGAGGGTTAGACTGGGTCTAGCCAGACCCTCTACTCTCACCTCTACTCATTTCCTTCCTTCCTTGTCCTTGTTTGTTGAATTATCTCCAACAGATAAAGGCTGAATTACATTCCAAGGATGAAAATGAAGTAAATCCCATCTAAACACAGAACACTGAGCCATGGTGTGGTGTGGTGTGGTGTGGTGTGGTATAGTGTGTGTGTGTTGGGGGAGTGGGTCAGAGAGAGAAAGAGAGAGAGAGAGATGATAATGATGAAATGGGAGAGTAAAATGGAATCTTGTCATGGGTTCTTCCCTTTTCCTGACTAATGGTATGATCTTTAATCTCTTTGAGCCCCAGTTTCTCCATATGTAAAATGAAGATAGTACAGATGGCTATCTAACATAGTTATTATAAGGCCTAAAAGTTTGCCTACTGTCCTCCACATCCAGTCTCCCTTTCTTCCTTTTATTAATAGAATTTGCCAAATTTTAATTGGGCACACAATCTCCAAACCAGCTGTTACATCTACCAGCTTTCCTTGTAGCCCTGGTGAAGGTTATGAGTACAACTTCCAGTTCAAGTCTTCACAGGGAAGCTGTGGCCCTCCCCTCCTGCTTTCCCCCTTTATTCTGGCGAGGAAATAGCAATAAATGGAACAGCCAGGCTGGAGCCAGAGATGACATCTTCCATCTGGCAGAGACAATCACTTCTATACTAACACATGAAAGAAAAAAATCAGACTTTCCCTCACTTAAGACTACTTGGGGGCCATAACTCATACAAACACAACAGTGGCTTTGAAAGCTCAATAGAGTTGGAATCAAAAGGGTATGTTGTAGTCCTTTTCTGTTGCTGGCCTGACCTTGGGAATCTCTAAATGTCACTTTTCTCATCTTAAATTAGAAGTAGAAATAATACCTGAAAGGCAGGTGATATTAAATAATGAGTAAATACACCATCCTGTTACTACTTTTCTTTTTGAACCAGGATTCATCTCAATGAGTTTATTCATTCATTTGCAAACATTTAAGGATCCAGGCACTATATCTAAGACACAGGGTTGTCTAGCATTGCCTAAGGCACTGAATTTCCAACCCTCCTGTGGACAGAGTAAATGGACCAACAAGAAATATTACATAGTGATGAGTGTTACAGTGATTATAAAACAAGATGATGTTCTAGAGATTGAGTAGGAGGGCATTATGGGGCATGGCCAGAAAAGGAATCTCTGACATTTCTGTTGAGAATAAATAACAAAAGGAGCCAGTTTGTGAAGATTTGTGGGGAGAGGACTCTGGACAGAGAGAACACCTAGGGCAAATAACCTATGGTGAGAGAAGCGTGATTTGTTCATATCAGAAAGAAAGCCAGTGTGGCTAGAGCAGAGTGAGACAGTGGTGGGTTGTAAGAGATAAAATCAGAGGTAGGAGAGGCCAGATCGTTTGTCTGTATAGTGGATAGAATTAATTCCAAGCATAATGAGAAGTCCATAGGAAGGATACAATAGCACTTGCATTCAGAGGCCAAGCTATGCCTATGTGTAAACACAACCTACTATACAAGTCAAGCAGCTTCTTAAAATAGGGGGAAAGTTCTAGCTACCAGTTTTCTGAGAATGCACTGGGGTGTTACCAGGAGAATGTTCACTCCCAAGACAAGTACCACTGCTGAGTCCTTTATTGTCCTTATGATTTAAAGAGGTTAGCAGCTTGGCATTTTATGTCAGAGATACCTGGCTTTGAATCCCAGTTCCTCTACCACCAGATGTCTGGCCTTAGATAAGTCACTCTACCTCTTGAAGTTTAATTTATTCTCCTACATAAAATACGGAAAATAAGATCCATTTCAGCAATGTCATTGTAAGGCTTCCATGAGATATTATATGTGAAATGCATAACACATTATAAGGACTCAATAAAAAATGGTATATATATTTAATTTTTGTATAGTCCTAGAATTCACTGAGAAATCCCTAGGCCAGTCCATCACTCCACAGAGGTACTGAGGTGGAGACTAATGACTTTAGGACTCTCCCTTGAGTCCCACAAAGCCCTGTTAAAATCCTCTTATGCTTCCCTTGAGCCTACCTTCTCTCAGGGCCCACACTGACTCCCCGTCTCGGATACTGTCTGCCCTACTACTATTCACGGCGAGGTTTTGTTTTAGAACATTTCATATGGTTATGCCTTGTTTCCACATTCAATAAAAAAATAAAAGCTCTTTGAGAGATCACTCATCATCCTTCACCCATATTCTCCAAGGTGCTTTCAAGTATAGACAGTGTTTAACAAATATATGTTTGATGAATCAAAGAATGGACAAAGGGATGAATAAGAGCATTCAGTTGATTACCCTTGTCTCCCTAAATCTCCATCTACTGCACATCTTCTATTTGCCCTGGAATCCATTGTCTACCCTTCTCCACCCCACTGCAGGAAGCCAAATCAATGTGCCCCTTTGTTATCTGACTTCTGACAGGTTTGGCCAATGAGAGGCAGTCGCAGGAAACTGGAAGATGGGCAAGAGAGTGAGGTCTGGACTAGGAAGTTATTTTTATATTGCTACTCTTTCTGAGCTTCTAAACTGTTCCATCCGTCTAGGGCCTAGGGGTGGTGACTCCCTGCTGTTTCTAGCCCTGGGAATTTCCTCACTAGCTCCCCAAATTCTGCCACACCATTGTCAAGTAATCCATTTTTAAAACTGCTCTCAAATTACCCACTTTGGATCTGCCACTTTTCCCCCAAAGACACTAATATATCTCATATATACCAACTTGGGTAGATCTAAATGTATCCCATTCTAGATTAGGACTTGGACTCTTGTTTGTCCTCGGAGGGCAGATGCTACCACTTCCCTTGGTAAACTTCCATTGTTTCACAACCACACCAAATTGCCACAACTTGGGCAAACAAATTAGGATGAAGCTGTCCATTGTCTGGAAGAACTAAGCAAGTTGTTCACAGGAATTACAGAATTTAGCAGACATGAGCCATTGCTGACAGTTAAATGTTTTTAAGTAGAGTAAAATCAAATGTCACTTCATGGAAGAAACTAAAAATACTTTTCAAAGTGTATATTGTGCATGAGTTTTTTTCCTACTCTGAGTTGCCAGGCTGTGGGTGTTGAAAACTCTTCAGAAGATTTGGTCTGTCATGTTTAGATGGTAGGTGGCAAAAGAAATTCTTCTTTAAAACCTTCAAGATGTTCATTCCATTGTCTCTTGTTTAAGTGGGAATTACAGAATGTTGGATCCAAAAATATCTGAGCTGGTGCAGTGAAGGCCAATTGGTAGCTCCCAGGGAAGACAGGTTACCTGTGGAATGATGTCTCCAAACTCTCCCTTCCTGGCTCTCAGGCCCCCACCTAGATCACTCTTGCAACTGATCCCTGTGATGACAGGGCGTTCTCTGTCAAATACCATCTTAGAAATAGCAAGGTAGTTTTAAAAAATTAAAATTTTATAGGAAAAAGCAGTGAAATATTTTTCATTTGTAACATTGATGTGTCCAAAGAAGAAAATGTTACTAATACAGATAAATGGGAAATCAAAAGGAGGATTTGAATCCAGCCATAGCTGTTCCAGTCATGAGGGATGAATGGCAGCTGGGTTGGTGGCCAGTGGCCCGCAGCATTTGTATGTAGTCGCTGTGAATTTGCCCCTCAATCCTAGGCCTTTTCTCAGTGGATTAAAGGGGAGCCAGTAATGGAGAAACTCAAGTGAGGAATGGAGTACAAAGGCTACCTGGTATCTATAGATGACTATATGAACATGCAGCTTGCAAACACAGAAGAATACTTAGAGCATTGTCTGAACATTGGGTGAAGTTTTAATAAGATGTAATAATGTCCTTTATATCACGTGTACTGAAGAAGAGGAAGAAGATGGGGAAATGAGAGAATAGCATCTTTTTGTAGACAATAAACATAAATAAGAAAGCCAAAGGAGGAGGAGATTGAAAAGGCCTCTAATTGGTTGACCTGGGAAATTACTTTCCACTGACTCTAGCTCACTAAACATCTATCTTCAATTCGCTGATTTCACAACGTGGAGCTTCTTGGGCATTTCCATGGAGCACCTAGATGTTCTATGCAGTGAACAGCCCTTCACACTTTGCATACCACTCACACCTTTCCAACTTCCTGGCAGGATGGTATTCAGTGGTCCATGACTTAGTTTGATGAAGCTAATGACCTCAACCAAATGACCTCTTTCCAAGGCAAGCACAGCTTTCAGACTACAAACTCTCTTTGGTATTCGTCATTCTGGGAGTAGCCTGTCTGGAGTTTCTCTCCCCAGAAGGGAAGAGACCTTGTGTTTGGTCAGGTGGACCAAGTGCATGCAAAGTCTCTACAGAGAAGGTAAGAAGCATCCACAATTTGGCCACTGATCTCCCTTACGTTTCCAGCTGTCAAAACAATTATTTTATTTATTCATTCAACAAAAGTTATAGGTATTGGAGATACATCCTTGAACCAATCAAACAAATTTAATTCTCTCATTCTGTAGAGGGAAGTTAAGTAATAAACAAAAGAATGAACAAAAAACTACAAAAGTCCAATCACCTTCCTGTGCCATTTTCAAAGAAAAACAATGAAAACAAAGGCTTCTTGTGAAAACTGGAGTCAGGACTTGGGGCCACTATTACAACCCATGCTATCAGGTACAGACACACCCTCTCACAGGTAGACACTGAAGCTAGACCCTTAAAAAGTTGTTGGAATTGTAGATTCATTTGGGGGTTGAAAGTTAATACAAAATTTAGGATGGCAAGAATCTCTGACCTGTAGACAGGACTCAGTCCTCTTGGACATGTAGGACCGCACATGATTTCAAGAGATTCCTGGAAAGGAATGTTTGCATCTATCCACAGTAGAATATTCCAGGTGCGATGACTCAGTGACAAAGTGTTTGTCTTTGTGTCTACCCAAACTTATTTTGTCCTGCACTATTCTCAGGTTATCAGCACATAATTCTTAAAAAAAAAATCCTGTTTAGTTTCATGCCTCTATTCATATTGTGGGAAATATAAGATTTTGGCAAATGAATATTACTTGGAAGGAACCCTGGCTAGGAACCATGTGTCAGTTTATCATCCCTTGGAGAGATCCTGGCTGAAAGTAAAGCCAAGATGGAGAAAAGTAATGCTTGGGCATAGAAAGAGTATCAGATATCTGATGACAAAGGTATTATTTTTATGATTGTTACTGCAGTTGCAATCATTGTGGATATGTGAGTAGAAATTCAGTTTGGAATGGCATCTGAGAGTTCTATGTTACAAGTGCTTTCCAGTGTGGGTTACACATCTGAGCCACCTGGGGCGTTTATAAAAGGGCATATATTTAGGACCTTCCCTTGGTTATTCCGGTTAGTAAGTCTGATACAGGGCTCAGAAATCTTCAGTTCTGTATAGCCAGCTCTAAGAACCACTGATCTCAGTCAATTTTATCCTCCAATAGAGAAGAACATAGCGCTTCCTGTGGAAACATCAGTACCGTAGAGTTCCCAAGCCCATTTATTCCATTAGTGAGAAAATCTACGTACAAATTAAATACCATTATTATAATGCTAAAATTGGTCTCTTTGCACTTCCCCACTTTGATACTAACTTGTTCCTAGGAACAACACAGGACCAATTTTCACCCGTCTTTTCTATTAACCATTTTAGTGTGTGTGTGGGGGGGGGGGGGGGGGGGGCGCTAGAGGGAGGGAAGAGAGGGAACTCCCTAGCAGTTCCCTTTTTCTTTATGGCAGCTTCTGGACTCTTCTGCACATCACCCAGAAGGGTAAAGAGTGTTTAAAATGTGAAGGCCATGTTTGTTGGACTCTGGCTGTAAGTTACTCAGGTAATATTCCTAGTAACACACACACCTGAGAATGGCCTGTGCTCTCTGATTCCTGCTTCCTTTCAGTTTCCTGAACCACCCTGTTCCTCCTGGAACATCAGCATCAATATTTCCATGTTCCCTAAGGACACACCTTTGATTAGATTCATCATGCCATGGGAAGGGCTGTTCATGTCCTACAGCAGAGCAGTATTCAGTGGATATGTAAAAGGTCAGACAAGCTGGAAGGGAAGCAGGGAAATGTCACATTTAACTGAAGGATACATTACGTTCATCAAAACTGTTTACACTAAAAGGAAAATAAAACTTTGATTGCATGTAAACAGAGAACACTTAATGTAAGCAAATAAATGCATTTATGCTGCAAAATAAGCTGGAACCCAATAACACATTATAAAATATCCACACATTGTGGAGGGGCAGAGTTGTCAAACCAACTATAGATTCTCACCAACAGACACATACTGAGCTTCTATGTAGGAATTGTATTAAACCAGTAAAGCTTATTAAGCATTGCTTTTTAACTAAGTAGCAACACTCCAAAAACGTATTGTGAAAAGACAAAGATGTGTGTGAGGAGAACTGAGTGGTATTACTGATACAAATGTGGACATTGATTGAAGGCAAACTCCAATTGGATTTTACCTCAAGTACTGGGATGGCCCCATGGACTTTAGCTAAATATCTTAAAGGAAAAATGCAACCTCATCGTGGTGTGTGTGTGTGGGCGGGGGGGGGGGGGGGTGTTAAGCATATACATAGTATTTAAAATTAAGAATGAAGTATTTCTGGACATACGGCAGTTAATCAAAATATGTAAAAATTTTAAAACCCAAAATTCCTGTTAAGGCCTTCTGCAGAAGAGAGACAAAGATGTCTCAGGAGGCCAGACAAGGCTAGTGTACATTCGCTATTGACTGAATGAGGTGTCCCCACAAAATTTATGTTGAATCCTAATCCCTAGTGGGATGGTATTTGTAGGTGGAGCCTTTGGGAATTCTGGAGTTCATGAGGTTGTGGCCTGATGAATGGGATTAGTGTCCTTATGGGAAAAAAAGACAAAAACCTACAGAGCTCTCTTTCCCCTTCCAACATGTGAGGACACAGAAAGAAAATAGCAGTCCATGAGCCAGGAAGTGGACTCTCACCAGGTACAGAATCTGCTAGCGCCCTGATCTTGGATTTCCCAGCCTCCAGAACAGTGAAAGATAAGTTTCTGTTGCTTACAAGCCACTCTCTCAAATGTATCCTGTTATAGCATCCCGAATGGACTAACAAAACCTCCATGGTTTTAAAATACAGCTCCACAGCCAGTGTTCCCAGGGAAGGTGAAAAGACATGGGTCGGTGCTTAGCTTTGGCTACTTATAGAACAGCGTAAGTCTACAGTGATTGTTCAAAATGAGACAATATAATCATGGAATATCTGAATACAATCTGCTACATTTTTTCCAAAAACAGCAAAATGGGAGCATCTGTCACACTGTCTGTTATTAATACATGATGTACATCGAGGCATGTAGGTACATACGAAGGAACAGGAACGTGTCAACATAAGGCAGAGAAGCAGATGGTATACTCCTTTAAACATGTTTTCTTGTCAACTCTGATAGAACAAATGCTCCTGCTATGCTTTAATTTGTAAAGTACATATTTATTTTTAACGTGAGAATGTCTACCACATAAAGAAAAAAAATTTAATAGCAGTTCAATGTTTCTTAAAAATGATTTATCTCTTGTGCAGCACTCTCTGAGCCAAGTAACCAATTTTATTTAGAAATTGAAAAATGACAGAGGATTATTTTTAGAGCAATTTCTCTACTCATGCCCTGTAACCTCTGAAGAAGTCAGGCCTATGATGGCATGCACAGAAAGCAACAAAATTGTCAACATCTATATTTATTTCTTGAAGAAGACTATCTAATCAGACATTAGATGATGCCTTTGTGACCATGATTCTCAAATGGATGTGATTATTCTATCTTACTACTTTTAGAAATAGGATTTACAGCTCCCTTCTGCATATTTTTCACTTGGTATGTCTATTATGTTTCCTTTTAAAGGTTGTATTTAAAAAAAATTTGACTTAATGTAAAACCAGAAAAAGAAATTGGCAAGCTGGCAGAAACAATGTGAGGTAAAAAATCTATTCAGGAAACATGAATTTCAGATAGATGACTGCTATTTCTCCTGGGCCTGGGTATGCTTTCTTCAGCCCTAGTTCCTGTGGCCTCCTGCCTGAGGAAGGTCCAGAGAAAGGCCTGGATGTAGTGATCCAGAACTTGGAGCACAGGGAACAGCCTTCTCACTTCTGTAATACAGTATTCTATTTTACCTTCTGATGTCCCATGTCTATCATGATAATGATTCAGTCCTGATAATGATTCAGGACTCAGTGGGCTCTTTCCCCAGGGATTCCTTTTAGTCTCCACTTCTCAAATGTAAGGGAAAACTCCACTCTGATCCATCTAGGCACTTGCTCAAAAACATACAATGACTTGTCACTGCTGCCAGGGTTCCTCTCCAGTTTGAGTGCTCCTTTCCTTTCTATCCTTATTGTCTGCTACTGCTTCTGGAGTACATATGTACTTTATTGAATAAAAATCTGCCATATCCATACTTTCCCGTTCAAAAATTATGTCTTTTCCCTTGTGGTCCCCTCTGCCGAAAATGTGCTGCCCATCGCCCACAAGGTCCCACCTATTCTCCTATTTGAGTTTAGCCTCCACCTTCTCTACCAAAGCTTCCCTGATTCTTCCAAATAGAAACAACCTCCCAACAGTCAGATTAAAGGCTTTTTATTACCATTGTCGGTGGCCATTATATTGATTATCTGTACACACACTGGTCTTCTCCCTCAATGAGAAGTATCTCGAGGGCAGTGACCACATTGATTGCCCTCTCGTGTCTCACACGACTCAGCACAGGCCTGGCACAGAGAAGCTGTTCCAGAATTGTTGGCTGAATTCACTGTTCAGTAAAGCTCTCATTCCCAGTTCTGGGAAGTTGAGAGTGATGAGTTGTAGCCCAGAGGGTGGAAGGAGTGAGGACAACTCTTAGATGAGTTCATTGTTAATACCATAACTCACTCACCTCTAGGAGGAAACATGGTGTGACAATCACAAATATGTTTCTCTTATGTTCTTATCTTTGTGAGTCAGCTGTTCTCTGGACCTGTTCTCTGACACGGTCTCTTGGCCTTCTTGCTCTAGCTCTGCTAGCATGATTGAGGTCTGCACTCCTGCCATAACAGTATTCAAACTCAGAGCAAATGCAGCAGCATCAGACTTCCTTGCCTGGGATGCTTCCAAACAAGAAACTGAGTTCATTTTGGTTTGCTCCCTCCCCTTTGTCCGCCATTCTAGTGGATCTGTGCACAGTTCTGCTGCTTTGCCCTTTACAGCTACCTCCTGAATCTATATCCCTCCAACTCATTTTTTCACCTGTGGTGCCACTCACTCCTCCTTTTCAGACCCGCCCCACCACACAATCCTTTGTCAAAACTATAGTTTCTGGCAATTGAAACTCTAATCATTTTCCAAGCACTAATTTTCCTCTGAGCTATGAACAAGCATGAAGATACTAGACAGAGCTGGAGACACTTGTCAGAAAAATAAAAGACAACCATTAACTTCATTAATATTCCCTCTCATTAACTTATTCACATAATAATGAAAAAAAGTGAGTACCTACTATGTACCTGACATTTTCTCAGCACTTGGGATATGCACTATATAGAGCATGGAGATACAGATGTCACTGCCCTCAGAAAGGCACTTGGCAGACATACAATAAGCAATAACCTTACCAAATAAGTAAATTGTATCATTTGCTATGGACAAAAGAACAGAGCAAGAATTCGGGCCATTGGGAGTTCTGAGACAGAGTGTGCAGGTTGTGCAGACTTGGATCACATTTGAGCAGACTTGGTGGAGATGAGTAAGCCCAGTAGGAACTGAGGAAGAAGAGCAGTCAGGCAAGGGAATGGAGAGCAAAGGTCCTTAGGCAGGAGAGTCTCTGGATTATTTGGGGACATGAGGAAGGCTGTGTGGCTGGAGAACAGTGAAAGGGGAGAGTAGCAGGAGGTGTGTGCAGGGTTAACAGGATAAAGGCCTTATAAGCCATTGTAAAGTCTTTTGATTTTTTAAAAATTTTAATCAGAGGAAAAAAAATTCCTTTATTGTAACAACAAAGAGGGAGTGCTTTGAGGTGGCCTGCCCTAAATGAAGACATGACATCAGTCTTCACTCACCTTACACACTATCGTGTGACCCATCAGTAGAACAATCTAAACAATCTGACAGCACTCTAGATGAACACACAGGTGGTCTTCAGTAGCAGTACAAGGTAGACCCAGGAAGGAAGAATGAAAGTCACTAGAGGTGGGGAGAGGTTTGAGATTCAACCAAAACTTTAGGCACCACTGTGTGTGTAAGAAGCGTTTCCTAGCAGAGAGAGCTGCTCAACGATAAGCATTACACAGAAAAGGCACAGCCACAAAATGGCTACGTAAGTGCTTAGGAGGAAATGAGAAGGAGATTGCAAAGAACACCACCATGAAGTACACCATTTATGGCCTCTTATATCTACATGCTGAAAGCTCTGTATAGGAAATTAAAAAAGCAAACTGTAAAGAAAACAAATCCCTGACTGCCATTCTAGGCACCTCAGAAAGCTACTTGGATAGAAGTCATGGCTAGAGTATTATGGTAGAAACAAACATATTGGAAAGGATGAAGGCACAGTCTATAAATCAAGAAGTTATATTTATAGAATTTGATGAAGCTGGTAGTGGGTTGATGTGGAAGAAGGATATGTGGCTGGAGAGAAGAGGAGGGGGACACAAAGATGATAGCTAACTTGACTAGTTTCAGCAGCTAAAAAGAGTTTGCTTATAATATAGCGTATTATGCTTGATAAACTTACCAGAAATTCAAAGAGAGGGATGATGCCATTATTTGTGTGTGTTGCCTGGAAACTGTCATCTTATCTTTACTCAACTGGGTGTATTTTAAGGAGAAAGAAAAAAAGTAGGTGTTACAAAACCACTTGTGATTCTTTCTTCCTGTAACAAACAGCACAGGGCGCTGAGTAGTGTTTCTAGGATCAATGTGGGCATTCTGGTGAAGGAGTGATGTGTGCCCTGTGACTCTGTATCTTTATATCCCCTTCATTCCCACTTCCTTTGCACACCTCTTACCTCTTCTAATCTCCCTCACATCACGGAGAACTGCCTCCTCAACCTGCCAGCTTCCACCCCATCCCAGAGAGATCCCAAGGAGGTCAACAACACCAAAAATGGCCAAGAGGTCAAGGGAAATTTAGACTGAAAGGTGTCCATTGCATTCAAGGACAAGGGGGACATTTGTGATCTGGGCAAGAGTAGTGTTCACAGAGGGTTGAGGAATGAAGGAGAGGTAAGGAACTGGAGCCAGTGTAATAAATCTGACTACAAAAAGAAGGGGGTGGAGTGAGGGATTTAAATTTTAAGGCAGGAGAACCTCAAGCATTTTAAAATGTTAAACATTAATGGAAAGGAGCCACATACAAGGAACAGGTTGATGATAGAGGAGAAGCAGGGAATAATCAATAGCACAAGGCCTTGAACTAGGCTCCAATTTTAATACGAGATGTTCAATAATTCTTGCCTGGCCTTTGACCTGTTGCTGAGATCCAGCAAACTAGTGTAGGAAAATGTTTCTGACTGGCCCCTCACATGCAAGAAGCTTAAGTTTCACCACTAAGTAGGATTCTGAGCACTGGAGCAATTAAACAAATCTAAGAGAAATGACAGGTCATCTACATCTGAAGTTATATGATCCAGAAAGACTCCCTGTACTCCAATACATGCATAACATTTTCTTAATGTCCTCTGAGGTCTGCAACTAATATGATAAACCACTGTAACCATTTCTGAAAGCCATTTCCACATTAACATTATCCAATTGATTTTCATTATCCTGGGAACTTTTTTTTTTCTCTAAAGATCTACTGCATCTGCTCTGCCTTTAATTGTTTTAACAAGCTCATCTCCAAGCAAGACATTTACAGAGACATAAATTAGTTTGACTCAAACTCAGAATTCTATGTGATTTGAAGAGAGCTCAGTTCTGACCAACAAAGACCTGAGCCAAAGGGACATACTGGTCAGCGTAACGTATCTCTGTGTTAATGGTTTAATTTTCAAAGAGAATCTCACAGAAAATGCAGGTGGAAATCACTCTGTACCATGCAAATTGGGACTATATTTAGTTCTGGAATTCATATTCTGGTACATTTTTAAAAATCTTATGAGCCTTGCATGCTCCTTAGCCCCCACCTAAAAGCAAGCATGCTTTTAAATATAATAATATAATATAAATATTATAATATAATATAATATAAATATAATATAAAAAATATAATAAACCCTCCCATGATGGCAGCACTGGCAGCTACATGGAGACACACAGACACAGAGCCAGTATTCTTCCCAGTTCAGCAGAGATATGGCATTGGGAGTAACCAGTGGCCAGCAACCAGATATGGGGTTGGGAGTAACCAGTGGCCAACAAGTTGTTGGGCCAACTCTTGGAAAGTAGAGTCAGTAAAGATTCTGTACTAAAGTGAACATTGAACAACTGAATATGCATAAGCTGAGAATTTTCTGCAAGTGAGAAAAAAATGTGATCAAGAAGAAGGTAGTGAGAGCATTAGCAACACATAGATGAACACTAGGAGAACTTGACAACATTTAAAGAGACTCCAAGATCCAAGAAGATCAGACCAGAAGAGATGCAACTCCCTAGTCACAGTGGGCCAGTGTTCTCAATAATTACTGACACTGCTGTAGATCTAAATATGCAACCCTGCTAGACAGTGAGTACAACAGTTGATGTAACAATACAGTGTGTCATTTATGGTTCTCATTGCCCTGTGGATCTAGCATTCCCAATCCCTTCTGTTAAGAACTTGCTTCAGCTATTGTTAGTGATAACAACAATGGCTGGATTGAATATACACAAGCTTGTTTCAGGTAAGATTCTGTCCCTTGTATAGAATTTGTCTTATTTCTAAGAGTGATACATATTACACCAGACATTTGATTTCCATTTTTCAAGAGAAGACTTTCCTACTAATGTTCAGTGAAGCATTTATAATTCTTTTCAGAACACCATGTTTTCATACCTACAAATAATGTCAAATTTGGGTCATGCTGCTTTATGGATTCAAACATGACCTAGACCAGTAAAGAAGGAAATTTTATTGTATTAAAAGTGGACTGTGCTCATAAGTGGATACTTCAGAATAGGTTTGTTCTGATACTAGACTGAATTAATTAATTAATAAAAGAATATTTTCTAATTTTCTTAACGCATTCTGCCCATCTGTCAGATAAAATATTCCTACCTATTTAGTTTAGGAAACCTGGCAAATGTAAACAGTTGTTTTGGTTTGTACTGACATGAAGGTTGTTGATAATTTTATGAAAATATGGTCTATCCCCAGCCACTTGTGTCAGAGAATCTGAAGCTGCATGATTTTGTATGAAGCACATCATGCCAGACCCAGTGAATTTTCTTTGGTACTACTATAGTCAGCTTTGAATTTTAGAAATGACCAGACCTAGAATCTACTGGAAGCACATTGTGTGGAGGCACCCCAGAGTGTGCTGAGTGGACCACTCAGAAAAGCCTGGTACCAGGCTGCTAGAATCAGTCTTTCTGCCTCTGTTGGCATCAACCAGAGCTTGCTTTGAAAAGGATTTGGCTTCTGTTTTTGACATATGGGAGAAGATGTCCAAAAGAATGTAAAACAAATTTTCCTGATTAGGGTTATTGCAGAAGCTGACCCTGAGACAAGGTTTTAAGTGTGAGTAGTGTGAGGAGTAGTGAGTTTTAAGTGTGCGTAGTCTCCAGAGACAGTGTAGAACACGCCTGTCACTCTGCCTTGGGATGAAGTGGCAAGGAAGCTAGGACACTGGTCCATCAACTCCCCTTCTGTCATTGGTTGAAGACTGTTTCCTCAAGCATTAGCTGGGTAGCACTCTGGCTTCCTCGTGCACAGGCTTCTGCAGCAAGGAAAAGAAAGCGTTTGGACAGAGTGGAAGGAATTGGAAGTCAGGCAGCCTTTGGTGTGCAGAGGTGATGGAGGGCATGGGGGCTTGGTATGGACAAAGACTACATCTGCATCATGGGTCACCAAATGAATGGGAACTGGGTCCCTCAGTGGGGAGAAGAGACCTTGTCTTAGTCCATTCAAACTGCTATAACAAAATTAACATAAACTGGGTGGCTTATAAACAACAAATACTTGTTACTCGCAGTCCAGGAGGCTGGAAGTCCAAGATCATGGAGCTGGCACGGTGGAGTTCTGGTGAAGGCCCTTTTCCAGGTTGCATGCTGCCAACTTCTCACTGTGTTCTCACAAGGCAGAAGGATCTAAAGAGTTCTGTGGGGTCTCTTTTATAAGGGCACTAATCTTATTCATGAGGGCTCCACCCTCATAATCTAAGCACCTCTCGGTTCCATCTCCTGCCATCACACTGGGAATTAGGATTTCAACATGAATTTGGGGGAGCTAAACACTCAGAGCCTAGTTGCCCCTGGAGAAACTGTCTCAACTGGAACAATCTAAGGAGATCGTGCTCCTCCTCCTTCACATACCCCTCCCTCCCCCCCCCCCCCCCCACAGCTGCTGGTGACTCTCCATGACACAACACAAAGAGGAAGAAGAGAATCTTTAAACAGATAAAATATGATTAGACAGAAGAAATGTACACATACAATTACTGAGCACTGACCACGTGCAAGGCACTGTGTGGAGGTTAGGATAATGAATAAGACAACATCTTCTTTCTCTTATGGAGTTGGCTATGAAACAGGTGGGACAAACATTAAAAAAAAAAACAACTCACAGAACTCCTCAAGAGGTAAAAGACAACACAAGCCCTCTAACTATTGGACAAAGTGTTGAATGTTAAGAAATAATTAGTGCTTTCCCAAGATTACAGAGGAAAGTGAGAGCATGAGAGAGCAAACAAGTGACTTTTGGTATGGACTGGAGGATGGAGGGAGGTCAGGGGGTACTTTATAGAGAAAATGAGATTTTAATTGGTCCCAAAAGGACAGTGGGATTTGGATGAGGGAGAGGCATCACTGGGGGGTGAGTACTGCAGACAGACATAAGAAACGTGTTAACTCTTTTAGAGAATTAAATACTGACAGAGACATACAATGAAACGAATGACACAGTGGATTCTCAGCCTCTAGACAGCTTTTAGTGTTGTACTGACACATACTTTGGGCTTGTTGACCTGTGGGGCTGTACTGGGGTCATGAGGGTTGGCTTGATGGGACAGGATGAGACATAAGGATGGGTAGCCAAGATACACATTCAGAAATAAAAGTAAAACTCTCAAAGAAACTCACTAGCTCACATCTGATAGAAGGGTAAGGACCTCCTAACTGCTGCCCAGGCCCCCATGGCTGCTAGTGCCGAGATCCAGTGGGCAGAGGAGGTTCACCAGGGACACCTGGCGGCAGGAACCAGAGCCTGCACTCTGAAGAGTGAGGCTCAAGGAGGAATCCCAGCCTCCAAGACCAGAGCCCTAAAGGCCAGAAAGTGTCAGAAGCATCATGAAACAAAAACGCACAGTCTCACACTCAGCCTCTTGTTTGCTGTGGTCCTATAGCCCCCATTTGAGGGCCGAGCAGAGTGAATCAAAATAAAACTATGACAGCTCAACAAGAAAATTGATAACTCATTGAATGAGGTGCAAAAGATTTGAATAGATACTTCACAAAAGAAGAAGTTGGGACAACAAGCACATGAAAAATGTCCAACATCATTATCAAGAAAGAAATGTAAATTTAAATCAATAATGAGATACCACTATTTACTCACTCATATGGCCAGAATTTTTTTTAATATTTATTTATTTTGAGAGAGAGAGAGAGAGAGAGAGAGAGCTGGGGAGGGGCAGAGAGAGAGGGAGACACAGAACCCGAAGCAGGCTCTAGGCTCCAAGCTGTCAGCACAGAGTCCAATGCAGGGCTCAGACCCACAGACTCGAGAGATCATGACCTGAGCCGAAGTCCGACGCTCAACCAACTAAGCCACCCACGCGCCCCCAGAATTTTTTAAATAGACAATACCATGTGCTGACAAGGATGTGAAGAAACCAGAGCTCTCTTAGGTTGTTGGTGGGAATGCAAAATGGTGCAGCCACTTCAGAAGCTAATTAATTAGAAAGTTCTTATAAAATTAATACATACTGCCTATATGACCCAGCAACTCCACTCCTAAGTATTACCCTAAAAATAACTAAAAATTCATTTCCACAAAAAATATCTGTATTAGAAGCTATAGTCATAATCTCCCCCAGACTGGAAATAACCAAAATGTTCATCAATTGTAAGTGGACAAACACATGTGGAGCATCCATGCAATGGAACACCTACATTAAGCAATGAGGAGGAATGGAATACTGCTGTGTGCAACAGCATGGATAAATCTTAAGAGCATTCTGTTCAGAAAAAGAAGTCAGATACAGGGGTGCCTTGGTGGCTCAGTCAGTTAAGTAACCAACTCTTGATCTCGGCTCAGGTCATGATTTCGCAGTTCATAAGACTAAGCCCTACGTTGGGCTCTGTGATGACAGCATGGAGCCCACTTGTGACTCTCTCTCTCTCTCTCTCTCTCTCTCTTCCTCTGCCCCCCCCCCAGTTGTTCTCTCTCTCAAAAAAATAAATAAGCTTGCATTAAAATAAAAGTGAGGATGGGGATGTGGGGTAGAAAGCCAGACAGTGGCAGGTCTGAGCCTGTGAGCAAGTTACTGACCTAATCCCTTCCTCCTCTGGCAATCTTGGAGGGAAGAAGATAGAGGAAGGCTCCCTTTCCAGAGTGGTTTTGGAGCACTGACTGAGACCCTCAAAGACATTCCTGTCTAACATTTCCAGATATTTTCTGCTTCACCAGAGATCCAATAAGTGGTTCAACAGCTCATGAGATCCCTGAGGCCGTGATGCATGATGTGTCCATGAATCCTCTGATGGACAAACAGGAAGCCCAGGGAGGAAGAAGGCCCAGAAAGCTCTGCTAACCTGGGTTGTAGGTCCAGCATTGTCCACAGAATTGCCAGTCCCTTTACCCCCGAGCCCTATGTCTTCCCGGTAGCGTGCTCATCTCTGACCAGATGACATTACAGGAGGTTCTTTCAAGGTGATTCCAGGTTGGCTATGGAAAAAATAAGGATCAGCTTGTTTTGGTTTCTTTGCAATGATTTCCACCTACTCATAGTCAGTCATGTCACAGATCAAAAACAAAACAGAACAGAACAAAACCAAAAAAAAAAACCTGGGGAAACTAAAAAATGAATGGAAATGATCATTGACACTTCTGATCAAGAGTAGGGTGGCTTTTTAGGACCACAAGTATTCTCAGGTCACCGTCAGCCAGAAAACTCAGTCAGAAATTTCTGTCTTGAATGAATGTGTCACTTATTTCCATCCTGCCTCTGACCAGGACTTGAATCAAGGGAGGAAAGTGTAATATTCTGTGACAGTGATTGCCAACAGAGGAATGTCAAGAGGAGAAAGGAGCCCATGTAAACAGCAATACAATTTTCTCAGATAGAAGGCAATTTGGGAGAATTTAGTAGAATTCTGAAAGGATGATGGGGTGTAAACACGTAGATGGCCCTGGGCACCGCATTTCTTATCCGCACCTTCGTGCTATCTCCCTGGAACAAACAGAGAATGCAACTGTAATCTGCTAATGAATACATGTTTTTCACGTATTGTAACCCTTGAATTAGATGCTGCATCTTATCCGTTTAACCTAAATTCAATCTTGCTGGTTATATTTGCAGGTGGCACACTATTGAAATGCAAAGAGGCTTTTCCAAATACATAACCCTATACAATTGCTTTCTTTTGCTGCTTGAGTTGATGGAAACCTATTTTGCTTTCTGTGGGATTTGGGGTTGGTTTTGCTTTATGTTTTTTTCTTTTTGTCTTTCACGAAGGCAAGAGAGCCAAGATATTTAAAATGATGCACAATGAAGATCTCAGATCACTGGTCTAGCACTAGCTCTGCCTGGCTCACTATTTACACATGCGACAATGATCTCCCTTTATGGGTTAGAAAGGGAAAGTGCATCCTTCTCAGCGAGTGACTCTGTGAAACTTCCATTAGTGAAAGATGTGCATTGTCACAGAAGATGAACAAAAGTGTTCTTGCCACAAAGGAGGAAAAAACATGACTTCTCGCATTATAACAGAGGCTTTCTTGCCTTAGAAAGAGAGGAAGAACAGAGAGAGGGAAAGAGGAAAGGAAGAATGCAAAAGAACAAATTTTGAGGGAGATGAGACCAAATATCGGAGGTTATCTCTACAAGTAAACTTTTTGTAGGTTTACAGCTTTGGGGAGTGGCAATCTTCTTTTATAGTCTTCTGTTTGAGTATAAATCCATAAACATCTCCCTCTAAATGTGTGTGTGTGTGTGTGTGTGTGTGTGTGTGTGTGTGTTGATAAAAAAAAAAAAAAGAGTCCTCCATTCTCTTACCTCCTCATGAAACAGATTAAAGACAATACATGCTTAAGACCTGCCATGGTGCTCGTTCCTGCAGAGTAGACAAGTACTGACTTCATAGTTGGAGCTCAAAAATAATATTTGAGATTAAGTGGTTTAAAATGTAACAATGGTTGAGAAGTATCGCAGCTGAAGAATTTGTGAAGGTTAATGATTTGTCACTGTTAGAGGGACAAACAAGAATAAGCTGTTAGCTTGCATTTTTCTCTTTCATATTGACAGTCAATAGAGTAATTCACAAGATGATGAATTAACTTCAAAGAAAGAGACAGGTATTTGAATTTGTAGCTCCAAGCCCCTAAGACTGCAAAAGAATGCTCAAAAAAAACAAAACAGGGCTATGTGCTCTGGAGAGGAAGGCATCCGATGTCCAAACTGTGCATGAGTGCTAAAGTTTATGGAAATGTTGCAACTCATGTTAAAGGATACATAGAACAGACTTGTCTCATACAAGTGTCTCTTTCTTTTTTTTAATCATCTTAATTTTGTTTTCATTTAAGTTTATTTGGTAGGGCCAATTCCTTCCCTGGAGGCAAAGCAGGGTATCATATGGGTTTCCTGGTCACTCTGACGTCATAAAAATCCTCTAGCTATTCTAAATTTCAGCACAGCCTTTATTCAGAAGTTACAAGCCCAATCCTCTGTAATAATCAAAACTATGAACTTGGTTTAAGTTTGAGGCATCTCCACACGCCAAGCTAGGGCCGGCTCCAAGTAGAAGGCTTCTCTCCTCCTTCAAAGAGATCTTATACACAACTCCCACTATAGGTAAGGAAAGCTCTTACCTGTGCAGTACTGTTCTGAATGTCACACTCATAAAAAGCTTTCTTCACATCCAGCCTCCAAAAAAAAAAGTGCTTCAAATTCTCACCCTTTTATACTGTCCAAAGTTTCAAGGGCTTTAAGGATCATCTAAACTCTTAACCATGACTATGCTTTATATTTTGTTTTTTTATAAATGTGCAAGGAAGAGAAAACGAACATATCTCAGGGAATGATAGCTGGCTAAATTCATATCATTTCCACTTTAGAGCAGCCTAATTAAAAAAAATACACCTTATTTCTTGAAAGTGTTGTCTGGTGTTGGTTCTTTATTTTCAACTGAAATTGTAAAATTAAATATCTATTTAGAAAGCTAAAGTTTTTTAAATGTTTATATATTACCTCAGTTTAACAAATGATTGACACTGGCAAAAGAAATATTAAGGGAACCCTAATTCATGATCATATGAATTTTATTTCCTAGTATAGATAATAGTTCTGTGTTTGATTTTTAGATTTGATATCCATATTTGATCAAACTACCAAAATTATAATATCACAAGCATTATGATTAGCAGAAATGTTCTTCTTCTTTTTTAAATATAATTTATTGTCAAGTTAGCTAATATACAGTGTATACAGTGTGCTCCTGGCTTCAAGAGTAGATTCCCATGATTCATTGCTTAATACAATACCCAGTGCTCATCCCAACAAGTGCCTTCCTCAATGCCCATCACCTATTTTCACTTCTCTCCCACCCCTCCCATCAACCCTCAATTTGTTCTCTGTATTTAAGAGTCTCTTATGGTTTGCCTCCCTCTCTGTTTGAAACTATTTTGCCCCTTCCTTCCCCATGGTCTTCTGTTAAGTTTCTCAAATTTCACATATGAGTGAAAATATATAATATCTATCTTTCTCTGATTGACTTATTTCGCTTAGCATAATACCCTCCAGTTCCATCCACGATCTTGCAAATGGCAGGATTTCATTCTTTCTCACTGCCAAGTAGTATTCCATTGTATATGTAAACCATATCTTCTTTATCCATTCATCAGTTGATGGACATGTGGGCTCTTTCTATAATTTGGCTATTGTTAAAAGTGCTGCTATAAACACTGGGGTACAAGTGCCCCTATGAATCAACACTCCTCTATCTTTTGGATAAATTCCTAGCAGTGCTATAGCTGGGTTGTAGGGTAAATCTATTTTTAGTTTTTTGAGGAAATTTCACACTGTTTTTCAGAGTGGCTATACCAGTTTGCATTCCCACCAACAGTGCAAGAGGGTTTCCGTCTCTCCACACCCTCACCAACATCTGTTGTATCCTGAGATGTTAATTTTAGCCACTCTGACTGGTGTAAGGTGCTATCTCAATGTCATTTTGATTCGTATTTCCCTGATGATGAGTGATGTTGAGCATTTCCATGTGTCTGTTGGCCGTCTGGATGTCTTCTTTGCGAAAATGTCTATTCATGTCTTCTGCCCATTTCTTCATTGGATTATTTGGTTTTTGGCTGTTGGGTTTGGTAAGTTTTTTATAGATTTTGGGTACAAGCCCTTTATCCAGTATGCCATTTGTAAATATCTTCTCTCATTCCATCAGTTGCCTTTTAGTTTTGTTGATTGTTTCCTTTGCAATGCAGAAGCTTTTTATCTTAATGAGGTCCTAGTAGTTCATTTTTGCTTTTACTTCCCTTGCCTTCAGAGACATGTCAAGTAAGACGTTGCTGTAGCTGAGGTCAAAGAGGTTGTTGCCTGTTTTCTTCTGTAGGATTTTGATGGATTCCTGTCTCACATTTAGGTCTTTCATCCATTTTAAGTTTATTTTTGTCTATGGTATAATAACGTGGTCCAGTTTCATTCTTCTGCATGTTGTTGTCCAGTTCTCCCAGAACCATTTGCTAACGAGAACGTCTTTTTCCATTGCATACTCCTTCCTGCTTTGTCAAAGATTAGTTGTCCATACATTTGTGGGTCCAATTCTGGGTTCACTATTCTATTCCATTAGTCTTCGTGTCTGTTTTTGTGCCAATACCATACGGTCTTAATGATTATAGCTTTGTATAAGAGGCTATAGTCCAGGATTGTGATGCCTCCCACTTTGTTTTTGTTTTTGTTTTTCTTTTCTTCAACATTACTTTGGCTATTTGGGATCTTTTCTGGTTCCATACAAATTTTAGGATTGTTTGTTCTAGCTCTGAGAAGAATACCACTGCAATTATGATTGGGATTGCATTGAATATGTAGATTGCTTTGGGTAGTATTGACATTTTAACAATATTTGTTCTTCCAATCCATGAGCATGGAATGTTTTTCCATTTCTTTGTGTCTTAAATTTCTTTCATAAGTTTCCTATAGTTTTCAGCATACAGATATTTTGCCTCTTTGGTTAGGTTTATTCCAAGGTATTTTATGTTTCTTGGTGTAATTGTAAATGGGATTGATTTCTTGATTTCTCCTTCTATTGCTTCATTATTGGTGTATAGAAATCCAACCTATTTCTGTACATTAATTTTTTATCCTGTAACTTTGCTGAATTCATGTATCAGTTCTGGCAGCTTTTTTTTCCCATATAGAGTGTCATGTCATCTGTGAAAAGTGAAAGTTTGACTTCTTTGCTGATTTAGATGCCTTTTATTTCATTTGTTGTCTAATTGCTGAGGCTAGGACTTCCAAAACTATGTTAAACAACAGTGGTGACAGTGAAAATCTCTGTCATGTTCCTTATCTCAAGAGGAAAGCTCTCAGTTTTTCCCCATTGAGGATGATATTAGCTATGGGCTTTTCATATATGGCTTTTATGATGTTTAGGTATGTTCCTTCTATCCCGACTTTCTTGAGGGTTTTTATTAAGAAAAGATGCTGTATTTCGTCAAATGCTTTTTCTGCATCTATTGACAGGATCATATGGTTCTTATCCTTTCTTCTATTAATGTGATGTATCACACTGATTGATTTACACTATTGAACCAATCCTGCATCCCAAGAATCCAACTTGATCATGGTGAGTAATTCTTTTAATATACTGTTGAATTTGATTTGCTAGTATCTTGTTGAGAATTTTTACATCCATGTTCATCAGGGATATTGGCCTATAACTCTCCTTTTTAGTGGGGTCTCTGTCTGGTTTTGGAATGAAGGTAATGCTGGCTTCATAGAATGAGTCCAGAAGCTTTCCTTCCATTTCTATTTTTTGGAACAGCTTGGGAAGGATAGGTATTAACTCTACTTTAAATATCTGGTAGAATTCCCCTGGAAAGCCATCTGGCCCAGGACTCTTATTTGTTGAGAAATTTTTGATAACTGATTCAATTTATTTGCTGGTTATGGGTCTGTTCAAATTTTTTATTTCTTCCCATTTGAGTTTGAGTAGTGTGTGGGTGTCTAGGAATTTGTCCATTTCTTCCAGGTTGTCCACTTTGTTGGAATGTAACTTTTCATAGTATTCTCTAATGATTGTATTTGTGTGGTGTTGGTTGTGATATCTCCTCTTTCATTCATGATTTGATCTATTTGGGTCTTCTCTCTTTTCTTTTTGAGAAGTCTGGCAAGTGGGTTATCAGTTTTGTTTATTTTTTCAAAAAAACAGTTCTTAGATTCATTGATCTGTTCTACGGGTTTTTTTTTTTTTTTTTATTCTGTATTGTTTATTTCTGCTCCGATCTTTATTATTTATTTTCTTCTGCTGGCTTTGGGGTTTCTTTGCTGTTCTGCTTCTAATTCCCTTAGGTGTGTGATTAGGTTTTGTATTTGGGGTTTTTTTTGTTTCTTGAGATAGGCCTGCATTGCAGTGTATTTTCACCTTATGACTGCCTTTGCTGCATTCCAAAGGGTTTGGACTGTCATGTTTTCATTTTCATTTGCTTCCATATATTTTTTAATTTCTTTTTTAATTACCTGGTTGACCCATTCATTCTTTAGTAGGATGTTCTTTAACCTCCATGCATTTTGAAGCTTTCCAAATATTTTCTTGTGGTTGATTTCAAGTTTCATAGTGTTGTGATCTGAAAATACACATGGCATGTTCTCTATTCTTTTATATTTATTGAGGGCTGTTTTGCGACCCAATATATGATCTATCTTGGAGAATGTTCCATGTGCACTTGAGAAGAACATGTATTCTGCTGCTTTTGAATGAAAAGTTCTGAATATATCTGTCAAGTCCATCTGGTCCAGTGTATCATTCAAGGCCATTGTCTCTTTTGATTTTCTGCCTAGATGATCTGTCCATTGTTGTAAGTAGACTATTAAAGTCTCCTGCCATTACTGGATTCATTGTTTATGTTTGTGATTAATTGATTTAAATATTTGAGTTCTTCAAATTGGGGGCATAAACATTTATAATTGTTAGCTCTTCTTGATGGATAGACCCTGTAATGATGATATAA
This sequence comes from Puma concolor, assembly GCF_028749965.1. NCBI lineage: Eukaryota > Metazoa > Chordata > Mammalia > Carnivora > Felidae > Puma > Puma concolor. Next base: position 70,901,820 of record NC_141667.1, read on the forward strand.
TGCCCTTCTTCATCTCTTGTTACAGCCTTCAGTTTAAATCTGATATAAGTATGTCTGATATAAGTATGACTGTTCCAGCTTTCTTTTGACTTCCAGTAGCATGAAAAATGGTTCTCCATCCCCTCACTTTCAATTTGAGGGTGTCCTCATGTCTAAAATGAGTCTCTTGTATGCAGCATATATATGGATCTTGGTTTTTTATCCATTCTGATACCCTATGTCTTTTGATTGGGCATTTAGTCCATTTACATTCAGAGTTATTATTGAAAGATATGGATTTAGTGTCACTGTGTTATCTGTATATTTCATGCTTGTGGTGATGTCTCTGGTCGTTTGTAGTCTTTGTAGCATTCCACTCACAGAGTTCCCCTTAGGATCTCTTGCAGGGCTGGTTTACTGGTCATGACCTCCTTCAGGTTTTGTTTGTCTGGGAAAACCTTTATCTCTTTTTCTATTCTGAATGAGATCCTTGCTGTATAAAGGATTCTTGGCTGCATATTTTTCCTATTCAGGACATTGAACACTTCCTCTCACTCCCTTCTGGCCTGCCAAGGTTCAGTGGACAGGTCTGCTACTATACTTATGTGACTAACCTTGTAGGTTAAAGCCTGTATGTCCCTAGCTGCTTTCAGAATTCTCTCTTTATCTTTGTATTTTGCCAGTTTCACAATGATATGCTGTGTAGAAGACCTATTCTTGTTGGATCTGAAGGGATTTCTCTGTGCCTCCTGGATTTGGGTGTCTGCTTTCTTCCCCAGATTAGGGAAATTCTCAGCTATAATTTGTTCAAGCAAACCTTCTGCCCCTTTCTCTCTTCTTCTTCTGGAACTCTTATGACATGGATATTATTACATTTCATTGAATCACTGAGTTCTCTAATTTTCCCCTCGTGGTCTAGTATTTTCTTATCTCTCTTTTTCTCAGCTTCTTCATTTGCCATAATGTTATTTTCTATTTCAATTATTCTCTCCCCACTTCCTCCATCCTTGCTGTCAATGCATCTAGTTTATTTTGCACCTCATTTACAACATTTCTTAATTCATCATGATTATTTCTTAACTCCTTGATCTCCACAGCAATAGATTCTCTGCTGTCTTCTATGCTTTTTTTCAAGCCCAGCTATTCATCTTATGACTATTATCCTAAGTTCTTGATCAGATATATTGTTTATATCTGTTTTGAGCAATTCTTTAGCTGCCATTTATTCCTGGAATTTCTTCTGAAGAGAATTCTTCTGTTGCATCATTTTGGCTAGTTTTCTGTCCTTTACGTGTTTTAATAGCTTGTATTGTGTCATACACCTGTGGGCACTGCTATATTAAAAAAGGGTCAAACACTGTCCAGGGCCTGGCCATTCAGGAAGTGTTTTGGCATGTGTTGCATGCTCTCTTTTGTTGTGACTTTAGTTGCTTTATCTCCCTACTCGTAGTGGTGGTTTGGACCTTCCACCAGGTGTGCTTTGATTTATTCATTAAGTAGCCCTGGAAAAAATTAAGAAAGTGGGTGGAGGTGGACGAAGCCTTATCTCATACAAAGAGAGAAATGACAGGGGTGGGGAAAAAGAAGAGAAAAAAGAATTAAGCAGGCAGCAAAACAGAGAAACTATACCACTTAATCCAGATAGAGAAGAAAATAAAGAAGAAGGAGATACATAAGAGGAGTAAAAAGAATAGATTAAAAATGTCTGCTTAAACAAACCAACAATCAGAATAGAGAAGGGAAGAAATAAGAGGAAGAAAGGAAGAAAAAAATATATATATATAAAATAAGAATTGACCAAGAATCAGATCAGAAAATGCCAAACCATTGGACTGGTATGTGTTGGTGCCTTGGAGCGGGTGGCTGTGCTGGTCTGGAGGAGGGGCTGTCTGGTCTCTACAGTCTCAATCTTGCTGCGGTAACTGCATAGTTACCAGGTGCAGAAGGGCATGGTTTGGTGTAGGCCAGTCCCGCCTCCACTGTGGGCCTGCTGTCTGACACCCCACCTTGTTGGTGATGGGGAGAAAAATGGTGACACCCCAGTCTCTCTTCCCTGGACCGGGTGTCCCAAACCACTCTGTCTAGGCCATCCTCACAGTACAAGCAAGTGCAAGCGATACAGTTTGTCCTGCTCTAGTCTCCAGCACCTCCCAGGTGGTTGGCTGGGATTCAAACCCTAATGTCTTAAAGGATCCTGCTCCATGCGCCCTGGTTCCAGGGAAGTACCTCTCTGCCCAACTGACAAAGGGTCTCCGGCTCCTTACAGTGCCACATGGGCACAAGCAAGCCGGCTTGTCCCATTCCACAGTCTCCACACCTCCCAGGTGCTCAGGTGGGATTCAAACCCTGATGTCTTAAAGGATCCCTCCCTATGTGACCCAGTTCTGGGGTAGTACCACCCTGCTCTGCCAGCCAACAAAGGGACTCTGGCTGGTGCCTGCAGGGTCTTTTGTCCTTGGAGTGGCTATATACCTTCTTCCCAAAGGAGGGGGCTTCTCTCTATGACTGTGCCTCTGAGATCACTAATGAGCCCAGGGCTGGGTCCCCCTCCCCTCCCCTCCAGGCACACAACACAAACAGGACGTCAGGCCCCAGTCCAGAGAAAGCCCCACAACCCTGGATTGAGTTAGAAATTTGTTCTTTCTCTGTTTTTTTTTTTTTTTTTTTTTTTTTTTTTTTTTTCTGTTCCCTGGTCCATGGTTTTTCTCTTGTCCAAATACAATCCTATAACTCTTCAGCCTCTCTTTGTCTTCCTTTTGTTTCTCCACAGAAGGGGATCTCTTCCCTCCATGCCTCCATGCCTACATCACCTGTTTTATCTCTCCTAATTCACGATGACACATCTATGGCCCACCAAGTTGTCCCCGTGCACCCCTGGAGATGTTTCTGTCACTCTGTAGCCTGGATTCCTGAAATTCCAAGCCTCTGGCCTCAATACTACTGTGTTTGAGGGATGAGGAAACTTCAGGTCCCCCTACTTCTCCACCATGTTGACTTCTCAGATCTGTTCTTTTTAAATAAATTGAATGAAAGACAACCCAGTGATATTTCTCTTAGAGGGTAATTGTTTATAGTCTATTAGAAAGCACAAATATAAACTCATCAGTGAGTGAAGACAAAGTGGCTCCTGTTTATATCAGGAAAAGGGTAACAAAACAGCTCAAAATAATGGACAATTTACTCTTGCTGTTGTATAACTAATAAACTCCTTTTTGTGTGAAAAAAATCAGGAACAAGAGAGTATATTTATCTTATTTTGTGGTCTGGATAGGCAGAAGTGGATAAGACCCAGGATTTGAAATCAGGATGCTGAACTTTCAACCCTCACTGTACTATTTACCTGTGAGACTTTGGACAAGTTAATTGAATTCTACACTTCCTTAGTTTCTTTATCTAAAAAATGAATATAATTGCTGTCATGTATCAGTCAGGGTTCAACCAGAGAAACTGAATCAGTAGGATGTATATTTATTATATGGAATTGGCTTATACATCTGTGGGTGCTGGCTAAGCAATTCCAAAAATCCATCCAGATTATCCACGACAATCTCCCTTTACTTAAAGTCATCTGATTATGGACTTTAATTAAATCTACAAAATATCTTCCTAGCAACACCTAGATTAGCATTTGGTCATATAACATAACTGTAACCTAGCCAAGTTGACACATCACAAGTACCTACAACACAAGTGATTGTAAGGATAAAGTGTATCTGTAAATCACTTTAATAGTGCCTGGCACATAGTAAATATTCAAGTGTTAACTATCATAAATATTACTTACCAGCTATGTGGTTTTGAGCAAATCCTGTAATTGATCCTTGATTTTTTCATACATAAATGAATGCACTAATGTTTCTTTTTTTCTCCCAAAGTCTATGATTTGGGCCTGCATTAAGTGAAAGGGGACTAAGCAAGCTGACATTTGAAGATGTAGTGTGTGTGTGTGTGCATATATACACACACACACATATATATATGTAGTGTGTGTATATATATATATATATATATATATGTATATAAATATATATATATATACACACAATGGACCATTATTCAGCCATAAAAAAGAATGAAATCTTGCCATTTGCAATGACATGGACAGAGCTAGAGAATATAATGCTGACAGAAATAAGTCACTCAGCAAAAGACAAATACCTTATGATTTTACTCATGTGGAATTTAAGAAACAAATGAGCAAAAGGGGAAAAAAAGAGACATGCAGACCAAGAAACACACTCTTAACCTTAGAGAACAAACTGATGGTTACTAGTGGGGAGATGGGTTAGGGATATGGGTTAAAGTCAGTTAAGCATCGACTCTTGATTTCAGCTCCGGTGATGATCTCATGTTTTGTGAGTTCAAGCCCCAAGTTGGGCTTTGCGCTGACAACCTGGAGCCTGCTTGGGATTCTCTCTGTCCCTCTCTCTCTGTGTCTCACCTGCTCACGTTCTTTCTCTCCCTCTCAAAAGAAATAAATAAACTTAAAAAAAAAAGTGGAGTGCACGTGTCATGATGAGCACTGGGTGATGTATGGAAGTGTTGAGTCATTATATTGTATAACTGAAACTAATGTTACACTGTATATTAACTAACTGGAATTTAAATTAAAAATTAAAAAAAAGGAAGGTAAACCAACAGGAATGAAGTCAGAATAGAGAAAAAGGTGAAGGTTGTGGCATTGGAGGAAGAATGTAAACAGTCAGAAAGTTCCTAAGCTCCACTGAAGACCTTGTAGTGAATAGACTATTCCAGATGTTATTGAATAGATTGATTAGCTCTTGGGTCCATGGCCACCCCTGACTCCTATGTGCCCTGGTCTGACACTGAGGGATTCTTGTTGGAAGTGGCAATAAAAACGCAACTCCTCTGCACAGTAGATATATTTGAGCAACAGTCTTCAAGCACCTACTATGTGACAGGCCTAGGCACCTACTATAGGTCCAGTTCCTCACTAGCAGGAAACACTTCAATTATCCCCTTTATTCTTTCTTGGTGTCATCTTGGTAAAAAGCATTCTTTCCGTTTAAGGGCTCCCAAGTTTTACGCTGGTCTAGGGGTCTGGGGGCACTTCTGGCAAACACTCAGTGTCCCCACTCTCAGCCTGAAGGTGACATCAACCTTGAAAGATAATACCACCTAGTATTTCAAAACATATAGTTTCTGATATTTCCTCAGAAGGAAGGATAAAAGCTGTTCTGCTTCCTCAGAAAGCAATAGCTAAAATTAAGTCACAACAGACCAATCAATTTGCCTCTGAGAAAAGCTGAAAGGGCTGCTATAATGAACTAAATCCTTCCCAAGATCCTGTCAAAAGTAGAGATCAAAGTAGGGACAGGCCACTGTGGATGTCCTGGAGAAGGAGGGAAGGAAGGCCTCGTGGGAACTCCTAAAGAAGGTCTACTAAAGACAGCTCCATCCATACAGGTATTGACACTGTCCCGTGAAGTGACACACTGGATCTTGATTAACGCAGCAAATAGGGTGGGTTTTTGGTGTCTGGTCAGTAGCCAGAAAAGCGTGGCCCCCAGCAGTCTGAAGATTTCTTATTTCCGTTCTTGCTCTGTGAAGTTCCAGGTGCCAGTATCCGTTGTTTTGGGGTAGTTTATCTCAGAGCAGTATGACTGATTTAGAAACATACAATGTGGAAATTCTGCGATCTGTTGTTTGCATGTATTCCTTTTATCTGTTACTTTTATATTTGTCTCCACTTTATTGTACAGTGCTGACTTTTACAGAAGGGAAATTGACACCTAGTTTTTTTTTTTGTTTTGTTTTGTTTTTGCAAATAACCTTTAATAAGGGTGTGTTGTTGTTCTTCTCCTTCTCCCTCTTCTTCCTCTTCTTCTTAATTTCTGGTTGTGGATGGGGAAGCTAAGGTATTTCATCTGAATCCAACTGTAACGTCATTTAAACAAGACCGTAAATCATTGTTCCAAAAACAGCAGACTTTATTCTCTCCTTTCAGGTATTTTTGAGCACAGATTTTGATTTTGGGCTCCCATTGTACAGCTGCATAGATGGTTTATGTGGAGTCGGGGCAGAAATTCTTGGCAGAAGTCAATGCAAACTTTTCCCCATGGCTCCCAAGGCATCTTATGCTAAGGTACCTTGTTCCTTATTTGTATGACACTGGACAAGGAGTTCATTGTTCCCTTGTTGCAAACTTAATATAAACCATTTATAAATAATTTATATCCACATATCACTTACACATTATAAAATATTGGATATGTTTTGGCTTTCTACCTATGATTTCAAATTATTATTGCAAATGAATTCATTGCATTTTCTCCTTTTGTAAGGCTGAGGTGAAAATGAATAACATAGATAATAGTTAGATTTTTTTCCTTGTTAATTAGAAAGCCTTCAGCTTCATTATTTAATCCCCAAGGACAGGGCAAATGATTACTCTGTATGAGTGAGCTGGAGTCTAGAGTTCCATTTTAATTACAACTTTTTCATAACATAAGAGATTGGTTAAGTAAATTTTAACAACATAAGAGGTTGAGGACATAGGAATTGTTTTAAAGTTTTCTATAAGATTATCAATGTATCACACTGTGATTCTCAGGAAATTTACCTTTTATTAAATCAGTTTACAATGGGAACAGTGTATTTTCCGATAGTTATAGTGTGGTGATACTTATTTATATTCTGATCTTCTTTGTTCTGCAACCAACAAATCATCAGATGTATTAAGAAACTGCCCCTTTGACTCAAGAATTCCACTCTAGAAATTTATCTTAAGGAGGTGAGACCCAGGAATTTGGTGTTTCTGGGACACATTTATCCCACTGTACTTTTGGAAGTCTCTGAGGAGTGGTCAATGGACACTGAAGTTCAATTTCCTCCACGCTATACCTTGTTCCATGTTGTGCTGTGATAACAACTGAATGCACTGTAGAGGTGATAAAATTTCATCTGGCTCTGGTTTTGCTGAGGCGTTTTAATCAACTGCAGGGCAGATTAAATCTGTTCTGCAAGACAGTGGGTGCCAATTTAGCTGTTACCTGATCAATGAAACAAGCTGAAGTTTTAAAGGATGCAGAGGCTGCGATTAGAGACAGGTAATTGGGTAACTGTCTATTAGCAGGACAAGCCAGATATGTATTGATCAAGAAAGGAAAAAGTCTGACTTGATTAACACACCTCCTCAGTGTCAATAAACTAATGGTTGGTTTTAAAATGTAATTTTGCTTTCATTCTTCAGTAAGGGACCAAAAATAGCCCAGCAGGAGTGGTGGAGAAAGTAAAAGTGTTAAAACTGTTTATAAATCAGAAACTTTTGCTGTATGGGGAAGCCTGGTAACAGGAAAGCGGTAGAATTTCTGTCCCAGGCAGAAAGTATCTCTACCCCTTGAACATTGTATAGTAGAATCCAACATGGTTTTATATTGAAGCTACACTGTTAACCTTGCCATTCCATGTCCACTCTGAAATGATTTCTGCTGGAGACACGTGGGTCAAGAACGAGAAACCTTTCTTGCATCAAGAAACCTCTTGCTCAACTATGTCTTCCCAGGGGCTCTCAGAACAATTCCCCCACAGGGACCTGAGACTCTGGAGGCACCTCCTCTGGGAAGCAGATGTGATTGATACATAGGAATTCGCTCCATCTTCTTGAAGCAAAATAGACACAGGTCCGTGTGCCCTCTTTCTTGAAGAGAGGGTACTTTGCCACAGAATGGGTGGAGATCAGGTAACATCTGCAAATCCCCTTCTTGTGACTCCGGGCTGGAAAACACGGGTACTTACTTTTTATGTTGCTGTTAAAGAACAGGGGGGAACAGCCCTTAGTTATCCCAGAGGGTAGAGAGCTGACACTACATACTTTTTCTTCAATATATGAAATTTATTGTCAAATTGGTTTCCGTACAACACCCAGTGCTCATCCCAAAAGGTGCCCTCCTCAATACCCATCACCCACCCTCTCCTCCCTCCCACCCCCCATCAACCCTCAGTTTGTTCTCAGTTTTTAAGAGTCTCTTATGCTTTGGCTCTGTCCCACTCTAACCTCTTTTTTTTTTCCTTCCCCTCCCCCATGGGTTTCTGTTAAGTTTCTCAGGATCCACATAAGAGTGAAAACATATGGTATCTGTCTTTCTCTGTGACACTACATTTTGATCTGGGTCCACACCTGAGGAAACCTGAGGTGTCTGGGACCCTGTACCTTCTGCCTTAGAGCAGAGCCCCTCAGGCCTGCAGTGAGCCAGCCTGAATATGTGGGCAGCCCCTCTGGGGCTGTGCTTCCCGCTGCCCACCCACTGCTGAAGAAGCAGCACCAGTCTTGGGGGCCAGCACTGAGCAGATGGGGAAAGAATCCCACTCTCACAGGAAGCTGGGAGCCATCTGGATATTCTATCTAGACATTACATGACATTTGAAGGGCATGAGGGGTGTGGAAAGCTCTTTGGCTGTATCTGTCTCTTAATGTCCTGTGACTTGTGGCTCAGTGCATTAACATCAGAATCAGCTTGGGGCACCTGGGTGGTGGCCCAGCTCAAGATCTCATGGTTCGTGAATTTGAGCTCCGCGTTGGGTTCTGCACTGACAGCACGAGCTTGCTTGGGATTCTCTCTCTCCCTCTGTATCTCTCTCAAAATAAATAAGTAAAGAAAAAAAAAACTTAAAAAAAAAATCAAGAATCGGCTTTGTTGATTTGCAGAGAACAGAGGCAGCTCCAAGCTTGGTAAAACCTAAAACAAAAACATCTTATTCTAACAGGAAATTTGTGATGGAAATGGAAAAAAATAAATTCATGAACAACTAAATCTGGGGGGAACTTAACTAGGTGGTTTCTTTGTAGGCTTAATGCCAACCAGAACAAAACATATTGCATGTATAACCCTTGGCTCCACAAAGGGTCTCCTCATTTGAATGCAGCTGGGAGAGATGGCAGGAGAGGAAAGAACGTTTACAATTCCTGGACCCAAACACCCTGAATGTTTGTGAGTATTGATTCCACATTCATTATTTCCCTTCCCCCACATCAGTGTTTGTCCAAAGTTGTTCCTGACCCAAGACACACAGTGATCTTGCCAACACTCAGGGAGACATCCTCAGAGATGTGCCACATTAGCAGCTCTCTCCAGAGTGTGTAGTCGCACAGTGGTCCTCATGGGCATGATTCTCTGGGTGCATGGCAACAGCAGCCACGTCCCTGCCTCTACTTACCATGGCCACCACCAAATTCACCCCCAAAATTCCAGAGAGGAATGTAGACATAGCAGAGCTAAGCTGTCACATGAGAAACAGTCCTGTCTTCTCCATACACTTCAACTTCCTTGTCCTCACTGGTAGCAGAGGCTCTCCAGGGCACCTCCATTAACCTGGAGGAGCTTGGACATTCACACCTGAACCTTATCTAGTGTCTCGGGAAGGAGCCTCTGCTCTCCTCTAGTTTAGCCTTCACAGCACACAACAAGCATATTTAATGTATCCTAGAGTGAGTATAAGTTTCAGCCAACACCTTTTTCTTTTTCTTTTTCTTTAAAATATTTATTTATTTATTTATTTACTTATTTACTTATTTATTTATTTCTGAGAGAGATAGAGAGAGAGCAAGTGGGGGAGGGGCAGAGAGAAAGAGGGAAACAGAGAATCCCAATCAGGCTCTGCAATGTCAGCGTAGAGCTCGATGTGGGGCTGGAACTCCCGAACCATGAGATCGTGACCTAAGCCAAAGTCAAGAGTTGAACCCTTAACCAATTGAGTCACTCAGGCAACCCCCACACCTTTGTCTTGTTTGGATTATTGCTGGTTTGCTTTTGGCATATTCAGGACTCTAGTGTATGAGACATAAAAACTTCTTAGAAAGAAGTTGATTAGACAGCAAGAAGACACAAATTGTAAGTACACATAAGAGCTTTCATTCTAAAACTTCTAATACTGGTGTCCAGGCCTTCCCTAGGTTAAAATGTTGGGCTTCCTCTATTTATACAAGCATTCCCCCACCTTGTAAGAAGGGATTCATGTATTTCCTGCTAGCTGTTGTCAGGAGGCAATCAACTGCATTAATGCCTCCAAGGTGGGCTAGTCGAGATTGATTAGCTCTGTCACCCAGGAGATACGGCATGAAGGGAAATGGATGGCTAATGGCAGCAGAGGGAAGCCCCAGCAGAAGCCAGCTGTGTCAGCTGTCATATTCAGGGTGGTTAGCCTGAATAAAGGCTAGTACTTCCTGGAGGTGTGACTGAGTCCGTTGGCCCTGGGATGAGGTAGGGAAGGCATCCTCAGCAGACCATCCAGTCAGGGCTCAGAACCAACCTGAGTGAGCCTCAGGAAGCTGGATCTGGCCACTGGATACAGGGCACCATGTCAGAATCTAGAGAGGAAGGGGAGCAGCCATGAGGGGCCCAGGTAAGCCTGCTGCACGGGAGAGTCTGGGCAGGCATGGAAGTTCAGGAAAACAGGAGCTGGGAGTGAATCAGCCACAGGAAGGAGGGGGCGTAGGAGCCTCAGGACATTGTGACCCTGGCTCAAATGATCTTCCTGGCTCAAATGATCTTCCTGGATCAAATGATCCCCTACTCAAATGATCTCCCTGGTTCCACACTGTGCTCCCACCTCCAGCAGAACAGAAGGCAGAATCTGAGCCACATTCATCCCTGACTGGGAAGTAGTGAGTCCTACTTTGTGGCCGTCCTCTCCAGCAGTGCTGATGGCCAGTCAGCAGCTTGAAGTGCAGAAAGACAAGGACTTGATGGTAACACCTGTAGCCTCAACAATCTGGGAAACTACCAGCAACTTACTTGATGAGACTGCCTTTCCAGGGCACACTATCACGGTTGGCCTAGGAGAGCCTACAAGAATGGCTGGGTGGTGACCCTCAGGGCACCTTCCTCTGCCCCTGCCAGTCTCGTGGCCAGCAGTGTCAGCCTTTGAAAGTGATGTCTTTGGAAACTCCCAGGAGGGAGTTTGGGTGGGGTGGGTGGGGGGTGGGAGGTGGGGGGAGGAGAAATGGAGTATGCCTTACCCTGCCCACAGGGAGAAGATAATCTGTAGAGGAGGCTGAGGCTGGCCAAATTATATTGGGGGTTGTGAGCTCTGGATTCTTTCTTATCATTTTAATAATGTGGGTAAAAGAACGTCCTTAACTCAATAGAACCATGTGACTGACATGGTAAGAGCATTAGGCTTGCAGCTGGGACACACTTACTGGCATCAGGTATAAGTTAGTCACCTCACTAGGTTAGTCACCTCCAAGCCTTGGAGCCTCAGTTCCTTCATATATAAAATGGGCATAGTAATACTTAATCCTTCTCTCTCACAAGGTTAAGCAAATATTGATAAACATAATGACAGTGTTGATGATGATGACAATAAATAATAGGTGTCATTTAACTAGCACTTACCATGTTTCAGGTGCTGTTCTCTGATCCAGGCACTAGTTTAAGCAGATGACATCTATTAGGTCATTTAATCTTCATATCATTTCTATGTGGCAGGTATGCCTACAGTCTTCATTGTACAGAAGAAAGAACAGGTTCGGTTACTTACCTGGCCAAAGCTGCACAGTGGGCCAGTAGTAGCAAACCGAATCCTGTAGCTTAGCCCCAGGGACAGGATCCTTTCTTGACCTTAAACAGTATCCTGTCCAAGATAATCTATGTGAATCTCCTGCCTCCAGAAAGGAAGCATTCAGCACACGTGTCATAAAGGAACAAATGGAAATTTCATGGATATGTTAAGCGCTAAACACATATAGGCAGATATTGTCTTTATTACGACCAGACATTTGGCAGTTCTGACCCCTACAAATCTGAATTCTGCTCAGACACCAAAGCCATCAGCCAACGGGGACTGGCGTGTGTGTGTGTGTGTGTGTGTGTGTGTGTGTGTGTGTGTGAGTGGTTGGGGGTAGGGTAGGGCTGAAGGGCCACCACCCAGCCCTGGGTGTGGCAGCCTGTTGGTGGCTGCTCGGGAGCCAAGGGTGCGCGCTCAGGCCTGAAACCCTTTACTTCAGCTGGCTGGGAAGGGGAATTTTTCATTCCAACAGGCCATTGTTCTGATTGATGAAGAGAGTAGCTTCCGCTAGGAGAAGCTGACAAAGGCAATTTACAAAGCGGAGAGAAAAGGAGGAATTGAGCCGTGTGCTGCCACGCAGATGTCTCTCGGCACAGTCCTGTGGGCCTCGGCACCGCCTTGCAGACACGAGTCCGCGCATGATGTAAATGTTGCGGTCACTGTTGTTCTACTCTTTGGCGAGGACCCGGATCAATGGCAAGCTGCACAGAGCCCATCCATCACCCCAGTAGCAGGCTGTGAGTTATGAGGCCAAAATCCCAGCACTGACTCCACCGACAGCCTCCCTTGTTGAGTCGGTGATGGGCCTGTGGGCCACCCAGCACTCGAGCAGGGGATGCCCCTGGGAGGGGTCCAGGGTCAGGGCAGGTCCCAGGCCTTGCTCAGAGTGTAGGAGCTGCTAATGCCTTTTCTAAAGGGCAGGAAATACTGAAGATACATCTCGCAACTGCTAAGAGGTCTCTTGGGGGAGCACTGTGTGTCCCAACAATCTCCGACCATCCTAACAAACTCTTGGACCTAATCCCTTCTGTCCATTGCCACTGCTGTCTCCTAAGTCCAGTACCCCGTTGTCTGTTGCATGGATGGCCACAATCGCCTCCAAACTGTTTGTCCCTTGATCATTCTTGCATTCCTTTAATCTACTCCCAGTCTAGACCAGATTCTCACTCCTTTAATCCACTCCCAGTCACTGCCAGAGTGCAGTGTCTGAAGATGAAGTGTGATCGTGCTGTTTCCATGGTCAGAACCCCGGAATTGCCCTACTGCTAGGAAGTCCAACTCCTTTGCTATGCCTCGAGCACCCATATCCTGTGGCCACTACTTACTTTTCTAGCTTGTCTTGGGCCAGTCCTCCCTCACTCTCTTCAATCCGGCTGTACTGAGCTTCTTCCAGGTCCTTGAACTTGCCCTGTTTTATGTTGGGTCTGAGTCTTTGTGTAGTCATTGTTTCCTCTGTTTGGAGTGCTCCCTCCCCTTTCCTTCATTCAGGTCTACAGAGAGCAAAGGAGAGATGGCAGAAATTCTTTGGTGTAATTTAGGATTCCAAAGACTTAGGGATTAGGAAGGATTGTTGGAGTAACTTTATCATGTGCTACTGGCTCATTTGTCTCTATGTCCCCTGAAAGGGCCTAGAGGACACCTCCTTTACAATGGCATTGAGCAATACATGGAAAATGAATGTGTGCATGGTAGATACTGTTGGTTTTGTGCCCAGATCCCCATCATGAGGCTGGAACATCTATCATCCAGCTGCTCTTAGTGAGGGCTTCTGCCTTCTCTGTAGAAGTTCCTTCCGCCCAGCAGAAGCCATTTGCCTGGGAGATTACACCACTTGCATCACCTTCCCAGGCAGCCAGAGGCCAAAGACTGACTAACAGGAATCTGAGGTAGGTCCCCTTGCTTCAAAGAGGCAATTCATACCTCAGCACTCCTTGAGGACCAGGCTGATGCTAGTACCCAGCCAAGACCTCCTTGCTTAGCTTTCTTCCCCTGCTGTAACCTGCTTCTCTCACTTGCCTTCTTCGTCTTTTTTTAATTCAGTTTTTCTTAAGTTTATTTTGAGAGAGAGAGAATGAGCATGTGCACAAGCAGGGGAGAGGCAGAGACAGAGGGAGAGAGAGAATCCCAAGCAGAATCCACACTGTCAGCACAAAGCCCGATGCGGGTTTGAGATCACATGAGATCATGACCCAAGCTGAAAGCAAGAGTCAGACACCCAACTGACTCAATCACTTTCTTCTGAGAGCACTCCTCAGTAAATTATTTACTCACATAAATCCTGATCAGTATCTGCTTCTGGGTTACCTGAGCTATGACAGCTCATATCATGAAAAGTTCAGAGGTGTCTGTACTGTGAGGGCCAGGATGAAAGTGACCCATGCTGCCCATGAAATGGCCTCCTTGGTCTTGATGTGGATATTTAGATTGTGGACGGAGGAGGCCAAGCAACAGCATGTATCTGCCAGGGGTGATATTGGTAGAGTTTCTGTCATGGGCAAATGACCAGATGGCATATCAGAATGTTTTGACCTCAGGGACCTTTGTTGGTGGCTGATTGCTCACAGTGTCCCGAGAACTAAGATGGATGAGCAGCCCACTAAAGCGTTCCTTGAACTGTGTAGCTGAAGAAACTCTGAACCTTGCAAATAGAAGGCTGACTCTGAACCTTGCAAATAAATAAAACAATCATGATAGAAGGTCAAGGCTCTTCACCTGATTCCCAGGTGAGATGGTTCGCAGATCTGGAGCTTCCTGAGTGAAGGAGTGTGATATAAACTTGAGGAAGGACCTGATGATAAAGTCAGAAAAATATCCTCTAAATCTCCCTTTTAGCCTTTTTAAAGGGACTTGCAGACATTTACCAGGGTCACTGTGCATTGGAAGAGGGAAGTGAATCATTGATCTTAGCTTTTACAATGCCATGTGATTCTACCAGTCAATATGAGATCAGCTGTTGGGCACAAGTTCATGTTTTGGTCCATGGCCATCTTGCAATGTGTCTGATGGGTCTGTTCTACTTCCCAGACTCTTGAAGATATAGTCAGAAAAGATGAAACTAGCAATTGGCAGAATCTCTATAGTGGCTATCTGTCCTGTGGAGCAAAGTTTATTTTCTAGGCAAGGAGAGTAGAAGTCCTTGGAATAGTCCCCATTGTGCCAAAACAGAGAAACAAAAGCAGTGAATTCTGAAAGGCCAGCCACTTACATGCATCATTTTATCTGATGTGCATGACAACCCCCTAAGACTGGTATCATTAGTCTTGTGTTGGACACGAGAAACCTGAGCTACAGAGATGTTGAAGAAAAAAAGATGTTCCTGAAAAAAACCTCTGGTTCTCAATTCCAGGCCATTGGTAGCTTGTGGGTGTTGCTTGGCTGACTGTGACTCCATCTTTACTTCTCCATATTTTACATGTTCAAGGCTCCAGATCTGGGTTTTGGGAGACTTCAGAGGAAATGCTGGCCACCTCTGCCCTCTCTGTCTCTGAGCCTGGACAAGAAATGTCAAGAGAGCCTTGCAACAGGATGGAGAATTTTTCAATATCATTTAGATCTAGCCACTTCAGCTATAACCCTCTTTTCCGGTGCAAATAACCTCAGAAGTTCTAGAAACGAGGTAGAATGCCTGGGTGGCTCAGTCAGTTGAGCGTCCAACTTCGGCTCAGATTATGATCTTACAGTTTGTGAGTTTGAGCCCCAGATCGGGCTCACTGCTTTCAGCACAGAGCTTGCTTTGGATACTCTGTCCTCTTCACTCTCTGCTCCTCTCCCACTTACGTTCTGTCTCTTAAAAATAAATAAAACATTACAAAAAAGAAATGAGGTCAAAAGAAATGCAAGTCAAAACTACTTGCATTGTGTGCAGGCTTCCTGCTATGGACCAAATTGTGTCTCCCCTCCCCCAACCCCCAGTTCGTACGTTAGAGCCCTAACTCCCTAACTGGACTTGAGATAGGGCTTATAAGGAGATAATAAAGATTAAGTGAGGTCATGGGGTAGTGCTCTAATTCAGTAGAACTAGTGTCCTTGTAAGTTCTCTCTTTTCATGGGCACGCCAATGAAAGGCCTTGCGAGGACACAGTGAGAAGGTGACCATTGGCAAGCCAGAAAGAGGGCTCTCACCAGAAACCAAACAGGCTAGAACCTTGATCTTGGACACCTACCCTCCAGAACTGTGAGTAAATAAATTACTGTTGTTTAAGCCACCCAGTCTCTGGTGTCTGCGGCAGCCTTGGCACCTTCAGATGCTTCCCTTAGCCCAGCCTGGAGCTGGCCTCTGCACACGCATGGTGTTTGGCCACAGAACCTGGCTGTTTGTCAACCCCCAACAGACAGTTTGTCAAGTACTGTACTCCTGATAAGGTTTCCAGCGAGAGTGGTGCTGAGGACTCTTTTTCTCTAGTAGATATCATTATTATCATGAAAAATTATATTCTATACTTGCCTTTTGCTTGAAGACTGGTTGTGAGGACTGCAATGAATTGTGGAATAATCTCCACTAATACATAATTAATACACACTGATTCGATTAGTAAGAGGCCCCTGCCCCTTTTTCTTGCTAAAAAATTTACATATATATTAGAAAGGCAGGAAATGTGAGAAAAGGAATAAAAAAAAAAAAAAAAACCCAGTACTCTTGAGACCCTCTTCACTTCTCTTTGTTTTATTGGATGTGTTTCCCCTCAGCCCCTGGTGTTTTTCAGCTCCAAAATGTCACAGGGAGCAAGGAAAGGTCTGTCATCAGAGGCTTGGCAAGGGGATACCCTCTCACAAATCAGAAATCAAGTCTGTCAACCTAGACACCTCCCCGCTTCATGCCCAGACCCAAGCAACCCTCACTTTGAGCCTGTTCTTGCTAAACATCTCTTCAGTGTGCCATTTCCTCTGTAGCCCCATAGCCCTCTTCAGTTCAGTCCAGGCTTTACAAGACTTGCCAACCCATCTTTCTAGATGCTGGTCCGTCCCTCCCATCCATTTTCACTTTGGTGCAGCAACCATCACTCTAAAATCCCTTCAGTAGCTCCCTATAGAGGAAATTGTTGTTGTGTTTTGTTTTGTTTTGTTTTGTTTTGTTTTGTTTTGTTTTGTTTTGTTTTGCCTGTCAGCATCTCCCTCCTGTTCTCCACTTAAGGGGTGGGCACATACTCAGGCCTGCCCTGGGTGACCCCATCCCCGCTGACTTGGTCAGAGATGCCCTGCCAATCCCCACAGAGCTAATCCACATTTTCTCTGGGACTTTTGCTGGAGCTGTGAGAAAAACACCATCCCCTACTCTCTGGAGTCATTAATCTCCAATGATCCCACACTTGAGGACCAACTCTCTGACAATGACTGAGATCAAGAAAGTCTGAGCCAAGAGAAGGAGACATAGAGGGATGAAGTGTAGGATGGAAGGGAGAAGCAGAGGAAAGAGTGATGGTTCTGGTGTCACCTGCAACCAAAACAATCCTGATAAACATCTCCTTCTACTAGAACACAGCACCCTTTCTAAGACTTGGCCCTCCTTTCCTTTCCTCCCCCCGTCACCTCGTCTCCATAAGGTCCCTGCCACAGCTCTTCTCGAGGTCTCCTGGGTGTGATTTGATTTCCAGCGTTTGATTTCCACGCTGCCAGGAACATGGTCTCTCCAATCCCTGCCTGCCTAACTCCCCTTCTCCTTTGTTTAAATCTAGCTCAAATGTCACCCTACAGCTCCCTGCCCCCCTGCCACCACCATGGAAAAAACTCTCCTCTATGCCCTAACCTTACCATGACTAGTTCTGTTAGCACAGTTATTAAACCATAATTGCATCTAGTGGGGTAAGGACAGGCATGCTGTTAAGTGTCCAGGACAGACCCCACAACTAGGAACTATTGGGCCTAAAATGTCAGTAGTGCTGAAATTGAGAAACCATGCTGTGGAATGAGTCCCCTGGATCCCAAGGAAGAAGAACCAGACTGATGTCACATCAGAGTTTTCAGCACTGTTGCTATATTTGTCTATATAAGACTATCTTCAGAGTCCTGAGGTAAAAGGGATATTTGGTCCTAGAGATCTATACCCAACTGAACTATCAATCTGGTGGTAGGGGTGGGGCTGGCGCTTTTTGACCTGAAAACACTCACAAAGTTTACCCTCTAATACATTCTTTTGAAAAAAATATTTGAAGTAGATTTCCAGAAAAGCACAAGTAAGGAGTCCAGAAGATTAATGGCATCAGAAACAAGAGACAGAGAGTTGAGTATGAGCCGGGGGATGTGAAAAAAAGCAGAGAGTAAATAAAAATGAATCCATTAGACCTTGATGCACATAGAATCCTTACTCAAGAGGACAATATAAATTCAGGAGATACCAGCTCATAGATGTAAATATTTAAAGCCACATAAATATTGTTTAAAGTTATGACAGAAGGTCATTGTGAGAGAATAAAAGCAGAAACATGACATGGTGGTGGTGGGGGGGGGGGGGGGGTGAAGCTAGTGCCCAGGACAAGGAAAGGTCATTTTATACCCTCCTCTCTGGTTACCTTTTTTCATTTTTTTAAACATGTGAATGTATTATTTGTGTAATAAAAACAAACTAGTTTTTCAAATATCTATTTAATAAATAAAATTCTGAATCCCTGGGATTCTGAATATACAATGAATCTTTATGAGCCCCTATTGTTTATTATCTCGGGGAAAGGAAAAGAAATTGGGTGCAACCTGCATGCCAACCGCGGGGAACTATTACAGAAATTATGATATATCTACTCCATTATGTAGTTATTAAAATAATGGGCTTATTGAAAACTAATGTACAAATATGAAAAATGTTAGGAAATAATGTCAAATAAAGATGTATATATACATTTTATAAAATTATGCCCGTTTGAAAAAAGGCTGAAGGAAAATTGCCTCAATGACAGCAGTGCCTGGGTGAGACTAATGAGCTTATAGATAATGCATAATAGATATTTTTTTCTTTTACCCATTTCCCCATGTTCTATCTATAATGTTACTATAATGATTAAAAAGCAGTCTTTCTTAAAAATAATAAGCAGGCATTATTTTGAGATAGCCCAAGGATGTCAAGGCACACAGCTCTGGTGATTCTTATTTGGAGGAGGACCCTCTGTCTCTTCTTAAAAAGGAGACTGGAAGATCACTACATTCTAGTTGCTAAAGAAAGCCACAAGATTGTATTAACAAACATCTGTAGTTATAATTTCTTTCCGGATGAATGAAAAAATAAGAATGTGGGAGTCCATGTGTGTGTGTGTGTGTGTGTGTTGTCTTGCGGCTGTGTGAGTCAAGAAGTTAAGAACCAAGGTGCTAGCAGTATTGCATGATTAAGAAAGGCCAGGGGTTTTCAGTAGGAAATGCAAATCTAGCCACTGAGGGAAGTTTCAAGAGATTTTGATCCAAATTAGTCTGAAATTTTGGAGTCTGTTGGCAACGTCTGGAATGGATTTGAGCACAGAACAAGATTAAAGATAATTTAATGTGGCAATATAAAAATATGTGTGTTGAGGGGAATAGAACGAAGACTGTGTGGCAGGCGTTTCTGGCTGTTCTTAAAAGTATTCACTCCTCCTCCTTCTGTAATAATAGAAACCCTATTTTGTAGCAAGGCATAGGATTTTCGGGAAAAAAAAAAAAAGACTATATCTTCCACCCTCTTGAAGCTGGCAGTGTGACAAAGTTCTACTCAATGAGATGGAAGCAGAAATGGGGCATGCCATTTTCGAGAAGCGCCCTTACAGGAAGAAAGCATGCCTTTATCCTTGCTTTTTTTTCCTTCTTTCTGACTGGAGTGTGACCCGGACAGCTGGAGCTGGGGCAGCCAGCTTAGACCTCGACGGGGCCTTGGGGATTGAAGGTACACATAGTGAGAGTGAGCTGGGCCTTATCTCACTGAGGCCTTTAGTAATAAGCACTGGTCCACCTGACTTCAGACGTATGTGTGAGAGAAAAATGAACTTCTTTTTTAAGCCACTGCATTTGAAGTTTTTGAAATCACATCTTAATCATACAAGGGAGAAATGGTGTGAGGTTGTTTAATGGCACCTCTTCAGGGTGACCATGATCTGCCTGATGTCAGGAACCTCTTTTACCTGACACAATTGGGAGGTTGTTTTAAAAACAAAAACCCAGGGACCACTGGGTGGCTCAGTTGGTTAAGCGCCCGACTTTAGCTTAGGTCATGATCTCACTGCTCGTGAGTTTGATCCCTGCGTCAGGCTCTGTGTGACAGACTGGAGCCTGCTTCATATACTGTGTCTTCCCCTCTCTCTGCCCCTCTCATGCTCTGTCTCTTTCTCTCAAAAATAAATAAATGTTAAAAAAAATTTTTTTAAATAAAGAAAAACAAAAGCCCAAACCACACGATCACAAAAACTATGTGGCAACACAGACCCTCATAACCACAGAGAGGAGAAAACACTGAGACTATGGGCTGGCAGGCCCAGTGTCAGTTCCTGACAGGGCTCTGAAGCCTCCCTTGATGTTTGCATTTAAGGGACTCAAATCCATTTTGAGTCAGTGTACATTTTGCATTTGTCGGGATCTGATGCAAAAACACATCATCCCAAGGTAATTGGGTTGGGACCGAAGCAGAAGGGACACACATAGAAGTCAACCAGCAGAGCCTGGAGAGTGGAAGGAGAACAGAAGCCCAGAGTGAGTCTCACAGAGACTCCTCGCTGCCCAGGGCTAAGATTCTTCCCTTCTCTGTAAAAATGTAGATGCTTATGTCAGTGTGTAACTGTGTGTCACTACAGGGTGTGTGTGTGTGCATGAGTGCGCATGTGCATGTGTGTGTGTGTGCGTGCATGCGCATGCATGTGATGTGTGCACACGTGCATGGGTGTGTGTGTGTGTGTGTGTGTGTGTGTGTGTGTGTGTGCGCGCGTGCGTGGTGCCACAAGTATAACTCTCGGTCCCATGTCCAAGTTTCGGCAGTCTCCAACACTGCTTTTCTTCTCCCCTCAAACCTCAGATTTCCTAATCTATTGCTCAGAGTGAGTCAAAATACACAAACCGCTTTCCTTAGGAAACGCCACCTTGAGAAGGAATGCTGATTATAAAAGCTCCATAAAATAGCCTACCAAACCAAAGTGATCAGATCTTGTTCAGTCCTAAGGAAAAGGTGCCAGAATTAGTAATGATGGTAACATTCAGTCATCAGATAAAAAGCATGAGGGTGCGCATTGATTTGTTTCCTGATATCTTGAATTCTCTAAAGAGTTAGCTTGGCTTAAGACTGGGGGAAGGGATAGCCAGCATTTGAAAAAAAATTCCAGTGATGTCTCAGAAAGGCTACTCCAATCTATTACAAATGCAAATGCTTTGAGTTGAGTTGAGTAAAATTTGACAGCCTCAGTCCCCTTATTTTCCCTAGAAAGTCAGCGTGGACTAAGGTGGCTGAGTGTTCAAAGCTGATGAGAGAAAAAAGTTCTGGAGAAG
The DNA here is from genome assembly GCF_028749965.1 of Puma concolor. NCBI lineage: Eukaryota > Metazoa > Chordata > Mammalia > Carnivora > Felidae > Puma > Puma concolor. Next base: position 70,922,754 of record NC_141667.1, read on the forward strand.
AGGCTACAAAGAACGTTCAGGACCCTTTGCAGGTTTGTGGGTGACTCTAGGCATATTAAAGGAACCCAGGAAATCTGGGACAAGGTGATAATACTTACTAAGTGATTAGCAATATCTAAAATAAGGTTATGTTCAGTTATTTTAGTAATTTTAATTTTTTCGTGTGTGTGGGAAAACCATCATTCTGTTTCAAAATTACTCTTGGCTCTTCCTGACATTGTTTAGTGGCTGTGAGCCCCAGAGTCATTGAAGCAGTCTCTGGGGGAGAGAGGCCAGAGGTGGGGTGTGGAAATAAATCTCCTGAGGGCTGAGTTTGCAGATCAACCATACCGGCTGAGTCTCACACAATCAACAGCAGCATTGCAAGGGTTACGGAGGCGGAGAGGGGAGGAGGAGAAAGACAGGAGAAACCAAACCATGAGTGGGAACATTAATCCCAGCAAAATGCAAGAGACCCTGGCTGTCTGTCATGTTTTCCAAGCAATGTTTACTCAAAGAATCTTCATAGCATGCCTGGGGCATAATCTCGTTTGATCAGGCTACTGGTAGAGACTTTGGGACCAGAACCGAATCAGTGTTGTGTGCTGAGGTTCAGTGCTGGCAGGTGTTCAAAGAAGGCAGGCTGTTCTGCAGGCCTGAAGTTTTATGCCCTATTACACTCTCTGAAGAGTTCACACACAATCTCACTGATCAACTGACTAGAGCCGTTTTCCAGCATTTTGAAAACCAATTCCCTGAGTCCTAGTATCCCCTAAATTAAGTACAAGGCCTAGTATTCTCAGTGCTCTTGCATTTCATGGCCTTTGTCTTTCCTTCTTCTGCAATGTTTGGACAACCCAAGGTAGAGGAAGCACTTGAAATCATTGGTTCAAGCGAGAAGTTTGGATTTTTTTGTGCATTTCCTCCACCATGTTTGACTCTTGGGAAGTGAAACCTTCTCCTCATTCACTGCCTATTTCTTCCCTGCTGGTAGTGAGTTCACTATCTCAGAGCAGGCAGCTTTGGGGGATGAGGAGTGGATATTCAGAGTCCCTCTCTTGTGAGGGATGGGGACTTACAGGATCTCAGAGCAACGTTAGCCTCCATGTTTCCCCTTAGATCTAACACCAATTGCTAGCTCTGCCCACAGGCCCCTGTCTGCTTCCTGACCATTCCCATGACTTTCACACGCCTATGAAGGAATGCAAGTGGGTCTGGAAAAGTAACTTGACTTTGGAAAAGAAAGGTTACCATTGCTGGCTGCTTGGGTGAGGTGGCATGTCACAATCACTCAAGTCTCCTGATGCCTTTTTGGGCTGAGATTATACTACCATTTCCCAAAGAATCAGGATGAGAACAGTCTTCCATGAAGGATGTAGAGATCACATTGGGTAAGAAAACCAAGCTAAGGCAGCTCCATAATTCCCAAAGAGGCTTCCATAACAGCTCTCCGCCCCCAAAACAGTGGGTATGGGCAGGAATACTTTTGAAGGCATAATAAGTGTGAGGCACCCCAAATTCGGCCCTGTGCTATTGGAGGAGACATCTTATCCAGAAAGCTGGATATAAATCCATTCTGCGAAGGCAGGTAAAGCACCTTAGGACAAAACAAACAGTGAAGAGAGATCAAATAGCCTTAGAAAAGGTTAGTATCTAATTGGGAAGCAGAAGCATCAAACTCAAAGCCAATAAACTGAAAAGGGGGAAGAAAAGCTGGAGTCAGCACTTGGTTTTCTCTACCCCTAGAGGCTTCTGAGAGGAAGGTAAAGGGCTTTGAAAAATGAGAACGAAAATGACCAGGTTGAGCTGAGCTGTTTCTTTCCTCTGGGTTGAGCAGACGTCTCTTTAGTTTCTGGCTGACACTGGATAACCCAGAGTGCTTGCTGAGCACTGAAATTTTGGAGTTCTGTGCAAGGCCTGAAGGAATGGGGCTGCTTGATCATGGGCACAATTGTACCTCTGAGCTGCTAGGATATCCATATTGTCTTCCCATATCTGCATTTGTTGACTGGTATGGTACGATGTAGTTAGCCACCACCCCCACCAAAGCTGGCGGGACCAGGATCAATGTTCGCCCTTGGTTTGGGGCCCAGGGCTCCAGCCACTATTCTTAAAAGCTGCCTTAGACAAGGTGATCCCTGAGCAGATTCTTGTGACAGCTGCTGGACACATGGGCACCCATTGCTTCGCCTGTACAGAAGTGGACTGTCACAAGAGACCCCAGCTTGACAGGCCATGTGTCTCTTTAGAGTCTCAGGAGTGTTTGAGCACATTTATGTCAGGCTCCCTCGTATTCCTGGAACGTGTCAGTTGGCTGACAGGATGGGCATTTTCCAAAGCCGAAGCATAACAGTCAGATCTGAATGCACTGATGTTGGGTGAACCCTTCCTGCAGCTGTTGGAAAAAAATCCCAGCTTCCTTCCGCTGCTCTTCCACTCTTCACTCACAGTGTGTGGTCAGGGTGAACAGTGTGGTAGATTACAGGGGACACAACCAGAGGGTTTCCTGAGGGAGGCAGGTAGGGTAGCTCACTGATAGGCACACTTTGACTTTGGAAAAGGCCCAACCTGTTGGCTAACTGGTCTCCTCTGAGGAACACAAGGGGTCTTCAAAGAAATCTTCTTAAAAGATTCTGAGGTTTCCAAGGAGGGTATGGCCCAGCTTCCTCGAATGCAATGTCATGGGTGAAGGACAGTTCATCATCATGCGAACTGTTAGGAGAGAGACTAAGGCTGACATCAGGACCTGGGCTCTCTGCTATTGTTAGTAACTAATCAGTGACACAGCTAAGAGCAGACCCCAGGCTTTGGCCTCAGCTCAGCCCTCTATCTAGAAAATGGAAATTGTCCTAATGCCAGAGTAAACCCATAAAACAAATGCCATGACATATGGGAAAGCCCTTTACAAACTTTAAAGCTCTATACAAATCTTAGGCTCCCTTATTTTAACTTAGCACATCAGTATCTGGTGTGGCATCATATGCTTTCTCTATGGAGGTACAGAGAGACTCTTGCTACCTTCTTGCTCCCATTTCCTCTCGGCTAAATGCAGCTTCTTGGTATTTCATCAGCTGGGAAGCCAAACTAGACTTAAAGGCCAAGTTGCAAGATTTACTGAATATAGCACAATCCTGGAATAATAATCTCCAAAGAAATTAATTTAGTCTCAAACTTCGAACCTGTGCTATATACAAAACTCAGGCCTCAGCACTTCAGAAGCAATGGAGAATTCTACAGAGGAAAATATTGGATTCACAGATGAGGTCTTCGAGAAGTGGTGTTCTAGCCAGAGCAACCCTGGGCCTCCCACTGGGCGAGACTTCAGGGACTGAACAGGGTTTTGTTCTCCAGCTAGCAATTGGATTGTGACTGGAATCATTCATTCCGAAAGGAGCCAAACGACATTAACGAGGCAATGCACACACTAGAGGCAAACTGTGTTTGATTCATCTTGGGCTGGGTTTTTTTCCTCAGGGCTTTGTTTAGATTTATTCAGGGCCCCACATAAGAACTTGAGCCCAGAATTTAGCAGTAATGACACAAGATGGATGGCCAATTCAGAAGAGTTGGTGACAACACGGGGGCCTGACAGAGAGAAGCATTTCCCTGCTGCTCAGTATTCTTCTGTAAACATCCTGGGCAGAGCTCCCAGGGAGCCCCAGGCAGGGCAGGAAGGGAAACTAGGAGGAGGAAGGGAAGAGTCCTAGCTTAAGAGGCACCTGGGGGGCACCTGGTGGCTCGGTCAGTTAAACATCGGACTCTTGGTTTCGGCTCAGGTCATGATCTCAAAGTTCGTGGGTTTGGGCCCTGCCTTGGGCTCTGTGCTGACAGCACTAAGACTGCTTGGAATTCTCTCTCTCTCAAAACAAACAAACAAACAAACAAACAAACAAACAAACTTAAAAAAAGGGGGGGGGCTGGGGGTAGGAGGCACTCATTTGTGGAGAAACAGAGGATGTCAGATCTGGAAAGAAATTCAGATGAAAGGGGGCTGGGGAGAAGTGCTCTAGAGTTCCCACGGCTGCCAGATGCTAGGGCATTGTGCCGTGTGGGTTGAATATTGCAGTGAGATGAAATAAAAATAAAATATTGCTGGGTGATTCTCCCCCTCCCTATATTTGCTGTTACACCTGCCCTTCCGCCCACTGACAGCAGCTGGACCACTTGTGAGTCTTTTCCACAAAGAAACGTTATTATTGGCAGAGATGCAAAAAAGAAACTTTTAAGTTTCAAAAGCCTGGACCCTGCAGGTGATCAAGAAGTTTTAAAATGTGTGAGAAGCCAGGACCCTACTTCCCAGCTCTGAGTCTGCATGGAGAATGGGAGGCAAAAGGAGAGGGAATGGCAGGTAGATGTGGGTGGAAGTGGGCGGGAGCCCTGCAGCCGCGGCCCCACCCCTCCCTGAGATGCACTGGAAGGAAACCCACATAGACTAGAGGCGGTTGGGGACCAGGGCACTGGGCTTTAGTGGCCTGTGTGGCCCAGACGGTGAGAGCAGCCACGGTGTGGCCACCAGTGGACTCAGGACCTGGAAGATGAGCAGCAGTGTTACTAGGCCTGTGGGATCCTTTTAGGCTGATCGAGGGGAACATGGTGACATACTCCACTGTGGGATCCTACACGAACCGAGAGAGTCTGTGGGTGTGCTTCAGGAGACTCACTACTGTTGAGGTATTGCTAGTCCACCCAAAGACTTCCAGCTGTCACTCCCTCATTTACCCCTAGTGCATAGGTTCAGCCTTATGTGGACCTCGGATATCAGTGTAATAACTCCTCTAGCTTGACTTCTATCTGTAGCTCTGGGTTTCCCCCCAAAGTGTCCTGATGAAGCAACAGGTGTATGCAGTCCCAGGTCATGGCTTCCCCCTGCAAGCTGTCCCCATTGACTCCAGTTGTCACCAGTTGCAAAGGGTTAGGAAATACTGCCTAGGTCTCGTGGTCCATCTCTTAAGTCCCTCCAGCTTCTGCCCTCACCTCTCTGGGATCCCATTGTGCTTGGTCTGCAATGTCCCACCCCTTTAGCCATCTTCTAGCGGGCGGTCTTTGCTAGGGCACCACCTGGGCCCCGGATGCTGGAGAAGCCTTCTGTGGGTTTTAGCCAGTTATCTCTCACACTGTCCTCCAGTACTTTTTCATTCTCTATTGCCTTTGAAACCTACCCCCCTCCCCAACTGCAGCACCCTTTCTTTGTGAATAATCTTACCTGGTACTTGGCTGAAAAAAAGTTAAGGCTATCAGATAATAACTTTCTTAGCAACTTCCTCTGCCAGTCACAAGTTCATCAGTGTTGGCACACATGTTGGGAAATGATTCTCTATGAATCTCTAAGCTTCTAGATGCCTAGGCATTCACAGCCAATTTAATTCAGACTGTGTTTTGGAGAATGTTATAAGCAGGCAGCGTAGGAAAGATAGCAATATCTCTCACATCACAGATTTAAAAACATAGAGGCATCTTTTTCCCCTCCCCAGAACAAATTTGCTTATACTCCAGGGTAACAAAGAAAATGATTCTCTCTAGAAAGGAGGATGGGCAGGTTTTCTAGGCACCTTTAGATGGGGATTTCCTAATCTCAGGGCTCCCTTTCTATATAACCCACTCCTCTGCATGGGCAGGCACCACTTGGTCCTAATCATGTTGCTCTGTGGGAATTGGGATTTGGAGAACAGGTGCAGGATGTTATTCTGCCTACTACTATTGCTGTGAGTGATTAACTTTTTTGCTTGTTTAGGTTTTTTTTTCTTCTGTTTCTGAAGTATAATTGACATATAACATATTAGTTTTAGGTGTACAACATAATGATTTGATGTTTGTATACATTGCAAAATGATCACAATAAGTCTAGTTAACATCTGACACCATACATAGTTACACATTTATTTAAGGACTCTTAAGATCTACTCTCTTAGGAACTTTCAAATATGCAGCATAGTTTTGTTAAGTATAGTCACCATGCTCTACATTACATTCCCAGGATTTATTTCTTTTATAAATGGAAATTTGTACCTTGAACATCCTTTTCACCATTTCATATCCCCTCCTCCATTCTGGCAACCACCAATCTGTTCTCTGTATCTATGATTTTGGCTCTTTGCTTTTTTGTTTTTTGTTTTGTTTTTAGATTCCACATTTAAGGAAGGTCATACTGTATTTTTCTGTCACTTATTTCACTTAGCATAAGGCCCTTAAATTTCACCCATGTTGTTGCAAATGTCTAGATTTCATTCATTTTTATGGTTGAATTTCATATATATAAATTTAGTATATATAAAATAATTTATTTATTCACCAGTGGAAACTTAGGTTGTTTCCATATCTTGTAAATAATGCTGCATTGAACATGGAGGTGAATATATCTTTTAGAATTGGTGTTTACATTTTCTTTTAATAAATACCCAGAAGTGGAATTGCTGGATTATATGTAGTTCTGTTTTTAAATATTCAAGGAACCTCCACACTGTTTTCCATAGTGGTATACCAGTTTACATTCTAATCAACAGTAAAGGTTCCCTTTTCTCCAAATCCTTGCCAACATTTGTTATTGTTTGTCTTTTTGATGATAGCTGTTCTGACAGGTGTGAGGTGATACCTCATTATTTTGATTTTCAGTTCCCCGATGGTTAGTGATGTTGAGCATCTTTTCATGTGCCTCTTGGCCATTTGTATGTCAACTTTGGAAAAATGTTTATTCAAATCCTCTGCCCACTTTAAAAATTGGATTTAGGGGTGTCATGTGTGGCTCAGTCCGATAAGCATCTGACTTTGGCTCAGGTCATGATCTCACGATTGGTGAGTTCTAGACCTACTTGGGACTCCCTGCTGTCAATGGCTCCCACTTTGGATCCTCTGTCCCCCTCTCTTGCTGCCCCTCCCCCTGACCCACCCAGGCTCACATGCTCTCTTTCTCAAAAATAAACATTAAAAAAAATTGGGTTGTTTTATGTGCTACTGAGTTGTATGAATTCTTTTTTTTTAATCTTTATTTATTTTTGAGAGAGAGAGAAAGAGACAGAGTGCGAGTGGGGGAGGAATAGAGAGAGAGGGAGACACAGAATCTGAAGCAGGCTCCAGGTTGTCAGCACAGAGCCCAACGTGGGGCTCAAACCCACGAACTGTGAGATCATGACCTGAGCTGAAGTCGGACACTCTACCGACTGAGCCACCCAGGTGCCCCGAGTTGTATGAATTCTTTATATATTCCGGATATTAACTCCTTATAAGAAATGATTTATAAATATTTTCTCCCATTCCTTAGGTTGGCTTTTCATTTTGCTGATGGTTTCCTTTGTTGTGTAGAAGCTTTTTAGTTTGATGTAGCCGTACGTGTTTATTTTTTCTTTTATTGCTTTTGCTTTTGGTGTCAAATCCAAAATAATCATCGCTAAGATGGATGCAAAGTGGCATACTGCCTATGCGTTCTCCTAGGACTTTTATGGTTTCTGGCTTTATGTTCAAGTCTTTAATCCACTTTGAGTTAATTTTGGTGTATCATGAAGGTGGAGTCAAGTTTCATTCTTTGATATGTGGCTGTCCAATTTTTTCAGCATCATTTGTTGAAGAGACTGTCCCTTCCCCATTGTATATTCTTGGCTCCTTTGTCATAAATTAATTGATCATATTTGTGTGGGATTATTCCTGGATTGTCTATTGTGTTTCACTGATTTATGTGTCTTTTTAATGCCTCTACCATACAGTTTTGATTACTATAGCTTTGCAATAAAGTTTGAAATCAGGGAGCATGATGCCTCCAGCTTTGTTCTCCTTCCTCAAGATTGCTTTGGCTATTAGGGAGCTTTTGTGGTTCCACACAAACTTTAGGATTGTTTGTTCTATTTCTGTGAAAAAAAAATCCCACTGGGATTTTGATAGGGATTGTATTGAATCTATAGATTGCTTTGGGTAGCATAAACATTTTAATGATATTAGTTATTCCAATCCATGGAACACCTTTCCATTTATTTGTGTCATCTTCAATTTATTTAATCAATGTCTTATAGTTACAACATACCCATCTTTCATCTCCTTGGTTAGTTTCATTCTTATATATTCTTTTTGATGCAATCGTAAATGGGATTATTTTCTTAATTTCTTATACTTTATTAGTGTATGGAATTGCAACAGATTTCTGTATGTTGATTTTGTATATTCTGCAACCTTGATGAATTTTTTGATTTAGTTCTACTGGTTTTTGGTGGAATCTTTACCATTGTCTATATATGATCACATGTCATCTGCAAAGAGTGACGGTTCTACTTCTTCCTTTCTGATTTGGATGTCTTTATTTCTTGTCTTGCCTGATTGCTCTGGCTAGGACTTCCAATACTATATTGAATAAAAGTGGTGAGAACAGTCATCTTTGTTTTGTTCCTGGTTTTAGAAGAAAAGCTTTTAGCTTTTCATCATTGAGTATGATGTTAGCTGTAGGCCTTTCATGCATGGCTTTTATTTATTTTTAAATGTGTATTTATTTTTGATAGAGAGTGAGTGGGGAAGGGGCAGAGAGAGGGGGAGACAGAGGATCTGAAATAGGCTCTGCACTGACAGCAGAGAGCCCGGTGCTGGGCTCAAATTCATGAGTTGTGAGATCATGACCTGACCTGAAGCTGGATGCTTAAACAATTAAGCCACCCAGGTGTCCCTGTATGGCTTTCTTATGTTGAGACATATTCTTATGTTGAGACATATTCCCTCTGTATCTACTTCATCAAGAGTTTTTACCAATGGATGCTGAATTTTGCCAAATACTTTTTCTGCATCTATTGAGATGATCATATAATTTTTACCCTTTGTTAATGGGGTGTATAACATTGACTGACTTGCAGATGTTGAACCATCCTTGCATTCCTGAAATAAATCCCACTTGATCATATAGTATGATCCTTTCAATGGATTGTTGAATTTGATTTCCCAATATTTTGTTGAGAACTTTTACATCTGTATTCATCAAGGATATAGGCCTGTAATTTTCTTTATTTTGGCATCCTTATCTGGGGATTGGTATCAGAGTAATGCTGGCCTTGGGTTGGTATTTTAAAAAGAGATCTAAGCATCTAAACTGCCCCTCTAGATGGGCTATATTAGTTGGGGACCAACTAATACAGATTCTATATCTGTATTACAGAGCGACAGATTTTGTGTGCCTGAAATTGTTCCATTCTTCCTTACTGACTTGACTCCTTAATTATTGATCTAACTGAGCTTCCAGGGGGTTTCCCAAAGAGTCTTCTAAGTATCCCCAGGTAGGCTTGAATCCTCCAGGAATACAGGTTAAACTGGAGCTGATGCCAGATTCTGCAGGGGTGTGGCTTTTGTTTGAGCTGTGACCCCTGTCACACACAGATTAGGTAACTGAAATTTGGAGAAATGTCATCACTTGTGGCTCCATGGTTGTGGAAGCTTTCTTTCTTATGTGCTAGGCCAGTATATTCACCTGTTGTGCTCCCCCCTAATCCCAGCAGCCAGCTTTACTGAGTCCTGTGAGCAGCCTTATACCTTTATAATCAAGTAGACAGAGTAGCCCAACATGGCTGCCCCTTAGGCTGACAAGATAATGAAAGGGAGCAGTTTATTGTGAAATATTCCTCTATTTCAGCGGAGTCACATATCTTGCTCTGAATTACATTGCCAGTACTTTCCCATATAGTTCAATCTGATGAGCAATACCTTTCCTTCTCCTGTATGCCCTTTAAGTATATTTTCTGAAAGTCTATCTTTCTCCATGTCTAGTGCTTTGCATGCATCCTAAATAAATCTCAATTTGTATAAGTTCAACATTATGAAGTTAATTTGTTGCAGGGAAAGAGCTCCGGATGGGAGGTTGGCAGGCAAAGTCTAGCAGGGTCCTTGTGCCATAGATTGTGACTGTACCTTCTAGTTTGTCTAGGATGGTCCCAGGGTCCCAGCTGAGTTATCAAGAGCATCCCCTTTCACTGTTCAGGTTGTCTCATAAATTTTATGATCGCCTCCCTTTTACCCTCCTAAATCCCTTTTGGCATCTGTTAGTCAGTGATCTGAAGGCATTTCTCCATTTTTAGGCATGAATATAGGGTGATTCTTACAAATTCTGTCACTTACCACCATCTCCTTGTAGCTGTTCAATCAAGGCAAGTCCTTTAGAGTATCCTGTGCTAGAATTGCTTTGGGGATGTATGAGGCAATTGGTAGGATAGCTCCTTGAAATTTAATTAAAACTGTACTGATGTGAGATAGTACTGTTGCTTTTAGTGTCATAACTGGCATAATACAGTTAACATATGTTCATAAGGTGAATGTGTTCCCCCAAATTCCAGCAGCGATATAAATTAAAGGATAGGCTACCAAGAAAAGAGTATGTCGACCACTTCCTCCTCTAATTCCTATATTCTCCCTCCTCCCAGGAGTTACAGAATATTTCCACTGTGAGTTGTGGTGTAGTCCCCCTTTGCTAGGCTTCTGAGCACCCTCAGGGATGTGGAAACCATAGGCCAAGAAGGAGCAGTAAGTCCAAGAGCTGAGTCACATTAGAAGACAGGCATACAAAGGAAGCCAGGGATGCTATGGAGCTTAGAATTTGGGCAAGTTGGAAGCAAATTCTAGAAGGGCAGAGGTGAGGGGAGAAAAAAGGGTGGGAGAAATTTTCAGCATGACATTCATCAATGGAAGAAGTGAAAGTGTTCAAAAATTTAGGAGAACTAAACCAGATGGCTTTCCTACTACCCATTCTATTTTCTTCAAACTAGGAGCATATTTTACTTTGTAATAACTAAATAGATGTTAATTTCCACCATCCTATAAACCATTATCAGTGCATTTGCCTTTGTACAGGATGAATCTCCCTCATTTCTTAATTACTGCCCTGAAGCTAAGTTTGGGATAACTCCCTGCTCCCCTACCTCCTGCTTCATAAAGGGGTGGAAAAGGTGTGAAATTGTGTTGCCCTCTTGGCCTTGGTGTGAGACCTTCACTCATGTTTCCTCTTTCAGGGAAATCCGAGGCTGAAAGAAAGATTTATTCTTTTCCTCATCATCTTGGTTTCTAAAAAGCATTTCCAAACTATTACAGATAGGAAGAAAGTATCCCATCCATAAGAGATATAAAAATACCAATTTCCTCCCTTTGAAAAATGTGCTTCTGAGGAATACAGTGAGCACAAATAAATCAAGAGAGTATGGCATGGTTAACTGTCCACAGTACTGAGCTGGCCAGGGGGGGCCTGAGGACATGTATAAGACAGACAAACAGACAGAGATCCCTTTTAGTCTCCTGGTAATCACCAGTGTCAAGGCTGTAGGTTTATTATGCACTTTTTCATTGTCAACTTCTTGCCAGGAAAAATGCTGAGGAATAAAAAGAAAGATTTTTAAAGCAGGCATACTAATGTGTCACCCAGAGGAAGGTCAGGAGTAGCATCAAGGTGAGACACAGGTGCAATGCTTGATATGCTTCTGAGTGAAATAGCCTGTGTTTGATCTTTAGTGAGAACAATATTATTTTTTAAGTCTCAAGACAAAATATCCCTGACCATTGTTATGTTTTGATTTGCAGTCTGACACTTGACAGCAAATTATAGGGATGAGAAAGCTAGGACTCTTGTTAAAATAGCTGATCAGCAATCCAAAACATGGAAATCAAATAGCTGGTTAGCCAGTTTGGCTGATCTGAGCACCAGTTTCCCAGTGTGGCTAAGAGCCCTATTCTTTGTAGAAACCAAGAGAAATTCCAGTGGTGTATAGGGGTTGGCCAGAAAGTAAATGCATTCATACAGCATCACAGAATGCAGGGTGAAGGGTCCTTTGGCATGAGGAAAACCAAGGTTTCTCAAATGCTGGTCATTTGCATATGGCCCTCACCATATCACCCTAGCCACATAGCACTTGGATTGGTACTTATTTACGCTCTAAAATTTTTTCATTTAGTTTATTTTAAATAGATATCTCATTGATTTGATGGGGTAGTTATAACTTTTTATTACTGCATATTAAAATAAATGCATATCTATAAAAATGATATAACACCTAAGTCATCTCCGGGATTACCTAGCAGCTCACAAAGCACTTTGAAGAAATATTGGATAGACCAGACTCCTGTATGTGTGAAGGGCCATAGCAATAATCTTGGATGCCATGAGCATTTCTCAATTTCTAAATGTCTTGCACTCAGTTGTATATTCCCTGGCTATCTAGGTCTGCCAAAAACATTGGCTTCTCAGTGTTTGACTTAAATCCTATCAACTCTGGTGTAACACTGCTTATTTCATGGGAAGACCAATGAACTATTTTTTTTTTTAATATATGTAGCTGACTTAGATAGACATAATCAAAATTATATGTGTTGGAATAATAAAAATGCATTTTTTGTGGTAGAAAGTTAGATATCCACTGGTTCAGACAACCCATTCCCCATAAAAATGAAGAAACTGAGCTCTAGGGATTTCTAGGAACACAACCTGGGGCACAGGCCTGAAACTCAGGTATACTGACCTAGTCTTGTTCTTTCTTCTGTGTCACTCACTTTTGTGACTTTCCCCTCTTGCTCCCTAAGGCCAATGGCTTTTGACCACAACTGTATTAAATAGATGACTATAGCTCTTCCCAGAGAGTGGCAATTCCAAGATGTCAAAAAGGCCACAAGGCTGAAAAATGTACTAAAGGTACCATTTGAATGGATTCAGACAGTGGAATCTGTGTCCAGTGTAGGTGGTTGGGATCCTGTGTGAGATAAGAGCCAGACCAGGGCCTAGATCATAGAAATTATTCACTAAAAATTTGTTGGATAATGGATGCAAAGATGAGTAAATTAAAAGGAAATGGAAAGTGCCTCCATTGTGTCATCTACCACTCCTAATGGGACCCAGCTCCCCTACACAACAAAACCAGCATTGTCCCCCACCCATTTCCTCCCAAGGCAAATGTCTTCTGACCATTATAGAGAGTAGTAGCAGGAATTTTAATCTTGCCACACAGGCTAACAGTTGATGCACATGGGCATATAGTTAACCTGGAGAAAAGAAGGGGGACATGATACTACTTTCAAGGCTGTGGCAAATAAAACCTAAGGTGACCCTCAATGAGTCATGCTCTTTTATAATAATTTTCTCTTGACTATGGTTGGAACCTATGACTTTCTTCTACTCAAAGAATATGACAAAGTGATGGGATGTCATTCCCTTGATTAGGTGACTTCACATGGCGAATGCTACTCCTATGTTTCCTTGTATGACACTTTAGAAATTTTCCCACTGGCCTTGAAGAAACAAGTTGCTGTCATTGTGATGTCCTATGATAGGGACATGTGACATGACATGTCACATGATAGGACACTGTGGGTTGCCTGAGAGAGCTGAAAGCAGCCCCTGATCAACAGTCAGCATTAAACAGTTCTACAGGGGTGAAGAGATGAATTCTGCCATCAGCCTGGGAGGGGGGCTTGCAAGTGAATTTGTCCCCATTTGAAGGCATTGGCCAACACCTGAATTGCAGCCTGTTAAGCCCCTGAAGCAAACGACTCAGCTAAGCTACATTTCCTGATAAAAATTGTAAGATGATACATGTATATTGTTTAAAGTCTCTAAGTTTATTATAACTTGTTATACAGCAATAGAAGACTAACACAGAGGCCTTCTGTTTGACAGATCCTGTGTTAGACATTTAAAAATACATAATTTCATTTACTCTTCACAAGGCCCATATGAAGTAGATACCTTAATTTTTAACAGTTTTATAGATGTGGAATCTGATTACATTTGAACCCAAGTAGACTTCTAGTAACTAAACACTTACGAAGGGGTCTGTGGTTCCCGAATTGTGCATGGAGACACCCCATAGAAATTCCCAGGAACCCCACAGGATATTTTTAAATTGTAAGGGAATTATCTATGGGATGTCATGTGAATGATTAGCTTCATGTAGTCTAGTTTCAACATTAGAACATGCTGCATTATATTTGATTTGGCATCCTATCTTTGTGAAGATGTATTTTTTCAGTGGTTGCTGCAATAAAAAACAAGTATTGAATAAAAATTAGTGTGGAACAAGCAATGAGGTTGGGTATATCCAATATGACTTGAAGGTTTGAGAAGCTGTGCAGTGTCCAACAGGAACACATCCCATTAGTAAGAAATCACGGTTGTGTAAGAACAAAATAAAAATAATTTATGTGTATTTTTATTTCAAGATACTAAATTGTTGGAATATAAATACTTGGCTGGGAGTAGCTACTTATTAAACGGGAATTGCTTGGTATTTCTTTTGGCCTAGAGGCACCATGTATATTTATTGTAATACTAAGGACACTGAGGCCTTTGTGTACCCCCTGTTTTCAGCAATCCAATCTTATAGTGATTGAAGGGCTGATTGCATTTCACTCTAGAGGCTGGGACTAGAGCTGGAGGGCAAAGTTACAGGAGGCTGATTCCAGATCACACAAGGATGGACTGTCTGATGACTGGTGTGGTCCCACACCCACTCATGATCACACTTGTGTGAAAGGTGGCCTCCGTGTTCAGAGAGACATTCCAATAGAGGCTGGACAAGAACTTGTGAGCCACATGGATGAGGAGATTTGTGTGCCTCCCTTAGGTGGGAAGGGAAATCAGTGGGTAACTGAGGTCTCTCTAAGATCCTGGAATCCTGGGCCTTCATCCAGCCCAGGAGACCTCATCCAGCCCTCTGAGACCCTCTACTTTAAGACAGCCCTCAACTTCCCACAGCCAGATGTTTCTAAGGAACTTGGAAACTGGAGGGTCTGAGTGTAGAAGAGCCTTATTAGCCCAAAGGTAGGCTAAGCTGCCATAATGAAGAGGCCCAAAGTACCCTAGAGAGGCATAGGTAGGGTAGCAATGTACTTCTCTCTTATTTAACTCCTTCAATACAGAGGAGGATGGTCTGGTGTTGGAGGGCAGCTCAGCTGTGTTTTCCATCTCTTTGCCCAAGGAATCTTCTCTGCTTATAGCCATCTCCTGCTCATCAGGAAGGAGCAAGTGGAAATGGATCGCAAGCAGCTTTCACTTTAAAGGCATGACTTGGAAGTTGCCACATCACTTCCACTTATATCCCACTGGCTCAAACTTAGTCACAGGGCTGAACCTCACTGCAAGAAGGCTGACAATGCAGTCTATAGCTGGATGGCCATATGTTTAGCTAAAACAAAACTCTACTTCTAAAATGAAGTGAAGAATGGATATTCTAGGAGTCTGTTAGGGCCTCTGTGACAAAATACCACAGACTGGTGGCTTAGACAACAGAAATTTATTTTCTTGTAGTTCTGGAAGCTAGAAGTCTGAGGTCAAAGTGTCAGCAGGGTTGACTTCTTCTGACACTGCTCTCCTTGGCTTGAGGATGGCCTCTTCATGTTCACATGCCATTGTCCCATATGCATGCCTATGTCCAAATTTCCTCTTCCTACTAAGACGTCAGTCATATTGGATTAGGGTTCACCCTGATAATCTCATTCTAACTTAATTATTTAAAGACACTATTATTTTTTAAAATGTTTTTATTTATTTTTGAGAGAGAGACAGAGCATGAGTGGGAGAGGGGCAGAGAGAGAGGGAGACACAGAATCTGAAGCAGACTCCAGGCTCCAAGCTGTCAGTACAGAGCCCAACATGGGGCTGTAACTCATGAATCACAAGATCATGACCTGAGCTGAAGTTGGATACTTAACCAACTGAGTCACCCAAGTGCCCCTAAAGTCACTGTTTCTAAATATAGTCACCTTCTCAGGTAATGGGGCTGGGACTTTTTTTTTAATGTTTATTTATTTTTGAGACAGGGAGAGACAGAGCATGAACAGGGGAGGGTCAGAGAGAGGGAGACACAGAATCTGAAACAGGCTCCAGGCTCTGAGCTGTCAGCACAGAGCCTGACGTGGGGCTCGAACTCATGGACCGCGAGATCATGACCTGAGCTGAAGTCAGCCGCTTAACCGACTGAGCCACCCAGGCGCCCCAGGGGGTTGGGACTTTAACTTAGGAATTTTAGGGAGATGTAATTCAATCTGTAACAGATACTGAAAGACATTTCTCAGCCTTTCTCTAAGGCCAAGTCCTCACAGATAGACCCAGGTTGTAGTGGTCACAGAGCAAGATTTGAAATGAGTAACTGAGAGGCAGGCCTCAGGTGCCCTCTGGTTAGAGTAGTTAGTTAGGTAAAGGAGCTTAAGAAAATGGGTACTAGAGACTTAGTATAGAGTCCACCTAAACTCATTCAAACTCAAAAAAAATGTTTTAAAGATAATTTATTTATTTTGACAGAGAGAATCCAAAGCAGGGTCCACACTCTCAGCACAGAGCCTGAACCATGAGATCATTACCTGAGACAAAACCAAGAGTAGTTGGCTGCTTAACCAACTGAGCCACCCAGGTGCCCCAAAACTCAAAAAAAAAAAAAAAATTTTTAAACCTACTTGGAAAGCAGTGCAACTATGGGTAGGATTTTGCCTAAAAGTTGTCATTATTGTTTACAAGCATTTTGAAGTAGAAATCTCTGGAGAAAGTTGATAAATGGTAAAGAGAACATTTATGAAGTACTTCAGGGTGGTAATTGCTACATTAGGCTCATTTATACAAATTGCTGCTAATTGAAGTACATGTTAGCAGATTGGGAATTATTATCTTTAATTTGCAGATGGGGGACCCAAGACTTTTAGAAACTATGTTGTTTCCTCAGTGCTTCATGATATGTGGTAGAGTCAGGATTTGAATTCAGCTCAGTGTGATACTGAAGTTCACAAACTTTTCACTATGCCCCACTTTCTCACTTTTGTTGAGGTAAAAATAATTGAGAGTGAAACTTCCTCTGGTAGAAGACATTGCCAAAGTGGAGGAAGAATCTAGATGCCAGGCTTCTAGAGCTCAGGGGCTCAAGAAAGTCATAGGCTGGGAAGAACTGTTGAACGATAGCAGTTTTGCTCAGAGCTGCTCTGCTTGGGAAGTGGGTTCTTTTAGACTCTGGCATGAAGGTCCCTGTAGACACTTCCAAGGACAACTCAGTACCTATGAGGAACTGAATAAATAACTACTTTCTGGGAGTATGAACTTGCTGAGCCTCCCTGAGCAGTGTCTTCACTGGTAGAGGCAAGAATACATGTGTCTTTTGTTCTAGTACAAATGAGAATATTCCTAGTTTCCCAGTGGGGGCAGGGGATGGGGAGAGGAAGCCACACTGAGACTTGGCCAGGCTTTCTTGAGAGCAAAGGCCTTCCCAGGCCCACCCAGGAGAAGATAGGACCCCCTCCTCAGGCAACCCCCAGGCTGACAGCCAGAAAGGAAACAAAGGTGGGGGCCCTGCGGGGTGTTCCCCACCCCAGTGCTCCCTGAGCATTCCAGGGAACAATTTGTCCCACCATACCTGAGGCCACCACTGATACTGCGCGTGAAAGGATCTCCCAAGCAGTCCTAGTAATTGTTGCTTGTGTTCCTTCATTCCTTTTCTTCCTTCCAGTGATTTTTCTTCCCTAGATCTACCTGTCAGGGGCTTGGGGCTCTCCCAGAGCCAGGGCTGAACTCCAGGAAGGGGATGCAGAAGATCATAGATAGTTCCTTCAAGTCTCACTGATTAATTTTAAACATCTCTCCTCTCCCAGGACACTCGTTTCTCCAGACAGCTTCCTCTTGACATTCTTTCTATTTCTGTATTATCCTCCTGCTTTCCATGGAGATTCAGATTTCATTAGTGATGTGAGCTGATGAAGACAGACAGCCCATCCACAACTTAAAACTCGCTGCTCTAATTTAGCCTCTCCTCTGATGTTTCTTCTTTATAGGGAGTGTAATCAGGGGGGGTTTCTTGGCTGTGACTCGTAGCTCTCATATTTAGCTCTGAGGTCAATGTCTTTGCCCTTCCCCAGCTTTTCCCCAAAGTAATCAGTCTTAACAAGCATTCCTTCTTCCTGAGAAAAATGCTCTTTATCTCATCTCTCCAAATACTCTGTCATCCTCAAAATGCCTTACGCCTCTGGCTCACTGATTTGCCACTGACATCTAGTATACCAGAGGGCCCTGCATGTATGGCCACCTGCATAAAACGTGGTTGCTCTGAGGGCAGTGTTCTCTGGCAATTTGGAGCCAGCTGCTGGACTAGGTGCTTGCCTCTGAGGGGGTGACAAAATACATTGCAGGATACAGATGAACCGTGTATCAGTCTCAGTTTGCTCAGGAAAACTCTGCAAGCTGGTGATTTCTTCATCAGGTCATGCTATCATTTCAGCTTGGCTACATTTCATAGCAGTACCTCTCAGGAAGGATCCTTGCCTGAGAACCTGGATGAGGTGGTTTCAAGGGGCAAGTTCTTGGACATACTTCCTCCCCACCATTGCCATCCTGTGTACCTCGTTGGAAAAGCCTTGCCATAAGGAGAGGAGGCTGGCGCAGGGAAAGGAACTGAGGTGTGTGGGGCACAGAAGTGTAGAGGCCACACTGGAGATGGCTCCTGGGATACTCATGCACAGTCCTGTGTGGGTGAGTGTATGTGAGTGTGTGTGTAGGATAGGAGGGAGGATAAAGGTGTAGCCAAGGCAGAAATCTCACCATTGGAGAATGTCAAGGCCAACTTCCAAGCAGCTGATCCATCTGCCTTTTCTCTTTTCTCCCAAAGACCTTAGAATGAATGAATTTCAAACATGGGAGGGCAGGAAAAATGAGGAGCTGGTCAGCTAGATTCCCTAAGCTTTTATTCATTCCATGGGCAAACTATCTTCTTAAAAATTTGTTTTGAACAGGTTATATATCTACATGATTCAAAGAGCAAAACAATATTAAAAGGTCTGCACTGACATGCCCCTGTCTACCCCCATCATTTATCTTTCCAGTGCTTCTCTAGACAAATATAAGCAAATGATAAACATATATATACTTTTACTTCTTCCTATCAAATACACACAGTTGTGCATCCTTTTGAAAAGCACTTATTATGATAAATTTCAAACGAAAAGCACAGTTGGAAGATTTTTGATCAGTTGGAAGA
The DNA here is from genome assembly GCF_028749965.1 of Puma concolor. NCBI lineage: Eukaryota > Metazoa > Chordata > Mammalia > Carnivora > Felidae > Puma > Puma concolor. Next base: position 70,941,674 of record NC_141667.1, read on the forward strand.
TCAACTGTATACCCATCACTTACATTTTAGTTGCTTTATCATATACATATTAACTTTTCCATCATTTTACTCTTCCATCAGTTCATCCTTTTTAAAAGTGTATTTCAAAATAAATTACAGACATCATCCTACTTCTACGTAGTTCAGCTTGAATATCATTAGAGTTCAATACTTTTTCTCTTGATGTAAAATTTACAATGAAGTGCACAAATCTTAAGTGTACATTTCCTGATTGTGACAAATGGATGTCCCTGGGAAACCCAAACCCCTACCAAGATGTAGAACATTATGATTCCCTACGATGTTCCCACGTGACTTTTAGTCAATCCTTATTTCCACCCCAGAGGTAGCTCTGAATTTTTCCCCCACCACAGAGCAGTCTTGGCTAAGTTCATGTAAATGGAATCATATAGCATATATTCCTTTATATAAGGCTTTTATTTTCACTTAGCATAATGCTTTTGTGATTTATTCATGTTGTTATATTGATCAGTAATTTACTCTTTTTTATTGCAGAATAGAATCCTGCTATATAGGCATACCTTACGCCATATACCAATTTATTCCTTCCTCTTTTGATGGGCACCTGGTCTTTTTCTAGTTTATGGCAATTAACATGCTATGAATAGCCTATTTATTTTTTGTTAACATATTACACATGCTTCCATTTCTCATGGGTACATACCTAGCAGTAGAATTGGCAGGTTGTAGAGCAGGTACATGTTTGCATTTATTCCAAACTGCTAGACATTTTCTTAAGTAGTTGCACCATATTACACTCCCAGGAGCGGCGTATGAGAGTTCCAATTGCTTCCAATCCTTGTCAACAGTTGGTATGGTTAGTGTATAATTTTAGCTATTCTGGTGGATGTGTGGCAATATTTAAATATGGCTTTAATTTGCATTTCTCTGATAATCAGTGATGTTTTTCAGTGTTTATTCAGCATAACATATGTATTTTTGTGACTTGTCTGTTTCTTTTGCTCATTTAAAATTATTAGATTGTCTTTTATTGAGTTGTAGAAGTTCTTTGTTGGATAAGTATTTTGTGATTATTTTCTCTCAGTTTGTAGTTTGCCTATTCATTGTTCTTTTTTGATGAGTGTTAAGTTTTCAATTTTAATGAAATCAAATTATCAAAGTTTTAAGGTTTTTGTTTTTTTTCTTTCCTAGACCCTTTTGAGGACCCTTCCTGCAACCCAAGTCACAAACTTTTTTGTTTTTATAGCTTTAGCTATTATCTTAGGCCTATGGATCATCAACTTAATTTTTGAGTGTCATTTGAGGTAGGGATCGAAGTTCGTTCTTTTTTTTTTTTTCTATATCCTTTTATTTCGGGATCATTTGTCAAAAAGACTTTGCTTTACCCGATTGTATTACTTTGGTGCCTTTGAGAAAGACCAATTAACCAATTGTGGGTCAATTTCTGGGCTCCATTATGTTCTGTTTATTCATTTTTCTTTCAGTCCTTACCACTACCACCACCTTGGTGTAAGTCCTACTTTGTTCTTTTATAGGATTACTTTGGGTATTCCAGGCCCTTTAAAATTTCCTATCTATTTTAGAATCTGCTTGTCCTGGCTGCATTTTAAAACTTTTTGAAGTTTGTAATTTTTTCAATCGGATAGGTAAGAACTGGTATTTCAAGGTAGTTTTTATTTTCACCTCTCATATTAGGTGTGCATTGAGCAAACTTTCTAAGAGCAGTACCTTAACTCTTTAGAAGAGGGCACAGAGTTGGGTGAGGCAGACTTTGACAGAAGCCCTGAGTTTATAAGAGGACTAAAAACTGCCCTTGGCTGGCCAGCCCTGTGGTCATTGTGTACTATGCTCATGACTTTGGTCTCTGCCTGTGTTGTCCTCCATGTTTGTGAAGCATCTGATCTTTTCCATGGAACAGAGGGTGCTGTATGGCAGCTCAGCCAACAGCCAGCTTAAGAATAAATGTGGAAAGATGGACGAATTTGGGGGGTAGGTCAGATGGCACAAATCCAGACTTTTGGATGGGGATTTGGAAGTGGGAAGAAAAGCTAAATGTTGAAAGTTCCTTGTAAGCCGTCTAACCCGGGACATCTGCTTAGCAGTTCCTAGTGTTCTGTGCACTCTCTCATGGGCTCTTTTGGTCCCTGGATTAGCCTTGAACCAAGGCAGCCAAACACATTATAGGCCGAGTGCTGGAATAAGGGTCAACAACATGTCATGCTCAGCAGTTTAAAGTAACTGTTTAAGCAAAGAACTAGCCATTGTTGAGAGAAAACAAGGAATTATTTTCAGATTAGAGGGCAGCCCTACCAAGTGTCCTCTTTGTCCCCCAGGCCTGCCAAGTAAAGACAGTGCTCTTTAACATGGATGGAAGTCTTGAGGTGGTTCCCAGAAAGACATTTTAGAACTAGAACATGTCATTCCATGGATCTGCTGCACAATTTCATCAGAAAACTCTGCTGTCTGCAGATATGAGACACTTCTTAGGGAAACATTGTGCTAGAGGCATTGTTTCCCTATAGGAGAAATATTAAACCAATGAATATTTATTGTTTTTGTAAGGAAACTTTAATCGAATGTCTCTGTGGTTGATTGAATATATGAAAAGTACTCCAACACAAAAATTTATAACACAGGGGCGCCTGGGTGGCGCAGTCGGTTAAGCGTCCGACTTCAGCCAGGTCACGATCTCGCGGTCCGTGAGTTCGAGCCCCGCGTCAGGCTCTGGGCTGATGGCTCAGAGCCTGGAGCCTGTTTCTGATTCTGTGTCTCCCTCTCTCTCTGCCCCTCCCCCGTTCATGCTCTGTCTCTCTCTGTCCCAAAAATAAATAAACGTTGAAAAAAAAAATTAAAAAAAAAATTTATAACACAATTTATTTTCCTTTTTGAGTTTTATTTTGTGTTTTAATTTCCATCTTATTGTGAAATAAAATATTTCATACAAAAGTATATACTGCATAAGAAATAAAGAATGATAATATAGGTACCAATGTAGAGGCCACCTAGTCTGAAGAAGTAGAGGATGGAAGACTTTTGAAGACCCTATATACCTCTCCTGATCCTATTTCTCTCCTCTCATGGAAAACCACCATTTAGAATTTTGTATTTAACTACATATTTATGTATCCTAAAACAATATTGTAGATTTTATGTAAAATTTTTATCTTGATGTAAATGGGCTTATCCTGTATGTATTCTCTATTTTCACATTCAAGTTTTTTGAAGTTAGGAAATCGAGGTATAATTTACATACAATAACATTTATCTTTTAAAGTGGATAGCTTGGATGAGTTTTGATAAAGGTATACAGCTGCATAATAACCCCACAATTAGCATGAATATTTTCATCACCTGATGAAGCTTCCTTGTATTCCTAGTAGTTATCAGTCCCTCCCTCAACCCTCAATCTCTGGCAACCACTGAAATGTTTTCTGTTACTTTTTTTTTTTTTTTTTTTTTGGCCTTTCCAGAATTTCCTATAAATGGAATTTTATGGTGTAAAGTTTTTTTCAGCTTTATTGAGATGTCATTGATATATAACTGTATAAGCTTAAGGTGTATAGCATAATGATTTGACTTACATATATTGTGAAATAATTACAACACTGAGCTTTTAATTTCCATCATCCCATATAGAGATGGAAAAAGAATTTTTTAATGTGTGATGAGAATTCTCTTTTGTTTTTAATGTTTATTTATTTTTGAGAGAGAGAGTGAGAGTGGGGAAGGGGCAGACAGAGAGGGAGATACAGAATCTGAAGCAGGCTCCAGGTTTGAGCTGTCAGCACAGAGCCTGATGTGGATCTTGAACCCATGAACTGTGAGATCATGACCTGAGCCGAAGTCCGATGCTTAACCAACTGAGCTACACACATGCCCCAATGTGTGATGAGAATTAAGATTTAAGATTTACTCTTTTTTTTTTTTTTTTTTAATATTTATTTATTTTTGAGACAGAGAGAGAGAGAGCATGAACAGGGGAGGGTCAGAGGAAGAGGGAGACACAGAATCTGAAACAGGCTCCAGGCTCTGAGCTGTCAGCACAGAGCCCGACGCGGGCCTCGAACTCACGGACCGCGAGATCATGACCTGAGCTGAAGCCGGACGCTTAACCGACTGAGCCACCCAGGCGCCCAAGATTTACTCTTAATTTTCATGTATATCATATAGCAGCATTAGCTATAGTTGTCATGTTGTATGTTATATCCTAGTACTTATTTATCTTGTAACTTGAAGTATGTAATTTTTGACCACCTCTATCCAGTCCTCCCCAACCCCTGCTTCTGGTAACTGTGAATCTGATCTCTTTTTCTGTGACTTTTTATTTATTTAAAAAATTAGAGTCGACATACAAATGAGATCATACAGTATTTGTCTTTCTGTCTGGATAATTCACTTAACGTAATGTCCTCCATGTTCATCCATGTTGTTGCAAATGGCAGGATTTCTTTCTTTTCTGTGGTTGAATAATTTCCATCACATATATATATCACAACTCTTTTGTCCATTCATCCATCAATGGATTCTTACGTTTTTTCCATGTTGTGGCTGTTTTAAGTAATACTGCAACCAACATAGGGGTACATACCTCTTCAACATAGTGTTTTCATTTCCTTTGACTATATTGCCAGAAGTATAATTGTTGGATCATATTGTAGTTCAATTTTTAATTTTTTGAGGAACTTCCATAATGTTTTCCATAGTAGCCATACCAATTTACTTCCCACCAATAGTGCCCAAGGGTTCCCTTTTCTCCACATGCTCATCAGCATTTGTTATTTCTTGCCATTTTGATTTTAGCCATTCTAACAGGTATGAGATGATATCTCATTGTGGTTTTGATTTGCATATCCCTGATGATGAATTACCAACATCTTTTGGTGTACCTGTTGGCCACTTGCATATCTTCTTTGGAAAGATGTCTATTCAGGTACTTTGACCATTTTTAAATTTGATTATTTGTGGGATTTTTTTCTTATTGAGTTTTATGGATTCTTTATATATTTTTAGTATTAATCCCTTATTAGATATATGGTTTGCAAGTATTTTTTCCCATTCCGTAAGTTGTCTTTTCATTTTGTTGATTGTTTCTTTTGCTGTGAAGTTTTAAAATTTGATGTAGCCTTATTTATTTATTATTTATTTTGTTGCTTGTGATTTAGGTGTCATATCCCAAAAATCTTTGCCAAATCCTATCTCAAGGATATGTTTTCTATGTTTTCTTCTAGGAGTTTTATGGTTTCCAGTCTTAAATTTAAATCTTTAATGCATTTCAGGTTAATTTTTATGAGTGGTGTAAGACAGGGGTCTAGTTTCATTTTTAACTGTGAATATCCAGTTTTCCCAGAACGATTTATTGAAGAGACCATCTTTTTTTCCATTGAGTATTCTTGGTTCCCTTGTTAAGTATTAGTTGACTATATATACATGGGTTTATTTCTGGGCTCCTGATTCTGTTCTATTGGTCTGTGTGTCCGATTTTATGCCAGTACCATACAGTTTTTATTACTATAGCTTTATTTTTTTTTTGCTTTTTTCTAATAATAAAACCTATGTTTTATTTTAATTTTTTTCACTTTTAATTTTTTAAATTTATATTTTATTTAATATACCGTACAATATTGGTTTCAGAGGTAGAATTCAGTGATTCATCATTTACATACAACACCCAGTGTTCATCACAAGTGCCCTTCTTTATACCCATCACCCATCCAGCCCATCTCCCACCCACCTCCCTCCATCAACCCTCAGTTTCTTCTCTATCATTAAAAGTCTCTTGTGGTTTGTTTCTCTTTCTTCTCTTCCCCCCTCTTCCCATATTTTCATCTGTTTTGTTTCTTAAATTCCACATATGAGTGAAATCATATATTTGTCTTACTTTGATTGATTTATTTCACTTAGCATAATACATTCTAGCTCCATCCACGTCCTTGCAAATCACAAGATTTCATTCTTTGTGATGGCTGGGTAATATTCCATTGTATATATATATACCACATTTTCTTTATCCATTCATCAGTCAATGGACATCTGGACTCTATAGTTTAGCTATTGTTGACAATACTGACATAAATATTCATATAGCTTGAAATCAGGAAGTGTGATCCCTCCCATTTTGTTGTTCTTTCTCGGGGTTTCTTTGGCTATTAAGGGTCTTTTATGGTTCCATATACATTTTAGAATTGTTTTTTTTCTACTTCTGTAAAAAATGCCATTGGATTATTGATAGAGATTGCATTAAATCTATAAATGGCTTTTTGTAGTTTTGACATTTTAACTATATTTTTCCAATCCATGAACACAGGATGCCTTTCCACTTATTTGTGTCTTCTTGGTCTGTTTCATCAGTGTTTTGTAGTTTTGATTATAGAGCTCTTTCACTTATTTGATTAAATTTATTCCTAAAAAGTTTATTGTTTTTGATGATATTGTAAATGGTATTATTTTCTTTTCTTTTTTTTTTCCAGATAATTCATTATTGTCTAGAAACACTGCTGAAAAAAAAAAAAAAAAGAGAAGCTACTAATTTTTGTATGTTAATTTTGTGTCCTGTAACTTTACTAAGTTTATTGATTAGTTCTAAAATTTTTTTGGTGGAGTTTTCAGGAATTTCTGTATATAAAACCATGTCTCTGCAAATGGAGATAATTTTGCTCCTTATTTTCCACTTCTAATGACTTTATCTCTTTTTCTTGCCTGATTATTTTGGCTAGACTTCCAGTATTATATTGAGTAGGAGTAGTGAGAATGGGCATTGATGTCTTGTTCCTGATCGTAAAGGAAAAGCTTTCAACCTTTCACCATTGAGTATATTAGTTGTGAGCTTGTCTTATACAATCTTTATTATGTTGAGGTCATTTCATTTGTAATTACCTAATTTGTAAGAGTTTTTGTCATAAATGGGTGTTGAATTTTGCCAAATGCTTTTCCTGCAACTATTGACATGATCATATGATTTTTTTTCTTTCATCCTTTCAATCATGTATCACATTGATTGATTTGTGAATGTTGAAATATCCTTGCATTGCAGAGCTAAATCCCATTTGGTCATGGTGAATGATCTTTTTAATGTGCCATTGAAGTCCATTTTCTAGTATTCGGAGAATCTTTGCATCTGTATTCATCAGGAATATTTCTCTTTTCCAATTTTGGTGGCAGGGTAATTTTGGCCTCACAAAATGAGTTTGGGAGTGTTTCCTCTTTGATTTTTTTTTAGGAAAAGTTTAAGAAGGATTGGTGTTAAATGTCCATCGATGGATGAATGGATAAAGAAGATGTGGAGACCTTGAGGAAGATGGTGGCGTAGGAGGACGCTGGGCTCACCGCGCGTCCTGCTGATCACTTAGATTCCACCTACACCTGCCTAAATAACCCAGAAAACCACCAGAGGATTAGCAGAACGGAGTCGCCGGAGCCAAGCACAGACAAGAGGCCCACGGAAGAGGGTAGGAAGGGCGGCGAGGCGGTGCGCGCTCCACGGACTGGTGGGAGGGAGCCGGGGCGGAGGGGCGGCTCGCCGGCCAAGCAGAGCCCCTGAGTCTGGCTTGCAAAAAGCGGAGGGGCCTGACGGACTGTGTTCCGACAGCAAGCGCGACTTAGCGTCTGGGAAGTCATAAGTTAACAGCTCTGCTCAGAAAGCGGGAAGGCTGGAGGACAAAGGGAAGGAGAGCTGCTGAGCCCCCGGACGACAGAGCTCAGTTTGGTGGGGAACAAAGGCGCTCGCCAGCGCCATCTTCCCCGCCCATCCCCCAGCCAAAATCCCAAAGAGAACCAGTTCCTGCCAGGGAACTTGCTCGCTCCGCGCAAACACCCAACTCTGCGCTTCTGCGGAGCCAAACCTCCGGCAGCGGATCTGACTCCCTCTTGCTGCCACAGGGCCCCTCCTGAAGTGGATCACCTAAGGAGAAGCAAGCTAAGCCTGCCCCTCCTGCCCCTGTGCACCTTGCCTACCCACCCCAGCTAAGACGCCAGATCCCCAGCATCACAAGCCTGGCAGTGTGCAAGTAGCCCAGACAGACCACCCCACCCCACAGTGAATCCCGCCCCTAGGAGAGGGGAAGAGAAGGCACGCACCAGTCTGACTGTGGCCCCAGCGGTGGGCTGGGGGCAGACATCAGGTCTGACTGTGGCTCCGCCCACCAACTCCAGTTATACACCACAGCACAGGGGAAGTGCCCTGCAGGTCCTCACCACGCCAGGGACTATCCAAAATGACCAAGCGGAAGAATTCCCCTCAGAAGAATCTCCAGGAAATAACAACAGCTAATGAGCTGATCAAAAAGGATTTAAATAATATAACAGAAAGTGAATTTAGAATAATAGTCATAAAATTAATCGCTGGGCTTGAAAACAGTATAGCTGACAGCAGAGAATCTCTTGCTACAGAGATCAAGGGACTAAGGAACAGTCACGAGGAGCTGAAAAACGCTTTAAACGAAATGCATAACAAAATGGAAACCACCACGGCTCGGATTGAAGAGGCAGAGGAGAGAATAGGTGAACTAGAAGATAAAGTTATGGAAAAAGAGGAAGCTGAGAAAAAGAGGGATAAAAAAATCCAGGAATATGAGGGGAAAATTAGAGAACTAAGTGATACACTAAAAAGGAATAATATACGCATCATTGGTATCCCAGAGGAGGAAGAGAGAGGGAAAGGTGCTGAAGGGGTACTTGAAGAAATAATAGCTGAGAACTTCCCTGAACTGGGGAAGGAAAAAGGCATTGAAATCCAAGAGGCACAGAGAACTCCCTTCAGACGTAACTTGAATCGATCTTCTGCACGACATATCATAGTGAAACTGGCAAAATACAAGGATAAAGAGAAAATTCTGAAAGCAGCAAGGGGTAAACGTGCCCTCACATATAAAGGGAGACCTATAAGACTGGTGACTGATCTCTCTTTTGAAACTTGGCAGGCCAGAAAGAATTGGCACGAGATTTTCAGTGTGCTAGACAGAAAAAATATGCAGCCGAGAATCCTTTATCCAGCAAGTCTGTCATTTAGAATAGAAGGAGAGATAAAGGTCTTCCCAAACAAACAAAAACTGAAGGAATTTGTCACCACTAAACCAGCCCTACAAGAGATCCTAAGGGGGACCCTGTGAGACAAAGTACCAGAGACATCACTACAAGCATAAAACATACAGACATCACAATGACTCTAAACCCATATCTTTCTATAATAACACTGAATGTAAATGGACTAAATGCGCCAACCAAAAGACATAGGGTATCAGAATGGATAAAAAAACAAGACCCATCTATTTGCTGTCTACAAGAGACTCATTTTAGACCTGAGGACACCTTTAGATTGAGAGTGAGGGGATGGAGAACTATTTATCATGCTACTGGAAGCCAAAAGAAAGCTGGAGTAGCCATCCTTATATCAGACAAACTAGACTTTAAATTAAAGGCTGTAACAAGAGATGAAGAAGGACATTATATAATAGTGACAGGGTCTATCCATCAGGAAGAGCTAACAATTATAAATGTCTATGCGCCGAATACCAGAGCGCCCAAATATATAAAACAATTACTCATAAACACAAGCAACCTTATTGATAAGAATGTGGTAATTGCAGGGGACTTTAACACCCCACTTACAGAAATGGATAGATCATCTAGACACACGATCAATAAAGAAACAAGGGCCCTGAATGAGACATTGGATCAGATGGACTTGACAGATATATTTAGAACTCTGCATCCCAAAGCAACAGAATATACTTTCTTCTCGAGTGCACATGGAACATTCTCCAAGATAGATCATATACTGGGTCACAAAACAGCCCTTCATAAGTTTACAAGAATTGAAATCATACCATGCATACTTTCAGACCACAACGCTATGAAGCTTGAAATCAACCACAGAAAAAAGTCTGGAAAACCTCCAAAAGCATGGAGGTTAAAGAACACCCTACTAACGAATGAGTGGGTCAACCAGGCAATTAGAGAAGAAATTAAAAAATATATGGAAACAAACGAAAATGAAAATACAACAATCCAAACGCTTTGGGACGCAGCGAAGGCAGTCCTGAGAGGAAAATACATTGCAATCCAGGCCTATCTCAAGAAACAAGAAAAATCCCAAATACAAAATCTAACAGCACACCTAAAGGAAATAGAAGCAGAACAGCAAAGGCAGCCTAAACCCAGCAGAAGAAGAGAAATAATAAAGATCAGAGCAGAAATAAACAATATAGAATCTAAAAAAACTGTAGAGCAGATCAATGAAACCAAGAGTTGGTTTTTTGAAAAAATAAACAAAATTGACAAACCTCTAGCCAGGCTTCTCAAAAAGAAAAGGGAGATGACCCAAATAGATAAAATCATGAATGAAAATGGAATTATTACAACCAATCCCTCAGAGATACAAACAATTATCAGGGAATACTATGAAAAATTATATGCCAACAAATTGGACAACCTAGAAGAAATGGACAAATTCCTGAACACCCACACTCTTCCAAAACTCAATCAGGAGGAAATAGAAAGCTTGAACAGACCCATCACCAGCGAAGAAATTGAATCGGTTATCAAAAATCTCCCAACAAATAAGAGTCCAGGACCAGATGGCTTCCCAGGGGAGTTCTACCAGACGTTTAAAGCAGAGATAATACCTATCCTTCTCAAGCTATTCCAAGAAATAGAAAGGGAAGGAAAACTTCCAGACTCATTCTATGAATCCAGCATTACTTTGATTCCTAAACCAGACAGAGACCCAGTAAAAAAAGAGAACTACCGGCCAATATCCCTGATGAATATGGATGCAAAAATTCTCAATAAGATACTAGCAAATCGAATTCAACGGCATATAAAAAGAATTATTCACCATGATCAAGTGGGATTCATTCCTGGGATGCAGGGCTGGTTCAACATTCGCAAATCAATCAACGTGATACATCACATTAACAAAAAAAAAGAGAAGAACCATATGATCCTGTCAATCGATGCAGAAAAGGCCTTTGACAAAATCCAGCACCCTTTCTTAATAAAAACTCTTGAGAAAGTCGGGATAGAAGGAACATACTTAAAGATCATAAAAGCCATTTATGAAAAGCCCACAGCTAACATCATCCTCAACGGGGAAAAACTGAGAGCTTTTTCCCTGAGATCAGGAACACGACAGGGATGCCCACTCTCACCGCTGTTGTTTAACATAGTGCTGGAAGTTCTAGCATCAGCAATCAGACAACAAAAGGAAATCAAAGGCGTCAAAATTGGCAAAGATGAAGTCAAGCTTTCGCTCTTTGCAGATGACATGATATTATACATGGAAAATCCGATAGACTCCACCAAAAGTCTGCTAGAACTGATACATGAATTCAGCAAAGTTGCAGGATACAAAATCAATGTACAGAAATCAGTTGCATTCTTATACACTAACAATGAAGCAACAGAAAGACAAATAAAGAAACTGATCCCATTCACAATTGCACCAAGAAGCATAAAATACCTAGGAATCAATCTAACCAAAGATGTAAAGGATCTGTATGCTGAAAACTATAGAAAGCTTATGAAGGTAATTGAAGAAGATTTAAAGAAATGGAAAGACATTCCCTGCTCATGGATTGGAAGAATAAATATTGTCAAAATGTCAATACTACCCAAAGCTATCTACACATTCAATGCAATCCCAATCAAAATTGCACCAGCATTCTTCTCGAAACTAGAACAAGCAATCCTAAAATTCATATGGAACCACAAAAGGCCCCGAATAGCCAAAGTAATTTTGAAGAAGAAGACCAAAGCAGGAGGCATCACAATCCCAGACTTTAGCCTCTACTACAAAGCTGTCATCATCAAGACAGCATGGTATTGGCACCAAAACAGACACATAGACCAATGGAATAGAATAGAAACCCCGGAACTAGACCCACAAACGTACGGCCAACTCATCTTTGACAAAGCAGGAAAGAACATCCAATGGAAAAAAGACAGTCTCTTCAACAAATGGTGCTGGGAGAACTGGACAGCAACATGCAGAAGGTTGAAACTAGACCACTTTCTCACACCATTCACAAAAATAAACTCAAAATGGATAAAGGACCTGAATGTGAGACAGGAAACCATCAAAACCTTAGAGGAGAAAGCAGGAAAAGACCTCTCTGACCTCAGCCGTAGCAATCTCTTCCTCGACACATCCCCAAAGGCAAGGGAATTAAAAGCAAAAGTGAATTACTGGGACCTTATGAAGATAAAAAGCTTCTGCACGGCAAAGGAAACAACCAACAAAACTAAAAGGCAACCAACGGAATGGGAAAAGATATTTGCAAATGACATATCGGACAAAGGGCTAGTATCCAAAATCTATAAAGAGCTCACCAAACTCCACACCCGAAAAGCAAATAACCCAGTGAAGAAATGGGCAGAAAACATGAATAGACACTTCTCTAAAGAAGACATCCGGATGGCCAACAGGCACATGAAAAGATGTTCAGCGTCGCTCCTTATCAGGGAAATACAAATCAAAACCACACTCAGATATCACCTCACGCCAGTCAGAGTGGCCAAAATGAACAAATCAGGAGACTATAGATGCTGGAGAGGATGTGGAGAAACGGGAACCCTCTTGCACTGTTGGTGGGAATGCAAATTGGTGCAGCCGCTCTGGAAAGCAGTGTGGAGGTTCCTCAGAAAATTAAAAATAGACCTACCCTATGACCCAGCAATAGCACTGCTAGGAATTTATCCAAGGGACACAGGAGTACTGATGCATAGGGGCACTTGTACCCCAATGTTCATAGCAGCACTCTCAACAATAGCCAAATTATGGAAAGAGCCTAAATGTCCATCAACTGATGAATGGATAAAGAAATTGTGGTTTATATACACAATGGAGTACTACGTGGCAATGAGAAAAAATGAAATATGGCCTTTTGTAGCAACGTGGATGGAACTGGAGAGTGTGATGCTAAGTGAAATAAGCCATACAGAGAAAGACAGATACCATATGGTTTCACTCTTATGTGGATCCTGAGAAACTTAAGAAAAACCCATGGGGGAGGGGAACAAAAAAAAAAAAAAAAAAAAAAAAGAGGTTAGAGTGGGAGAGAGCCAAAGCATAAGAGACTGTTGAGAACTGAGAACAAACTAAGGGTCGATGGGGGGTGGGAGGGAGGAGAGGGTGGGTGATGGGTACTGAGGAGGGCACCTTTTGGGATGAGCACTGGGTGTTGTATGGAAACCAATTTGACAATAAATTTCATATATAAATAAAAAAAAATAAATAAAAAGTAAAAAAAAAAAATAAAAAAATAAAAAAAAAAAAAAAGAAAAACTAAAAAAAAAAAAAAAAAAAAAAAAAGAAGATGTGGTGTGTATATATATACATATATATATATATGTATATATATGTGTGTATATATATATGTATATATATATGTGTATATATATATGTATATATATGTGTATATATATACACAATATATATATATGTGTGTATATATATATGTATATATATGTGTATATATATACACAATATATATATATACACACACACACACACACACACACACAATGGAGTATTACAATGGAGTATTACTCGACAATCAAAAAGAATGAAATCTTGCCATTTGCAACTAAGTGGATGGAAATGGAGGGTATTATGCTAAGTGAAATTAGTCAGTCAAAGAAAGACAAGTATCATATGACTTCACTCATATGAGGACTGTAAGATACAAAACAGATGAACACAAGGGAAGGGAAGCAAAAATAATATAAAAACAGGGAAGGGGACAAAACAGAAGAGACTCATAAATATGGAGAACAAACTGAGGGTTACGGGAGGGATTTTAGGAGGGGAGATGGGCTAAATAGGTAAGGGACACTAAAGAATCTACTCCTGAAATCATTGTTGCACTATATGCTAACTAATTTGGATGTAATTTAAAAAAAAAAAAATTAAATTAAAAAAAAGGATTGGTGTTAATTATTCCTTAAGTGTTTGGTAAAACTCCCTATTGAAGCCATCTGGTCCTGGGCAGTGAGTCTATGAATTAACTTCCCCGGTCTGAGTTGGGCACAGGATGGACCTGCATGGCTCGTTGTTTAAATATCTGAATCAGACAAGACTGGGCACTGAATTCCCTGCCTGGACAGGGCCCCTGGTATGGTTCTGCTGATGGGGGAATGTATGGGTTGCACTCTTTGTTCAAGTGCCACTCTAAGCAGGGTGTTGGGTGGGCTATAAAGCTTCCTGTGTGTTGTGGTTAGGTTCCCTGGGGTCAGGGTTGGGGAAGGTGGGGCTGAAGGCTGTATTCAGAAAGGGAAAGGGCTTTGACTTAGTTTGCCTGGCAGGGCAGAATAAGAGAAACAGTCCCAAGACTGGAAAGGCTCTTTGTTTATAGTCTTGACTTAAGCCAACCCATGCCAAGAATGGTGCTTTGCTCTCCAGATGACCAGCTCTCCCGTTTATTCTTCCTGCTCAAGCATTGTTGGGTTAAGCAGCTTTCAGGTGTTCTGGCCAGGCTTTTTGGTCAGGTGAGGCCAGGAACTACGCTCAGAAGTGGGCTGGGCTATGAATTACCTCTCTTTCCTGGCAGATTCAGGAGGAGCAGCTTGAAAAAGGTTTCTAGGTGCTTCTGATCAGGCTTTCTGGCTGGGAGGGGCTGGGAGCTACACTGAGATGTGAGCCAGGCTATGAATTAACTCCCCTGCCTTTGAGAGCAGGGGAAACCTCCAAACCTGGTAAGGCTCTTTGTGGTCTTAAGTTGACCCACTCCTGCTGTACGTAGGCTGAATGGTGCCACTGGTTTTGCTCTGTGTATGATCAGCTCTCCTTGCTATGCTTTCTGGTATTGCTGGACTATGCAACTTCCAGGTGTTCTCAATCACATTTTCTGATAGAAAGAGGCCAGGAGTTATACTGGGAAGTGGGTGGGGCTATGAATTAGTTTTCCTGCCTGGGAAGGTGGGGAGGGCCATCTCCAGGAGGCCTCTCAAGTATTCCCAGTCAGGATTTCTGGTCTGGATGGACCAGGAGCTACACCCAGCAGGGGGTGGAACTGTGAATTAGCTCTCCTACCTGGGAGACTGTAGGTGTTCTGGCCAGGCATTCTGGTCAGGCACAGCTGGAAAGCTGCACTCAGCAAAAGGCTGAGACATCACTCAGCAATCCCAAGCAGGGCAGATCATTCTCTTCATTTGAGGACCTGAATCAGGCAGACCAGTACCCTACAGAATTCCCTCAACAGACTGTGCTACCATCTTGGCTCTGAGGATGAACAAAGATGCTGGTTTGGGATTACTACTTGGGCACTGCAGGTAGGAACTGAGTCTGCTAAGATCAGAATGCTGGTTGTTGCAAGCCCCTCCTATCTTCTCCATCAAATTCCCAATGGTCAAGATCTGCAAATTCCCCTGCAATCCCTGTGGGATGAGACTGGAGTTGGGAGCAGAGGTTTCCAAAAAAAAAAGAAAAAATATGACTGACAATGCTGGGGGGAGCTAGATGTCCACCCTAGGCTCTCTTTTCCTACTGGTTGAACCAGAGGTTCTGGGAGACCTCTCTGGATGGTACTGTGCTGGCCTGGGGGAGGGGCACTGAGGTCATATAACGAATGCTTTCCTTATATATCTAGTGCAGTCTGTCTTTGTCTCTGTGTTGCAGCCAGAACTTTAGCCTTGCTCTTCTAGGATTCTCTTAGTGATGTCTTGCCCATGAATAGTTGTTAGCTGTTGTTCTTGTGAGGAGGAGTGAAGTCAGAAACAATCTATGTCACCATATTGGTGACATCACTCCTTCCATGTAAAGTCTTTTTTTTTTTTTTTAAATTTTTTTTTTTCAATGTTTTTTATTTTTATTTTTGGGACAGAGAGAGACAGAGCATGAACGGGGGAGGGGCAGAGAGAGAGGGAGACACAGAATCGGAAACAGGCTCCAGGCTCCGAGCCATCAGCCCAGAGCCTGACGCGGGGCTCGAACTCACGGACCGCGAGATCGTGACCTGGCTGAAGTCGGACGCTTAACCGACTGCGCCACCCAGGCGCCCCGTAAAGTCTTTTTTTCACTCAGGATACCACATTTACAAAGAGGTTCTTTTGTGGTCTTTTGCTTCATTTCTATTGGGAACGTATCTAGAAGCAAATTTTCTGGGTCATATGATAGGGATGTGTTTAAATTTATAAGAAAAGGCCAAAATGTTTTCTATGCCATTTTGTATCCCTGGCAGCAATATATGACATTTTCAGTTGTTCGTCATCCTTGCCAGTGGTGGAAGTGTTCACGTTTAGCCATGCTGCTGGCTGTACATTACCATCCCCTTAGAGTTTTAATATTTATTTCCTTGGTGACAACATCGAGCATCTTTTTATGTGTTTATTGGTTGTGATGTTTGGTAAAATATTGGTTCTAATTTTTTATTTTCTCCCAGTCTATCACTTGTCTTTTCATTTTATTGAGTGTATTTCAAAGAGCAAAATTTTCTAATCTTGAGAAAGTCCAATTTATCATTTTTTTCTATTCTGGTTTGTGCTTTTTGTATTCTGTTGAAAAATTCTTTAACTCAAGGTCACAGAATTTTTTTCCTGTATTTTCTATTAGGGTTTTTATAATTTTACCTTTTATATATAGATCTATGATCCATTTAGAGTTAATTTTTAGGTGGTGAGAGGTAATGGCAAAGGTTCATATTTTTACATAGAGATATTTGATATTCTGGTATCATTTGTCAAAAATCAGTTGATTTTATATATATATGTGTGTGTGTGTGTGTGTGTGTGTGTGTGTATCTATATCTATATATATATATATACACTTTATGTGAGTCTATTTTGAATTCACAGTTTAATTCCATTGATTTCCAGGTCTTTCTTTATGAAAATACCATGCTGTTTTGATTATTGTAGCTTTATATATTAAATTAGGTAGTGTGAGTCTTCTTTCTTTTTTTCTTTTTCTTCAAAATTTTTGGCTATTCTAGGTCCATTTCTTTTACTCATAAATTATAGAATCAACTCAATACTATTTAAAAGTAGCCTGCTATAATTTTGTTTAGAATTACATCAAATCTATATATTATCTGGGGAGAATTGCTACCTTAATGTTGAGTCATTCAATCCAGGAGCATGAGGTCTCTCCCCATTAATTGCTGTCGCCAATAACTTTGTATTTTTTAGTGTGCAGGTCTTACATACTTTTGTTAAATTTATCCCTCATATTTCATGTTTTTTGATACTATTATAGATGGTTTTGTGAGATTTCAAGTTTTTGTTTATTGCTAGAATATATAATCAGACTGATTTTATATGTTGACCTTTTATCCTGTGACCTTGCTAAACTCACTGAGTTCTAGTAACTTTTGTAATTTCTGGGGGTATTTCATGTGGAGGATCACGTTATTGCAAATAAAGATGATTTTACTTTGTTCTTCTCAGATATTATTACTTTTATTTCTTTTTCTTGCATTATTGTACTGGCTATGACCTCTAGGATAGTAATGAATAAAAATGGTTGAGAGTGGATATCCTGACTTACTCCTTATCTTAGGGGCAAAAACATTCATTTTTTAATCATTAAATATTATAGCTGTAATTTTTTCATAGGTGCCCTTTATCACTTAAGGATAGTACCTCCTTATTCTAGTGTGTTGAGAATTTTTATCAAGAGACAGTGAATTGTTAAATGTTAAATGCATCCAGTGAGATGAGCATATGGATTTTCCTTTTTACTTTGTTGACATGTTTCATTGCTTTGTTTGTTTGTTTTGATTGTTGAACCAACCCTGAAGTCCTGAGATAAAACCCATTTGTTTATGCTTTATTATCCTTTTTACATATCATTGGATGTGATTTGCTAGTATTTTGTTGAGTTTTTGTATCTATGTTCTTGAGTGATATTCGTCTGAAGTTTTCTTGAAATATCCTCGTGTGGTTTTGGTATTAAGATAATGGTGGCCCTAAAATGAGTTGAGAATTAGTTTCTCATTTCTACATTCTAGAAAAGTGTGTTATATTGTTGTTATTTCTTCCATCAGTGTTTTGTAGAATTCATTAGTGAAGGCATCTGGGCCTGCAGTTTTCTTTGCAGGAAGGTTTTGCTACAAGTTCACTTTATTTAGGAAATATATTGTTCAGGTTATCTATTTCCTCTTTTTTATTTATTTTTTAAATAATTTTTCCTATTTTTATTTATTTTTTTAAAATAAATAATTTTTAAATTATTAAATATTTTTAAAATTTTTAAAAATTTTAAAATATTAAATATTTTTAAAATAAATAATTAAAAAGATTTTTTTTAAATTACATTTTTTTTTTAATTTTTGAGAGAGAATGAGAGACAGAGCATGAGTGGGGGAGGGGCAGAGAGAGGAAGACACAGAATCTGTAGCAGGCTCCAGGCTCTGAGCTGTCAGCACAGAGCCTGATGCAGGGCTCGAACTCATGAACCATGAGATCATAATCTGAGCCAAAGTTGGGTGCTTAACAGACTGAGCCACCCAGATGCCCCCCTCTTAAAAAAATTTTTTTTAAGGTTTTCATATTTTTTGTCTTTCAAGGAATTTGTTGAATTTAAATAAGTTGGTAATGATTACTTACTAATATTTCCTTATTTTTCTTTAATGTGTACAGAGTTTGTGGTGTTGTACCCTTATATCACTCTTGATAGTGGTCATCTGTATCTTCTTTTTTTCCTTTGATCCATCTGGCAGACTTTTGTTGATTTTATTGATTGTTTAAATAAATTAGTATTTACTTTCATTAATTTTTCCCTTTTGTTTACCTGTTAATCTTTTTGTTTTGTTTTGTTTTTGAGTTCTGCTCTTTATTATTTCCTTCCCTCTGCTTATTTTGGATTCAATTTGCTCTTCTTTTTCCAACCTCTTTAGATCATTACTTTGAAAACTTCCCTTTTCAGTAAAAGCTTTGAATGCTATAAATTTTCCTCTAAACATTGCTTTAGATGCATACCAGAAAGTTTATGATTTTGTTTTTCCAGTTCTATTGAGTGTAGCAATGGGTTTTCACATAATTCTTGTCCCCAACTCAATGACAGACCACTTCTACATCTTGTGTAGGTTTTAGGGCATAGGGGTCTCCTGCCTCAAAGCCAGACAGCTTTTGTTTCTTGTTATAAACATGTTTAATATCTAGGGCATGCACAGGTTCCTTGTTTGTTCCTTAGTAGCTATCAGTCATGACCTTGTCCTGTTGAGCCAAGATTGTAGATGGGCTTCTCTAGTACTCTAGCTCCAGTCTCAAATCTTGGCAGTTTTATCATGCCTGTGACACCTGGAAGGACTCGCTCAGGTTTCCCATCTTCATGAGAATGTGGTGGACACCCATAGAAGAGACGGCAAGTGGGTGCAGATGCAGCTTGTGACTGGGGCTCTAAGACTGTCACAGTATCTCACATGTTGCCTTTAAGATTTGTTGTTATTTCAGTTTTCTGTTTAACAGCTTTTACAATGTCTCTTCCTTCTTTCTGTGCTCTGCCAAGAGTGAAACAGTCTGTGTGTCCCAGGTCTCCACAAAGGACCTATTTTTTTTTTTTTTTTTTTTTTTTGCAGTTTATTGTACTTGGGTATCTTGTGACATCAGCTCTCTCATGGTCTAAACAAGTTATGATTTTATAGATAATGGATAATTTTATAGATAATTTATAGATAATTTTTTTCTCATTGTTTACAGTGGGAGTCACATTTTCTTGTGGGTTTCTACATCTGAAGCAGTAGAGGACTCCAAAATTTTATTTTTGAGATTCATTTTATTGATAAGATACAGTCTCCTGTTGGTGGACATTTCAATTTTTTCTGTTACAAGTAGTGCTATTACAAACTTTATTTTAAATATGTCCTGGTATACCTGTGCAAATGTTTCTCTAGATATAAACCTAGGAAAGGAATTGCTGAGTCATTTGGTACATCTCATGACTTATTAGTCTTTACTCTGCATCTTTCTCTATGCTTAGAATTATCCAAACTTTAAATTTTGCCAAACTTGTAGGTTTTTTTTTAATTTTTTTAATGCTTATTCATTTTTTGACAGAGATACAGGGCATGAGCGGGGAGGGGCAGAGAGAGGGAGACAGAGAATCTGAAGCAGGTTCCAGGCTCTGAGCTATCAGCACAGAACCTGATGCGGGGCTTGAACTCACAAACCATGAGATCATGACCTGAGCCAAAGTTGGACACTTAATTGACTGAGCCACCCAGGCGCCCCACCAACCTTGTAGGTTTAAAGTTATATGTAATGATAGTTTCAGTTTGCATTTCCTGAATTACTGATGCTAAGGTGTTTTGTTTTTTCATGTTTATGGATCATTCATCTTTCCTTTCTGTGAAATGGGTTCCATTTTTCTTTTGCGTTGTCTGTTCTTTTTGATCAGTAGGAGTCTTTTATATATTATTGATTAATTCTTTGTCAGTTATATGTATTGTAAATATTGTTTTACAGTTTTGTCTTTTCACTTTTTTATTATGCCATTTGCTGAAATGAATTTCCTAATTTTAATATTTTGAATTTTGGAAACTTTTCCTTTTTGTATCTTGCTTAAGAAGATTTCCCTGCTCCAAAGTTGTAAAGATATCTCCGATATTTTCTTCTAAAAGTTTTAATGTTTTGTTTTTTACATCAATCAAAGTTTTTAATTCTCTTTGAATTTTTTTTTTTTTTAGTACATAGAGAGTGTGAAGTAAGGATTTAACATAATTTTTTCCCCTCATGGATAACCTGATCTCCCTGCACTAGAAAATGAGTAGTCCATCTTTCCCCCAAGATCTGTAGTACCACCTTTGCAATCATTTGGGTTTATTTCTAGTCCATTTTGGTACATTTTTCTATTTGTTTCTTTTTGATAATACCATACCATAGCTTTATGAAAAGTCTTGTCAAATAGGGCTTGTGTCCATCTCTTGTACCTGTTGATTTTTCTTCAGGAATGTCTTGGCTATTCTTGACCCTTTGTTCTTAAAAATTTAGAATTATCTTATTAATTTACAAAAGGATCTCTATTGAACATTAAGAATTGCAATTTTTATAAATAGAAAGAATTGATATTATTACAATACTTTGTGTTCCTTGCCATGAAAAGATGTAATTCTCCATTTATTTAATGGTCTCCTTTACTGTTTTGAAATAGTAGGGGGTTAATGTGCATAGAGGGCTGGCACATTTGTCATTAGTTTATTCCTGGGTACTTTATATATTTTTTTTTGCTATTGCAATTAATATGTTAAAAATATTCTTACTCTTATTTTTTGAATGATGAAGAATTGTAATTGATTTTTTTTTTTTGTATATTGATTTTTATCTACAGGGATTTACCTAAATTCTCTTAAAATAATTTGTTAGTATTTGGGGGTTTGAAATGTAAACAAGCATATTATCTATGAATAATAGCACAACCAGGGGAGGGGCAGAGAGAGAGAGAGAGAGAGAGGGAGAGATAGAGAATCCCAAGCAGACTCTACACTGCCAACATGGAGCCTGATGTGGGGCTAGAACCCACAAACCTGGAGATCATGACCTGAGCCAAAACCAAGAGTAGGATGTTTAACTGACTGAACCATCCAGGTGCCCTGTAGATTCCTTTATTTTAAAGAAATTACATTTTTCTCCCCAGTTTACTAAGATTTTTTGACTGCTTGGCAGCATTTTCTGTGTTTTTTCCTATTTTCTCTGTTAATGTGATAATTTACATCAATAGATCTTATAAAATTAAACCATTCTTTCATTTTTAGAATAAATCTAATTCAAAATTGATATTTCACATATTTTATTCACTGCTAGGGTGTTTGCCTTTACTTTGAAGGTGGTTCATTCATATTCTTGGTGAAGACTGGCATGTAATGTTCTTGTACTTTTCTTGCTCTTTGTTTTCAAACTTGTATTCATGAAATGGATTGGGGGTCTTCTTTGTTTTTGTTTTTTTCTTCTCTGGAAGAGTTTGTAAGAGGAAATTATCTGTTTCTTGAAAGCTTATTGGATGACATCTAAAACATATACCTCTAGGCCTGGCATTGACTTTCTGAGAAGATTTTTATCTTCTTATATTTTATCTTATATTTATATCTTTTATCTTCTTATATTTTTTAAACTTTTTACTCTTAAATAATTATATATTTACAGAGCTTTCACAGAAATGTAGGGAAACCCTGTGTGTGTTTACCCTTGTCTCCCACAAGATACTTACATTGGTACAATCCATAGGGTTTATTCGGATTTCACGAAGTTATCTATGTACTCATTCATGTGTTTGTGTGTGTGTAGCTCTATGCAGTTTTATCATGGGTGTAACTGCCACTATAATTTTGATAGTCATTGATACCATCCCCACAAGAATCCCTTCTGTTACTCCTTTATAGCCACACCCATCCTCTCTCTTGATCCCTACCTCTTAGAATCACAAACCTATTCTCCATCTCTGTTATTTACCAGATGTTACACAAATAAAATCATGCAGTTTGTATCCCTTTTTAAAAAAAAAATTTTTTTAACGTTTATTTATTTTTGAGAGAGAGAGAGAGAGAGAGAGAGAGAGAGAGAGAGAGAGAGAGAGACGGAGCATGAATGGGGGAGGGTCAGAGAGAGGGAGACACAGAATCCGAAACAAGCTCCAGGCTCTGAGCTGTCAGCACAGAGCCCAACGCGGGGCTCTAACTCACGGACCGCGAGATCATGATCTGAGCCCAAGTCAGTCGCTCAACCGACTGAGCCACCCAGGTGCCCCCAGTTTGTATCCTTTTGAGGTTGGCTTTTTATACTCACCATAATTTTCTTTTTTTAATGTTTTTTTATTGAGAGAGAGAGAGAGATAGAGCGAGCATGTGTGTGTAAGTGCCGTGGGAGGGGCAGAGAAAGGGGGAGAGAGAGAGAATCCCAAGCAAGCTCCACGCTGATAGTGTGGAGCCTAACACGGGGCTCAAACTTAGAAACTGTGAGATCATGACCTGAGCCAAAATCAAGAGTCCAGTGCTTAACCTTTAACTGACTGAACCACCTAGGCACCCCTCACTCAGCATAATTTTCTTGAGGTTCATTCAAGTCATGTGTATCAAGAGTTTACTTTTTATTGCTGAGTAGTGCTTCATGGTAGGGATGCACCACAGTTTCCTTAACAGTTCACCAACTGAAGAATGAGCAGTTTCCTGTATTTGGCTGTTCAGAAAAAGGCTGCTGTCAAGTAAACAGCACATGGTTAAAATTTTTTTGAATGCTTCTTTGATCTTGAGGGCTCAAAGAAAATTGTTTAAAACATAATAGTTTATCTTTCTAACATACTGCTATGCTATGCTCTCTCTCCTAAGCCTAGGAACTTCATCCGTGAATAGGTTTATAGTGGTTTGAACCATGTTAAAGGGTATTATTATTAAACTCCTCCAGCTTTAAGTAGTGAAAAAAAAAAACTACTATGAACATTTGTGCACAAGTTTATGCATGAAATAACTCTTCATTCATTGGGTTAAATGCTGTGGGAAGATTTTAAACTCCTAATTTCTTTAGCTGTTCTACACCTATTCTGAATATTTCTTGAGTTAGCTCTGGCAACTTTTATTTTTCCTAGGAGTTTTTCACTTTGGTTTAATAGTGTTTTCAAATTTATTAGCATAAAGTTCATAATATTTACCTTTATAGGCCCTTCTGTTTCAAAGGTTATTTGTATTTACTTTTTCACTCCTAAGAAGTTTATTCTTCTTTTCTTGGTAAATCTCATCAGAGATGGTTTCAAAGATGCAACTCTTGGCTTTGTTGATCCTCTAGACTTTTTTTCTGTGTAAGCAGTAGTATGTCAAACATCTCAGCTTAAGGAAATAAATTAAAAGCATTTTTTTTTTGTCTTCAGTTTTTGTTTTTGTTTTTAAAGTTGTCCAGTTAAAGGCTTCCACTGCTCCTGGCTGGAAATTCAGACAAGCCACATAACTCAGGGTTTCTTACCCATGGCAGTATTGACATTTTGGGTTAGGCAGTTCTTTTCTTTTTTCCAAATTATTATTTAAATGCTTATTACTGTACAGTATAGTATTGGTTTCAGGAGTAGAATTTAGTGATTCATCACTTACATGTAATACCCAGTGCACATCATAATAAGTGCCCTCATTAATACCCATCACCCATTTATTTCTACTCACCTCCCTTAATCAACCCTCAATTTGTTCTCTATTGTTAAGAGTCTTATGGTTTGCTTCCCCCCTTCTTTTTTTCCCTTTACATGTGTTCATCTGTTTTGTTTCTTAAATTCTAAATATGAGTGAAATCATATGGCATTAGTCTTTTTCTGATTTATTTTGCTTAGCATAATACACTCTAGCTCCATCCATGTTGTGGGAAATGGTAAGATTTGATTCTTTTTGATGGCTGAGTAATACACCATTATATATATATATATATATATATATATATATATATATATATATATATTCCTATATATGTGTGTGTATACACACACACACACACACACACACACACACACACACACACATACATACACATACACACACCACATCTTCTTTATCCATTCATTAGTTGATGAACATCTGGGTACTTTCCATAGTTTGTCTATTGTTGATGGTGCTGCTATAAACATCGGGGTACATGTATTCCTTCAAATCTGTATTTTTGCATCCTTTGGGTAAATACCTAGGAGTGCAATTACTGGGCCATAGTTCTATTTTTAATGTTTTGAAGAGCCTGCATACTGTTCTCCAGAGTGCCTGGGGCAGGTGTTTCTTGACTGTGGGGGTGTCCTGTGCACTGTAGGGTGTGTAGCAGCCACCTGGCTTCCACCTGCTATATGCCAATGGCACCTACCAGTTGTAACAACGAAAAATGTCTGCAGACATTGTCAAATGTCTGCTGGGGGACAAATTTTTTTCTAGTTGAGAATAGGCATCATGACTTTTATGTTCCATCTTAGAAAACAAAGTTCTAAAAATCACATTTTTTCTAAACAATTAAGTTGAATGCTTAGCTTGCGAATCTTCAACCCTTTTTATTTTATAATATAAAGCACTCCCTTTTATTTCTTTTTTTTTTTCCATTGGGTGTCAGGAAATTCAGTGAAATTTATTGCCTAATTGCTATAATTAATGAATTTCAGATACTTGGCTTTCTTTCTCTGCTCTTTATAATTGAATTGTTTTTATTTGTAATTTTTTTCTTTTACCTTATATTTAATCTTGTAGATTATTTCTGGCCTTCCCAAAATAGTATTGAGGAATACACATTTAAAACACACCAATGATTATATTCACGGGTCATCTGTTTTGGGGTAAAAATATATGAGGTAATATTGATATAGGACTCATTTCAAACAATGAGAAAGGGTACGTATGAGGGAGAAGAGGAGAAAGAATGAAAGGAAGCAAGAAACTGAAGGAGGGATAGTACTGTAAGTCTGCTGGTCTCCCATTTGTAAGTTTCTGTATGCATCAGGGCTACATAGAGGAGAGGCTGGCTTTAGTTTGATGCACTGATAACAACAACAACAACAACAACAACGTGATTAAACTGACCAGGGCAGATAGCTGCTGGTCTTCTTACTTGATTGAGATGAAAAGCAATAGTTCAACCATAACAGATAAGATGTTCCCATCTCTGGTATCCCGTGGAAGACTACCGAAGTGTGCAGTTTCTGGGTTTGGGGCTGGCTGTGCCAGGGGCTTCACTGCTCTAAGTCTGTAACACTGTGAGCCTGATGGAACAGTAGTGAGCAAACCTTCCCACTTCCTACTCATTCGCTTTCATAAGGCAAGGCATCGTAAGTGTTCCCTTAGAGTCATAATGTGCTACGATACCATGTCATGATCATTCCTTGACATTTGGCGGGGGCGGGGGCAAGAGGAGGCTTGCAAGCAGAAGGATGGTCATCAGGGGCTGCTTGGAAAATTAGCTTGGGATGAAAACCCGACAAGCTTAACTTATTTGTTGGCTTTTATCCAGGTCTAGAAGGAAACATTTGGGCTGTGTGCATGTGTGTTTTGCAGCAAAGAGAAAGACCTTTCTGAAAATGGAATAAGACCAAACCCTACTGAAAGGTGCGATGTGGAGGCCAGAAGAGAATAGCTTCTAAGATAGTCAGTACCTCAGCTCCCTGTGACATTTATTTTTCTATTAATTCTTGGCATTTATATTACTGTGATAGATCAATTAGCCTCTCACAATGTTCTAGTCCATTGACCTTATCATTTAACTAGCCTATGGTGCTATGGTCACCATAGGGAGACTGCAAAAGAAACATTTATAATTTGGAATTACCTAGGTCCAGAGCTAAGGGAACATTAAAAGACTTGGTTTGGATAATCACTAGCACATTAGATGACTAAACCTTTAGAGAGTTTTCCTTTGTCTCATCACTCTTGAATTCTGACAGCTACACCATGATAAGCAAAGGAACAGAACCCATCCTAAATAGTGCTGGTGTTCAAGGACTCCAAAATGCCCATGAGAAGACTTGGGAGATCACAGAATCTCAAAGTTGGAAGGGGTCTTGCCTTAGAGATTGTTGTGTCAGTCAGGATCCTTGGCTACAGGCAACAGATCTGGACTATGGGTAATGTGGGTAGAAGGGAATTAGCTGGAAGGCCATAGGAAGCCTCCAAGGTCAATGACAGGCTGGAGAATAAGACTGGGGAATGCAGAGAAACCAAGGGTGCTCTGCATGGCCAGGAAGCAGGGGTCACAGCAACACTCTCCTAGGAAGAATACCCTCCAGCTGTTCCTTCCTTTAGGACTCAGGCCTGGGAGAAAAGATCTAATTGGCCAAATGTGGATCCTTTGGCTTCTGTAGTGGGAGGCCACCATCAAGATCACACCAAATACTGAAAAGGAAATTCCTCTGCTGGAAATCAGAACATTTTAGGAAGACAGAGTAGCTGATGGGAAGCAAAAAAAAAAAAAAAAAGGTGGGGGGAGAGGGAAACGGGGACAGTAGGGGAAAGAAAAGAAAAAGTTGAATATTAGGTAATTATTTAGTCCAACCTCATTTTACAGATGAGGAAACTGTGGCTTAGAGAGTGAAATGGTTTGTTCAAGTTTACAAACTAGTGAGAGTGCAACCAGGGATGAGAACGTGGGTTTCCTCGCTCCCAGCCTGGTGCCTGTTTCAACACCAGATGCCTTTGGAAGAAGTGCCAACAGACTTACTCAGCTGTGATCACAAGAGTTTGGCCTAAGTGTACTGGTCAGGCCAGTTGTAACAGATTTGAAGAGCTTAAAAAGCACTTCATTTGGACTCAGCTTTTAATGGAAGGAGCAACCACTGATGCTTTTAATAGAAACTAGTTCTTACATGTATGCTTTTTTATAAGCAGCGTCATCACCATCTGCCTGAAGAAATCACTAGCTAGAGGAGGATAGAGAGTGAAATGTGGTACTTTAAATACCATGAGAACTGCAGGGGATTTTAGAGATGCTGTTCATCCCCCTGGGGAACGGCATTGCAGTCAGATAGCCAGCCTTCCTTGGTGATGGATGCAGCTGGTCTTAATTAATTGAAGTCAGTAAAAGCACAGGTTGTCTCAGATGCTGTGTCAGAAATCAAACCTACCAGAGATGGGGATGGGGTCCCAGACTGACAATTAAAAGCTGCCGTGAACAGGAATTCACTAAGGGCCCAGAATCACAAGGTTCTGGACAGAGCACCGCAGAGGCGGGGAGGTAGAGAAGATCTGTATAGATTGGATTTGCCCATCCTAAGGAGCTTGGGGGCTGTCCCACAAACGGTAAACACGTGATTTTGAAAGGGAGGTGGTCGACTCTTCTCATCCAAGATCAGGGATGAGGAGGGGACTTGGCTTAATGCAGGGAAACCTGTGCAAATTAACAGCATGCCGTTTTAGAAAGGTGACTGATTTGCTGACGGAAGAGTAAATCGAAGTCCGGTGTCTTGGTGCGGTGACCCGCTCAGCCCCGTGCCCGAGCCCGGCAACGATGCACGCCTGCGAGTGCTGTGCTATGGCAGCTTCCAGCTTCTCTTTCCAAACATCCCTCTCAGCCACCTTTCTCCCCTAAATCCTTTTGTTATGTCCAAACAAATCCTGTTATGAAACAACAGAAAACCTGGCAAACCGCCAGTCCACACAGAGAAATGGGACTTGAATTACATTTCAGTTTTGATTTCCAAATAGAGGGAGCAGTGATTGGACTATAAGCAACACACACCCATTATCATCAGAACTCATAAGCTTAATTACAGAGAAACTGAAAGCTAATAATTTTTTATGCACAGTTACATCCCTAGGAGGCCAGTTACCATGGAAATCTCTCCTTCCTTTTCTTCTACTTAGAGCGTATTTATATGGAAGAGGAAGTGAAATATAAACACGACGGAAAGATTAAACAAGACATGGCACAGTTTGCTAGAAATATTTTACATTTATTAAAAGAATACAGTAAAAAAGAAAGGTTCTGAAGACCAATGAGTGGTACTTGGGCTACTGGAAAAGAAAAAGGCTATTCAAAAATGGTCTAAGTTTACAAAAATGATGAAATCATGTTTTAAAAAATCAGAAGACAATTGAAAAACATTCTACAATGTTAGCCAAAGTGGAAAGTGTATTTCTTCTGAATGTAAAAACTAACAAATAAATAAGTGTTAAATACAGATCTGAGTTAAAAATGGTAAAAGACAACTAACTGCTTTATATATTTAGCTGTCATTCATTCTCAGACTTGTTTACAAAGCCAGATAAACTCACCAAAGGCCTTGTCTGTATGTTTTACACTTGAACTTTTTTATAAGAAGCACCCTATTTCCAGTGTTTCTTGTATCCACTTCACAAATAAATTATTTTAAAACAGCAACAGAAAAGACTAAAGGTGCTTTAACCTGATAATATTGGCACTAAAAGGAAACTCGGGAAACCACAGGAGTACTTTGCTCAAAGTAATGCTTGCAGATGGAACATCTAAACCTTGGGGGTGCTGAGGGCAGGCCCCACTCTGACCCCGTCATCTCAAAATCATCTGTCCAAAGGGGAGAGGAAGCAACCCAGAAAATCACATTCCTGAAACCACTCACTGTGGACCTGTGCCCAGAAAATGGCAGCGCCTTAGTCCAGTGGGCTACCCACAAATGGCCTGGGTACCATTTGTACATTTCATCTTTGCTTTCAATTTGTTCGGGTTCCTGAAGAAGTCAGGGCTGCTCTTGGGACTTTGACGACTTGATTTTATTCTCCTGCATTGATCTGGCTTTTCCTAACCCTATGTGGTTGTATGGCTATGACTTGGGAGAGTTCCAACCTTCTAGGGTACTCACCAGACCACACCAAGAAAAACACACACAAAAGAAAGCATAACATAAATTCAGCAGAAGTCACACCCCTACCAGCCCCCATTATACTCATGGTGCTTAATTAGGCCATCTAAGGTATTTAAACATAAATACGAAGTCTATAGATGTCTGGCTAACAAAGCTGTTGCAGTGAGAAATCTCAATAGTCCCTGAAGGAAAATGGTATGAGTCCATGAAAAGTGTGCTCCTGGCCATTGGCCCACAGTTGAGAGTCTGATTATGTCACAGGACGGTATTGGGTAACTGACGTTTCATATGGTGAAGTGAAATGTTCACCAAGTGAAAAGGAGTTTCACATCTTTGGCCACTTTGGTCACAAATTTAAAATAACCAAGATTTTTCCTTACTAGCTTCTCTTTATCTGTGATTTTGATTTGACACTCAAAATCTATACCCGGGGTTGGATTTAGAATGGTAGGAGACTTGCTATGGGGAACCAATCTCTTTTTCTCTAAAGCCAAAATAGTAAGTTCCATTAAAACATGTACATTTTCTGTACATTGCACGTGTGAAAGGCTTAGCACCTGAAGAAGAATTATAGCAAATAAGTTCAGTTCTGTTGGAAATGGTCTTTTGCTTGAAGCTACAGCAGAGCAATTCAGACTGGCAGGGCATGGGCCTTCAAAGCATCCTGTAGTCTACGAGAAGTCTGCAGTACTTTGGGTTAGGAGAAAACATTCACAGTCATACTAAGCATCATTCTGGGCACAATGCCCTTTGCATTTCCTTATGGCAGTCTGGCATTTCTTAAGAGCAGGCAGGCAAATTTATTTCTGCAAGTCAAGTTATTTGTGAAAGGAAAATTCCTACATAATAGGGTGTTTTTATTTTTTTCACCTTCTGTATTGAAAAAAGAACAAAAGCATGGATTGGTGAGCTGGCGAAGACTGCTAGGGTGGTCCTTTTGCCTGGGATCTCAGTAATAATAGATTCCAGATCCCCTCTTAGACCCTAAAGTTTTGAGTCCAGGGCACTTAGAAATTTGAGCCCCCGTTTAGGGGGCGGACAGGTTTCATCTTCATAAAGATTGTTCAGGCAACTCAAAAGACCCCAAATTTGTAACAGTTTGACAAGAGCTATAAGAAGACAACAGTGAGAGTTTGGACTCCTACACTTCATTTTTCGTACACAAAGTTTTGCTGCTCCAATGTGGGAATTGGGATTTTTGTGGCCTTCTTTACCCTTACCCTGTGCTGCTCAGAACATTGTCATTTCCCGTGGATATGTGTCATATGCTTTCAAAATAAGGTAGGATCTCCTATGACCAGATGGATTGCCTACATGGTTGTAGTTTTTGCAAGGGTGTTTTAAGTGAGCATATAGGGTGAAGTGGTATTTCTGTTGTCTGATGACTAAAGTCTGGCTTCTTAGTATGTCATTTTAGAATCTTCTTTGGATAGCATCTACAGTGTGCTTATTCTGATATTAAAGATGTTCTCAGCAAATGGGAGAAAGGTGTGATGTTTGGCTTTTTTTAGGAGAGGTGCTGCTTTGGGGCATGTGTAGAGTAGAGCTGAGGTTTTAACACAGTGATGCTATTGGGACTGTGTATCTAGGTAGATCGCCTTATTCTCAACTTCATGTTTGCTACCCTCTTTTCTGAATCTATGGAGAAACTCTTTAACATTGCACAGTTGGTAACTTTAGACATTTACTGATGAGGAATGTGAAGAAAGTGACAAAAATTATTGGCAAGAAAGAGAGGAATGGAAAAATTGAGTATGTCCAGGGGTTTAAGATAAAGTGATCATTGCTATTGTTTTAACATTTCTTTGGAGGCAGGTAGATCACTTAAGGAGCTTACTTGGCCAAGTCAACAGGCTGCTTCCCTGGACACGCCTGCTCCCAAGAGATTTTTTAATCTCCAAGATAGTATTAGTCATCAAACACAACTGCCACCTAACTGTCCTGTCTCTGCCACAAGGACAACTAAGCTGTATTCTAAGCTGCATGTACCATGGGGCCTCTCCCATAGTGGGTGTGCAGTTGGCCTTGGTAAATGGATGCCTGGGAGTTCCCTACAAGGCAGGGCCTCCTGAGCACCTGAGGAGAAACTCTTTGGTCTAGGGCAGTTATGACACTATCCAATAAAAGCTGATGATAAAGGCTTTTCTGTTGTGGTTAAGTAAGGATTAAGAAACTGAATGTGAGAAAAGGAAATACCAACTGAAGTTTAAAAACAACAACAAACAAACAAACAAAACAGAGAAAGTAGCACCCCACACGGTTCCCTGTGCCTGACATGGCAGATGTTCAGGGAAAGCTTCCTAAATGAATAAAGCTGACAGAGAACATACTATAAGATTCTGCTACCACGGTCATTACTAACACTTCGAACACTGCTTTGTAGAACACTTGAATCTGCTGGTCTCACTCGTAATGTTTTGGAAGATAGTTTGGAAATTCCGAATTTGAATCTATTTAGAATAAAATAAATATTCATGTTTCAGGGTTCTTACAAGTTTGCTGGCGAGGAGAGAAGCTAAATCTTCACATTGTGGGCACAGACACCTACTACAAGATTTCTTTAATAAACTAAAAAGGCGCTTTCCCAGCAGTGTTCCTCCAGTGCTGCCTACCCCACGCATATGCGTGTTGCTTTGGGAGAGGACTGAGCTGCCATCCAGTCTGCAGCCTTATTGGAAATCCCGGGCTAGGGTAATTCCCATTCCTCAGTGGCTAACTCCTGAGATTAGCAGGAGCATAAAAGAAAATCACATCAATATCCAATTCAGTGTCCTTTAAGAAATGTTGTAGAGACTTGAGACGAATGTAATGTTTAATAACATGCTGCAGGAAGCCCCTCACACCCCCCTTTGGAGGCCCTTTGGAGGCTTTCTCTTATTGATGTTGTATTTATTCTTTGGAAGGTTAGCCTTCAGTCTCGGTTTTGGGAGTCTCTTTCACTGCCTCTGTGTCACCTCAGCCGTACTGCACCACGACTGGCTTGAGGATGTCTCTAAGATTCTTTTCCCTCAAATGTTACTAGTACTAAGACAAGAAACATTGCCCTTTAATTGGCATTTTCCGACTTCCCTGCTGAATTCCTTGTTTTTCCAGAGTAGAGCTCCTCCCAGGAAGGTCCCTCAGGGCATAACTCCGGGAGCCAATTAGTGAACATTAGTCAAAAGGTGAAACGCGGCTGATCCAAGTGTGCTCTCTTTTAGGAGACCACGCCCTGTTGCAACTAAGGATTTCTAACAAAGTATGAGATACTTTGAAATTCATACAAAGTATGAATACTCAGTGGCCTTAGTTTAAATACATAGTAAATACAACTAATGCAAATGTAAAGAGACTTTGAGTAGTGTCTTTGAAATGTGTGAACATCTATGACCAAATCCTAGTCAGCAAGACCATGAATGCAAGTGTCACCCAAGCAGCATCATCTCTGAGTTCCACATGTAAAACTGCTCCAAATGCAAGGGAGAGGTGTTCGCTTTGCTCAAACTAAGGCCCTGTACACACTGGTAGGTGACCTCTTTTGCTTCTTTTGACTCCGGTATCTTTTGAATTTTCTGTGGAGAAGCATCTAGCCTAGGGGCACTGGTCTCAGACTTTCTAGTGACACTGTCCAGGTCTCCATTCGGCTTGACTCAACTCCGCACTCTCTGTTAGCCGCTGCATCATTCTGCCTGAGAATAACTGGCTCTTTCCTCTCTTGCCTTTGCAGATGCTCACCTCAGCTCCTTATTCACGGACATACTATAGCCTATGCTCACTACTTCTATGCAGTTTAAAGTGACCGGAATTTAGTTCAGCAGGATTCTTCTACCAGCCAAGACTCTCAGTTCTTATTAGTGAGCTAAGTGAGTCTTAATGTCTATACTCAGCGATCCAGAATTTAATTTTTGAATCAATAGGAGGCCGTAGACTGGTTTTCAAGGGGTAATAAATATTTCCTTAAATTGAATTATGACTGAGATATATAGTTTATATACCTTCGGTATTATAGCATTATTCTTGAAAGGAGAATTTTATAGGACTCAAGACTATCAGTACCTCCTTCAAGGAGATGATCTTGTACATGAGTATTTTCCTGTGCAGAAATGAATATGCAGTTCTGGATTCTCCCAAATAATATAGCATCAGATTTGATGTGAAACTAATTGAAACAGAGAAAAATAAATAAAATTAAAATATTTAATAAAAATTTTCTGGTATGCATAAGCAAATCAGAGTTAGTAATAAAAGAGGTAACTTTATTTTAATGGTAAACTTTCATGCTAACTTAATAGTATAATGGAAATGTAATATAAACTCATTTTTATATAAAATCTTTGTTTCCATTTAATTAACATATTAATACATAAAGAAGACGGGTTGTTTTCAATGTCTCCCCCTTGGTTGCTCTTTTTGTTTTGTGCTATTCTGTGTTTTGTGTGAGGGTTCTGACCTAAATACAGAAGTCAGTCTTTACATGACTCAGAACAGTGCTTATGGACAATCAGTTCTGTTGATAAGAAACATCTAAAATACCAGTGGTGTGATCCAGGGAGTATGTGTAAAAAAGAAGAGGGCTGAGGCAGGGAGCCTCTTTTCAGATGATATCAATCTCCTCTCAGACAACCCATGGTCACAAAATAGTGTCCACAGAGAATACTAACTAAGGCTGGCAGGAACACTCCCAGAACATCTGATGACTCGCATGAATTCATGTTCAAGTGGAGTGCCTGAGATAATTCTGAATGACAGCAGTGTTCTGTCATTGAGTTTTGCGTTGTAATTTGTATGTTTATCCCACTAACTAGGTGCTCAGTGTGGGGCGTATATTATAATGAAAACCCTTTCTTCTTGACACAATCTCACATAGTTATTTTAGTGGTATTAGCCAAACTTTATATAAAACTATATGGCAAAACCAAAATAGGATTAGAACACAGATGGGAAAACTGTATTGTGGCTTAAAGGAAATTAAAACTATTTCAATAGCTTTTCTTCTAAACATAACCTACAAATGAAAAACAGTTGTGAAATGTGCACTGAACAACAGCTAGTACAGTTAGGTTCATGGTCTATATTGATCTGCTAGTTGTTTCAATAATATTGTATTTGTGATAAAATGGTGAATTATGGATGAAGAACTTTATTGCCTGTTTTAAATTTGGGAGGCAAAAAACAAATGATTGCTTGAGACCTTTCACTGGAGACTCAGTGGCAGGATGGGCTGAAATGAGGCCTCTGGTTTTAAAAGTTTACACAAAACCTATTAATCCTTTATTATTATCTTCCTGGAAGAGAAAACATATTGGCTTTGAGAAATAACCTTAGATTGTATGGAATACAAAATTAATTTTAGGTTTCAAATATTGGTAATAAATGTTAATTTAACACTAGAAGATTTGTTTTCTTGAAAAATGATGAACTACCTAAATATTTGTCATAGTTTCCTTAGTGATTCAAGACAGAAAAATGCGGGCGAATCAGGATGCCTGGGCTTTTATGTCCCCCCTCCCCCACTTCGTGCTCATAAACTGAAGGAATTCTGACAGGAACTGTATAGGAATGGTAGATGCAACTCCTGGAAAATCCATTAACAACACAGATTTGTGACCTGGCTTAATTACATTCCATCTAGTGGCAATTTTGGTTACTGTTTTCTTACTAAACAAGTTACAGGGTTTTGTGCATTTCTTAAGCCTTCTTTCCCTCCATCAACTTGCAAATTCAGAATAGTATTTGTATGTGTGCTTTCTGGGTATGGATTAGCCTCCTAAAGTACATAATTCCAATAATTATCAGTGACAGAAGGGATGAATAAATTATGCTCCAAGCACAACAAAATTAACAGTAAAAAAAAATGGTTTGCATAAGTTTTTCTTAATGCATGTGCCTATATTAAATTTAATATTCTGTACAACTGATCCTGAAAGACTCCCAATGTGTTATTAATCCTGAACTATACCACTGCCTGCTTTGGGACAAAGAATAAAATAGAATTTAAATGCTGCAGATGTCACGATGTTTTGAAAAGCTTCTTTAATTTAAGCACAGAGTTATGATGTGAATTGCAAATTCTAACAGCCTGGATGAGTGAAATATCAATGCCATGTTCATTCTTTACACCAGAATGCAAAGATTAAGCTTCGGGTCTTGTTCACAAAATTAAAGCCAAAACCGTCATTCTCTCTCCTTGCTGAGAGCTTAGCACTGAGGCTGCTA
This sequence comes from Puma concolor, assembly GCF_028749965.1. Classification (NCBI taxonomy): domain Eukaryota; kingdom Metazoa; phylum Chordata; class Mammalia; order Carnivora; family Felidae; genus Puma; species Puma concolor. The sequence goes on from NC_141667.1 coordinate 70,977,051, forward strand.
AGTGCTGAGAGGCTGTTTTCTTCAAACAAAGAATATTATGAAGAGATTCATTTGGAAATACTGACAAAGGGTAAAAATGTCCCATCTTACTCTCTCTTTTGAAGGCTGGCAAGTGCCTGAAGACCACAGCACTTAATTAATGAGTCTGTGCTTTGATTTGCCACAGTATATGCCATCAAAAGAAGCTTCCATTTACTTATCATATTTGACAGAAGGGAAGACAATGCTGACTTTTAAAAAGTTGCTTTGTATATTGCAGTGTATTTTTGAGGGCAAGTTTATTACGCTTTTGTTTTAGTCTGGATGTAGTAACTATTAAATGTGTATGAAACTTGCAAGGAAATTGAAATGATAGACACAAGCCATTTTCTTCTCTTCAGTATTATCCTTTATACTCTTTAAAGTACGGGTTCTGTGCCATGATCTTCATAGGCAGTGAAGAGCCAGAGAGGGCAGGAGGAATTTTCTCTCCTATAAGCTCTTCCAATGGATATAATCAAATGATCACTAAGGTGCTATTTATCTGGACACAGGCCTGGGCACTTATTAAAAGCTCCCAAGCCGCACTGACCCCTGAGAGTGACCATCTCTTACACACATATTTATCCTGAGTGGCAACTATTTACACGACATGGGGTAGCTTCCCTGGATGTAGCTAACATTCAGCCAGACAGAATCTTGCTTTTAATTCTGTGTCACATATTATGCACAGGAAGCATCTCCAGAACTGTGCTCGCATACCTGTCAGCTAAGATAAGGATTTCCAGGTAGCATTATAAGGGTAAATGAACGGGGAAGGGGAACAGGAGGGCTGTCCCTCAACTTATTAACTGTTACTCCTGCTTATTGGTTGTGTGTGTGTGTGTATGTGTGTATAGCACATGTTCATGTGTGTACACACACAAATATGTTTATGAACTAGAATCATGACATTCTTTCAGCCCTGGAAACTGACACAAGCGAAGGGAGTGCAATTCCAGGATGCCTCCTCTGAGGTGAAGGTACATAACCAAAAGTAGGCTGTGATTACTGTGGACTTGTGCTTCGGAGTTTCTCGAAACAGTTTTTTGTTGCCATTAAGAAATCTCCAACTATGAACTTCTGAAAAACATTCCTTAGAACTTTTCTTGTGAATTTAGATCATAAAATGTGTGTGTGTGTGTGTGTGTGTGTTTGTAAAGGCATAACTCTGATCAGAAGGCAGATTTTCTATTTTCCTCTTGTCTTAGATTGCTAGTCTAGCTGCTCCTTCCTCCAGACCTCCCTCCCATTCAAGCTTCCTTCATGCACGACTCTCAAAAACAGCCTATAAAAGCTGCTGCTTCAGGCCTAAGACTGTGTTCTCTGGGGACATCTTGTGCATCACTGTCCAAAGCCAGGACAAAGGAGCTGGGAAATGACTACCTTACTAATAATACAGGAGTGTGATGCTGCTCACACTGTACTTATTTCTGGCCAAGAAAGAAAAGAAAAAAAACCCTAAGAGGTCCAACTAATTCCCAATATAAAATGATGTTTACAAATAGAATCTTGCCTTGGCAGAGCAAAGAGCCACCTTTGGTTGGAATGTATCCTGCGAACATGGCATCACCAATGCTGCTTTTAGCACCGATTGAGTAGGGTCAGTGGCATAGGACAGTGGCCCATGAACTGTGCCTGAAGTAGAGAACCTTTGAGAAACATCAGTGGTCCTGGTGTGAAAAAGCTCTGACCTTCCCTCACACTGAGAGTCTGTGCTTATCTATTTACAATGGCCTGAAATGACAGGATTGCTGTGGTGAGCACATAAAGCCCTTGGTAAGAGTGTCTGTCTCTTGAATACATTTGCCTTTGCCCTCCCCCCCACCCTTTTTTTGTAAGTGGCGCATATTTAAAAAACAGTTAATAACAAAAACCACCTTAGAAAATTGTTGCAGGTAATGTGGTATAAACTCAACGTTAACAAGAAGAACAATGTCACTCTGCTGGAGGACCAGGTCCTGAAGCCTGTTGGCACTGGTCCATCACTGTGTGATTTTCCTCTTGATGACAGCCAGCTCTTTCTGAAGGTCACTGAACTTGGGACGGTTTTCAGGTTTATAATCCCAACACTTCATCATAATTTTAAAAATGTCCTCTGGGCAATGCTGAGGGGCTGACATTCGGTATCCTGAAGACCCAAGAGGAACAGAACAGAGAATTTAGGATGGAGAGAAGATACAAATGTTCACACAGGGCATTATGCAGCTTGGAAACTTGAATACTTTATATTGTAAGTGAAACAGAAACAAAAACCCATTTCAGGGCAAGCTTTTTTTTTTTTTTTTTTCTACAAGGGATGCAGAATTCAGTATTACAGAGCCATCAAATTATCTTCTAGCTTGAATAGGTTATTTTTCATGCGTTCATTTGTCACAACGTCTGAGGTAAGATAAATCACATACAAACATGTATTTTAGTTGCTCTAAGTATTTGCTTTTGCTTTTAGAATTTGCTTTTAGATGCTGTGGGCAGAGTTTTAAAAAACCATCTACACAGTCCAGGTTTTTGAAGATGAAGAAAGAATGAGGATTTCATAAACACTAATTTAAAAGTGAAAGAAAAATGAAGAGGAGTTCCATTCCTGCGCAGCCCGAGAAGAATCTTTAATTCAAAGCTGTCTGGCAGTGTGCTCAGCAGCACGTATGTGCCTGTGTGTGTTAGCTCAGGGAGTTAGATAGCTGTGAGAGGAAAGAAGGGAGCTGGAAAGGCCTCCTGTGCCCAGCCTCCTGGAGAGGGGCCTAATGCTAGGACATTACCAGTTTGTCAAAAGCATTCTCGCTGTTGAGACCTGTAGACTATGCAAGTCCATGCTAGCATGTCACCATCACCGGCTTATTCCTGTTTCTGATTTGAGAACCCGTATGATTTTTTCAGAAATGTTACGAAACTTTTAGGGCCACCTGGGTGGCCTAGTAGGTTAAGCGTTTGACTTTGGCTCAGATCATGATCTCACAGTTGGTGAGTTTGAGCTCCACACTGGGCTCTGTGCTCATAGCTCAGAACCTGGAGCCTGCTTCGGATTCTGTGTCTCCCTCTCTCTCTCTGCCCCTCCCCTGCTTGTGCGGTCTCTCTCAAAAATAAACAAACATTAAAAAAAAAAAAAAAGAAATGTTACAAAACTTTCAAAAAGTTCTCTCTAAAGTCTAACTACACTTCAATTTACAATACTATTGATGGTGTTTATTTGGAACGGAAGAAAAAATAGGAGGTTGAGGAACACTATTTTCCTTGAAGACAGTGAATGGCACCCCCTCACAGACGTCATGCCAGGCAGGGGGAATGGAAGACAAGCCTACAGGTGTATTGTAGACTGTTGGAATCTTTAAACGTTTTTTGTTGTTGGTTTTTGTTATAAAAGAGCCACACCATCCATGGTGCACAAAAGCAGATTTAATCCCACCTCTGCTGTCTGTTTACACCAAGTAGCATATACCTTCCCCCCGCTAGGAAAGCCACACACAGCATTATCAGCACTGCCCTGGGGGCTGGATGTGAATGCTGGCTACTACCCGGGTCATTGGTTTACCTCTTTCCACTTGTTCCCGTGCTTGCTGATTTGTCATTCCAGGGTATGGGCAGACCCCTAGGCTGAAGGTCTCCCAGAGAAGGATGCCAAAGCTCCACACGTCACTCTCAGAACTGTATCTCCCTGGGGGGTGCACAAAACCATAACCAGGTAAGTGTGTAAGCAGGTGAACATTTCCAGTGATGCATGTCTTTGTCAGTCACATGTTCGCATATTTAAACTTACCAAAGGAATGCAGTAACTAATGATCTTATTTCTGCACTAGTTTTACTTTCCAGGACTAGTAGTAACATTACCAGCTAAATGAATAGCCTTCAGGCTGCTAGTTTAACAAAACCAGCTTTGAAATCACTTAACCCCAACCAAGAACAAATATTTAGCCAGTACGGAGGTTAACTGTCCCTGTGGTATCTAAATGAGAAGGATGGTATATGTATATATATATATACATATATATATATGCGCCTAGGAGATTAAGTCAGATTTCTGCAATTTTATCTTGTGCCTGCCTTATTTTCTTTCCATTAAGATTATAAACAGACTAAAAGCAATAATGAAAGTTTTTTAACTTCAATTTTTTTTTTTTAATTTTTTTTTCAACGTTTACTTATTTTTGGGACAGAGAGAGACAGAGCATGAACGGGGGAGGGGCAGAGAGAGAGGGAGACACAGAATCGGAAACAGGCTCCAGGCTCTGAGCCATCAGCCCAGAGCCCGACGCGGGGCTCGAACTCCAGGACCGCGAGATCGTGACCTGGCTGAAGTCGGACGCTCAACAGACTGCGCCACCCAGGCACCCCCTAACTTCAGTTTTTTACTTGTCACTATTTACAGATATTCCTACATCCTTAAAAGTCTCATTTTCTCCACTGTTTCATTTATGGAAAATACATTTTTTTCCTGTGTATTTTGAATAGGGTAGAATTAACATAGCTGGCTGATAAAAACAACTTCTTTAAATTACATGGTGCCTTGTTTTGTCAAAATATCTTGGTGCACCTGTTTTACTGAGCTACATGAGCCAAGCTCTTCGGGTTTTTGTTTTTTTTTCTTTTTTTTCTTTTTTGGTAGTCTTCTAGAGAAGCATGGAGATAAAAGCACATGATACATTCTGGAGATAGATGTGAAATCAAGGAGGGAAACAGGAAAATCCTTTCCGTTCCCCAAGAGGCTAAGAATTTAAAGATTTTCACAACATATTTGTATTTTTAATTTTGTATTTTAATCTTACATAGAGTGCATGTACTTCCACAGTGAAACCCCATTTGCAGTGGTGTAGAAGGATCCTTCAATGATTTCATCTCTATCCCCTTTGGGAGCTACTTGCCTCAACTCTGCCTCTCCAGGTTTATAAATGCCCCTCTGCTAAAAATGTCTGGTTACTTTAAGGCCTTTTCTCTTTCTTGAATGAAGTGAAACGAGAATGAGAGTATGCCTGTGCTTTGATAACTGCTGTTACGTCAGAGTTTAGTGTGTACTTGCTGATGATCCCCTCCAGCTGTGTGAATTAGCTTCCTTCTTACTAGAGCATAATTACTATGCTGTTTGGTAGAAAGATTAGTTTTCTTGTCTGCATATCAACTCTTTTCATGTTTGCCATCCAGTAATTTAATACTTTTCATGAAAGTCATTCAATGACTACAAGTTAAAATTAATTCTTGAAGAAAGTAAAAGGTATACAGAGCCAAATTCTTTCTTTTTGTAAGACAGTATCTGGGCAGAGATCAAGAAAGGCATGTTGTACGTAAAACAAGATCAGGCTCCAGAAGTGAAAGTTAATAACCTAATTCTGTAACCTTGACCTTGAACCTGGTTTTGCTGGATAATTTAAATTTATTTTAAAATACATTTTTAATTTATCTGCTTATTTTAATGAGGCATAACTGATACACATTATATTACTTTCAGGTGTACAACATAACAATTCAATATTTGTATATATTGCAAAATGATCAATACAGTAAATCTAATTGACATCCATTCCCATACTTGGTTACAAAATTGTTTTGTGAGGAAAACTTTAAAGATTTACTGCCTTAACAACTGTCAAATGTGCAATACAGTATTATTAACTATAGTCACCATGTTGTGCTTTATATACCAATGATTTATTTATCTCACAACTAGAAATTTGGACCTTTTGACCCTCTTCACCCATTTTACCCATTCCCTACTTCTGGCAACCACCAATCTGTTTTCTGTTTCTATGACCTCGGTTGTCTTTAAAAATTTCACATGAAAGTGAGATCATACGGTATTTGTCTTTCTCTGACTTGTTTCACTGAGCCTAAGGAGCTCAAGGTCCATCCATGTTGTTGCAAATGGCAAGATGTTATTTTTTATGGCTGAATAATATCCCATTGTCTATGTATACCACAGTTTTTTTTTAAGCATTTATCTGTCAGTGGACACTTTGTTTACATATTGTAGCTATTGTAAATAATGCTGCAATGAACATGGGGGTGTACATATCTCTTTGAGTTAGTGTTTTCTTTTTCTTCAAATGAATACCAGAAGTGGAAATGCTATGATATGGTAGTCCTATTTTTAATTTTTTTCAGGAATCATCATATAGTTTTTCATAGTGGCTACTCTATATTTCCACCAACAGTGTACAAAGGTTGCCTTTCTTCACATCCTAGCAAACGTGTTATTTGTTGTCTTTTTGATTATAGTCATTGTAACAGGTGTGAGGTGATCTCATTGTGTTTTTTTATACAATGGTATTACAATGCTATTGACTATATTCCCTATGCTGTACCTTTCATCTCTGTGACTTACTCATTCCATAACTGGGACCCTGTACCTCCTACTGCTTTTCATCCATTTTGCCCATCCCCCAAACATCTCCCTCTCTGGAAACTAACAGTTTGTTCTCTGTGTTTATGGGTGTTTTCCTGCTTTTCTTTCTTTCTTTCTTTCTTTCTTTCTTTCTTTCTTTCTTTCTTTCTTTCTTTCTAGATTAAACAAATAAGTAAAATCATATGGTATTTGTCTTTCTCTGACTTATTTTACTTATCATAAAATACTCTAGATCCATCTATGTTGTCACAAGTGGCAAGCATATATATATATATATGCACACACACATATACATCCATCTCTTCCACATCTTCTTTATCCATTCATCTATCAAATGCTTCTTTTAACATTTAAAAAAAATATTTATTTTTGAGAGCAAGAGAGACAGAGTGTGACAGGGGACAAGCAGAAAGACACAGAGAGAGGGAGACACAGAATCTGAAGCAGGCTCCAGGCTCCAAGCCGTCAGCACAGAGCTGACGTGGGGCTCAAACCCATGGACTGTGAGATCATGACCTGATCTTAAGTTGGACGCTCAACCAATGAGCCACCCAGGCGCCCTCACTTAGGTTGCTGTATACATTGGCCATTGTAAATAATGCTGCAATAAACACATATATTTTCTAATGCATATATCTTTTCTAATGAGCATTTTGCTTTTTCTTGTGATAAACAGTAGTGGGATTAATGGATCATATATTTTTTAAAATTATTTGAGGAACATTTAAACTGTCTACTACAGTGGCTGTACTAATTTATATTCATTCCTACCAACAGTGCAAAGGGTTCCTTTTTCTCTACCTTCTTGCCAATACTTGTTATTTCTTTCTGATTCTAGCCATTCTTACAGGTATAAGGTGATATATCATTGTGGTTTTGATTTACATATCCTTTATTAGTGATATTGAACATCTTTTCATGTGTCTGTTGGCCATTTGTAGGTCTTCTTTGGAGAAAATGTTCAGGTCCTCTGCCTATCATTTAATCAGATTGTGTGTGTGTGTGTGTGTGTGTGTGTGTGTGTGTGTGTTGAGTTGCATAAGTTCTATATGTACTTTAGATATTAATCCCTTATCAGATATCTCATTTGCTAATATCTTCTCCCATTCAGTGGGCTGATTTTTTATTTTGTTGATGGTTTGCTTTGCTGTAAGGAAGCTTTTTATTTTGGTGTAGTTCCAATAGGTCCCTTTTGCTTTTGTTTCCTTTGCCTGAGGAGATTATCTATCTATCTATCTATCTATCTATCTACCTATGTATGTATGTTGCTAAGGCTGATATAAAAAATATTACAGCCTATGTTTTCTTCTAAGCGTTTTATGGTTTCATATCTCACATTTAGGTCTTTATTTTGAGTTTATTTTTCTGTATGGTGTAAAAAAGTGGTCTAGTTCATTCTTTTGGCTGCAGCTAGCTAGTTTTCCTGGCCCCACTGATTAAGAAGATGGTCTTTTCCTCATTGTCTCCTTTGTTATAGATTAATTGACCACATAAACATAGGTTTATTTCTGGATTCTTTTCTGTTCCATTGATCTATGTGTCTATTTTTGTGCCAGTACTATAATATTTTGATTACTGCAGCTTTGTAGTACATCTGGGAATCTGGGTTTGAGATACTTCTAGCTTTGTGCTTCTTTCTCAATATTGCTTTGGCTGTTCATGGTCTTTTGAGGTTCCAAACAAATTTTAGGATTATTGGTTCTACTTCTGTGAAAAATACTATTGTTATTTTGATAGGGATTGCACTGAATCTGTAATATTGCTTTGGGTAGTATGGACATTTAACAATATTATTTCTTCTAATCCATGAGCATGGTATGTCTTTCCATTTACTTTTGTTATCTTCAATTTCTTCCATCAATGTTTTATAGTTTCAGAATATAGATCTTTCACTTCCTTGATTAACTTTCGTTCTAGGTATTTTATTATTTTAATGCAATTTTAGGTGGAATTGTTTTCTTAATTTCTCTTTATGTTACTTTGTTGTTAGTGTATAAAAATGCAACAGATTTCCAGGGGCGCCTGGGTGGCGCAGTCGGTTAAGCATCCGACTTCAGCCAGGTCACGATCTCGCGGTCCGTGAGTTTGAGCCCCGCGTCGGGCTCTGGGCTGATGGCTCGGAGCCTGGAGCCTGTTTCCGATTCTGTGTCTCCCTCTCTCTCTGCCCCTCCCCCGTTCATGCTCTGTCTCTCTCTGTCCCAAAAATAAATAAAAAACATTGAAAAAAAAAATTAAAAAAAAATGCAACAGATTTCTGTATGTCAATTTGTATCATGCAACTTTATTAAATTTATTTATTCTAATAGTTTTTTGGTGGAGTATTTTGGGTTTTCTATGTATAGTATCATGTCATATGTAAATAGTGACAGTGACAGTTTTACTTGTTTGTTACCAACTTGGATGCCCTTTCTTTTTTCTTGTCTGATGACTATGGCTAGGATTGCAGTACTATGTTGAATAAAAGTGGTGACAATGGACATCTTTGTCTTGTTACGTATTTTAGAGGAAAAGCTCTCAATTTTTTATCATTGAGTATGATATTAGCTGTGTTTTCATATATGGCCTTTATTGTGTTATGGTCCTTCTACACCCACATTGTTAAAAGGTTTTTTTTTTTTGTTTTTTTTTTTTAATCATCATCATGAATGGAGCTGAATTTGGTAAAAGGCATTCTTTGCATCTACTGAGATGATCATGAGTCTTATCATTTGTTACTGTGGTGTATCACATTGATTGATTTGTGAATATTGAACCATCCCTGCACCCCTCGAGTAAATCCTACTTGATTGTAGTGAATGATCCTTTTAATGTAATGCTGACTATGGTTTGCTAATGTTTTGTTGAGGGTTTCTGAATCTTTATCAGGCCAGTAGTTTTCTATTTTTGTAGTGTCTTGGTCTGGTTTTGGTATGAAGGTAATGCTGGCCTTATAGAATTTCTTTTCTGTTTCTTGGAGTAGTTTGAGAAATACAGGTATTGATTTTTACTTAAATGTTTGGTAGAATTCACCTGTGAATCCATCTAGTTCTGGACTTCTGTTTGTTGGGAGTTTTTTGATTACCAATTCAATTTGGTACTAGCAATTGGTCTGTTCAGATTTTTTATTTGTTCCTGATTCAGTTTTAGAAGATGATCTGCTTTTAGGAATTTATCCATTTCTTCTAGGTTGTCCAATTTGTTGGCGTATAATTTTTTGTAGTATTCTCTTATAATCCTTTGTATTTCTGTCATCTTGGTTGTTCCTTCTCTTTCATTTCTGATTTTATTTATTTGGGGACTTTTTTTTCTTGATGAGTCTGGCTAAAGATTTGGCAATTTTGTTGATCTTTTCATAGAAGCAGATCTTGGTTTCATTGATTCTTTGTTTCTATTGCTTTTTAAAGAAGCATAGGTCTTCTTAAGGAAGACCTATGTCACTATAAATTTCTCACTTAGAACTGCTTTTGCTGTGTCTCATTGTTTTCATTTTCATTGTCTACGTGTATTTTTTTAAATGTTTATTTTTTGAAAGAGAGAGAATGAGAACAGGGGAGGGGCAGAGAGAGACAGACACACACAGAGGATCCGAAGCAGGCTCTGCACTGAGAGCGGAGAGCCCAATGTGGGGCTCAAACTCACAAACCATGAGGTCATGACGTTAACTGAGCCACCCAGGCATCCCCTTATTGTCTCCATGTGTTTTTTTACTTCCTCATTGATTTTTTTCATTGAATCATGGCTTGTTTAGTAGCATGTTGTTCAGGCTCCACATGTTTGTGCTTTTCCAGGTTTTTTCCTGTAATTGATTTCTAGTTTCATACTGTTGTGATCACAAAAGATACATGATATGGTATCAGTCTTCTTAAATTTATTGAGACTTGTTTTGTGGCCTAATGTGATCTTTTCTGGAGAATGTTCCAGGTGTACTTGAAAAGAATGTGTATTTATTCTTTTTGGATGGAATGTTTTGTATACATCTGTTAAGTACTTTGGCCTACTGTGTTATTCAAATACATTGTTTCCTTATTGATTTTACGCCTAGATGATCTATCCATTGATGTAAATAGGGTGTCAAAGTCTCCTACTGTTATTGTATTACTGTCAATTTCTCCCTTTATGTCTGTAATATTTGCTTTATGTATTTAGGTGCCTCAATGTTGGGTGTGCAGATATTTACAACTGTTATATCCTCTTGTTGGCTTGATCCCCTTATTATTATATATTGTCCTTCTTTGTCTCTTGTTATAGTCTTTGTTTTAAAGTCTATTTTGTCTTACATAAGCATTGTCCTTTCCTATCACAATTTTCTTCTAATTATGGCCTTTTCTCTTCCTCTTAAAGAAGTCCCTTTAACATTTTTTTGTAAGACCAGTTTAGTGATGATGAACTCCTCTAAATTTTGTCTGAAAAACTCTGTTTATCCTTGAATTCTGAATGATAACTTTGCCATGTAGAGTATTCTTGATGGTAGGTTTTTCCTTTCAGCACTTTAAATATCATGCAATTCTCGGGGCGCCTGGGTGGCTCAGTCAGTTAAGTGTCCGACTTCAACTCAGGTCACGATCTCGCAGTCCGTGAGTTCGAGCCCCACGTCGGGCTCTGGGCTGATGGCTCAGAGCCTGGAGCCTGCTTCAGAGTCTGTGTCTCCCTCTCTCTCTGCCCCTCCCCCATTCATGCTCTGTCTCTCTCTGTCTCAAAAATAAATAAACGTTAATTAAAAAAATATATATAAAAATAAAAAAAAATATCATGCAATTCTCTTCAGGCCTGCAAAATTTCTGTTGAAAAATAAGCCAATAGCTTTATATATTACATGTTGTTTTTCTTTTGCTGCTTTAAAAATTCTTTATATTTAATCTTTGAAATTTTAATTATATGTGTCATGGTGTGGATCTCCTTGGGTTTATCTTGTTTGGAGGTCTCTTGCTTCCTGAACCTGGATGTCTGTTTCCTTCCCCAAGTTAGGTAAGTTTTCAGCTGTTATTTCTTGAAATAGATTTTCTGTCCCTTTCTCTTCTCCTTCTGGAACCCCTATAATGTGTTTGTTCACTTGATGTTAAAATCAGGGTTACAATCCCTTAACCTATCCTCATTTTAAAAATTCTTTTTACTTTTTGCTTTTCAGCTTGGGTGCTTTCCATATTGATGATCTGTTCTTCTTCATCTTCTAAACTACTGTTGATTCCCTTTAGTGTATTTTTCATTTTGGTTATTGTATTCTTTGACTCTGATTGGTTCTGTTTTACATTTTCTATTTCTTACTGAAGTTCTCACAAAGCTCATTCACTCTTCTCTAGTCTGGTGAGCACCATTTGAACTCTTTGTCAAGTAGATTGGTTGTCTCCATTTCATTTAGTTCTTATTCTTTTCCTTTTTTTAAATGTTGATTATTTTTTTTTTTTTTAAGAGAAAGTGCAAGTAGGGGAGGGGACGAGAGGAGGGGAATAGAAGATCTGAAGTGGGCTCTGAGCTGACAGCAGAGAGCCCAATGTGGGGCTCAAACTCATGAACTGTGAGATCAAAGTCAGACGCTCAAATAACTGAGCCACCCAGGTTCCCCATTTAGTTCTTTTTCTGAGGGTTTGTTTTGTTCTTTCATTTGGGTTATCTTCCTCTGTCTCCTCATTTTGCTTATCTTCCTGTGTTTATTTATATGAATGAGGCAAAATAGTTATGTCTCCTAAATTTGAGAAAATGGTCTTGTGTACGGTCATTCCCTGTGTAGACTGTGTGTGCCTGGTGACTCTGACTGGCTGGAGCGTTGGCTGATGTGAGCTGGGGGTCCCCAGACTCTCTGCACAGAGGGTGCTCTGGACAGCTGAAGTGGAAATGGGCTAGGGTAGTCCTGGGCTCTGCACATAGAGATCACCCTGGCAGAAGAGCTGAGGCTAGAGTGGGTACATGGCTGGGGTGCTCAGTGCAGGCAGAGGGTACCTTGGTAGGGTGGCTAAAACTGAGGGAGGCATGGCCTGGATGTCTTGGGTTGTTCTATGCAGGGGGCATCCTGGTGGGGTGGCTAAAGCCAGGGCAAGATGTGGTCTGGGGGTCCCAGGGCACTCTGTACCAGAAGTGCCCTAGTAAGTCATCTGGAGCCAAAGTGGTGTGGGCCTGGTATGCTTCAGGATGCATTGCACCTGGGTCACCTTGGTGAAGACAGCTAGAGATAGAATGAGCACTAATCAGGGGTTCCCTTATGCTATACTGGGGCTACCTTGTTAGGAGGGTTTGGGCTGGTATAGGCTAGGGGTTCAGGGTTCAGTGAGGTAGGCTGCCTATCAAGGAGCAGGGGAATGCAAACTATGGCACTTGCCAGCCCCTCTGATCTGGACAGAGCTCCAGCAGCTCCTGTGCCCTTTGGTAGAGTAATAGAGCTGGATCTTTTATATTGTAGTTGCTCTTTTAAACCACAGCCTTTATTTTTCATTATCCTAGGGTATCTGGGGCATGTATGTCATTGCAGTTTTGAGTTGTATTTTCCTGATGATGAGTGATGTTGAGCCTCTTTTCACATACTCATTGGCTATACTATATGTCTTCTTTGGAAAACCGTCTATTCAGATCTATTTCTTAATTGAATTATTTTTTTGATACTGAGTTTTATGAATTCTTTTATATATTTTGGATATCATTAACCTCTCACCAGATAAATGATGTGCAAATATTTTCTCCATTTAGTAGGTTGCCTTTTCCTTTTGTTGATGCTTTCCTTTGCTGTGAAGAAACGGTTAGTCTGATGTAGTCCCATTACTTTATTTTGCTTTTTCTGTATTTGCATTTGGTGTGAAATATAAAAACTTAGTTCCAAGACCAAGTCAAGGAAATTACTGCCTATATGTCCTTCTAGGAATTCTGTGGTTTTGCATCTTATGTTCAGGTCTTGAATTCATTTTCAGTTAATTTTTGTGTATGGTATAAGACAGTGGTCCCATTTCATTCTTTTGCATGTGACTGTGCAGTTTCCCCAGCACCATTTTTTGAAAAGACTGTCCCTTTCCTATTGTATACTTTTGGCTTCTCTGTTTTAAACTGATTAACCATATACGCATGGGTTTATTTCTGGGCCCTCTGCTTCATTGGTTTATGTATCAATTTTTAATGCCAGTATCATACTATTTTGATTACTACAGCTTTAGTACAGTTTGACATCAGGGAGTGCACTATCTCCAAAACTCTCAAGATTGTCTTGGCTATTCATGGTCTTGTGTAGTTCCAGACAAGTTTTAGAATTGTGGGTTCTATTTCTGTCAAAAATGCATTAAATCTGTAGATTGTTTTGGGTAGTAGAGACATTTAACAACATTAATTCTCATAATCCAGGAGCATGGAATATCTGCATTTATTTGCATAGTCTTGAATTTTTGTCATTAATATCTTACGGCATTTGTATACAAGTTTTTCACTTCCTATGTTAAATTTATTCATATTTTAGTCCTTTTGATACAACTGTAAATGAGATTGTTTTCTTAATTTCTCTAATAGTTCATTTTTATGTATAGAAATGCAAGATATTTTTGTATATTGTATCCTGCAACTTTATTGAATTCATTAGTTCTTATAGTTATTGGTAGAGTGTTTAGGGTTTCTGTATATAATAATGTCATCTGCAAATAGTGATAATTTTACTTCTTTTCCACTTGGGATGCTTTTAATTTTTATTTTTTTACATTTATTTTGAGAGAAAAAGAGAGAGAGTAAGTGGGGGAGGAGAAGAAAACTAGAGAGAGAGAGATTCCCAAGCAGGCTCTGCACCATCAGCACAGGGCCCAACATGGGGCTCAAACTTAAAAAACCATGAGACCATGATCTGAGCCAAAACCAAGAGTTAGATGCTTAACTGAATGAGCCACCCAGGCTCTCCTTATTTTATTCTTATCTAATTGCTCTAGCTATGACTTACACTATTATGTTGAAAAAAAGTGGCAAGAGTGGGAATCCTTGTCTTGCTTCTGATATTAGAAAAGCTTTCACCTTTTCATTGTTGAATATGATGTTAGCTGTAGGTTTGTGTCATATAGGGCCTATATTATGTTCAGATATGTTCTTTCTATACCCAAAATTTGTTGAGATTTTATCATAAATGGATGTTGAATTTTGTCAAATGCTTTTTCTGCATCTATTGAGATAATTTTTACCCTTCATTTTGTTAATAGGGCATATCCCATTGATTGACTTGTGGATGTTAAAACATTCTTGCATCCCTGGAATAAATCCCACTTGAATATGGTATATAACCTCTTAGTGTATTCTTGAATTTGGTTTGCCAAACTTTTGTTGAGGAATTTTTCAGCTATGTTCAAATGGGATATTGGCCTGTAATGTTCTTTTATTGTGGTGTCTTTGTCTGGTTTTGATATCAGAATAATGCTTTGTAAAATGACTTTGGAAGCGTTTATTCCTCTTCTATTTTTTGGAAGTTTTATTATTTTATTTTATTATTACTTTTTTATTTTAAGTAGGCTTCACACCCATTGTGGGGCTTGAACTCATGACCGTGAGATTAAGAGTTGCATATTTTACTGACTGAGCCATCCAGGCACCCCTGGAGGAGTTTTAAAGAATTAATACCAATCCTTCTAAATGTTTGGTAGAATCCATCAGTGAAATCATGTGGCCCTGGACTTTTGTTTGTTGGTTTTTCTTTACTAGTAAGAAAACTGAATCAGTAATTGGTTTGTTCACATTTTCTATTTCTTCATAATTCAGTCTTGGTGTATTGTATATTTTTAGCAATTTATCTATTTCTTTTTCCATGTGTTGTTGGCATATTGTTGTTCATAGTAGTCTTTTATGATCCTTGGCACTTCTGTGATATCAGCTGTAACTTCTCTTTCATTTCTGGTTTTGAGTCCTCTTTTTTCTTGGTCAGTAGAGCTGAAGTTTCTCAATTTTGTTTGTTTTTTTTCAGAGAACAAGCTCTTAGTTTCACTGTTCTTTTTATTTTCTTTTTTGTCTCTATTTCATTTATTTCTGCTCTGATCTTTGCTATTTCCTTCCTGCTACTAACCTTGGGTTTTGTTTATTCTTCTTTTTCTAGTTACTTGATGTATAATGTTAAGAGATTTTTCTTTTTCTTTTTCCCAAGAACTTCCCTCTTAGAATTGCTTTTACAGCATCTCATAAGTTTTGGTGTGCTGTATTTCTGTTTTGATTTGTCTCAAGGTAAACACCTTGATTGCTCTTTTTGAGTTCTTCTCTAACCCATTGGTTTTTCAGTAGCATGTTGTTTAACGTCCCAGAAATTGTGAAATTTCATACCACCGTGGTCAGAAAAGATGCTCGATGTGATTTCTATCTTTGAAAATTTATTAAGACTTGTTTTGTAGCCTACTATATGATCTGTCCTGAAAAATGTTCCATGTGCACTTGAGAAGGATGTGTATTCTGTTGCTTTTGGATGAAATGTTCTATATATGTCTATGTAGTCCATCTGGTCCAGTGTGTCATTTAAAGCCCATATTTCCTTATTGATTTTTCAGTCTGGATGATCTCTTCATTGATGTAAGTGGTGTACTGAAGTCATCTATATTATTCCTGTCTATTTCTCCCTTTATTGTGTTAATATTTGCCTTATGTGTTTAGGTGAGCCTATATTGGCTATATAAATATTTACAAATGTTATATACTCTTGTTGCATTGGCTGCTTTATCATTATGTGATACCCTTCTTTGTCCTTGATTACAGTCTTAAAAGTCTATTTGGTGTGATATAAACATAACTACCTTAGCTTTCTTTTGATTTCCATTTGCATGAAATATCTTTTCCTGTCTGTTCGCTTTGAGTCTGTGTATGTCTTTATATCTGCAGTGAGTTTCTTGTAGGCAGCATACAGATAAGCCTTGTTTCTGTTTTTCTTTGTAGGCATTCAGTCCTTTGGTTGGAGAATTTAGTCTATTTACACTCAAGGTAATTGTTGATACATATGTACTTATTGTCAGTGTGTTAATTGCTTTCTATTTGTAATTCTTCTGTTCCTTTATTGTTCTGTTGTTTTCCTTTGTGGTTTGATGACTTTCTTTAGTGGTATGCTTGAATTTCTTTTCTAAAAAGAAAAGATATTTTTCTTTTCTAAAAAAAAAAGATTTTTGCTTTGTGGTTACCATGAGGGTTATATAAAACAACCTATATTTATAACAGTCTATTTTAAGTTGATACCAAGGTAGAATGGATTTTAAAGCTCCAAAAAATACTCTCCCCTACAACATTTTGTTTTTGATGTCACGGTTGACATCTTTTTATTTTGTGGTTATTGTTATTTTTGCTACTTTTGTCTTTTAACAAAGCTGGCTTTGTAAATGATGAATCTATTACCTTTACTATATATTTACCTTTATCAGTGAGATTTGTACTTTTATGTGTTTTCTTGTTACTAATAAGCACCCTCTCTTTTCAGTTTAGAGAAGTTATTTTAACTTGGTTAAGAGGCTGGTTTAGTGGTGATGAACTCCTTAGCTTTTGCCTGTCTGGAGAACTCTTTGTGTCTCCTTCAATTCTGAATGGTAACTTTGCCAGGTACAGCATTCTTGGTTGGCAAGGTTTTAGTTTCAGCACTCCGAATATATTGTACTACTCTCTTCTGGCCTGCAAAGTTTCTGCTAGAAAATTTGCTGATAATCTTATAGGGGCTACCTTGTATGTAACAATTTGCTTTTCTCTTGCTGATTTTAAGATTCTTTCCTTCTCTTTAACCTTTGACATTTAAATTATAGTGTGTCTTGTCATGGGTCTCTTTGGGTTTACTCTATTTGGAACTCAGTGTGCGTCCTAGATCTTGGATATCTGTTTTCTTCTCTAAATTAGGGAAGTGTTTTTTTTTTTTTTTTAATGTTATTTTTGAGAGACAGATGGAGCATGGGCAGGGGAAGGACAGAGAGAGAGGGAGACACAGAATCCTAAGCAGGCTCCAGGTTCTGAGCTGTCACCACAGAGCCTGATGTGGGGCTAGAACCCACAAACCATGAGATCATGTATGACCTGAGCCAAAGTCAGTTGTTTAACCAACTGCACCACCAGGCATCCCTAAATTAGGGAAGTTTTTAATCAATGTTTCTTCAAATAAGTTTTCTATCCCTTACACTCCCTCTTCTTCCTCTGGGGATTCTATAATGCAAACGCTAGTCTGCTTGATGGTGTCCTATAAGTACCTTGAGTTATCTTCACTTTCTAAAATTGTTTTTGCTGCTCTTATTGGGTGAGTTCCACTGCTCTATCTTCAAGTTAACTGATCTTTTCATCTAGTCTGCTGGAAACCCCCTCCAGTGTTTTTATTTATTTATTTTTTTTTTAGCTCAATGATTGCATTTTTTAGCTTTGTGACTTCTGTTTGGTACTTTGTTAGATTTTTTCTCTCTTCATTGAAGTTTCTCACTATGTTCATCTGTTCTTCTACTGAGTTTGGTAAGCATCTTTGTGATCATTACTTTGAAGTCTTTATCAGGCAAATCATTTATCTCTGTTTGGCTAAATTTTTTTTCCTGAGGTTTTCTTTTGTTCTTTCATTTGGAACATATTTCAACGTTTCTTCATTTTGCTTGACTCTCTGTGTTGGGTTTTATGCACTTGATGAAACAGCCACCTCTCCCAGTCTTGAGGAAGTGGCCTCATGTGATACATGAATGCCATCAGTCAACGTTGCCCTAGCTCTTTGTTGTCTTCAAATCTTTGTGATCTATTTTGTTTTTAATAGCTCACAGTAGTTGAGGGTGTTCCTAGACCTATCAGGGTCCAAAAGAATCTCAGCACCAACACTGAGTTTGATTTGCAGCCAGAGCCGAAGCTACTGGCTAAGATCCCACAGTCCAATGGGACTACACATGTAAGTCCCACTGGCCACCAGATCCAGGTGATCTGGAGTTATCTCCTGGGCAGCAGTTGCAAAAATTGGGGCTCCAGATCAGTGCATATGCTCCCTTCTGGGAGATACCAGTGCGGTGGAGCGAGGCAGAGGGAGAGTGCAAAGATGGTCCACAGCCTATGTTACCTGAGCCTCTAGATTGTGCCAAACCTGAAGGCTGTCTCTCAGTCTGAAGCTCCTGCCTTCTTACATAGTCAGCTGTTGGTGTGCTCCCTTGAGGAATGATGGCTTGCCAAGAACTTTCTCTCTCAATACAGTCCTGTGGGACTCAGGAATGCAAGTCCCCCTTGGTCACCAGAGCCAGATCAAGGGGCATTCTCTGGATGGCAGCTCCCAAAACTGGGGCACCAGGTGTGTGTAAGAGCTTTCTTCTGAGAGATATTGGTGCTCTGGAACACAACAGTGGCAGAGTGTGAGGATTGTGCTTACCCTATAAGGTCTCTGGAAAGAATTATAGTCAGGTCTTGGAGGTATGTTCACTTAGAAGCCTGCCCCTCTGGCTGTAGCTCTCACACAGAAACAAAGAGCTCTTGGGCCTGTTGCCTCTTACTGTGCTCTACAGGTACTAGCTGTTTAAGAAGTTTTTCTCCATTGGTTACGGTCCTGTGGGATCTGTGAAACTAAGTCGTGCTGACCACCAGAATCCAGGTGATATAAAGATGTTCTTAGGCATCATCTGCTAAAACCTGAGCACCAGACAAGGGTATAAGATCCTTTCTGGGAGAGTCCAGCAAGCAAGGTAGAGGGAGAGTGAAGAGATGGTGTGCACTGGACTTTGTTTCTCGACAGAACCTCCACAGGCCTGTAATCAGGTGACATACATGAAGCCTGTTCTCAGGCCAAAGCTTGTGGGAAAAGCAAGTAAAGACTGTGGGCATGTTGCTGTCTGTCAGGGCACCAGGGTGGTAGTCTGCCAAGAATGGTCTCCAGTTGTTACAGTCACATGGGATATAGGAATGCAAGCCCCCTGACCTCCAGACCCTGATGATCCTGGGGTGTTTCCTGTGCAACAGCTACATAAACCAGGGTACTGGACATGTGTAAAAGCTCCCCTCTGAGAGATACTGGTGCCCTGGGGGTGCGGCAGAGGGAGAATGTGAAGATGGCGCTTGCCGGCCTCCATTCCTAGAAAGTATCCCCAGCCGACCCCTAGATGTGTGTTAAATAAGATAATCCCTCAGGCTGATGCTTTAAGGCTAGCAAATGAGCTTCTTTCACATGACCTGTCCATTGGCTGCTTCTGCTCTGGGCCCTAAGCAGGTGATTCCAAGCATGGGGCCCTTTTAAGAATTGTTTATACTTTCCCTGTAGCCTCTTTGGTTTTCAAAGGTAGATGTTTTGCAAGCTCATCTCTCAGGTGCAGGTCTTAAATGCTGGCGAGTCAGATGTGTGGGGGCTTAAATAATTCACTCCTCAGGGAGAAGCTTTAAGTTTTTAGTTCCCTCCTGTTTATGGTTCTCTGTGTTGGGGATGAGGTTTATGGTGAGATTGTGTCTCAGCCTGTCTTACCTGCTGTGATCCATTTTTTCCCCCTTGTTTGTCCAATATATGGCAGTTGCGTGGTTTCTAGGTTTTTTGTTTGTTGTTGTTTTTTCTTTTTTTTTTTTTTTTTTTTGAGAAAATTGTTCCATATGTAGCTGTAGACTTGGTTTATCTGTGAATCTGTGAGAGGCGGTATGACCTGGGGATCTTCCTGCATTGTCATCTTGAACCAGAACCTCGCTGGGTAATTTTAATGGGCTAAGAATAACTTGCAATTGTACAGGATTTTGCTACTTTTCCATCTCATTTGAACCTCACAAATACCCTTACTATCTTCTCATCTTGCAAATTAGAAATCATAGGTGCAGAGAGGTAGATGACTTGCTCTTTTCACTGTAAACCTTGCCTCCCTCTCATTTCAGAGTACTTATTTATGTCATGCTAATTCAGAGGATGCAGCAACCCCACATTCTTCAGTGACAAATGAAAAAGTGTCTTTTGCAATTTTCTTTTTTTGATTATTTCTTAGTTGAAGAGGCATACACTGTTTGCCCTTTTCAAAGTACTTTTGGTAACAGCTATATTGAGAATGGTAGCAACATGTGCTGAAAAGGCTACTGAATATGCTACCACTCTGTGTTTAATAAGGGTGGGGGGATATATATATGCAATTATGTGTTGTGTGGCTAGAGATGGGTGGGAGAGGGGCATCCGTGTCACTGTCAGCCCTTTACTATTGCTCGATTTAGAAAAAACAAGGCTATTTGTCATTTTTTAAAAAAATTAAATGACAGCAACACTAATGACAAAATAATGGTGAAAGTACGTTTAACTCTATGGCTGCAAAGCAAAATTTCTGAGAGGTTCCTTAGACTGAAAGATTTTACCATCAACCTTGCTCCCACACGTCATGAAAGACTTGTGCAGTATTTCAGCTACTCTGAGGCAAGAGTGAAGAAAAATAATCAGTGGGAAATAAGACCCTTGGAAAGGAGGCAAGTTTTTACTACCAATCATAAACCAGTATTTGCATAAAACACGAAAGAAACATAAGAAGTTTTTCAATAGATTCTTATATTTTTCCCTCTTGTTAAACTCTGAAGGACTCCCTTACTGGGTTGGGTAATAAGTATTCCAGACTTCTTTCTCATCTACTGTTAAAAAATCTCTCCTCCATTGTCATGTAAATTGTTCTGCATTGTATTAAGTTGATATTAAAGACTGCCAAAAAAATCTCCCTCATTGCCAACCAAAGATCTTCACACCTCTTTTATTATTTCCAATGCTGTAGGTCAGGTTCTAAGAGCTATTTGAAAATAGAATTTTGATTGTAAATACTTCAGTCACCTTGAAATTCAACTAAAATACATTTTGATTGAAAGGCAGAATTTTACTTGGCCTAATTGCTTAACAGGAAGAGGACTTTCAAAGGCAGTGAAGAAGATCTGGCCAACAGGGTTAAAACAAATTTTAGAGAGCTAAATTTCAGGGTCTCCCAAGTCCAGTTCCAGCCCCTTTGTAGGGATGCTGTAAGAATCGATGAAAAAAGGTTAACCATGTTTTGTCCTTTAAAGAAAACCTCTGCATAAGTAACAAGTTAAAATCTTTTATCCCGTGATTGTTATTCATAGGAATATAATCTTAGAGTAATATCACTGTGGAAAATAGCAGGGCTGCCATTTTCTCTATATTCTGTGGAATGGTGGAATTAGTCTGTGATCATATAAAAATTTATCTTGCTAGCACTTGGGAAGACAAATTAGAGTGAGGATTAGCATCCTAGTGTTAAGTTTTGAAGTTAAGTTTCTAGTTCATTATTGGGAACTAGAACAGCTTAGTCAATTGCTCATAATGACAACCACATACAACATATACTGCGTAGTATCATGAGTATCCAAAACACAAAACAGATCATAGTGTCTGAAGCAGCCCCATCTAACATCCAAACCAATCCTAGAGTTACCGTATGACTCTTAGTGTATATCCAGAACAACTAATAGCAGGTACTCAAATCCTCATACACAAATGTTCATAGCAGCACTATTCACAGTAGCCAAAGGTGAAAAGTGCTCAAATATGAATCAACATATGAATGGAAAACAAATTATCAATATATACAATGGAATATTATTCAGCCATAAAAAAGAAAGAAGTTAATTACACATGCTACAACATCGCTGAACCTCAAAAACATGAAAGTAAAAGAAGCCACACACAAAAGGTCACGTATAGTATGATTCCATTTACACGAAATATGCAGTATGGGTAAATCCATAGCAATAAAAAAGTAGACATGTGGTAGCCAGTGGCTGCAGGGAAAGGAGGAATGGGGAGTAAATAGGCAAAGGGTATTACTTTAGAGTGATGAAAATGTTGGAATTAGAAGGAAGTAGTGGTTGTGTAACATTCTAAACAGTACTAAATACCACTAAATTATTCACTTTAAAATGGTTAATTTTATATAATATAAAATTTTAGCTCACTTAAAAGCTTTGTTTTTAACTTAGGCATTAAATTAAGGCATTTATAAATGCCTCATTTTTCATGATGAAGTAAATTTTCATTTTAAATCAATAAAGAGTCATTTTATGATATTTCAATTCAAAACATACCCATTCACCAACCCATGGCTCACATGCTGCTTCCCTTAATGAAAATGTAATTTATAATTTCACTTAAAGCACAATCTCTCTCCTTTTAATTCTGAACTGTTACCCATCTTGTTACAGCCCAGTTTATCCCAACCACAGTTAACACAACATGAATTTTTTCCATTATAATGACATACAAAAAAATCCCTGCTGTTTTAAAATGTAACTCCTCTCTCTCCCTCCAACATTTATACAAGTTCCAGAGACTAAAATGCAAAGAAACCAAGGCAGTTTTCAGAGTGAGAAACTATAGACTTAACAAATTTTAAAACCTATTATTAGATGAGGTTATTGGACCAATTACAAGACATCTGAAAGCAGTGGTCCAGAGCCACAACAACACTTTAACAGTTAAATTAAACAGTGAACATAAAAATCATTTTTTCTTGGATTAAAAAACCCTCAGATATATAGTCATATTTAAAAGTGCTTATAAGTACATCCATCTTTTAAATCTAGCAATCTGAGGGGTGCCTGGGTGGCTCAGTTGGTTAAGCATCTGACTTTGGCTCAGGTCATGATCTCATATCTCATGAGTTCAAGCCCCTCATCGGGCTCCGTGCTCACAGCTGGGAGCCTAGAGCCTGCTTCGGATTCTGTGTTTCCCCCTCTCTCTGCCCCTCCCCTACTTGTGCTCTCTGTCTCTCAAAAGATGAATAAATGTTAAAAAAAAAAGCTTAAATCTAGCAATCTTACATATAGAAATTTGATCAATAAGGTCAATGAATTAGGTTTCTGCCCATGTGTAAGTACAAAATATGAACACTTAAATATTGTTGTGTTGATTTTCAAATCATTCTAACTTGGGCTCTGCTTTACTCCTCCACCTTTGCTTGTGAATGTTTTGTGCTGATGGAATACATTTTTACCACCAAAAAGAAAAACAGTCTATTCTTACCATAATTAAGAGCTTCTGGTGCTGTCCATTTAATGGGAATCTGCTTTAAGCCAGAAGATGAATACACTCCACCATCCTCTTGACGAGACATTCCAAAGTCACTGATTTTCAGAACGTTATTTTCACCTACCAGGCAGTTTCTTGCAGCAAGATCCCTAGGTTACAATAAGACATGGAAAATACCTATTAAAACAAATTGAAAGCTGCTTTCACATTTATGACTTCCACACTTTGCATTTTTTACATTTGCAATGTATTTATAATGAGGTTAAGAATGCTTGTGATTTACCAGTCCTTCTCATCTTTTCTGTCATAGGAAAAAATCACCAGTGAGAATATTTGCATAGGGAACAGGCCCCATGCTAATTTGCTAGGCACTGCATATATTTCCATTAAATAGAAAAACACGGATTCTAGGGTTAAGAGAAAAATCACAGGAGAGGCTAAGCAAACTTGGCATTATTTCTCATTGGACTGTTTTACATAACTTTCTGTGATGATGAAATAGAGCTGTGCTGCCCGATAGGTAGTCATTAGCCATGTGTGACTATTGAACGCTTGGAATGAAACTTGTGTGATCGAGAAACTGAATTTTTAAATTTACTTTCAGTGAATTAAATTTAAATAGCTGTATGTCATTAGATAGCCTTTGGTTGTTGTAGCCTTAGAGCTTCCCAAAATGTAGAGAATGGCTGAGGTGCCAAGACAGGCTGGGGACTCTTTCTCTTCTGACTGCATTGGGGACAGCCAAAACTCTGCATGATCTGGCTCTGTCTCTTCCACCGCATCTTGTTCCATTCTACATAATTTCTAAATTCTACCCATACTGGGCTTCTTTTTGTCCTTAAATGCAGGACAAGTCCCTGAAACATGACAAGCTTATTTCCACCACCGGGCCTTGCAGATAGCTGTTCCCTTCGTGTGGAATGTTTTCCTTTTAGGTTGTAGCATAGCTGACTCCTCTTCATTCATTCTTAGCTCAACTGCCCTCTTCTCATAGAAGTCTGTCTTGACCACTCTTAACTGCTAAAGAAGACAGCAGTGAGCATAACAGATGAAGTCTCTAATTCTAGTGAGAAGCCCTTCAGTAATCAAATCCCTATATGTACCTAAATGTTTATACATTTTTATATATGTATATATGTAGAGAAGGTATATGTATGTCCAAATATGTACATATACACACAAAGAAAATCAGATAATACGTCAAATGGTGCTGAGTATTAAGAAAAAAAGTTTTATAAAGGGAGAGATTTACTAGAGTGAATCCTATTTTAATTTTTTAAATTAGTTTTCTTTATTTTTGAGAGGCAGAGAGAGACAGAGCGCATGTGGGGGAGGGGCAGAGAGAGAGGGAGACACAGAATCGGAAGCAGGCTCCAGGCTTTGAGCTGTCAGCACAGAGCCCAATGCGGGGCCTGAACTCATGAACCGCGATATCATGACCTGAGCTGAAGTTGGATGCTCAACCGAATGAGCCACCCAGGCACCCCAGAGGGAATCCTATTTTAGACAGGCTGTTAGGAAGGTCTCTGATAATGTGATATTTGATCAAAGACGTGAAAGAAGAAGGAAGCCATGGGGATATCTAGAAAAGCATTCAAGATGCGATAGATACAAAGACCTTGAAATTGGTACAGGCTTGGTATATTCAAGGAACATTAAGGAAGTCAGTATAGCTGGTTTGGAATGAGTTACAGGGAGACACTGGTAAATTTAATCAGGGGGTTAGCCAGGACCAGATGATGTTTAGCTTTTCATAGTTAAGTTCCTCGGATTTTATTCACAATAAGCTAGGAGGTAACCAGAGAGTTCTGTACATAGGAATGATGTGATCTGACTTACATTTTGAAGGACTATATCCTATTGTGGGGAGAATGGACTGGCAGAACCAGAAAGGAGACTATTTCAGAAGTCTAGGAGAAGCAACAATAGCCTGCACTAAGATGGAGTCAGTCAGATTTGAGATATATTTGAAAAGTACAATCAACAGGATTTGCTAGTAGATTGGGTGTAGAATAGGAGAAAAAAAGAACCATGATGACTTCAAGATATTTTGGCCTGAGCACCTGGAAAGATGGAACTGACATGTACTGAAATGGGGAAGGTTAGTGGGAGGGCTGAGGACTAGATTCACAAAGTTTGGTGGAGCCAGCCAGTTGCCTCCTACTGTCCATTTCCTCCTCTTTTTTAGTAAAAGAATCCCAATTTTAGCTGAATCTATTGTCATCCATCTAAAAACTCCTGTATTTTCCAACTTCTCCTGCAATGAGATGTGGCCATTATCTAAGTTCTGGACAATGAGATGCAAGCAGAAGAGATGTCCAAAATATCTAAGAAATGTCTTTAAAAGGACGAATTCTCATTATATTTCTCCCTCCTGCTAATACAAAAAGGAAGCATACTGACGTTGGGAAAGCATCAGGAGATAAGGGGTCTGGGTCCCTACTGGAATTAGAGAATGCTTTCACCTAGAGACTGAGTGTAGAGAGGAAATAGAGGTGTTCAGGGACTAAGCCCTAGAGCACGCCATCATTTGGTTTGTTGTTTTGTAGGCTTCCCCTCATTTCTCTTGTAGCTTTCTCCTGATGTGGACTCCAGTCACACAGTATTACAAGGTAGGCAACATCAGTGCCTGAAAAGTAATAGAAAGCACATATTTGTGCCCTGAGGAACTAGGAAAAGAGGTCCTTGGAAGTGTAGGGAAAATCATAGAGGTCAAACAACCAAGAGAAGAGGATTACCTGGTTCCATGTTTGAACCCACACAAGTCTCAGGCTGAGCCCTAAGCAGCACATTTGATGGGCAGACCTGAGCCCATTTAGAGAACTAAACTCATTTAAACCACTGCCCATGTCTCAAAGTCATTCGTAAATTTGTCACACAGGGCAAACCAAAACACAGGCTTTGAGGCAGTAATTGTGATTTGAATCATTAAGAGACAGAATTTGCAATCTGACCCTGAGTTGATTGCCTGCCAAAACAAAAAAAATCAACAATCTCCTGCAGAATTATAACAGGGATTTTGAGCCCACACAATGTAACATTCACAGTATCTAGGGCACAATTCAAAATTGCTAAACATACAGAAAAGAAGAAAAATGTGATCAATTCTAAAGGGAAAAGCAATCAACAAATGCCAACATGATAGTAACCAGATATAAAGCAGCTATTATAACTATACTCCATAAAACAAATGAAAACACATTTGAAATTAATAGAAAAGCAGACAATCTCAGTAGACAATAAAAACTAAAAACTATAGAAATATAGAAACTTAAAAATAAATATCTGAAATGAAAAATCCCTACATAGGATCAAAAGGATACTGGTGATAACAGAGAAAGAGTCAGTAAACTTGGAGATAAACCAGTACAAAATACCCCAGCTGAAGGACACAAAGAGAGGAAAATAGAAAAAATGAAAAGAGAATCAGGGACCTCTACAATATCAAAAGACTGAAATACATGTTATTGGAGTCCCAGTAGTACAGGAACAAAGAGACTGAGGCAGAAAATCAGTTTAAAGAAATGGTGACTAAAGAATTCCCCTATTTAGTTAAAAGAATTACATTTGCATATTCAAGAATCTCTGTGAACTCCAAACAGGATAAAAATCAAAGGAAAAAAAAAAACAAAAACATATACACATACCCTAATCAAGCTGCTAAAATCCAAGGAAAAGAAACCCTCTTAAAAGCTGATAGAGAATATGACACATTTGCTACAGAAAATGATTCAAATAATCACATATTTCTAAAAAAAAATTATGGGGGCAAAAGGCAGTGAAATAACATCTTTCATTTCTTAAGATGGCAATTCTTCCCAATTGATCTATAGATTTAATGTACACCCAATCAAAATTCTAGCAGATGTCTTTGTCAACCCAGAATTCCATAGCTAGCAAAAATACCCTACAGAAATGAAGGCAGAATAAAGACATTGTCATATGAAAGAAAGCAGAGAGAACTCATTAACAGCAGATCTACTCTACCAGAAACACTACAAGCAGTGTTTCAGGCTACAGGGAAATGCAAGAAATCTGAAATATCAGGATGGAAGGAAACACAACAGGAATGGTAAATTTGTAGGCAAATATAGATTTTTTTCCCTTTTAAATTCTTTAAAATGTGACTGAATATTGGAAATGAATATTGTAGCATTATCTGACCAGGTTTTCAATGTATGTAAATGTTACACATAGGACAATTACCAGATAAAGGTTGGATGTTAGCAAAAGGACCCATACGGTTGCAAATTTTCTACATTTTACATGAAGTGATACAATATTAGCTCTAAGTAGTCTGTGGAAGGTTAGATGTATGCGTTGTAATCTATAGAGTAACTCCAAAAAAGGTGTAAAGAGATAAAGCTAAAACATCAAGAGATCAAATTAAACAGAATGGTAAAAAAATATTCAAACATTATAATAGTCAAAAAATCAAATATTCAAAATATCAGTATCTAGACTAAAAAGTGGTTATTACTACTGATTCTATAGACAGAATAAGATATAGATAATAACAGTTCTATATTTACAAATATAAATTTGGTATCCAAAGATATTCCCAGAAAGCAAATCCAACTCAGATGGGTTGATTAGTAAGTTCTATTGTACATTCAGGGAAGAAATAACAAAATTATGGAAACCTTTTCAAAAAAAATAGAGAGTATTCTCTAAATAATTTTATGAGACCAGTAGAACTATAATACAAAACCTGGAAAAGATACTATCAAAGAAATTACAGAAAAATACTCTCATGATGCCAGAAACAAAATAATGTCAAATCAAATCCAGTAATATATATAAAAAAGATAACATGTCATGACCAAGCAGGGCTTATCCAATAAGGCAAGGTTGGTTTAACATATGACAATTAACGTAATTCACTAGATTGACAGAATATAGGGAAGAAAACCCCATGATCATTCCAATTGATACAGAAGAAGCATTTGACAGCATTCAGTATTTGCTAATGATAAAATGTTCAGCAAACTGGAAAGACTAAAGAGCTTCCTCAACCTGACAAAGAGCATCTACAAAATATTCAACCACCATATAATACTTAATGGTGAAAGACGAAATTGCTCCTCCTTGAGATCAAGGCAAAAATGCCTGCTTTCACCACTTCTATTCAAACGGACCTCTATTCTTGAGGTCCTAGGCTTTGAAATAAGGCATGGAAGCAAAAAAAAAAAAAAAAAAAAAAAAAAAAAGCCACAAATATCACACACAAGTAAAACTAGCCCTATTGGCACTATTCACAAACATAATTTTTTTTCTATAGAAAATCTCAGGCTAGAGGAAAACACAGGCAGTAACCTCTTTGACATTGGCTGTAGCAACTTCTTTGTAGATATGTCTCCTGAGGCAAGGGAAACAAAAGCAAAACTAAATGATTGGGACTTCATCAAAATAAAACTTCTACACAGTGAAGGAAACAATCAGCAAGATTAAAAGGCAACCTACAGAATGGGAGAAGATATTTGCAAATGACCTATCTAAAGAAGAGTTAGTATCCAAAATGTATAAAACTCAATACCCCCAAAACTAATAATCTAATTAAAAATAGAAAACATGAACAGACATTTCTCCAAAGAAGACATCAAAGATGTTCAGTATCACTCATCATCAGGGAAATATGAATCAAAACTACAATGAACTATCACCTCACACCTGTCAGAATGGTTAAAATCAACAATACACGAAACAGGTGCAGGTGAGGATGTGGAGAAAGGGGAACCCTCTTGTACGGTTGGTGGGGATGCAAACTGATGCAGCCACTGTGGAAAATAGCACAGAGGTTCCTCAAAAAGTTAAAAATAGAACTACCCTAAGATCCAGTAATTACACTATTAGGTATTTACCCAAATGGATAAAAAATACTAATTCAAAAGGATACATGTACCCCAACATTTAAAGTAGCATTATCTGTAATAGTTAAATTATGGAAACAATTCAAGTGTCCACTGACTGATGAATGAATAAAGAATATGTGGCGCATACACACACACACACACGCACGTAATGTATATTATTATATAATGGAATATTACTCAGCTATAAAAAATGAAATCTTGCCATTTGCAACAATGTGGATGGAGCTAAGGAGTATTATGCTAAGTGAAGTTAAGTCAGAGAAAGACAAATACCATATGATTTCACTCATATGTGGAATTTAAGAAGCAAAACAGATGAACAAAGGGGGAAAAAAAAAGAGAGTGAGGCAAACCAAGAAACAGACTCTTAACTACAGAGAACAAACTGATGGTTACCAGAGGGGAGGTATGTGGGGTGGGTGGGATGGAAATAGGTGATGGGGATTAAGGAGTGCACTTGTGATGAGCACTGTGCTGTATGGAAGTGTTGAATCTGTATTGTGTGCCTGAGACTAACATTAAACTGTATGTGAACTAACTGGAATTTAAATACAAATTTTAAAAAAAATCTTAGGGAATTTACATACCAAGAATTAGAATAAATGAATTTAGCAAGGTTGCAAGATAAAAGGTTAATATACAAAATTCTTGTATGCTAGCAGCAAATAATTGGAAAATAAATTCCATTTATAGTAACGCCACTAAAATATCTACAAATAAGTGTAGCAAAAGACAACCAAGTCCCTTATACTTAAAACTACAAAATTTGACGGAGAAAAAACAGTGAATAAACCAATGGAAAGATAGTCATACTGTGCTCATTGAGAAGACTCAATATTGTTAGGATGGCCATTTTCTGCAAATCTGTAAATTTAATGCACTCTGAACCATTGTTCTAGCAGATGTCTTTGTAAAATTAAACAAGCTGCTTTTAAAATGAATATGTAAATAAAAGGTCCTAATCAAAATAATTTTTAAAAAGTACAGAGTTGGGGATGCCTGGGTGGCTTACTCCATTAAACATCCAACTTCAGCTCAGGTCATGATCTCGCGATTCGTGGGTTCGAACCCCACGTCGGCCTCTGCTTTGACAGTGCAGAGTCTGCTTGGGACTCTCTCTCTCTCTCTCTCTCTCTCTCTCTCTCTCTCTCTCTCTGCCTGCCCCTCCCCTACTCATACTTTCTCTCTCAAAATAAATTTTAAAAAGTACAGAGTTGAAGGGCTTAACCTAAATTGATTTTAAATCTTAATACTGTTCAGTAAATGCACAAAGATATGATAGCTCATTGGAACAGAAGGTCAAGAAATACATCCATAAATGTATGGTTGGCTCATTTTTGAAAGAATTACAATGGCATCAGTGCACATCTCTGAATCCTAGTGGGCCGCTGAGGCTTGGGGTAAAATGCCATTAGTCTTGGTTAGAATGATCTTTTATTCACCGCAGCATCTTAGTCGTTTACAGAATTTCTGTGTTCATGCTTTCCTCAGAATAATGCCTACACTTTACAACTGCATATACTTCCATTGTCATAACTATCTTCAGTATACCACTGGCTTAGAGGTTTGTCCTCTGAAATGAGGATTACAGTTCTGTGAGGGATGAATCTAAAACCAATTTAGAGATACCTTCAATCAATGTAAATAACATTTCAGTAACATTTACAGAAAACTCTACCTTTTTGGGGTTGCGTGAAGTTCAAGTGACTGGAAATACTGCCTTTTTGGCATAATCTGTAAATTAAAACCTTAGGCCTTCAGGCAATCAACACGTACTGCACACTCAATGCTTGCCTAATGTTCTACTAAGTCTTAAAGAAGATAGGAAAAGCAGATATGATCTCTGGACTGAGACACTGATGATCTAATTTGGAAGGTAAGGCAGACATATACCTTTCTCCCTTCTTCTCCATACTTTTCTTTATTAAGCTTGCTATTGCCCTGAGTCAGAGTCTGGGAAACACACTGGTTATCCCTGCCTCTTCATGCATGAAACTGCTAGAGAACAAGCTTATATGAGCCTGTGTGTTACAGACTGCAAATTCTATAGGAACTCAGAGATGAGAAATCTCATAATAGGCTGGTGTTGTCGTTCACAGGAGGTATCAGAGATAGCTATATCTCACCACATGCAGAGGAACAGAACAGCAAAACCTGCTGACTGCCAAAAGGTTATGGAAATGTTCTACTTATGTCTGCCGAGTAATCTTCCTTGAAGATGCAAAGTCAAACTTGTGGTTGTGTACCAGAGGTGTCTTACAAAGTCATACATAATATGAGATAGGCTAATTAAGGATAATATGAGAACAGAGAGCAGTTATAGGAAATCCAACTCCAGCAGGAAATAAAGAGGAGTAAATTTTCTTTGCTATCTGGAAAGCACAACAGTGGGCATCTTGCTCTGTGGAGATGTTGTCGTTTAGAGCAAATACTGTGGTAAACTAGGAACAGCCAGGAGGCCGAGCCAGGGTTCTTGTCTTGATGCGTTACCCTAGACATCATTTGCTGCTCGTAGCTATGATTACACAAAGTGAGGATTTATCCTTCACATAGGAAAGGAGTTAGAGAAATATTTGTGTTTTGTTTTTCTTTTGTACAGAAACTATGCCCACTGGTTCTGGCCAGCACTGAGCCACAAATAACTAGCAACATTTAGGCCCTCTTTAAGGCCCTAGGGTTTTCTTATATATCTGACTAAAACATAGCATAAAGCCAAAAATGGTAGTGTGGGAGGAAATAGTAAATGAAGCAGATATTTGATGTAATCAAATCATGTACCACTTAATCCATGCCCAATGGCTACAACTTTTGAATTTGAAATAACAGAAGAGCCCAAATTGGTTACCTTTAAGAAGTGACTCTTCAAACTCCCTCCCTTAAAAACAAACAAACAAACAAAAAAGCACAAAAAAACCCAGAAATCGTTTGCATAACAAGTATATGAAAAACCTATTTTCTGAAAAAGCCTAAGTCATCAACTGCTTTAAAACAATGTATGTGAGTGTTTTTTTTTTTTTTCAACGTTTTTTATTTATTTTTGGGACAGAGAGAAACAGAGCATGAACGGGGGAGGGGCAGAGAGAGAGGGAGACACAGCATCGGAAACAGGCTCCAGGCTCCGAGCCATCAGCCCAGAGCCTGACGCGGGGCTCGAACTCACGGACCGCGAGATCGTGACCTGGCTGAAGTCGGACGCTTAACCGACTGCGCCACCCAGGCGCCCCTGTATGAGTGTTTTAATGGAAGGAGAGTAGGATGCGTATTTCTCTTTGGAAAATTTTGCACACAGTAACAGAAACAGAATTGTAAACCGTCTTGTGGAATGGGCCCGGACACTGCCGTTGGGCAAGGTGGAGTGTCTTTGGCAACAGAGTTGACACCTTGGAGACCAGTTTCTACTGGCCAATACCAAAGCCACTACTGAGCTGATAGTGATGGGATCAGAGATTAGCCAAAAAAGAGATGAGCAGCCAGACTCTTTCGCAAGCCCGCTGCTCATTCCCACTTCAGAAGCTACCTTATTTTTCCTTTGAATAAAGTAAATATAAATACAAAAATCTTCCTACATTTCTCATTTTCAAGCATATTCTTGATTTCACTCCTAGTGTTCCACTGGTCTCTCTTCTCTTCATAACCTTCTCCATCAAACTTTGTACCCATCAATTGGGGAGTTCTCCACCCATTATTACTGAGGCACTTATGTCTACAAGTACGGCTCCCAAAGGAAGCCCCAGCTGCAAAACTGAAAATTAGTCCTATATATTAAACTGTGTTTTCTCTTCCTTGGAAAAATTGTTCAGTGTCACAGACTTCTGGGAGGTTGGAAACAAAAGCGTTGCTTCTGTGAATGCAGTAACAGACCAGGCTGGAGGGACGGTTAGAGTATAATTTATGCCTTTTTTGCTCAGGGCTGGTCGAAGGCCCTATGAGTATACATGGTGACAGCCAAAGGACCCTGTTCCTAAAATCGCCCTGCTGCTCCCTGCCAGGCACAGAATCCTCAGTATTTGTGCGTCTTCATTTACTTAAAGCCACTGCTAAAATACAAATTCGTTACCTGTGGGCAAGGGGGCACATATTTCCTCTGAGTCACATTTTGGTATAAATTATTTGAACACATAAATATGTATAAAGACATACAAAGTCGTAAGGGCTTTGTATGGGATGATAGGGCAGGTGTGTGAGAAGAGGGGAAAAGGGAAAATGGAGCAGCACAGGGAACTGGCAAAGAGCAGGCCTGGGCAAAGCACACAGTGAGTGGGCGCTTGTGGGAAAAGTCACGGGTGAATATGTAAAGGTGTGCTGTGGCATTGGGGAGGGGTGGCAATGCAAGTATAACTTCTAAAAAGTTTGTCTAGGGCTAGCTCCGGTGTATTTACTCTAAACCCGGTTACCTTCTTCTCAGCAGGAGAAGATCACCACTGGGGGCTTGATCTATTTATACAGGAGAAATGCTCCACTGGGTTGCACTTGCGGAGAAACTGAGACCTTTGGTGATTTCCTCTAATGACGCTGCTTCCTGATAGCGGGACAAAAGCAACAAAGTCCTTGTCTGGCATGGCTGACTGATGGAGAGCCAGTTATGAAAGCTATTGTAAGTCATCTGCCTTTACTTAAAATGGATATGTTGAGCACATACAGAAGCGCTTACTTCTTTTGGCTCTTTCATCCCTGGGGCGACTTCCCTATAAGAGAATTCTATTTGGCAATGCACATATACCAAATCCACATATTCTTGTATTTAGCTTAAAAGATCAAATTCCTGGGCAGTTAGGTAAAACAAAGGGACTCATATTAAATCTGGATATTGCAAAAAATTCAGAACCAAACACATATCATGACAACACTTTCTTCAGTCCTAAATTTACCTGAGAACCCAAGGGAAACTTTCCTTGTATTTAACTACTGTGATTAGCCTGGATGGTTTATAGTTTTATGAAATGTGTGCTCTATTTGTATAGTCAGATGTAAATCTCCCTCAGTCACTGCTGTCTGCTATCACCTGTGGGCCACACTGTGCAACGAGACACCAAATCTCTAGAGACTAGCTTTGGGTACACAATTTAAATAAATCTTGATCTAATGCTACATCTCTTAAGCAATAAAGAATCTGCTCGGGAGGAACAGGGGGTCAGATGAGGACAAATTAAAAAATATTGATGGAAAGTAAATGTTTAAATCTCGTTAGTTCAAATAAATATACCAAATCCCAGTGGGTAATTCAACAACAAAACTGAATTCTGTCTCAAGCATGCACATTAAAGGCCAGTAGCTGTCTGAGGCTGTGATAAGATGCGTTGTGAGGACTCACTTCTGAAGTGAGCCTCCATACTAATGGCAAGAGCCTCTACTCCTAAAAGAAGGGAGATTTTTTAAATGGCCACCACTCCCACTCTGACAGTATGAGAAGCAAATATGGAAGCCACTTGCTTGAGTGACAAATGGTATCACTTAAAATATTACATTCAGAATGGGATAAGTTACTTTAAGCAACAGATAGAAAAAAGTGACAAAACCACTCCTTACTGAAGAGCCATCATAACAGCCATCATTTAGTGAGGGCTTTCTGTGTGTCAGGTATTGTTTTAAATGTTTTTCACGTAACCCATTTTCTGTCAATATGTAACTGCGTGCATACTAATCTGAACATTAAATACATCTCACATTTTTCCAGAAGCAACAGTACAAACATTTCCACTGTTGGGAGTTCTGGACTAGAGATCAGGAGACCAGAATTCTGAACAGAGTTTTCCTTAACAAGTTGTGCAAGTGAGTACATCACACAATATTTTCCTGGACCTCAGAAATGAGAGCACCAGTTCTTGACTTTTCTGAGCATGAGGGCCTGTATAATATTAATTTTATGAATTCTTTGTACCACATCCATCCTGATATAATAGTTGTATGTTTTAGAATGGCTGAAAGAAGAAATACAACATGATAAAAAGCTACTAAGAATTCAACAAAGTTCTGAAATGATTTTTATTTTATTAATCACAATAGTAAAATAGTGTACATATATATATGATACACACACATATATGTATATCATATGATATACATACACACACACACACACACACACACATTATTCGGTCTCAAAAGCTTGATGCACTTGGTACACCTGCAGTAAGTTGGAGGAACCAGGGGTCCATGATTTACCAGTTAGCAGCCACCAAAAATAACAGCCCTAACATCATGTTAAACTCTAGGTTAAAGGCGTTTTCTTCCTGTAGCTGGCTGGATAAATCTAGACACACAGTGCTAAATAGTCCTGGTGAAGACTTTTCCACCTTTGCAGTGCACCAATGAGTATTAACAGCTGATGAATGGAAGTAAAGCAAGGAGTGTAAGTTACAAGAGTGCCACTCCATATGGCCAAGAGTCCCATCTACCCCAGGGCCAAAGTATCACAATGCAGGCATCCTCCCCCTTGCCTCTGCTGAGTAACTGTGTGTACAACCAAGCCCTTTCCAATACTGTACGAATAATAGTAACTATTAAGAACTTAGTAGGTATCAGGTGCTTTACTGGTTATCCCTAATCTCTATTTGAGTGTAGATATCTATTACACAGCTAAGAAACTGAGGCTCAGAGATTAAGCAACTTGTCCAAGAATACAAGAGATGATTAAGTGGCTGAGTATAGACTCTCTCACTCCAAAGACCATGCTCTTTTGGTATTTTACAAAGCTGAATGTTCCTTTGGTTTCTTTGAAATATTGTTAATTTTATCTTGACAAAAGTAATACTGGTACAAGATGTCTGCCATTTTGTTTTTGAGATGTGATTTCTTTCCCTTTTAAGTTTTGTGGAATAGAGTCCCTGACTCAATGCTTAGGCTCTGGACTATAGAATACTTTGAGAGAACTAAAATATGCATTATTTTTCCATTCTGTACCAAGGTATATAACAATTCTTCCACCATCTTTTTGTTATAGTTTGTACTTCCATGATGTGATATCCATACTCACATTAGGGCTCAAATTAAGACTTAAAAGACACATAAAGGAACAGAGCAACTGTGTAATCTGCGATGCACAAGGTGCCACAATGAACCTCAGGATCATTTACATTTTTACTGTCTGCAAAATGTGCAGCTACTGATGAACACACACACTCTAATGATGGTGGAAGGCACCCAGATGTAGATACTGAGTGATCTGCTGTGGTTAACTCTTTGCTGTGGTTAACTCTCTGCAGAGTCGGTGCAGAGTGGATGGCACCGACTCTGCAACTTGCTGAGAAGGCCAGTAATGGATGACACCTGCCAAATGCCTCACTGAGCAACCCCTTCACTTCCCCAACCAGACAGACCTACTGGCCAGCTTGCACTTTTGCCTCTGGTTTGGTGATCCCTAATAGACTTTAGGCTGTGCTCTCGAGGCAGGAAGATCCCTCAGCCAGTGCAGTAGCACAGAGTACTCTGAGCCCCTATGTACAGACAGGAAACATCCAATCACAGTTTCTATGGCACCAGTATCTGGTTAATGGAAAACACTTTCAGTATTGAAAGGAGTTCAAGAGAAGTAATGCCTTTCTCTCATGTACCTCAAAAGTTCTTTCCTTGCCTCCCATTTACATTCATTTAAAATGAAATTTTCATTATTCCCATTTCAATTTCTAATGTTGTTTTCTGTGTTTATGAAGCGATATCCCAGGTGACTTTATAATAAATTTCCCTTCAGTTCTATGATTGCTTTCAGTGTATGAAATCCAAATAGGGGAGTCTAAGTTATGAATACAGGTCTATTGTATAGTAATTCATTTTTATCTTGAAACAAATATCTGAAATTCAATTTCTTTTCTGTCTCTCTATATTTTGTTTCCATAGTCAGGAGAGCTCACTTTACTTCGTTCAATTTTAATTCTGCATTCTGTTTGATAATATAATACCATAAAAATAAGGTCTTAAGACTTGACTTCATATATGTAGCTGTTTTTCTCTTCTTATAATTCTACAAGATAAAAGTTATAAAAATATTCACCAAATGTCCTTTTATAATTAGTTGTTATTCACTCTGATTCTTTGATGCAATTCACACAAAATCTGCATTTTGTATCACGTAGGATTACTTGTCTGAGCAAATAGTAACTTTGCATATACATGTGTCCTTTTGGTCTCTTAATGAGATTTTTCTTTTACCTATTTGCAGACCACAGTTACATAAAACAAAAGTGTCTGAAAGACTCAAAGTGGACAAAATAATTTATATAAATGTAAAGCCCATTCACCAAAAATTCCAAAAAAAAATTTGACAAATTTATAGTGATCTCCAAACCACCCGAGGAAAAGGGGACAGCTGCTTACCAGCATTCAGAGCCAGTGTGCAGCAACAGCCATGCATCAAAGTGAGTATCTCAGTATCCTGGTGAAATTACATAGGAATAGTTACCTGTGTGGGAACTTAATTGGGGCACAGGATTTTTAAATTCCATGAAATACCAAATTGACATTTTTGTGCAATCAATTGAATCTGAGCTGATATTAAGCCATGGATACACCTTTTAGATTTAATTTAAAATGTTTTTAAAGCAAAGTAATGAGGGCTAAAGTTGACACTTTTCTTATTAAGACCTTTTGGCACAGGTAGTCATTCTTCTGAACATATGCTACAAGATAATATATAACTTAGACTAAGGGACCCAATGCATTTGATAATGATGGTGGAAAAAAAGAAATGAAATCATTTCTGGTTATTTGATCTGGGAACTGATTAAGGAAACACTGCTAACTCTCTATTACACAGGTAAGTTTCTATGTTCTAAGAACATAGTCTTCCAGGGCTGCTGCTTGGCATACAAAAAAACTTAGTATTTTCTATCGGAAGACATACTTCTAATTTATTTTGTGCTTTTAAAAGTACTGTTCCATTGATCTTATAATTATAGAATGTAGCTACTAATAATAAACAAGGATATACATACATATATCCATTCATACATACCTACATACATATTGAGCAATCAGTCTATCATTGGATCACCTTTCCTTTAATAAGGCCTTACTAGATACCAGGGCCTCTGCTGTGTGCTAAGATAACTTAATTCCTGTTCTCAAGCAGTTTAATTTTACAAGAAGAGACAGCTATGTAAGCACGTAAACTACAATACTGGAAATTACAAGTTTAAAGGTGAGGAGTAAGCCCTCAGAGACAGGTGTGGTATAAAAAATATGACTTCTCCACCCTTGTGTCTAGGCTAACCTATGACTTCAAAAAGCAGAATGTAACATAAGTAATATTATGAACTTCATGAGTGCAGGCCTCCAGAGACTTTCAGCTTCCACTTCTGTCTTCCTGGAACACCCCTGATACCATGTAAAGAAGGCTGGGTGAGAAATGATGTGTGTGTGTGTGTGTGTGTGTGTGTGTGTGGCGGGGGGCACCCTACAGTCCATTGGAAGGCTCTAGTCATATGAGTGAAGCTAAACTAAAATCTCTAGCCCTAATCTAGCTATTGGATATCTGAAGCCACATAAGTGACTCCATGGGAGAAGAGCTTAAAGCCATTTGGCTGAGTCCAGCCCAAACAGATGACCAAACTGACGGAACAAAAAGAAAGAAATGGTTTTTTGTTTTAAGTCCCTGTATTTGGGGTGTTTTTAGGAAGCAATAGATAATTGGTACAGAAGATTAGTCACAGTGAGAATGAGAGCTTGACAGCAAGGATAGGCAGGGCAGAGTTGGGGGTAAGAGACTTTCACTGTTCATGAAAGGTCACCTGCTTCTTTCTCATCCACCCCTAACAGAAAACTGTGGCAGACACCTTCTTAACTGGCTTAGCTTCTGATCTTCAATTGTGAATTTGTTTTCTCATCTAGCTTTTAATGAGCAGAGTTTTCCCTATTTCAAGCTTTTTTGAACTAATGATTTCGAGGCTATTGACTGCTCTCTCTTCTAAAGGCTGATTCTTGGGATATCTTTGTGGCCAGCCAATGCCATTCCCAGAGGGCTCTGTCTGGCCCCCAAGCTTGTGTACTACCAATCAGATTTGGAAAGAAGAATAAATTTTGAACAACTGGCATATGGAAGCTAGTTAACTTAGAGGTAAACTTCCCCAAGATGCTTTCAGGAAATTTTGATATCAGATTAGAACAAATCACAGTAAGTGATATGGATAATGATGGCTCTGAGTCATCAATAAAGGTTAACTATTGTGGAAGTATACTTGCTATCAGCAAGCAGAAAGATGTGGTAGGCAGTTTATCATTATTTCCATTGAAAATATTTAAAATTGGCGGGGAGAAAGCCCAGAGAAAAACTGATCTGATTGCTTCAAAAAAATATCTATTTAGCACTTACTATTTGCCAGGCCCTCCTAGAAAAACCACCGACAAAACAGAATTCAGGTCCTCAGGGGATGTATATTCCTCTGGCATGAACTAGTTAAGTGACACATTATCAAATATGACACATCTAAAAGAATCACTCAAGGACATATTCCGTATAATGTAAAATAGGAATCCATAAAATGGGAAGAAGTGGGGAGCAAAGAAATGAGTAACACAATTATATCTAAATAATTGTCATTATATTAAAAA
The DNA here is from genome assembly GCF_028749965.1 of Puma concolor. Lineage (NCBI taxonomy): Eukaryota > Metazoa > Chordata > Mammalia > Carnivora > Felidae > Puma > Puma concolor. The sequence continues at coordinate 71,016,682 of NC_141667.1, forward strand.
AAGAAGAAAAAAAATCTAGGTGGCTTTAACCTGCTTAGTGGAAGGAAGGAGGAGGGTAAAAGGAAAAATATGCTCAGGTCCTCATGCAGCTCACACTGGGAGAGAACAGGATTAGGATGGAAGGAGCATGTGCTAACAAACAAAAAGCAGGTGTGGTACTTCGTATTACCACCAGAAAGTAGAATTTAGGGAAAAAGAGCATTAGATAAAGGGAACTATTCTATATGCCTAAAAAGTAGAACTCACCAAAAAGATACGTGTTAATGATACTAAATGGAAAATGTGGCAAACAGTGAAAATGGAATTTAGATGCATTGTGAGTTAAAGGCAAGAACAAAAGCACAATTTAATATAGATGTAGAACCAATAAGAAGGGGGTGATGTATAAAGCATGTAGTAGATGGGAGGTCAGGAACACCAGCAGAGATGGAGTGAGACAGCAGCAGCGGCAAATACCAAACAGGGACCAGAGGACTGCTTTCTACACAAACAGCAAGTTAACAAACACTAATAAAGGAAAATGGAGGCCACCTTTGAGTATTTTAATAATATCACTAATGGAAGAGAAGGTCATTCAGATTCGACCCATGTGGAAACAATCAGAGTAATTATGGAATCCCACACTGTAACAGTATGTGGTCTGATTATTAAACAGGCAGTGATTTCATTTTGTGTAGAAGTTGTGCCAGCTTCACTGCTTGCCTTATTTAAGGCAAGGGTGATCCAGGCCTCTGGGAACACCTTATTGGGAGCAAATGTGTCTTTGAGAAAGAGTGGGTAAGTCTTAAACTAGGCCTTTCCAGCTGTAATCTCAGAGCCAATCATTTCTTTAAAACTAACTAGGTTTTTTGCACCTCAGTTATCTTGCTGACTGATTCTTTTAATACACCAATAGGCAAAAGAGAATATACTAAGCAGTAATGTTTTAAAATGAATGTTGAGTATTTTCTTTAAAATAAAGCTGAATTGTTCATACTAAACATCATTTTATTCTTGTTTGATCATAGTGTAAGAGTAGCTGCTCCTTTTTATACCAATAGTCCATTTTTTCTTCCCTAAAAATTGCCTCACCAAAATTTTTTCCGAAATAACAAAGAATTCCACTCATGCTGAACTAATAATGGTTCAGGAAGATGATTTATGAAAAAGTCTTCTTGTTTTAAAAGATGTATGGCAGAAAGACAAAGCCCAAACTCAAAGAAAGGATCATCATTTATTAAAAACTCAAAAAAAAAAAAAACCCACAAAAAAAAAAAAAAAACAACACAACTTCAAAGTAACTACGACTGGGTTTAGTAAAATGCCAATAGTATTCAAGAGAGTGATAGCCAATGGACAATTGGACATTTTAGTTGATATGAGCAAGAAAAACAGACAATGCTGAAGAAAATGGGTCTAAGTTATATAGCAAATGAGATAGCAAAATTCTTGTGCATAGGAATTTTTAGTATGTTAGCCTATAGGGAGATGACAGAACCTCTTCCATTGGGAATGTTAAAGAAAGGGTAAGATCACTGATTCAGCAAACATTTCCTGGACACCTAATTTGTAGCAAACATAGTGGTAGAGAAGACCAGGTTCCTGTCCTTAAGGAGTTTACATTGTGGTAGTAAAAAGTGATCTTGCAGGAGAAATAACAGAGGGCATGATGGGCACCAGGGGAAGTAGGTGGGGAAAGATGATCAGAAATGCTTCATGCCTGAGGAAAACTTTGCTACATAATTACTTGTCTGCTAGGGTAATTATCCACACATGGAAACTACGTTTGACATGACCTATGGAAAACAAAAAACAAACAAAAAAAAAACCTCTCAATCTTATCCTTACATAAAGGATTAACTCATAACTCTTCCAGTGTTATCAAACTAAAATAACACAATTTTCTAAATGTTCACACTAAGGTCTAGTCAAATTTAAATGTTTGTTGTTTCAAGCCCTATGCATGTCTGAACTCTCATATATATCGCCAGGTACAAATATAAAACATTTGCCATTTTTTTCTACAGAGTGGTATGAAAAGGGTATATATAGGACACCCAAGGAAATATTCTTAGAAATGCTATGGAAATATAAAAGGAAAAGAAAGAGACAATTTTAAGACAAGATTTCCAGTGCATTTTGACTTTCAGTAAGAGATGGGATAGGACTGGAACTGAGAGTTCCCAAAAAAGGCAGCAGAATATATTGTGAACAGAAGGTGCAAAATTAGAAATAAAGCAGGTAGGTAAGCAAAGAACCAAATGGGAAGAATCAGAAAGGGTCTCAAATCCCCAAGGACAAGAGGTAGGTACTATGTAGGTCTTAGATCTGGAAACCAGAACTAAACCTTAAGACTTTATAAACAAAAGCTTAGGAGAAAAACTTCATGATCTTGGTTATAAAGGAGTTCTTAGATAAGCTACCAGAAGTATGATCCATAAAAGAAAAAAATTAGTTCAGACTTCATTAGAATTAGAAACTTCTCTTGAGGAGGAAAAAAAAGGACAAACTACAGATTGAGAGAAAATATTTGCCAAATATCTGATACAGGACTTGTATTAAAAATGAAAAAAATAACAAGGTGCGCCTGGGTGGCTCAGTTGGGTAAACATCCAACTCTTGATCTTGACTGAGGTCAGGATGTCACGGTTCATGAGACTGAGTCCCCCATCTGTTGACGGCACAGAGCATGTTTGGGATTCTATGTCTCCCTTTCTCTCTGCCACTCCCTTTCTCACTCTCTCAAAATAAACAAGTAAATAAATAAATAAAGGAAAAAATGCTTATAACTAAATAACAAGACAACAGCCTGATTAACAAGAAATGGGCAAGAGATTTTAACAGACGTTGCACAAAAAGATGACATATAAATGGCAAGTAAGCACATGAAAAGGAACTCAACATCATTAGTTACTAGGAAAATAAAGTTAAAATCACAGCAAGATACCACTGCATTTCTCGGAATGACTAAAAAAGACTAAAAAGTAAGGAGTGTTACTTAATATTATGGAAAAGCTCCAACTCTCATACATTACTAGTGGGGATGCAAAATGGAACAGCAGCTTAGAAAACAACTTGGCAGTTTCTTATAATGTTTTGTTTTTTCCATGCAACCCATCCATTCAACTTTTAGATATTTACCCAAGAAAAATAAAAACATATATATTCACACAAAGACTTAGATATGAATATTCATAGCAACTTTGTTTATAATAGCCCCAAATTGGAAATAATCCATATGTTCATCAGCTGGTGGCTAGAGAATCAAACTATAGTATAAAATGGAAAGCACTCAGAATTTAAAAAACAAAAACTATATTCAGCAACATGGATAGTCTCTAAAGCACTATGTTTTCAGTGAAAAAATCTAGAACAAAAGATTATATACTGATTTGTACCATTTAAATGAAATTTTAGAAAAGGCTAGCCTATGGTGAGAGAAACAGATTAGTGTCCCAGGGCCAGGGGTAGGAGAAAGGCACTGAGTACAGAGCAGCACAAGGAAATTTCTGGGGTGATGGAGGTATATTGCTGGTTATGTGATTGTACACATTTGGTAAAACTCATCAAAGTGTACCCTTAAAATTGGTGCATTTTATTGTATTTAAATTATATCAAAATAAAGGTAAAAAAGTATGTAAGGTACCTTAAGAGTCTTAAAAATATGTCTTATCACTACAAAGTTAATGATATTGTGTACAAAAAACTTGGATGAATGTGATAATATGTGATATCTTAATATGGGATTTCAAAACAATTTAGGGACCACGTAGTCTAATAATTTATTGTTAAGTTTAAGTTAAACCAAGCAAATAAATGTATTAAAATATCGCCTCTCTTTATTTTTATTTTTTTTATAATTTTTTTTAACGTTTATTTATTTTTGAGACAGAGAGAGACAGAGCATGAATGGGGGGAGGGTCAGAGATAGAGACAGACAGGGTCAGAGAGAGAGAATCGGAAGCAGGCTCCAGACTCCGAACCTGCTCAGAGCCTGATGCGGGGCTCAGAACTCGTGAACCACGAGATCATGACCTGAGCTGAAGTCGGACACTTAACCGACTGAGCCACCCAGGTGCCCCTCGCCTCTCTTTAATATATGAAAATGCTTCCAAAAATTAATATTCTGCTTTATTATTTTTGTGACATTTTTATCCCGTCATTTTCACAGATGAGCATTTGTTAGAAGAAGGGAAAGTTCAGGGGTGCCTGGATGGCTCAGTTGGTTGAGCATGGTACTCTTGATTTCGGCCAAGGTCATGATCTCACAGTTCCTGAGATCAAACCCCATGTTGGGCTCAGTGCAGGGCCTGCTTGGGATTCTCTCTCTCCTCTCTCTCTCTGCCCTTCTCCTACTCACACTCTCTCTCAAAATAAAAAAAACAACATTTAAAACTTTTTTTGAACATGTATTTATTTTTGAGAGATAGAGCGCGAGCAAGATGGGGGATGTGGGCAGACAGGGAGGGAGACACAGAATCCAAAGCAGGCTCCAGGCTCTGAGTTGTCAGCACACAGCCTGAGGCGGGGTTTGAACCCATCAACAGTGAGATCATGACCTGAGCTGAAGTCGGATGCTTAACCAACTGAACCACCTCGGCACCCCCAATAAATAAACATTTAAAAAAAAAAAGAAGGAAAGTTTGGCTTTTTCCAAAACTGAAGAGCTAACTGGTTTATATGGTGCTTACATTTTCTAATATGACCTTTTATTTTTCTTTTTGTAAAACAAACTGAAGTTCAATAAACTACGTTTGTATTACTTTAAGGATATGGTCCCATAAAAAGATGGTGTTTACACCCAAATAAGATCCCTTTATTTTCCTTTAAGTGCTTATGATGCCAAATTCTTACAAAAGAAACTAAGAACTAGAATTCTCATAACTTAAGCAGAGATTGAGTAAGTGTTATATAACTCATCATTTATCTATTTCGTAATTTTAAAAGATATTAACAGTACAAAAATAACTGGAAAGCAAGGCATTCCTGAAAGAGTACATACTTTTTTAGATCACTGAAAACACTTAATGAATTATTTCAAGATTTTCATGGCCTAAAAATTAAAAAGTTAAAAAATATTAATTACTATGTTTATTGCAGCATTATTTATAATGGTCACGATATGGAAGGAACCCAAGTGTCCATCGGCAGATGAATGGATAAAGAAGAGTGGTCTATTAGTCATAAAAAAGAATGAAATGTTGTCATTTGCAACAATGCGGATGAAAATAGAGGGCAAACTAAATGAAGTAAGTAGGTCAGTCAGAGAAAGACAAATCCATATGATTTCATTTTGTGTGGAATTTAAGAAACAAAACAAACGAACAAAGGAAAAAAAGGTGAACAAAGACCAACCTCTTAAATATAGAGAAGTGGTGGCTGCCAGAGGGGAGGGGGGTGGGGATGGGAGAAACAGGTGAAGGGGATTGTGGGTACACTTATCATGATGAACACGGAGTAATGTATGAAGTGTTGAAACACTATAATGTACACCTGAAACTAATATAACACTGTATACTAACTATACTGGAATTAAAATTAAAAAGTTATTTAAAAATTTATTAAGCACCTACTATGTGAAAAAAAATCCTGTCTATAGAAGCTATTTGAAAAGAACAACTAAACAGTGAACCTTTTATAAATAATGATGCTGGAATGGAATACACTCACAGTATCAGTGTCACACTTTGAATTATGCAATTGGTCCTGTTTTTCCCATTTTTAACCTTACATATTTACTTTGCTCATGATCTTTGTATTTGATGTGTGCGACAAATCCCCCAAAGCCTTTAACTGCACCTTGAAAAGACAGATTTTGAAAACGTCATTATGTTCAGAGAAGCAAAAAAGAAAATAATACATCACGGTGTGCTTTCCCCCACACACTCACATGCCGCATCCATCAGTCTATTGGATTCTCAAGAGAAAGCTCGAGTACGTGAGGTCTATGTTTAGCTTAAATTCAGAATCCCGGTACAAAAATTCTCAGTGTGTTTTACCCAGGTCACACAACTGGTTTGGTCCCAAAGTTGTCTTCATCTGTGACCTAGACAGGTGACTCTGTGCTGACGAAGTGAGACTCAGAACAGTGCATGTGGGGTTGCTCAAGGGCTGCCAAGTTGTGTCTACTTTTCATTTTCAGTTTAGACCATAGAAAATTAAAGGCAATAGAAATGAAAACAAAATATTGAGAGCTAGAGAATAGAGGTGGTTTGAAGCAGCATCTTGATGGGTTAACTTATGTAGTAGAGAGAACCCAAGTTTAACAGCCCTGGGTATGAATACCTGAAGCAGGGAAGAAATTGTACATGATGGGCTAGTATACTGCACAGCAAGTTATGACTGAAGGCTTCCGGAGGAGGATTTTTCTTCTTAGGAAACATTTACAAAGACTATTTGCGATTACATATATGATATGCCTTCAAGGAAAGTTACTAAGATACCAATACAGAAAGGAAACAAGAGAAAAATGAAACAGTTCTGCATTTGGCAGCCCGCGGGGCTTCCTGGTGGACAGGATGCGTCATGAATCTCTCCTCACGCCTGTCATTTGATTCATCTCTGTTTCTTCCCATGTGGGCTGAAGACAAAAGTCAGTATCACAAAGTCTGGAATCTGACTGAATCCCTAGGAGATAGCTGTAAAGCTTCACAGGCTCACTTTGAATTTTAGGGGGAGAAACCTATATGGGACACCTTATTTCTATTGTATCACATCTGAAAATAGTAAGCGTGAATGGCATTCCAATTTATCACAAAATATTTGATTTGAGACAGAAAGATGTCTTGGGTTCATTTTCTTTCCTCCCAGCAGATGCTCTTACAATATTCAAGTTGGGACAACAAAAGAAAGGCAGTCCCTTCTCTTTGTCACTTTAATAACCACCACTAGGAAAACAGAATTTCAACCGGCAGGTAAATTAAAACCAGTCAATGGCCTGTTATCAGCGCAGATGATCTGCTCTGTGGATTATTGCAGGCACATTCTGTTTTCGTGCAGAGCCAGTGTGCGAGGCTTCAGAGGGGGAGCTGGGACTATTCACAGACTTGAGTCCGTGACTCTGCATTCATAATTTGACCTTCAAATATCACCGAAGTATGTTTTCTAGTGAAAGTGTTTTCTTTTGGCACCTGTCTATCTAAGCTACAATCCTTCAATCTCATCCTGGGAGACAGGATTCTTCTGACATCGTTTACAGAAGTCCTCTATCACGGTGTCACACATTCCACATTTATATGCTTTTTGACAATTATTATCCTACTGCTTTATAAATTAATGTTCCTAGTTTTCTTGACTACATGAATTGTCTCCCCAGTAAGATTTTAAGCTCTTTAAAGGAAAGAATGATGCTACTTTTAATTCTCAAAAGCATTCTCTGATTCACTGATTCATTCAACAAATAGGGTGATCTCTATTCATAGCACCAAGTGATCACTTTGGGGGTTGCAGCACCTAACTAAAATATGTTATGTGGTATGGTGTTATAGAAGCAGAACAAAAACATGTGATGGTAGCAAACAGAAGGTAAAGATCATTTCTGATTGGTGGATGGCAGGATAGTGTAAGAAGAAATCACAATGAGTTGGGCCCCTGAAAGAGTAGTGTTTTAAAAACTATTTTAAATGTTGAAACTAACGTCTCTTACTTTATTTATGACTATAAAAGCACCACATGTTTACTGTCAGGAAAAAACCTGAAAATAAAGACTAAGCTAAAAGTAGGGGGGGGGGGAAGAGTAGCCATTACCCACCTAGCCAGAGGGAATGACTGACCATATCATGCTGAGTATGCCCAAAGTAATTTATTCTGCATGTTCATTTTTTTAAAGCTCTGTTTAAACATGCTGTATTGCATCCTGTTTTTCACCTATTAATATGTTAAATAATCTTTTCATAAGAATTAGCCATCCCATAAGGTTGTTTTTAATGACTTAAATTTGTTTTGTTGACAAAATATTTTTAATGACTTACATTGCATGGATGTATATTTTTCCATATAGTTTAGCTTTTAAGGTTGGGTAGGATTTTAACCAGGTAAGATAGAGAAGAGAGAGAGAAGAAAAGGAAGGTCACTCTGAGTAGAGGGTACAATGTGAGCAAATATGTGAGATCTAAAAGTGCAGTGGGTTCAGGGAATAGTAAATACGTTGGGGTTTGAGGATCATCTGTAGGCCCTAAGCCCATGAAGACTGGATTTAGACTCTGAATGTCATCAGATGGCAATGTTGAGTCACTGAAGATTTCTTGAGAGAGGTATTATGAACACAGTTAGGATTTAGATTACTGAGGGAAAAGTAGATGGCTGAGTGAAGAAAAGGAATAAAGACCACAATTCTAGGAGGAGACTGGTGTTCTTAAAGCGAAGCATTCTCCCCACATCCTTTTCCCACTTCGTTGATTTCACAGATTCCGTAGCTTCTTTATATAAAATATAGACTGTTTTTTAAAGAAGCATTTTGTTCTCCTAATTCAAATCTTCCCTCCCTTCTTCATCTAGCTAAATCCTACTCATTCTTCAAAATCTAACTCAAGCGTCATTACCTTTGCCAAGTCCTTCCTGGATGTGGACCACAGCACAATTCAGCATGTATCTCGCTGTGGTGATCACAGATTTACATGTCTCTGTCTTGAATGACAGCTCTGTGCCAAACCTCTTACGAGAGTCTGTCACCTCAACACCCAAGTCCCTGTGACAGAGTACTTCTCCATACATTTGCTAAACAAATGCATCAAAGTCCCCAAGCCCCCAGTATTCAAATGTTACTTTATAGTAGAGAAGATCTGGATAGGCAAACTAAAATTTACAATTTAGAAATAATAAAATTCCAAAGAAATGGAGAATCCCTAGGGAAAATAAGTCAATTATTTTTGGGAGCTTATTCTCACAACAGGAAATCTATCAAAGTTAACAGCACTGGAGCACAGAGGCAGACTCATTAGGGAATTGCTTGAAATGCTCAATATCAGAAAAAGAATATCCGAGCTCGTTGCCAGTGATCAAATAAAACCACCAGCAACGTACACTCCAGCAAAAAAGCCCAACATGAAGATAAATGGTTTAAAAAAATTACAGTCTAGGCACGACAGATCAAGGGGAATGGAATTTACAACGGTGGAAATTTTACAGCCTTCCCCTATTGCTGATCACAGCAGTAAATTGCATTTTAAAGTGTTTTCATAGAAATAGTCACTAAGAAAATCTGTCTAACACTGAACCGCCAGCAGATTTTAAAACACAAGTGTCTCTGAGAAGCTACTAAAGACTTAATTCAATATAATTGTGTACATATTTTCAATTCACTGAAAACTAGTAACTCCCCAGCCTTGACTGGCTTGTGGAGATAGGAGAAGGCTACAATGAGCTTCATCACAGTGTAACCAGTATGAAATCCACAGTCTAGCAGTTTTCAAAAAATACTATGCTGGTTCTGGCTTAAATGACCTATAAGACTTAGATGGCTGGGTCTCAGTTTCATTTACTTACTTATCAAGTTTGTTCCACCTTCTCTTCTCTACTGACTCTTTCCTTTAGAATCCAAAGATAAAAACCTTACCCTTGACCTCAAACCCCCCTCCCGTTTCTCTCTCCTCTGTCTCTACTCCTTCATCTTCTTTCTTCATACTATAATGTAATTTCACCCATCACTTTATTAGAAGTGCTCTTGTCTCCTTGCGGCTACATGCTGTGCACACTCTACGGCCTTATTTTTCTTCTCCTCTTGACACTATAGCAATTTTCTTGGCACTTGACATTACTGATTGCTACCTCTTTGAAACTCTTCCTTTAGCTGCTAGGATGCCACACTGCCCTCAACTACAGCCTCTTGATGTCTTCTGCCCATGAAATCCTGAAATGCCGATGCTTCCCAAGGTTTGGTCCCAAGCACTTTCTTCTCAGGCTATAGGCTCTCTCTGGATGATGTCATACACTCCTATTGCTCTGTCAGCTACAAGCTCATGACTCCTAAGTGTTTATCTCCATCCGAGATCCCTTCTTTGTTCCAGAGCTTACCCATACGCCTCTAGACATCTCCAGTGTACTACCCTACGGCAACCTAAAATTGATCACAACCCTACTTGGTCCTTCTCCTGTGGTCCCTTAACAGAGAAATGGTATCACCATCCACTCAGTTGCTCAAGTCATACTCAGTAGTGTTGTGATATCGCACCCCACTTCTACCCTTAAATTTTAATTAAGCGGTGACAAAACCTTGTCCATTTTACCAACTTGAGATTGTTTAAATTCATCAGCTACTATCTGTTCATAGTGTAATTCCTTTATTTCAGTCCACCATCACCTCTCACCTGCTGGCCTGTCTTGCTAGCAGGCTCTTTCGCCTGTTCTCCACACTGCAGTGACAGTGGCATTTCTATAAGACAAATCTAATAATTTCACAACCTTACTTAATGAGCCCAAATTGCTCTCAAGAAAAAGTCTAAATCCCTTTAAAACAGCTTATAAGGATTTCCATGATTTGGCTCTAGTTTATTTCTCCATTTGCACTTTTAAACAAATGTTTTCCCATTTCTCACTCATTACAGACCTACTTAACTATCAGTTAGAACCCTTTCCTCATCTCATCCACAGAGATATCAGGAGAAACTTCATCACATACCTTGGTGGAATACAGATGTGATCACAATGTGCCTAATTTACTAGCATATGCACTTTCAAAAAAATGAAAGGAAAGAAGTGTTCTTGATGAGCTCATGCTGGCTCCTGTTGACATTACTTCATCTTGTATAGATTCACCATCTATTTAATAATCCACTTGAAATTTTTATAAGAGCATCATCAAGCTCACTGGTAGAAGTATTCCAAATCTATTTTTCATTCCTGTGAAAAATCAAGATGAAATATGCTGATCCCAGTGTTTTTGTTCCTCTTCTGTTCACCATGAATCTTTAGATGGCCATCGGCAGTTTGGTGATCTCACTAGCAGGCTTTGCCTCCGGAGCTACAATCACCTCAACCAGGAAACTTATCCCAGACAGTCACTCCTCATCACTCCTGAATTGTGAGGACCTCTTAGCAAGATCTGTTCTCCTTTTTCCTATTTGCCCCTTACTTGCTCTGTCACTTGTTAAAATGATCCCATCTTTTCTAAGTACTGGCTCTTTTCTTCCTTATCTGAACATTACTCTCAACAACAACAAAAAAAACCCACGTCCATCTCCTTTTTTGACTACTCTTCATATTTGTCAATGGCCTCAGCTCATTTGAATTTTTATCCTGCTGATGCTATTTTCACAGAGTTTCTCACTAGAGAGTATCCTAGGCAGTAACACATGAATTACTTAAGTTACATTCCTATCTGGTTCTTTTATTCCTAAACATGTGAAGACTGCACTTCTTAGCCTCCTTACACTTAGGTGGGCCATGTGACACGGGAATGTGTGACATGTGTCACTTTGGGGTTAAGAGAGCGAAAAGCTCCTATACAGCTATCTCTCTCCTTGCCAAGGCAGGTGCACATACCGAGATGGAAAACACGCAAGATGAGACAATCCTGGATCTCTAAGTCATTTGTGTTGAAAGGACCCACTCTGCAGAGTTACAGGACTGCTCCCACATTCTCCATTAGCAAGGAATATTGTTTGCTACATTAAGCCATTGAGATGTGGTATTTATTTGTCGTTGCAGCATATAGCTCAACCTTTCCTAGCTAATACAGGATCTTTCACCATTATTTCAAAATTTCAGTGTTAAAGGGCTCCCATTCTAATTTGAGTTTTTCCCCTGTTAGGATTTTAAGATGCTTTGGTAAGTTGAATAGCCATTCCTCACTCCCAAAGTTGTGTATGTCCTAATCCTCCCATCCTAGGAATATGTTACGTTACATGGCAAAGAGGACTTGGGATTTTGAGCTGGGAGAACACCCAGGATTATATCTGGGCAGGCCCAATGAAATTACAAGCATCCTTACAAGGAGGAGGCAGTAGAGTCAGTCAGAAAAAGGAACTGTGACAATGAAAGCAGAGGCTGGAGTGATGGACTTTGAATACAGAGAAGGGGGCCATGGGCCAAGGAGTGTGGGGGGCCTCTAGAAGCTGGCAAAGGCAAGAAAACAGATTCTACGCTTGGGTATTTCAGAAGGAATGCAGCCTTCTAACACCTTGATTTCAGTCTTGTGAGACCTCTTTCGAACTTCTGACCTTCAGAACTGTTCACAGAATAAATTTGTGCTGTGTTAAACAGCTAAGTTAGTGGATATGATAATACAGATGTCAAATACTACTTTTCCTTTCTCTAAACATCTTGAAAACGACTTTCTAAAGACCAAGGTAAACATATCTAAAAACTACGTCTTAAATTATACTCCTCTTTCTTTTCTTTATCTAAATGCTAATGGTTAAGACTACTGGACAAGAGGTTTCTTCTCCCTGTATTCTTAAACTCACTGATTTTTACCATTTTCTTCTTGCAGGCATGGGTTTTGCTTCTTCTTTATTTGCTAGAACGAGATTTCTTTCCTACTTCCATTTCTGAATTGTTTATTCCATATTCCCCAATAAAGTGTAACACAGAGATCAATTCAACAAGCATTTCACCTTCCACTCTGTGAAGATCACCTTGCATTTAATATTCCCACAGCTGGGGATATCCTCCAGTAGGAAGATACATGGTACAGTCTCTGAAGGGTTGTTCCCATTCCTGCAGTTTTCATACTTCTGGTCAAAGTTCATAAATGTTATCGATATCCCTGACACCTGAGGAAAAGATGTATAATGGCAAAATATCTGTTACACCTGTTTTCTGGTTCCAACTGGGAGACTTTTCAGATTAACCTCTTACATAGGGTGGGTCCATGTTTCCAGCGGTATGTGATTTTTGCACTTTCCCCAAATATGTGTCACTATTAATTGTACTCTTGCTAGTTTCTGCAGACCTAAATACACTTAAATATGAAACAATGACTAGAGGAAACATCTGTTGAAGTGTGTAAGAAACCTCAACAGAGAAGGCTCATTCACTGCTCCCCTGCTACTCTATTCTTTCTACTGCTTCCAGGCAAATTGTCCGTAACATTTTGGAGCCAGTATCTTAATTAGTGGAATGAGAAAACAGGCTCTAAAGTGACTCTCTTATGGTGAGACAGCATATTGCTAATGATTAAAAACAATGACTCTGGAATCCGAGTTCAAGTTCAAATTCTGACACTTCTCTACTACCTGTATATCTGTAGGCCTCATTTTCCTGATCTGTGAAATTGGGAAAATATTATTACCCATCTCACCTTAAGTAAAATTTAAAATGGGTCCTGGCATATAGTAAGCACTACATAAATGTAGAGTCTATTTTGTTATATAGCAAGTTAGTGATAAAATTACTATTAGAAGCGAATCTGGTACTCTTTGTACTATCCTATTCTGGATCCTTAAAGCCAAATATGATATATTGGACTTGGTAGGATGCTTTATTACTAAAAGTACAACCATAAGCCAATTTTAAAAACTTTAGAATGTTTTTGTTGTTTTGGTAAAATAATACACGTTTTGGATAAAGAAATGAAGCAATGATAGAAAACAAAATGAAAAAAATATCACCTCAAATCCCTTTGCTTAGAATACCTCCCTAGGTATATATGCACCCAGAAAACATAACTAAATGAATGGGTAGGTAATTTTATTAATCCTATTATAATGCTACTTTTTAATATAAACTCAAATGGATTTTTTTTTTACCCTGAAGTTCTGAGTTAACAGTTCACTAGGGAAACAGCACCAACACAATATAATGGAATTTTATTTGCTTTATTAGGTCATTAAAAAGGCATCATGCTCAAGTTTGTTGACTGGCTCTATACACATATAAAGCTATGGCACTCTCTTCCTCTATTTTTGTTTCTCTTTTTAATCTATCCTTTGTTAATCCATTATTAATTTGCTTTTAAAGACAACATAAATGGTCTTAAAGCTCAATACTATAAAATAAAATCTGCAAAACTGCAGTTTTAATGGTGTAATTTACAGTATGTTTTATTAAAATGATGATAAATCGAGTAGTAAATAAAGCTGCAGGTTTCAGACTTCTTTCATTGACACAGTTCTACAAGTCTACTGAAAAGGCTGTGCTTTCCTGAACATGATAATTAAAGAGAAAATGTAGCCATAAGTATAAGAGAGGCATACATATGCCAATAATTTCACAGTGAAACTATTCTACAAATGCTTGGAGTTCAGTATGTATCTGAATTATTATATTTGTTTTATATATCTTATACACACATAAATCAGAGACATATGTTGACCTTTTTCTGACAGCGATCATAATTCAATCCTTTTTCCAGAGGGCTGTATTTATACTAAGCCTAAAATTTATATTTATTAATGATTTATGTTCTGCCTATTTCTAGTGGGCTTACGGTACTGGTGCCACTTCTAACCTTATGGTGCCTTTGGGAAAACGTGAGTGCGAATTTGGGTTGATCACAGGCCGCATTCAGTTCCCATGCACCTCTGGTATAGAGTATGTAACTATACTGATGACTGTCTTGTAGGTTAAAACACAGATGTGAGATTTTAAAAAATGTAGTCTATATTAAATGGAAGAAAGAGCTGATGATGATAAAGCAGATTTAGTATATTCAGGCACCTATTCTGATTCTACATTTTTGGGGAGCTAAGGCAGAATGAGAAATATGGGGGTTACATAGCTTCTTTTCCTCATGTGATGTATAAAATCATCTACACATGCAAATTTTTTTCTGGAACTAAACTCATGTGGAAATAGCTTTTATCTTCTAGAAAAAAAGATCTTTATCTTCAATTATGGTTGGCTAAAAGTTCCAGAAATGCTGTACAAACAGACAATTCTGGCATCAACCCTCCCTAAGAGCAAGAGGCATGAGAGTAAATTGTAACTCTGTGAAGATGTATTTTTAAGGAGCTAAAAATTAAGGTAAAGTTATTTGCTTTCTAATTTGCGAGTTAATTCTGGGACAAGACTTGGAAAATCTTTTCAAATGGCTGTAAATATGTCCATTGGACTGTGTAAAACATCAGAAGTATGAAACTTGTTTTGAGCTGATGTCAGATTATGTGCTGACCACAGTCATTGTGACTCATTTTCCAAAAGGTGACAGATTCTGAAAAGCAATCTCTTTTAGGGTCAAGTTCTTTCGTAATCTCTAATACAGCAAATGCCATAATTTATCAATGAAGAAAAATACATTCCACTAGCAAAACAGAAATTATATATCCTGAACATATTTTGTAACATGGCATATTTTACTCATCTTGCACCCTGGGTAAATGTAGGTCTGTGGCTTTTATAGCAATTTGTAAATTTAGTAATCTCTGCATTTTCTCTTCGTACTGAACAAGGTTTTCTTATTCAATAATTCAGTATATTGTACATAAAACAAAAAAACCTAATTTTTCATTTGAATTTAGTAGTTTGCCACCAACTCAATTTGACTGAATCTATTGTGATTCTATTTCTTGTGTCTCAAGTGGTTTGTGGAAAACATATTATCCCTAACATTCAAAAACAGAAAAGACAAATATAGAAAATGTTTTTTAAACAAAAGATTTGGGACCTCCATTAAAAAAAAAAAAGTATAGCACATTAGGAGAGTGTTGTTGAGTGAATTACAACAATTTTCTGTGCTGTGAGGCCATTTCAGACCATTTTCCACTCTCAAAGGTAAAAAGAACTAGTCAAAGATACAAGCTCTTACAAATACTTCCCTATCATTATTTCATGGAACCCATCACTTATTTCCAATACAATAGCAGTTTTAAAAAATGTCACTTTGATTACCTTAAAATCATTTAGTTATAATTAAATCTTAATGTATTCTGTTAGAATGACTCACAGTTAAGGATGAGGAATTTGCAATGGACTCTACTTCAAGGTCCAACACTAAAAATGTCACAAATAATTTACAGATTGTTTTGATAATAATACAGCAAAGACCCATGAAACTTCATTTTCAATAGCTTCTCAGTAAATTTATATGCCAGGAGAATACTAATGACAGGGACTAAAACAACAACAACAGCAATCACTTCAAAGATACACTGACTTCTGTGACCTGAAAAGGGATAACTTACTGTTCTATCTCCTCTCTCAAGAACCAGTAGCAGTCTTCCATGTTATTCTATGGATTTATTTGCTCATTTTCTACTTCCTCATTAACTGGAGTTAGCATTTTATATTCTAGAGCAGTATCATAGAAGTCTATGGGGGAGACAGATAACTAAGTAAACAATCATAATTCAGTGGAGAAAGTGCTGTGATAGGGTAGTAAGAAAGGCAACTAACCAAGATTTGTTAGAGAAACAGGGCTTGCTGAGGGAAATGAGGTCTAACCAGAACCTGAAGGATGTAATGAGGGAAGATGGGTATAGAAGGCTCCAAGCGAAGTGAAAGTATGTTTGAAGGCCATGGGACAAGAGAGAGGTGTACTGGGACAAAGGTGTATGGAGGAAGGCAGGGCTGAGTGACAGGAAATGAGGGGCCAGCTGATCAGGTCTTTCAGCCTGAGGGACATTAAGCTCTCAGGTCCTCAGTCTAAGGGTAATATGTGGGCACTGAAAGGTTTGAGGTGTCCCATGCCCAAGACTTTGTCTCTTCTTTTTCTCATCCCCATTGCAAGTAAACTACTTCAGTCTTCTTTGCTCTTTAGGAGAGTGGTGGAGGGGACAAGCAAAAGAGCATTTGCAGAGCCCTTATATTTAGGAAAGACCTCAAATTTGACTTTTCTCCTCATCTCTAAATGAGGTTACACATACGGTCACAGAGACATTCTGATTAGATAGTAAGAAGATGTTAAATTTTTATGACCTGGTCTTGCATTTATTTATTTATTTTTTACATTTATTCATTTTTGAGAGACAGAGAGAAACAAAGCACAAGTTGAGGAGGGGCAGATAGAGTGAGACACAGAATCTGAAGCAGGCTCCAGGCTCCTAGGTATCAGCACAGAGCCCGATGCCGGGCTCGAACTCACAAACCATGAGATCATGACCTAAGCCAAAGTCGGACACTTAACCGACTGAGCCACCCAGGCGCCCCGCATTTATTTTTTTAATACAGCAGAAAAAAAAAAAAGTGGCCTGAGTAACTATTTTGACCTAAGACTCTAACTGAACTTGGTTAGATGATAACTGATAGCAATGGATCATATTTTACTCTCCTAAATATTATAATTTACTTAGGTTAAAATGGATCTAAAAAGATCTTTAAGATCTGTAAGATCCTGGGGCTCCTGGGTGGCTCAGTCTGTTGGGCGTCCGACTTCAGCTCAGGTCATGATCTCACACTCCAGGAGTTCGAGCCCCGCATTGGGCTCTGTGCTGACAGCTCAGAGCCTGGAGCCCACTTCAGATAGTGTGTCTGCCCCTCCCCTGCTCATGCTCTGTCTCTCTCGGTCTCAAAAATAAATTAAAAAAAATTTTTTTTTAATTTAAAAAATAATTTAAAAAAAGATCTGTAAGATCCTTATTTTGTCAGGTCTCTAATCTTTAGCATCTCCAGGACTATCTCTCACACTCATTGACACTTTGGTATTTTATGATCCCAAACATTAAGGCATGTTGCAGGCAACTCTTGCTTGGTGAGAATACATGCACATGGCAAATCTTCATTTTGATTGGCTTTGTGTGCCAAGGAAATAGGTATTTTATATCAGGAAAATATCCAAGAAACTAAGGGTTAAATAACCCTTTGAGAAAAACATATAAATTTAATGAAAAATTTTCTAAAATGCAGCACACACTTTCTCATGTTCCTAACACGACTGAAAAGATCCTCTTTCTGTGCTCCAAGACCTGAGGAATCATTATGAATAAAAATGGTTAAACTCTGGTGTAAGAGTGTGATGCCTGAGACATTCTAGTGGGTTTCTTCTCTCAGGCTCTCTGCTATTTTAAGAACTTTGCCTCTTAACTACAGAGAATAAACTGATGGTTACCAGAGAGGAGATGAGTCTGGGATTGAGGAGGGCACGTGCTGTGATGAGCACCAGGTGTTGTAGGTAAGTGTTGAATCACTAAATTGTACACCTGAAACTAATATTACACTGTATGTGAACTGATTGGAATTTAAATAAAAACTGAAAAAAGAAAAAAAAAAAAAAGAACTTTGCCTGTTTCTTGGATTTCTTGTGTTTCCCAAAGAATATTTGTTTCTTCTCGGTCTTGTCAATACCCTTCCCTGTGGCCTTTCTAATTTGCTGATTCAAATCTATGAGAACCTGAAAATCAAACCTATAAGAGGTATGTTTAAAACAAAAAATAAAGATACTCCAAAGGAAAACTCCCATATTGGAAGTGTCAGGATTACAATCCAGGGAATTTGATGGTATTTATTTAGGGTTTAGAGATCTTTCATAGATTACTTCCCATTTTTAACTATTCCCTGAATAACTGGAAATGCTAAATCATTGCAACGTATTATTGTAGGTAAATGAGCTATTATATATAGATTCCAATGCCCATGTGTATCCAGCTATGACAGATGTCCTTACTATGGTTAATGATATATATGTACAATATAAGAAAAAAATAAAACAAATACCTAAGTGAAGAAAATTGACATTATACGTAAATTGAAAGAAACACATTTGAGTATGAATGGAGAAATTAATTTTTTTCTAATTACAAAAGTTATTGCTCACTGGAAAAAATATGGCAATTAGAAGAAAACATTACTTAAATCTAACTACAGGGGCGCCTGGGTGGCGCAGTCGGTTAAGCGTCCGACTTCAGCCAGGTCACGATCTCGCGGTCCGTGAGTTCGAGCCCCGCGTCAGGCTCTGGGCTGATGGCTCAGAGCCTGGAGCCTGTTTCCGATTCTGTGTCTCCCTCTGTCTCTGCCCCTCCCCCGCTCACTCTCTGTCTCTCAAAAATAAATAAACATTAAAAAAAATTAAAAAAAAAAGAAAAAAAAGAAAAGAGAGACTACTTTAAAAAAAAAATCTAACTACAGATATCACTCTTAATATTTTGGTGTGTTTATTAGTATTATTCTATTTTTTTCTTTGTATAGAGAATCTGTGTTTGTGTATATTCACTTTTTAAAAAATTGGTATCATGTAGATTCTGAAATCTGTCCTGCCTTTTTTAGCTAGGGATATACATAAGAGAACATTTTCTGCTACAAACATCCTTATATCACAGCCTTTATAATGTCAGCATTTGTGTTCTATTAATGGGAATAATTTATATAACTAACACATGATTGTTGGATATTTTAGTTTATTTTTCCAGATTTTCCCCTCCTTTTTTTGGCTACCATGAATAATGTTGCAATGAACACCTGGTCACACACGTGTATTTGTACATCTGTTGTTAGTTTCATACAATATATTCCTGGAAGTGAAATATCTGGGATAAGGTAAATGCAAACTCAGGATAGTTTTAGAGACTATTTTTAAATTACCTCCCCAAGAGGCTGTGCTATTTACACCCCCACCAGCTGTACATGCATGTCTGCTTTCCCACATCCTCATCCACACTGATTCATAGCATTCTTTCTAATTTATCTGCAGGAGAAAAATGATAGCTCATTTATTTTGAATTTGAGTTTCTTTTATGACTAAGGAATTTTAACATTTTTTCAAATATGTTAAAACTTTGTTACATCCATAAATATGTTATTCAAAATTTTTTCCATTTTTTTAAGGATGGGGTGTTTGTATAATCATTTTTCTGGAAATTGCCTTTTCCTCATTTTCAATTGCCTTTACCAATTTTTTTCCACTGGGCTGTTTATTTATTGATTTATAAATATCTTTATGATTAAAAACTGTCATTTATCATATATATTATATGTTTCCCGGAGTACATTGTATGTTTCCCCAACATTTTCATCATAACTCTTAATTTTATTCTTGGTGTTTAAAAAAAAATCTATTGTCTCTTAATCGTTCCTTTATCACATTACTGAATCCTTTGATAGATTTTCTAAGGCTCTCCTTTGCTTTTTTGGTTGTTGCTGTTGAACTTCCTTTGGACTTCCTCCCAACCCATCAGTTGTGAGATAATGACGCATACAGCATGGTAAGTAAAGTCGTGCCAATGCCATACTTGCCATATGGAGCAACATTTTAAACTCTGTGGCTCATTCTGTTGCTACTTCATCTATGACATGTAGATTGAGAAGAACTTTCTGTCTTCTGTGAAGCACACAAAATTATATGATGCATATAATGCCTTATAAATCATAGGCACTTCATACATGTCGAATACATGGATAAATGTCACAAAATCATAATCTAGAATTTCTGACATACAGGAAATGTTACTGC
This sequence comes from Puma concolor, assembly GCF_028749965.1. Lineage (NCBI taxonomy): Eukaryota > Metazoa > Chordata > Mammalia > Carnivora > Felidae > Puma > Puma concolor. The sequence goes on from NC_141667.1 coordinate 71,036,918, forward strand.
ATGCAAAAATAAAAGAACAAGCCATATAAAATAATTATAATGAAAAAGATATAATAGATGGATCAATATGGCTATAACCGTGAAAAGATTAGTAGTCAATAATATTACTCAAGTCAGTAACTGTGGAATACACACACTTAATCTCTCTACTGTCAGTTGGAACAGATCAGGAGTTTTCTACTTGTGTTTCTGAAATGGAAAGAGGCTGGCCCTGGGTCTCTACTTAAAGGTTAAAAGCTATTTGAAAATCACTAGAAAAGTGCTAAAAACTAAAGATATTTTCTACGAATAGCTGTAATTCTATCAGCCTTCCTCTTTTGTTGTTTAAATTCATATAACTAAAATGGAAAAACATATTTTAAAAAATTTTCCTAGTTTTATCAAGGAATGTTTCATATAGTTCTTTACTGCTTTCCTCATATGTTATCTGCACAGATCTTAAAAACTAAATACTGAGATGTAAATCACCCAAGCTTCTGTGTTTCTCTGTTACTTATACAAAATTCTGGAAGATTATTACTTTTTAAACATAATAATACGGAGTTCATAAATTGTAAGGTCTATTTTCCAGGTAGCCAAATAGTTTGAATATTGGCTTATCTACTCAAGGTGTTTAAAAAAAAAAAAAAAAAGCTAGGAGAAACACATTAGCATACATTTCCTGCAACATCAATGTGACAATAATAAAGCCCCAATAACAACATTCTCTATGTAGACAGCCTCCCTTCCACAAATCTCAACCTTGAATAATCTCAGAAAGTCTTCTACCACACTTGAATGAAGATCTCCTGAAAAATATTGTTTTGCTTTTGAATATTAGATGTTGCTAGCAATCAGGCTGCCTCCCAGTCTGCTTCCCTGGAAAGATATTAGTTGGTGCCCAAGTAATGCAAAAACACAGTGAACGATTTAAGCAGGGGTGGGGGTGGGGAGGATTTTTTACAACTCAGGCAAAGAAACATTTGTAATGCAAACGTAAAGCAGTGAAGCACATAATTCGAAGGTAAATTTAGCTTCATCAAATGACATGAAAAAATTTTTCTTTAAACATCCTGTTTCCTTCTTCATGTCATTGTAGTAAAAAGCTCTGCAACAGAATGTTTTGCTATTTTTAAGCTTGGAGATTTCAAAGAAAGCATTTCCTTCAAGGAGAGAGTTGCTTTGCAACACTGGAGCTGTTACAAAGTTTACAGCTAAGAAAAAGGTAGAATTTTGCTAGATAAAACTTTCTATAGCTGAGTGTGCTGCACGTTATTAGCACAAACATATACTCTTAAAGAAATGTAACAAGAGAAGTTTGGTTATGTTCTCAGTCAGGAAAATAAAACAAAGGACATAATCCCAATCAGAATTTTTGGGCCCTTGAAAGAACAAGAAAAGGAGGTTAGATGGAGAAAAGAAGCAACACTTGTCTTTTTACAACTTGAAAGTGACTCAGAGGAGAGAATTAAAGATAAATTCTTACAAATTAAATACCCTGTGTATTCCTATATTCTCCAATTTTCTTAATTTAGAATTAGGATCAATCCAAAAGACATTCATATTCATTTTCGCACTTGTACACCTCCTTTCCTGCCGTAGAGCAGCAGCAAGCTCTTGAAAGGATCACTCTGTGTCTTGGGTATGTCCAAGCATTTGGTAGCAGTTCCCTGGCTCTTAGCAACTCCAAGAATGAAGAAAAATTGCCAAGGTCCTTAAGAGACTCTCATGTTCTGGTTAGCTCAGCAGCAGGAAAACAAAACAAAACGAAACCAAACCCTCCAACAAATAAACATGCAAATTCTGTATCTCAGATATTCTCATCCAAGTAACCGTAAGAAAACACCACCTAGATGTAGACAGCCACAGTTTGCAGAGTTTGGCGTGGAAGGCCTTGCCAGATTCCCTCAAAGCTCCCCCGGAATGAGGGACAACTGGGATGCCAAGGAAGCCAGGGCCCCATGGCTGGTGAAAGGCACTATCACAGCCAGAATGCACAGCAAGTACTTCATAATGGACCCTCACAATGCCTCTGAGACAAAGGAGCTACATTCATATTCAATTTGTAAAATGGCCAATATGTTAATACCATTTACTTCTATAAAAACAATTATCAGTAAAAATGGTAGGAAAAAAAGAGGGCAGGGAAGAAGGGATTTAGGGTCCAGAGAGTTCTCTACTTTGAGCTATATGAAACATCAGGGAAACTGTGCTGTACCAAAGCATGCTTTTGTGGTGAATAAGGACTATGATAATAAACTGAACAAGTATTTATTGAGATAGGGCAATAAACAGAGTCAATTCTTTTCCCAGTGCTGCTTACAGGTTGGTTGGGCACACAAACAACAAACAAGTAGATAAGCAATGTGATTGCTGAGAGTTATACATGTTGTTAGGAAATGTAGAGCAGCTGTGGGGACAGAGTATAAAGGGAGGTGAGTGGGGGGTGGAGACTCTTAGTGGGATTGACAGAAGCCTCTGAGGGGGTGATATTTGAGCAGAGGAGACCTTTAAATTTGGAAGCGTGAGTTGAAGTCCGGCTGGTGAAAAGGTCTGGGATCAAAAACAGGTCAGGTTAAAGAAACACTTATTCACACTGGACCCTAGTTAGAAGGGCTCTGTTTTCCTCAAATGTTTTTGCCTGTCCTTTCTTTAACTCAGTTCTCACAAGACTGATTAGACGCCCCATCTTTTTGATTGGCAAGACGACTACTAAATTTATGTGTCTACAATCAAGCATTTTATAGCCTACAACAAGCTGTTTTCTTTGTGCCCCGCGGTGGATTTGGCTTGAGCAGGGCAATGTCTTGTCCCCTGATATAACTCTTCCTGATGCTCTCACAAGGTTGTGGCAAGTGCCGGCTGGCACTGTCCAAGTTACTTAATGGCACGACAGAGCTGCTAGCATTTGTCACTGACCGTGAACTCCTTCTTAATAAAATAGGAAGAGATCATTCAACACAGATGGGTTCTTGCCTAAATTTGAGTGGCCAGAAGCGAAGCAGGGAGGTTGCTTTTGTCATAAAGTAATCACGTCCCACCTTCAGTGACAGGATAAAAAACAAACCCAAAACAAAGACCATTTTGTCATTGTCTGTCCATCAATCTCTCTAACACTGAAGACGTAAACTTTCTAGGTTCCCTTAGTATCAGCTACTAGAATACAACATACAATTCTAATACTCTATATTCCTCACATGTTTAAACAATATGCCGCACTTCACAGAAGAGGTCAAAATGACACGTAAAAGGAGCGACGAGCTAAAGTATATACAGTATTGATTGGTCACTGAGAAGTTTGCTACTTCATTTCTTCCTATTCTCCAGGCCATCTTCTCATCTTTTGTTAGCTGAACTTGCCCCTTGATAAATCTCCCTCCAAATTTCCCACAAACCATACCATTTGTTAGGTGTGCTCTATTGTAAGTCTTTCAAGGGAAGATCGCTTCTTACTCTCCTTTAACTCCTGGACTCCCTGCCCAGAGCCTGTTACACAGCAGTTGTTTAACAAATGTTCCATGGAAGCATGCCATTCTTTTTCCTTCCCTTGAGTATACGTCATCATTTTAAGTTTTTAAAATGAGTTTTGTAGTCCCTCAGGTTCCACCTCATCTATGAAAACTTCCCAGATTAAAGCCACCTTGTTTGTGTAATTCCCACACCTGCCTAGTGGCTCACCACCAAACAGTACCCACCCCTGGCATGTATATAATTTACATAACAAAAACATTGGAGAATGGAGGTGGGGTCAGATTATGACAGTCACACAAAGGAAGAAGTGGAGCTGAGCTTTCAAATGTTGTAGTGTGGTTCAATGACAATTTACTTTTTAATTTTTTTTTTAACTCATGTAAAAAAGTAATTCCCAGTGACAAATCCCATCAAGTACAATAATAGAAGGTAAATGGGCATTTGTAGAAGTTTGTTGTGTCCTTCTCTTATCATCAGTCTCCTAACAGAGATGATTATGAATGCCTTTTGCACCCTAAGCCCAAAGCTACTGTGGAGGGAGTGATAATTTTCATGGAAAATTCACTGGTGCTGATAAACGGAGAAGAAAGGACCTTGGAATCCATACGTACCCTGGTAGCCATAATGGAAAGAGTAGGTCCCCAAATCCAAAGCTTCTCCCATCTGATGTATCTAGATCGTTAAGCCGGTGGTTTTTGAAAACACAATACATAAAAAAACTGTTCTGAAAACTACACTCCACTGGCAGAGCTGATAGAATAGCAGGTGTGGTACTTCTGTTATTGGGCACAAGTACATATAGTACCTCTCTCTGTAGGAGGATTATACATCCGCCCCATGTTGAACTCAGGTGTGGCTATGTAACTTGATTTAGTCAGTGAAATCTGAGCAGAAGTGATGATTGTCACTTCTAGGAAGCAGCTTTAAGAGCCAGCACATGGCTTGGCAAGTTCTCTGTCTCTGATTTGTGGAAGCAATAGACTTTGCATCTTCCTGTCTCCCTTCCTGTATTATGAGCAGATATTTTTCTGACCCATGATGGACTGTAGTGAGAAATGAATTTAGACATTTTAAGTTTCTAAGGTTCTCATGTTGTTAGTTACCGAAGCATAATTTAGCTTGTCCCAGCTGATATAGAAGGTAAAACCTTCCTGCCCTCAGTGATGCCTTGAGCATGGGTGATATTTGTAGTTTGTCTATAGTACCTCCGATGGCTTCTCAGTTTTGTGAATCTTCAGTCAAGTCCAATGCAGGAAAACAAAACAAAACAAAACAAAACAAAACAAAACCAACCTTAAAACCACTGTCTTTATGTCTAAGTATTTTATCATAACTTGAAACTCTTCTGAGTTTTCTTTGTTCCTAAGAAATACTTTAGACACTCCTGATGAAATAGGATATTAACATGGCTTATGAGAGAATGGATAAAGGAAGTTGGATGCATCATATTAGGGATACAAGGTAAGACAAGCCACTATATGTCCTCTGGAGATGCTGATATAGTTTGGTCTCCATTAAGTCCTACACTTGAATGTAGCCCATAAGAGTTGCTCACATTAGGACTAATTCCTATAACTTTGCCCATTCTCTAAACGTGATACGCTCACAGGATGTGGAAGAGGAGGAACTATCACGGGGCATGGATCCAGGGTTTCATTTAGGAAGACTCCACACTGGACTCTTGCTTGTGAGGCTCCTCTTGCTTCTTAAAAGCAATGTCTGGGGGCATCTGGGTAACTCAGTTGGTTAAGCATCTGACTTCAGCTCAGGCCATGATCTCCTGGTTTGTGAGTGAGAGCCCCACATTGGGCTCTGTGCTGACAGCTTAGAGCCTTGAGTCTGCTTCCGATTCTGTGTCTCCCTCTCTCTCTGCCCCTCCCCTGCTTGCACTCTGTCTCTCTCAAAAATAAATAAACATTTAAAAAAATTAAAAAAAAAAAGCAATGCCTGTGAGTTGAAGGGCATTAATAAGTTATGAGGTGACTGCTCTACTCTCAAATTCTCCACTTACATAAATGATTAGGATGTCTGTGTCTACCGCATAACAATCTCTTACCTCCTAATTCATTACAATTTAAAGTATACTCTACCCTATTATTAGATGACTCAGCCTGAGAAAGGCACATTCTGTGTATTCCTAATGTCTCCAGTTACAAGATAGAGGCTTTAACATTACTCTATCATTAGCAGCAATGTTAAAGGAAAATGCATTTGAAGTCCAAAACTTTCATAAGAAGCAAAATCAAATACTAAAATCATTTCAACAGGCTTTAGGATTTAGTAATTTTTTTCTTTCTTGCTCTCTTAAACATCAATAGCTCTGTGACGACAATTTTAAAAAGACGCATTTTCTAGATACATATGTCTTTCATAATACTGTTTTTCTGTTTTCTGGGCTCCTGGTAAAAATACTACTGATCATACATACTCCTACAAATGACAGCCAAATTCTTTCCCATGGGATTTAAATGAAAAATCTGGTCAGTAAGAGCATGAAATGGACGGACCTTAAGATCAGTGATATGGTGGGTTGCCCAGTTCAAGATGCCTTTAATATTGCTTCAGAAAGGATATATTCTGTATTATTTCTTTATTTGTAGCACTGGTGTAATTATCCAATATAATGAAAAGAGAAATGCTATTTTATTTTACTACAGGTGAAATTCATTTCTACTCTAATGCATTCTTTCCTATTTAAAGCTTTCTTTGAATGGCTATTAAGAACCACTAAAATAATGCATTGCTTTTTTATGTAATATGAATATGGCTTTGGTGTGCACAGAATAAAAATAGGCTTACGCTGCTGGTAACAAAAAACCAAGTGCTTTCTTTACCTACAATAATATTTCACATCACATAAGACAGCATTGTTTTTGCTTACTAGGTACTACAGCTTTCTGCAATTTAGGCTTTTGGGGAAGTCAGAGAAAAAAGTTTTGGCTTTTATTTCTTATATGATTCAATAACATACTTGCCAGTCAGGCGGTAATTGATAGCAGTGTTCTCTTCTCATTTCAATTTTTTCATTGCAATCCATCTAGGACTGTGTAGATCCTGTCAGCTAATTGGCTGCCCATCTTCCTAACTGATACTTACTTCAGCCATTGTAAAAAATGAGAAGTTTTCGATCAATTCTTATTCCCAGGTCAATTCGTCAAAATACAAAGCTTCAGAACATGTCAGCAAAATGTGTGTTCCCACATCAACGCATCATACCCAGAAGAAAACTGAGGATTTGCTTTCATAACAGGGCATATAAACTACTACAATTTTTATGCAGCTTTAACCAAAACACCTCTACATCTTAATGGGGAAAAAAATGAAATAAAAACCACTTCTGACATCTGAAAATGAAGTGACAAACAATACTTCCTTAAAAATGCTCTCTTGGTAATATTCGCTAGGAACAATTTTCCCATCCTTTAGCAGGGTCCCTAAGTTATAAAGAATGAGAAGTAAAGACATGGGCCTTCTCCTTTAGGGATGCAGTGTGGGGGTGGAGTCTATGGGACACAAGGAAGAAATTCTGATAAACAGTATTAAAGACCTGTGGCTCTGGGGCGCCTGGGTGGCGCAGTCGGTTAAGCGTCCGACTTCAGCCAGGTCACGATCTCGCGGTCCGTGAGTTCGAGCCCCGCGTCGGGCTCTGGGCTGATGGCTCAGAGCCTGGAGCCTGTTTCCGATTCTGTGTCTCCCTCTCTCTCTGCCCCTCCCCCGTTCATGCTTTGTCTCTCTCTGTCCCAAAAATAAATAAACGTTGAAAAAAAAAAATTAAAAAAAAAAAAAAAAGATCTGTGGCTCATCTCTTCATTTATCTGGCCCCTCTGTACTTTTTAAGATCTTTCAACGGTTCTTCTTCCCATTGTTTAAATGTTGCCTTAGCTTACTGCCACTTCTTCCTCTCCTCAGGCAATCTCATTTTCTCCCATGGCTTTTATGATCACATAGACATTAAGAGACCCCAGTTTTAGATCTTCTACTCCAATATTTCACCTGGACTCTTCTACATTCCTCTTTCTAGATATCCCACAAGTATATGAAAGTTGACAAGTCCAAAACAAATGTGAGATCTTCCCTCCCCCTAAAACCTGTCCCTAGCTTGGCTCATGGATTGTCACAGACCCCTACCCATGCTAGAAATCCAGTCTCAAAATCTTCTTTGATTCTTTGCTGTTTTTCACTCCATCACATAAATAATTTTTTTTTTTTAAATTTTTTTTTTTCAACGTTTTTTATTTATTTTTGGGACAGAGAGAGACAGAGCATGAACGGGGGAGGGGCAGAGAGAGAGGGAGACACAGAATCGGAAACAGGCTCCAGGCTCTGAGCCATCAGCCCAGAGCCTGACGCGGGGCTCGAACTCACGGACCGCGAGATCGTGACCTGGCTGAAGTCGGACGCTTAACCGACTGCGCCACCCAGGCGCCCCACATAAATAATTTTTAAATGTTCTTCCTCTGAAAAAGCTCTGGAGTTAAACCCTTCCTTGGCACTCACACTGCTCATGTCATAGTATAGGCCCTTAGTCCTTTCTGGGACTATTCTAATAGTCTCCTAACCACTCAGAGAGGGTAAGTGATTTCACAGCCCCTCATCTATGAAACCTCAGGTTGAAGTTCAGGACAGCTAACTGCATACTAAAAGAGAGTGGGAGGAACTAGAGAAATGAAGAATTTTTGAGGCCATAATACTGCTTCAAACAAGAAAAACAGAAGTTCTTGGGCAGGGTGGGGTGGGGGAGTAACTAAGTCTAAGGTTTCTGACATTAAGGTGTGATTGAATTTCTCTTCTAACATCTTAATATCTTTGATAATGCCCACTATAAGAAACATGGAAGGTATTTAAATATGAACTATAAAAAATCCCAAAGACCTGTAAGTATCCCATGGGCATTTTAAGCAGTTGAATTATTTTCTTTTTCTTTTTAAATATTAATTTATCTTGAGAGAGCACATGTACATAAGCAGGGAAGAAGCAGAGATGGAGAAAGAGAATCCCAAGCAGGCTCTGTGCTGTCTGTGCAGAGCCCAATGCGGGGCTCAATGTCACAAGCGGTGAGATCATGATCTGAGCTGAAATCAAGAGTTGGATGCATAACCGACTGAACCACCCGGGTGCCCTTTTTTAAACTGAGAGCTTGAGTAGCTCTCCCTTTTTTTCCCCACTCTCATTTTCCTGCACATCCTTTGTTACAGCCCTACATCTGACATTCTCTCCTACATTCCCTGTACAACTTCCATGAACGTTAAGGGAGAGTCAATGACTGCATGGTGCATGTGCACACTGACTGGTGCGGTGTCGAGGAAGGCACACCGCAGCCTCTGGCACAGCCCCTTTCTTCTTCTGAAAGCCATGAGAAAATCTTGACGCCCTTTATTACTTGCTCTAGGTGGGAGGCTTTCTTCTTCATGTACCCCTTCCCTCAGCGAGCCTAGTAAGGGCCCAGCTGAACAAACCGGATACTCAATTTATAAAAGCCACTGTTAGAACTAAGATACACTTAAACATTTTTTTTTTTGAAATTAAGCGACTTTAGAAAATTTTAAGTTACAGTATTAGGTTATATAGACAAGTTGTACAGACCTGAATGTTATCTTAGGATGAGGCTTCTTTGCTTCATATTGGCAATACAAAAATTACTTTTATGACCATAAAATGCTACAAGAAACCTTAGTACTTGTCATAGAGTTGAGAGGTGACTTGGTTTATACAAATACAACAGCGATAACAAAGTTAGTTTGGACTAGACACCTATGTGTTTCCAGCATTATTCAGTATTAATAAAATACTATTTTGATTTATTAAATTTATAAAACATGGACATATTTTGCATTGTAGGGGGAAAAAAAGGATAGATATGAAAGTAGGAAGTGTAGATTAAAGCTCTGGAAACACATGTACTCTAACTAAACCTCTGTTCTTTCACGTATAAAATGGTGCTAATTACCTCCCTTGGTTACTGTAAGGATCAAATGAGAATCTGTTCATGAAAGTAATTTATAAGCTATAACTAGCTAAATAAATGTAGTTGCTATCATTAGTCTCAAGATTGTCTTTCAAAGAGTATGGCCTAGAGAATAATTGTGAGAAACATTCCAAAATTATTTTGTGATATGCATGCATACTTGGAGACATTTCCAAAAGAGAAAAGGCCCAATGAAAACACTTCTTAATATATGTATACTAATTTTTTTCATCTCTTAGAGTTGGAAGTTATCTCCTATTCACTCTTTTATCAATAAGCCTCATGAATAGACCTTGGATGTCTCAAGCCAATAGAAGAACTTTATAAAGAGTTTCTTTGCTGTCTTTTCCACTTTAGAGTGCTGGTTATTAGAACCCCACGTTGCTATGGCAGAAGTCATCAGTAAAGCAAGAAGTCAGCCAATGTCCATGGGAAAGTGAACACTAAAGCAATGAGACCAAAGAGTGAGGAATAGGCCAATTTATAAAGAAATGGGAATATGTCAGGCTTGGAGTGAGATAGTCTTGGACAATTTTGGAGAGTGACCCTATTGTGTCCGTATCTATAAGGTGTTGTTGAGTCAGGCAATCTCTAGTTCATTGCCCAAAATAAATGTCACCTTGTTTCCCCTGCTCAAAGCCCTCCACACGTTCCATCTATAGCTATGATATATATCATATAAAATATATAATATATATTTTAAAAATAATGTGTGGTGCCGGGGCGCCTGGGTAGCTCAGTCAGTTAAGTGGCCGACTTCAGCTTAGGTCATGATCTCACAGTTTGTGAGTTCAAGCTCCACATCAGGCTCTGTGTTGACAGCTCAGAGCCTGGAGCCTGCTTCAGATTCTGTCTCTCTCTGTCTCTGTCTCTGTCTCTCTCTCTCTCTCTGACTCTCCCAGCTCGTACACTCTCTCTCTCTGTCTCTCTCTCAAAAATAAATGAACATTAAAAAAAATTTTTTTTTACATAATGTGTGGTGCCATAGCACTATGTAAGTATTACCTATCATTATTATTGTCCCTTCACTTTTACCTCTAACCATTCTCCCACCTGTCTTGACCTGCTCCGAGAACACTCACAAATTATGGTTTCCTGAACACCTCATGCAGATGATTACCTTTCTGCCTGATCCGCCCTTTCCTGTCTTCACTTGGTTCCTTTAGCAATGCCTTTCTGAGCACTAACAAGTATGCTAGGCTCTAAATAAATATTGGTGAATAAACAATACATGGTTTCTGCCTTCATGAAGTTCACAATCTATTAAAGGGAAACTTCACTGTTTAAAGACTGTTGGTGACCTCCCATTTGGACATTGAGACTCTATCTCTGAGCCATGTCCCCCATACAGTTGTCCTTGGTGTCAACAGACAATGTGAATCATTCCTCCTGTGTATTAATCCTATTTCTAGGAACATACCTTTACAGCAACTGTACTTGTCTCACTGACACATTCATATGCTGTTCCTTCTACAAAAGACTGTGGACCCTGCCAGAATAGAGCTTGTACATCGCTCTTCTCAGGGGCTCTTGCACTGAGCAGAATTACTGGCTGAACAGATCTTAATAGAAGTATCATCAATCACTATCTGGTTTAATTAGCAAAGTTAGATCTGCATGGGAGCCAAGTCTCAAGTTGAAAAGAACAATCTAAATTTAAGTTACTTGAGTGGGGCAGGCGTCTAAGCAGCTGGGGAAGGAAGAAGGATCATAATCATATCAGCATGTTATTTAAAATTATTCCTAATAAATGACAGAAGATACACTTAAATTGTCAAACCTCTTGATGTTACATTTCTATTTGTAACTTTTGATACTGTAAAAGAAATTCAATTAATTGTTTAATTTGAATGCGGTTATCTTCATTCTTAAAAAAAAAACTGTAACACTGATTATTTGGGATATGCCATTGTTCTGTGCTTAGTTTTTAAAGCACTACACACTAATCAAGTCACAAAATACTGCATTAGTGTGGAACTTATTTCTTTATACTTCAGGTTTCATTATTATACCAAAACAATAAAGTATTTTTGATACTTAGCTTTTCCATGTTTCTACTTCATAAGAAAATAAAATTAATATAGGAAACATTATGTTGTCTTTTCAAATGAGAGAAATGAGATACTCATGAGTGGATAGCATGTCCTTAAAAATAGAAAAATTATTTACTCACCAGAACTTAAGAATAGAGAAAAATTATTCCTGATGTCTTAATCAAAATCTTTCAGCTATCACTATTAAGGGTCCAATTAATAATCAGAGGTAAAAATAACATCTCTGGTTAAAATGCTAGTCTTTAAGAACAAATACCTTACTAACTTTTGTTTTATATTAAATTTTATACGAAATTTTGTTTAAAGCCCTTATTAGAGAGCTGGAAACAGCAGACACTAAAGAGAAACTAGTTGACTGATGGGAAATACATTGACTGTAGTGTGGGTACATAAATCTGGATCTATGGAATAATCATAAGACCAACAGGGGAGATAGAGATTGCATCAATTTTCCTTGACAGTGTCTTGCTTTAATTTTTCACATAGTCAAATGAAGATAACATGTGCTTTCTTTTTATCTTAGAGATATATTTTAAGACCTTGACAGTGATGCAGTATCTGGTAAAATTTCTCCTATTGAAAATTATAAACAAGTATTTTTAAAAATGTGACCTTCACTACTCTTTAAGTTTTCTAGTAAAACAGCCAAAGTCACCAAACTACTATCATTTATAATTATTTAGAAATTATTCTCGCAATAGCTAATGATAATTTTGGCTGATAACTTCAATTGTTTTTGCTGCTGCTGCATGATGAATTTTAATAATTTTCTAACATTGTTTGCATATGTTCATGACAATGCTTTTCTTCTCTAAGAGGGACACTCTTTGAAATGAAGGCTAGGAAATTATTGGATTCCTTCTTGTTTACAGTTAATTCCAACAGTTAAATTCAAACTTAAAAATTTATTTAGGTACCTTATCAAACTAGAGAACCTTCCCCCCCCAAAACACACTATTTCCTTTCCATTTAAACCAAAAATTCTAGGGGTGCCTGGGTTGCTCAGTAGGTTAAGCATACGACTTTGGTTCAGGTCATGATCTCATGGCTCGTGAGTTAGAGCCCTGCGTCGGGCTCTGTGATGACAGCTCAGAGCCTGGAGCCTGCTTTGGATTTTGTGTCTCCCTCTCTCTCTGCCCCTCCTCTGCTCATGCTTTCTCTCTCTCTGCCTCTCTCTCTCTCTCTCAAACAAATAAACATTAAAAATAAAGCAAAAATTCTAGTATGAAAGATTTCCAACTTAAATACTACACATATTTGATGCACCAATACATACATGTTACATAAAAAAAATCATTTTAGAAATTACATAGAAGTAAACACACCTTGGCTATTTAGCAACAGGCTTCCCTTCCATTTCAATCTCCCCCCAGCCCTTCTCCAACCACCATACAGTCAGTCTTTGTTCCTGGTTTGTTCTTTATTTCAGTTCTCTACTACGAGAAGACTGACATCTATCCTTGATTCCCATTAACTGTAGTTCAGATGACTTGCCAGTGCCCTTCCACTAGGAGCTCCATTTGGGGTGTATTCGAAGTTATCACTGCTCTTTCTCAGTAACTATAACCCATCCCCTCTCTACCTCCCAACTGTTCTTTGCATTCCCTCACAGACTGGCATTTCTTGCAGACCAACAGGCCTCTGGGATATCAGTATCAACCTGAATTGGAAAGAGGGTACTTGTTACCTCAGACACTGGACACTGGATTTTGGCCTGATGGTCTTCAGTTTGGGAGAGTTGATGAGTTGACCTCTTCTGTCTCCACCTGTTTCTAAGTAACTCTTCCCCTATCCTGGCCTCACAGCAGAGCCTGTTGCTATCAAAGCTTTAAGTATGAGTTTCATTGGAAAAATTGTAAGGCAGGTATATTTGTTTTCTTCACTGGTATTTCCCAAGCTCCTAGAATAGTGCCTGGCACACAACATAGCACTCAAAAGACTAAACGAATGAATAAATCAATACCTTCCTGGGGTAGTAACTTATCGGTATATTTATTCTAGTTTTCTCCTCTTTCAGAAGTTTCCTTAGCTTGTTGCATCTTTCTTATGAGGAAAGACTGAGAAGTCTCAGTCCATATTCCAAATGTGGCACGCAGCTTACTAATAATTGCCTATTTTTGTTTTATTTTCAGGTTTTCGATAATTTTTAAGTTTCTGAAGATCTCAGCATTTTGTTTCCAAAGTCGACAGAAACACGTTTGGTTAGTTCTTCAAAGAAAACAGTATTACTAATGATAATGTTAATGATGATAATAACAGCAGTTGGTAATTGCGCATCTACTATGGCCAAGTACTTTTTCTTATATAATTCTTGCAAAAACTTCTTTTGGTAACATTCAGATGAAATTAGAGATGCTGGACAAGCAGCAAAGCCAGGATTTGAACTGGGTCTGAGAGCAAAGCTACTTTAATTTACACATCTGAGTACTCTAATAAGCAGTATGCATAATGCTTACATGGTTCAACAATGATTCCTAGGTCCTACCAAAAATAAAACTATTAGCTACAAGCACATCAGAAAACAAATATAGGTAATTTCTTGCAACTAATACCGTATTGGCATAGGATGGCTGTTTAGTAATTATTACTGACAGACTAAAAGTACTCACTAGTGTTATTTATAACATCGTTTATGTAGGGAAGACAGCTCACAAACTCAATAAACACATTACCGATCTCATCTTTTCTATTACAAAAATATATTTTTAAAATTACACAATGTAAATTTTTAAAAATTAGTGTTCTATAATTTGGAAAAAGAAAGTTGAAGAAAATGTAAGAAGTAACATTACTTACTATAAAGTATAATAAAGAAAATACATAAGTAACATTATAGTGAAAGCTCACTATATAATTAATGTGCACCAACTGTTGTCTGTCTCCACTGAGGATCACAGGGGAAAAGTCTTATGTTACAGTAAGGGATTATTAGGATTGACAGGAAGAATTCTGTAGCTGTAAAATTTATTCAACATGGGACAAGGTTATATTAAGTAAGGTTGCTGCATCTCTAACCCCTACTGATCTTCAAAAAGAAAATCAGCAATCAGCTATTTTGGATGGCTTAATTTAAAGCCCAGATAAATCAGGAGTTGAAGTTTTTCAATTTCTATTGCTAAGTACTTTATAATTCTATAAATTTGACCTTATGAGATTTAACATATAATATTTCATGAGACTGATTTACTAGAAAAAAGTTCTTTGAAGTAAAAAAATAAATTAGTTTTCTCCCTTCTTCCTCAACTTCTTTCCAATAAGCATATTGTGGTGTCTACTGTTTCAGGGATAAAAAGCTGAATAAAACATGGTTGCTACCTTGAGGAACATACAGTTTAATGCAGGAGTCAGGCATGTAAAGGAAAAGTACAGCAGACCAAGTGATACTACTGAGTTAGGAGTAGAAAAAAAAAACCCTCCGTTTGGGGAAGCAGATTCAAATATTAAAAGTGATCACTAAATTCCATGCATTGCATTAGGCCTTGGGGATATAAAAGAGACCCACTGGGCCTCAGAGAGCCTAACAGTCTAATGGTGCACTGGGCAGTACAGCAAACACTAGCCACATGCGACATCGAAAACACAAATAGTCCCGTGGAGCTGTGCTGCAAGTATCAGACTCACCCTGAATTTTGAAAATGTGCACAACAAAAAATGTAAAACACCTCGATAACAAATTTCATACTAACTACATGTAAAATGAGAAATTTCTCATACATTGAGTGAAGGAAATATATTATTAAAATCAATTTTATCTTTTTCTTTTTACATGTTTCATGTGGCCAGTAGAACAACTTAAATAGCATAGTGGTTCATATTACATAGGTATTGGACATATCTAACAGAAGACAGAGATAAATTAATAGAGAATCATAGTATATCACCTTTGATAATTGCTGGGATGATGTAGTACAGAGAGAGTAAAGAATATAAAAAAGCTTTCTTGGGGAAAACTGATCTGTCTTAAGCATCAAAATGAGAAAATCAATGAAGTTCATCAAAGATTATATAAGTCTCATATTAAATGTCAAGCTGATGGGGCGCCTGGATGGCACAGTCGGTTAAGCGTCCGACTTCAGCCAGGTCACGATCTCGTGGTTCGTGAGTTCAAGCCCCGCATCAGGCTCTGGGCTGATGGCTCAGGGCCTGGAGCCTGTTTCCGATTCTGTGTCTCCCTCTCTCTCTGCCCCTCCCCCGTTCATGCTCTGTCTCTCTCTGTCCCAAAAATAAATAAAAAACATTGAAAAAAAAAATTAAAAAAAAAATAAATAAATGTCAAGCTGCTTCTTAAAGCAGATACATTTTAACTGTGCTATTAACTACAGTATAAAATCTTTAATCATATTTGTTTTTAAAATATGGGAATGGCTTTTTTATTAAAAAGTATGCTCACTCTGAATCATTTTGAAATCAGACATAAGTATAAATTTGAAAAAAACCCACCCTTGCACAATTATTAATATATTGCTGTATGTCCTAAAGTATTTATGCAGAAATATGGAAATATAAATTTTTATAAAAATTCCATACTGTAGGTTATTTAGTACTGTGATTATGCCTATTAATATTAAAAATAGGATTCCATACATATACACTGAGGTTTAGGATGTTTCCCAAAATTTGCTCTTATATACATGATATTACAGGTAGTTAGTCCTTGAACGACTCGGGTATTAGTGGCTTTGAAACCCTGTTCAGTCAAAACTCCACATATATATTTTGACTCCCTCAAAACTTAATTACCAAAAGCATATTTTTGACTGGAAACCTTACCAATAACATAAAAAGTTGACTAACACACATTTTGTATATGTATTACATACTGTATCCTTACAATAAAATAAGTTAGAGAAAAGCAAATGTTACTATGAAAACCACAAGAAAGAGAAAGTACATTTACAGTACAGGACTGTATTTATTGAAAACAAAACAAAACAAACAAAAACAACTCACATATAAGTAGACCTGCTCAGTTCAAGCCCATGTTGTTCAAGGTTAAATGTATACATATATATTTGACATCGTTGATAACTGCTTTGAGGTAAATAATTAAAAGTTAAATTGCTGTGTTAAAGGGCTTGCATTCTTGCAGATGTTTAGTACATTTTATTATTTTTAATCCAAAAACTTGGATCAATTTACACTTCTAAAAGTTTATGAGAGTATGTGTTTTTCTATACTTACTGGTCACAGGAAATAAAGACTAAAAATCCTTACCAATCTCATAGAAAATGGTATTTCATTGTTTTTAATTTGCATTTTTTCATTTTCAAATGTTTATTAGAAATTAACCTGTTCAGGTTCTCAATTAATTGCCTGTTCATGTCCTCCACTCATTTTTCTATTTGCTTTTCTACTGTTTTGTAAGAGTTCTTTATAGTTAGGGAATATTAAGACTTAGTTTATCACATGTATTTCAAACCTTTTGCTCCAGGTTTCCAGGTCATCATTTAACAGTGATTGGTTGATTGGTATTTGGAAGTACACAGCAGTGGAACAGAAGTCATAAAGTCTTGGAAATTCCAGGAAGTTCTGATAAAATTACTAAATAACAGAGGACTGTAACACATCACGTTTAGGATTAAACAGAAGAAGTAAAAGATAAGTGTATAGAGATATGGAAGGTTTTGGAAGAATTAATGAAAATATTAAGGTGCATTCTATTTTTAAACAAATAATTATTTAACCTTAACAGACTCTTTATGAAGATTCTCCATCTAGAGTTTATTTTGTCCTAAGATGAGCTCTGAGAATCTAACTGTATTGCTCTGCCCTCACCGAGCCCTACCACCAATAGTTAGCTAGTTGTCCCAACACGATTTATTGAAACAAGTGTTTCCTAATCATTTAAAGCATCACTTTTACTGTATTCTACATTTCTACCTATACTTTAGTCTGTCTCTTGACATTATAATCTATTTTCACCAATACTTTTGCATATATCTAGGCCCACACATACTGTTTTAATTACTATAGCTTTATATAATGTTTTAACATGTAAATGGAAATATTCCTTATCCTCTTTTACAATGTTTTCTTCATTACTGTAATATATACTTTAGATTCATTTTATAAATTTTCTAAACGAAAACCACACTTGGCTTGATAGAAAATATATTAAATGCACATTCCAGATATTAAAATAAAAATGACTCCTCTTTATTTGCATATTATATGAATTTCTTATTTTAAATACATTGCCACCCACATACTTTAGAAATTTACACTTGATTAACCTATGGGTATTGCTGAATGTTAGTGTGGGAATCATAATACTTATAATCTCCACTCTGCATTGCTGCATTTGGGATTAAACACACAATGAAGTGTATGCTGTAAAGCAGCAAACACCCAAATGGGGATAAACTATTCTAACTGCATTTTTCTTAATTTTGATTATGTAACTTGCAAATACAAATTAGAAATGTCACATTATTAGTGAAGCTAAAGACAATGGTCTAAAACCACATATTGATATTAAACATGTTTAATGTGGATGCCTTATTTAGATGAAGACTTGCTTTATGCCTACAAAACTGACAACTGAAAGTAGCTAAAGACACTAATAATATGCCAAAATTCCTGATTACATTTACAAAATATGCTCGGAGGACCTGGGCACTTAAATACTACTACTTCATAATTAAAAAATAGGTATCTATATTTCTCTCAGGAGAAAACTTAGGTCTCTCACAAAGGTATGGCAAAGATTTGTGTGATGAATAATTCGGTGGGGAAGGAAAAGCTGAGGAAATAGTTCTTTGTCCATTCTAGGATACACTTAACCTTCAACGCTGCTGCCCTGCAGCTGGCTAGGCCACTTTTATGTTTCACACATCAATTTAAATGCTAAATCAGAGGCTGATAAAATTTCTGATTTATAACTTCCAATAAAACTGTGAAAAGTTAAAACCAAACATGGATGAAGCAATGCTGGGACAAAAAAAGATAAAATGCCTGGTCTGTGTAAACACTGTTATTTCTTCCTCCTGGCAGTGACCCTTCATAACATAGTGACAGATGAGTTATAAAGTGATTAAAAATTTATAGCAACAGTGAATGGATGAACAATCTGCTTGCATTACAGTCACCTAATACTAGTATATATTTATTAGACGCAAGTAAAACATACATTGGTATGACATATCAATTATTTTGGTATCTGTACCTTTGACATATAGCATAGTTCCTGGTATATAGCAGGGACTTATTTATTAATAAAAGATGAATTATTCTAACATGAAATTTATTAGTTTCTTTATACTATAGGCAAAAATCAAACTTGGAAGATGAGAGGAAGAAAAAAATAGTGAGAACATAAGTTAGAATTTCAATACTATTAGGAAAGGTAACAATTGTTATTTGGAGAACATATGTATTGATTTCAGGGGCCTACTTCTGAAAGTAGTGGGTCCCTAGTGAAATAAATGTAAAAACTGAGTTTGAATATAAAAACATAAAGGGTAATACCCTTCACTTTTTATAACTCCTAATGTGGTTAAGTAGGAATATATTTCTTAAAACAAAAATCTTTAAAAATAAATATGTCAACAGACTTGAAGCATGCTTTGTATGGATTAAAATTAATCATTTATTTTAGGTGTGATAAGCACACCACACACATACAACTTTTTATTATGTGTTCTAATCCAACAGTAGCATATATAATCCCCAAAGGGAGATAATCTTAAAATAATTTATATTTGGATATTTGTGCTGGCATTCAGTACAGACAGGTGACAAAGCCTTCTTTCTCCAAAGTGGCTATACTGAAAGATGATCCCGATTAGACAAAAGGACATATAAATATATGCCAATAAATACATAAGACACTGCAAAAAGTAATCCTGAAACTTCCCCAAAGTAAGAATGCAGCAGTTATTAATACATTTCTGTATATTGGAAGTATGTGATTTCCAGAAAGGGTAAGATAGAAACTACAATGCTTTCTGCTGGCTGGTGGACCCCTTTTGACCTTTCAGACAGAGCTTGGAAAGCCATCCCCCCTCAGTCTTCACATCGCTAACTCCTTTGGCTCTCACCAAAACACAAAATCCTCCCAAGCCTCTCTGGACTCCCCATGGGAGTCGATTTCTCTTCATACTATTTGTTCTCATCACTGCATGCTGTTACTTCATAGCATTTATCAGAACTAATGAATACCTCATTATGTGTTTATCTTTTTATCTGTGTCCTCTACTTGATTATAAACGACATAATTACAAAGAGTGATACAGCCAGTACCTAGCGCAATGCTTGGCACAGTTAACAATCTGGCCATTGCTGCAAAGTGAATGAAAGAAAGTAGAAACCAGGTCTGAGGAGGTTTGTCTCTGTTGACTCTAAGTTCAGGGCTGTAGGAGATGTTACAGGCAAGGAGTTCTTACCCACTAATCAATCCCTTTGCTGAAAATGCAAATGACCTAATTATTGGTCATTAAACATCTACAATTATTGGACTTTCAATATCATCCTGGTATCCATGCTTGGGTTTTGATAGGCACAGCTCTGACATCAAGATTTCTAACTCTTTTTTCTAAGCACCTTCTGTGTGGTAGCTCCATATATAACTGAAAAGGTAAATAAGTAGACAGCAAAGCAAGGGAGTGTTGCTCTTGTTGCTCTAGCCCTTCGAAGAGGAATGGAGGCTGGGCTGCTTGAAGATAAAGCAAGCATGGGAAAACGCAGGTCATTATCCCCCACTGTGCACAGAAGATGGGGCTCACAAGACTGGATGACAGGGTGCAAGGGAGGGAGAAAGGAAGTGCCCTTTGGACTTCAGTAGCTATCTCAGTCCACACCGTGAATATTTAGAGGTAATTTTTCTATGTTTCAAGGGTAACAAGTGCAATTATTTCCAAGCATGTAACTGAGAATTCAATAAAGGTCAGGGAGTCTCTCAGACTGAAAGCATGGTTTCTGGAACTGAGCCAATTACCAGCTGCATCAGGAAAGAAAAAACAGCTGTAGATATGAGGTTCCCACCACTAGGAAATGAATGAGCCACCCCTGGATGCAGCGGTCTCAGCCCTCACGGGTTAATTCTGACAAGTCAGCTGTACAAGGAGTCCTGGGGGAGTCAGGTGATACCTAACAAGAATTTGTAATTTAGGAACAAGGATACTAAGGCCAACATGTGGATGCTGTTACCCTAAACCACCTACTTCTTAAGTAGCAAATTCTTCCATGACACGATTTATAATATAAAATACTTAGGGAATATCAAGTTTTTAGAAGAAGTATATGAAGAGATAAAAAATCTAGTTTTTCTCTGTTACTTTAACATTTTAGAAACAATACTACTACAAATACTACTAGCTCACATTTATGGAGTGATTAAAATATTCTAGGCATTGTGCTAAAAATACCTTCACCAAAATTCTATTAGGTACTATTATAATCCTAATTTTATAGGCTGTGTTATGTATGAAATTTGGGTTCGGTGCAGGGGGGCGGTGGCAGAGGGGAGGAGATGTACTAAAGTTATGTTATTTAAAAGATCTTCCTGTGATAGGAAGAGATACTGAAGATGCTTTTTGCAGATATTGCAGATGCTTTTACAATATTTAAAAATAATGCACCTCTCGGGGCGCCTAGGTGGCTCAGTCGGGTAGTGTCTGACTCTTGATTTTTGGCTCAGGTCATGATCTCATGGTTCATGAGTTCGAGCCCTGTGTCAAGCTCTGTGCTGACAGCGTGCAGCCTACTTGGGGTTTTCTCTCTCCCTCTGCCTCTGCCCCTTCCCCTGCTCTCTCTCTCTCTCACTCACTCTCAAAATAAGTAAAACAAATGTTTAAAAAATATATACTTCACCCCTAATAAAAATTTAGTAAACTTATTTATATAAAATAACTTACATAAACCTTTAAGATGTTTAAATTATAATTTTCACTGTAACTATTACTTTTGATTATATAATTAGCCAAATAATGATTCACAAATCCCCTGGATCCATTCTATAGGTGAAGAGTTCTGATGTATGTAAGAGAAAAGTACAGCCAATAATTCGAAATCTTTGCCTCCTGGGGGGTTAGGATCTTGAGAACAGTAAAGTTCAGTCGAAAAAAAAAAACTATTTGCTTTGAGACTCTCCCTACTGATTAATAGTGAACTTTTGTCTTGAAAGGAGAACTCCTATTTCTAATGTTATATTTTCTTCCTATTAAAGGCTTTTCTTCATAAGAGGTTAAGTATTTGGCTCAGAGTCACAGTTTTGAGATCTCAATTTAAGGCTGTTTGTCCATCAGGGAAGGTAGCAAAGAAAAACACTAACCAAAGAAAGGACAAAGCAAAATCCTGTAGCTGACAGGTATTAGATTTCTAAGAACTGATGACTTTCTGAATACAGAGGAAGGGAAAATCCACAAAGTGATTTTTAGGAATTTACATAGGAATCTAAAGAAAAACTTCTTCCATTTCTTGTTCTAGCACACAAAGTGTTCACACTCCCTATGAACTAGTGGTCTTGCATAAGCCACTGAACGGGAAAATATGTGGATAACTTCCCACTACATTTGGTTTCTCAAAGCCTTCTAACTGATTATTATAATAAGAGAAAAGGAAACTGCCAAGCACCTAGTCGTCCGTTCCTTTGAAATTTTTCTGGCCAATATCACTGCTAACATAGGTCCACAAGTGTAGCCAGATACTGATGGGGATGTTCAGTAAACAAGTTAAAGTGTTCTTTACCTAAAAGGAAAAGTGATGAAAATGTAAATTCACCTTCTTTTGTCTACCAGTTATTGATCTTACAATTCAACTTTAATTTATATATATACCACAAAATGATAACTCAGCTTTTAATTTGAAAAGCAAATGTGAATAGAATGCTATTAAGAAAATAAAAAGGAAGTATTTAAATCATGTTCTTCATGGGTGTAAGAACTATGTCAGGTACACTTGGGTATATGAAAACAAATATATACTCTACATGAAATACCTAATACTTTGATTTCCTATTTTTATTTCAATACGATGGCTTCTAGATCTGATCCTATACAATGAAAATAGTAACATTACTTATTCGTTATAGTTCACCATTTATAAATTATTTTTGTTCACATCATCATATTATCATTTAGTCGGTAAGCATTTGGTAGATTACTACTTTAGCAAAGTTCAGTGCTAAGTGATTAAAAGGCAGAGCTATTATCAAATTTCACTACTGAGGGAATATGTTGGAAAAATATACAGCTAATTGTAACAAAAATTCAGGCATCTGAAATCTTACTCCCAGGAACCTCACTTTGCCTAAGGAAACTTACCACTGTCTATATTTAAAATTTGCAAAATGGCAGATGTACATTTACTTCCACCTTGGTACAGTATACATACCACATGCCTCTATGACTTGCAAGAGCTTGATTTTTCTTTGTTTGGCATGAAACCATGGAACTACAGGGTGTACAGGATTAAAAATACATATGAATCATTATGCTGTAATTAATGACACTTCTGACCCAGAGGATTTCATACAATGATCACATCCAATGTATACAGTAATAAGCTCAACATTTCCTATGAGATTCTACGACATTATCCCAGAAGGAAGAGAACCTTTCTGAATTTGTAACATTATGCGCATAATGGAGCATTATGAGCATAACCCCACAACTAAGAAAGAAGCAGTATTATTAAGAAAGTACCTTAAAATAAAGATAAAACCCCACAGAGGATATGAAAAAGAAACCTGAAAATTGGCACAAATTTTCTCACAATGGCTTCCTTTCCAAAAGCTCTGACATGTATATTGACAGGATATACATGTAGTTAAATATACATATAGCTAAATCTTATCTTGTAAAAGAATTTCTGGGTTTACTTTCTGATTCTCTGACATTTTTTGAAAGCAGGATCATATAGAGATGTAGTTTTTAACTATTCACTTTGCTTTAGCCCTTACTCTGAACAACTGAGTAATTTTAATTCATACATGAAGAAGTAGAAAATAACATTATGCTTAAGATGCCATTTGTCTTCACTCAAGCTATGTCTTTGTCTTTGCTTACAAAGAGTGACATCTCAAATGGCAAAATGCAATGCAAATGTTTTATGTGTATGAAGACAGGCAGCATCAGTAACAATTATCTTGAAATATGGTGGCAGCTTACAATCAAGGACCTCAGCACAAGCAGAATGTAAATATCCATTTGTTTCTCAAAATAAAAGCAGCATTTTCAACAAATAACGATGCAGATATGGTTTAGTTCATCAGGTATGCTTTAGAACTGGAAGAGTGATTCATTTCTTAACATTTTACAGAACACATTGTCAAATTATATTTGCAAACAGAAATAAAGCAATCCATTGACACTGTTATTTTGCTTTTGATGATGTGGCAGAGCATTCTCCTTAAAAAGGGCAAAAAGAAAATCTATGAAGCAACAGGATCAGTCAGAGCTTTTCTTAAGGCTATTGCTAAAATAATTCCATTATAATTGGTATTTAGAATCAGTAGTATTATATTGTTTGTCAACACCTACCAGTTAGGAAAACTGGCAACAATCACATTTCACAGGTTTCCATCTCTCTCTCTCTCTCTCTCTCTCTCTCTCTCTCTCTCTCTCTCTCTCTCTCTCTCTCTCTCTCTCTCTCGTAGGTTAAAAGCATTTTTGGATGTGTGGCGACCCCTTCAGGAAACCAATACCATTAGAGGTAGCCAAGGAAACAGACACTAACTTACACAGGGTCCTGTCTCTCTCTTGCACACTGACCTGATGGAATATATATTTCCCCGATTCAAACTACTTATGACTTCTTTCATAGTTCCACGTTTTCCAGGTTATATTCTAGTGTATGTCTTAAATGTTCATTTATATGAAAAATATCTTGGATGGGAGTTTCGTATTCATTTTAGAATTTTCTATCAGAACAGAGTATGCCTTCAACAGAGTAGATCAGCATGGCTTGTAAAAGGAAGGAAGAGGAGTAGGCAGAAAAGGAAGGAATTTAAAGCAGTGTTTTTGTAAGGTGTATTTTTATAATTTTGAATTATAAAGAAAAAGCATCTAACTACAAAATGTAAGAATAAAAATATCACCAACCACAAAAAGTCATTGGAAGCTGAAAATTCTAACTCTTCCAAAAGAACAGAGCCTTTCCTGGCAAATCATACCCGACAAAATCTATCTGATAAAGTATTAACATAAGCTTACTTACAGAGATGTCTAAAAATGATTTGGACTGTTTTCATAACTTTAGGTTGAAAACCTTAAGAAGGAGACAACCATTATTGTAAATGAATCTCTCAAAACTCCTAAATGTAGAGGTAACTTGTTAATAGGCCACTTACTCTGCTATGCCCATGCAAGCTCTTTGTACTTACCACCACACAGGCTGGTTAACATGGATGGTAATATTCTTGGAAAACATTCAATTTGGCTCTGAGATAAATGACTCCTATCAATAAATCAATGTGAATTCTATCTACTGAAGATTATTTAATTTTACATCTCTTTTCCATCTCTCCTATAATTTACACTGGTGGAATATTTCGCTTAACTGATCTCCCTGGTCTCATGTGTTCAGAATGAAAAAGCAAAACAAAAACAAAAACTACCAGGAAAAAATTTAAGATCTTCATTATCAATAATAAGCATTTAATGGCTACTTTGCTAGGGTATGAGCAATTAAAATAAAATAATTATTTTCATAATATCTCCTTTAAGGATAGTGAAGATAGTCATTAAGATAGTCATTATTAGCAACAAATATCTATGGGCTTATTTAGTAAGAAGGAGGACGGATGGCAAGGAGGGAAGGAGTAAAGATGGAGGGAAGGAAAGTAGGAAATCAGTAGCTAACAATGTAGATAAATAAATAAGACATTCATTTTGGAAGATAGTAAGATATGGAATAGATAACAGGGACACAGAGAAGGAGGGGTAGTTGGTGGGGAGTACGATTTGAGCATGGTCTCAAAGGAAAATCAGACTAGAAAGGCTAGGAAGAGGGTTGTAACTTTCTTTTAATTTTCTTTAGTTATTCTCGAGCATGAGTCAGTCAAACATGGCCTCGAGGCCAAATCTGGTCTGCTGCCTCGTTTCGCAAATAACAGTTTAATGGAACATAGTCATACTCTTTTGTTTATGTATTTTCTATAGATGCTTCTGTGCTACAATGGCAGAGGTGAGTAGTTGTGATGGACACCATTAATCTGGAAAGCCTTAAATATTTAATATCTAGCTCTAGAGAAAAAGTTCTAGAACAAGGATCATCCTTTTTTGCCTCATCTTTTTATTATCCTTAAAAGTTTCAAATTAAAACCTTGCGCAATTGTAGATATCTTTATACACAATGAGGCCTTCACATTAGCATATGGAAAATGAGGAAAGTAGTGCCATTTACAGAATATCACTTTAATCAAGTTTACTTCTGTCTATTCAGGCATGCAGTGTTGCACAATTCAAAAGTGACGAATGAAAAATTAAGTAACTGAGAGCTATTAGTAACCTTAAAAGAAATAAATTAGTGATATTAAACTTAGTTCTGGGTATGCCATGCTCACCACTTACATTCATGGTAAGTGACAAAAGACATGGTTTAAGGAATCAACAACGAGTCTTTATTCCTTCAAGGGAGAGACATTAATGCAGTGGGTGGGGAAATGAACACATATCACTGCCTATAAACAGCACACTGTGTGCACAAATAACAGACCATCATTTCTAACAAAGTCCTTTGGGACCAACCATCATTACCACATGCACTAGAAAACATAAGGGTAATACTATCTTAGAAAAGCCATTCATAGGCCTCTGATTCATATTTTTCTTTTTGGTGTCTTGTTTCATTTGTTACCTGTTTTCCATGATTTTTCTCTTGTGTATTAAATAATTTAACATTAGATAACATTTTGAGTACATTACGCTCTGTGAAACAATTAGGGAAATTTGCTTTTTTCTACCAAATATCATTATCAAAGAACAAGTATTTATGAAGGCCAGGTATACTTTGTGCTGCAAAAAAATTAAGATTCCTCAATAATAAATGTACATTTAATTCTTTGATGCATGAGTTACTCAGTTGTATTAAATATCAGTCACTGTGCTAGGCAGTAGGAATAGGGCCTTACATTGAATAAAGTGTGGTTTCCCCCTCAAGAGGTTCCTAGCTTTGGCTGTGCATGTATGTAAATATAAAGCAATGACACTTAAGTTCGAAAGAACTGAGGAACTCAAGAGAAGTCTCAAATGAAAAATTTAAGTAAATTTCTGTTGCCCCAACAGGTGAAAAGAGATAGCCCTCAAAAATACTGTTTCAAAGTAGCATTTCTTAGAACTTTTCATCATGTAGTGTAAAAAGGTTCCTGAAAAATCCTGTTTCATTTGATTCTTAATGTTAAAAAATATGAAAAAGATATATATAATTTACACTTTTCTGTATCCTTTCCTCCTGCTTAACAGAGGACCACCAAAATGTCCAAGTCATAGATACATGGGCAGAAGATCTTAGGGCAGCTTGAGATTGGGCAGGAGGGAACCACTTTTCATTCCAGCAATAATGTAATGAGCCCTGCTCAGTGATTCATTCTGCAACAGCTAACTGAATGATTGTGGAAGGCGGGCACTGAATTCTGGCATCACCAGGCTGGTTTTAGCTTTAGCAGGGATGGCTGTCTATTCCCATCTCTTCTCAAAATCTAGAGGATTCTAGACTACCAATGCAATGTGTTCTTGGATGGATGAGGAAAGACAGATGAAACAAATGAGCATAGATACCCGTGATAACATGAAAGTTTCACGCTACCAAAAAGGGCCAGTCTACCTGATACGTCAGATGAGAAAACTGGCTGTCCACCCGTCTCAGCGGGGTAGAGACAAACGGCGTGGCATCATGATGAACAGGACACAGATACACGCATTGCTAAAAACTGCAGCGGCCCTTCTGTGTTAGAGGTTCCTTTTAAAGCAATACTCAAATGTTTCATGAAATGGTTTCAATTCAGCTGTAAAGCAGAGCTTTAATAAAGATGATGGAGAAAAAGCTAATTCCTCTCCCTTCTCATACAGAAAAGAAAACTAACAGGTATACACACATCAGGGGAAACTTTTTCAAGCTTGTAGTGTTTCTTCTAAAGACATAAAGCCTGGAAAATGGAAATATGAAAATAAGAGAGAAGGCATATTCATTCAAACAGCTTAGGCAGAGTGAGCTCTTTCCATACCTGCTTTGGAGTTGCAGCCCAGGGAAGGCTCACGGAGATGGCCAGCACTGGTGCTGACAGCAAGTTTTACCTTAGGCCACCATGGGTGACATCGTGGTCCCTGGCAGCACATATACAGAGAGGCCACATTCTAAATACGGAATAATGATTACCATCAGCTTGGACCTCATTTAAACCTTTTTAACTGCTATCTCTAATCCACTTATTCCTTCATCTTTCTCTTTTCACCTTCTCATATGCCTTGGTGAACAACTCACCCGTCCTCCAAACTGGATAGTAATTCAACACTACGTATAATTTGAATCCCCATTTAGTTTTCTCAAAGGCTTTCATATCTCTTATTTTAATTTAACCTTACAGATGCTGGCTGTAAGGTAGTTTTGTTAATCCTTTCTTAACTGAGGAGGGGGGAAACTCCGGAGGTCAAGCAATACTCCTTTTTCACACGATAATAATGTTTGTCTTTGCTCTTTTAACTAAGAAAAACTAGGGAAATGTTACTTTAGGTAAACAAACGTACATGCTTTGAGTTGTGGAAAAAACAACAAGAGACACTTTCATTTATTGCTCGTGTTAAATCGTAGTCATTGGACAAGAGTACACAGCTGTATTTTGTGTTCACATAGTTCACTGTTATTCCACATTTTACAATGAGTTCTACTGGTTAGGGGGCAAGACTCTCAAGAAGGAAAAATCAGTTACTCTCCTGGTTTTCTTCCTAGAAAGGAAAACTTTCCAAAGGAAACAGGCTTCTTGCTAAGAATGATACATTTACAAGTTTCTTTTTCCTACTGGTAATTTATTTGTACAGAATTAGGGATATTTTTTAATACAATGAAAATTTATTTTTCTTTTTCATCCTCTAGTTATCATTCTTATTTGTGAGAGTATAAAGTTATCAAGGCTGATATAATTTAAGATTTAAAGGAAGCAGTTAACCTTCAAAGTGATTCGTTAAGTAAGCAAATAAGTTAAATAAACACTGTTCTAGAGTTAGTTTACTGTCAAACTAGATTAGAGGAACTAGAAATGACAAACATTGGGTATTACCATCAAAGTTAAAAGTCATTTTTGAAACTGCCTCCTTATTTTAAAAATGTGGAGGTAAAATGAACTATTAGTTTTTAAATGCATATATGTAGAGTTCAGAAAATCATCGATATATTCTTCCATGTTTGTTTCTTATTTTCAAATATTTCTTTCATTGATTCATAATTAAGTCAAAGTTTCTCAGACTCATTCATTCATTTATTCATTTTTCTTTCATAATTTCCATATTGTTATCTCCAGGTCAGACCTTTTCCTTGAGTTCCAAATACTCATCTGCCTATAAGTATTTTATAGGCACTTCAGACTCAATGTGCCCCCAAATAAACTCCTCATTTCCATCTACAACCTGCCCCCGTCTCTCTCCCCCAAAACCCCACTCCTCTTCCTGTGTTTCCTTAGTGAATAGAGACCTGTCATCCAGTTGCACAAGCCAGAAACCCAGAAAAGGTCTCCACACTGACTCCCTTGAAAGCTTCTCTCCTCCCTCCAGGCATGTCTCCACACTGCAGCCAGAGTCATCTGCATGAAACAGGAATCTGATCGTTCCTACTCAAAACCCCTATAGTGGCTTCCCATTGCTCTAAGGGTCAAGACCAACCTCCTAGAACTGGACTGCTTTTATTGGGTCTGATCCCTACTACCTCTCCAGCTAGCCACATCTCAAGTCAGCATTTCACCCAGCCATACTTTGGATTGCTTTTTGTTGCCTGGAAAGGCCCTTCTCACTCCCAGTTGATTGTTTCTTCTCTTTTCTACCTTCTCTTAGCTACTTCTTTTTTTAATTTTTAATGTTTATTTATTTTTGAGAGAGAACACAAGCAGGACAGCGTCACAGACAGAATCTGAAGCAAGCTCCAGGCTCTGAGCCCAACGCAGGGCTTGAACTCACAAACTGTGAGATCATGACCTGAGCTGAAGTCAGACACTTAACCAGCTGAGCTACCCAGGCACCCCTCTCTTTATTATTTTTTTTAATGTTTTATTTATTTTTGAGAGAGAGAGAGAGAGAGAGAGAGAGAGAGAGAACAAGCGGGGGAGAGGCAGACAGTGAGAGAGAGACACAGAATCTGAGGCAGGCTCCAGGCTCTGAGCTGTCAGCAAAGAGCCTGATGCTGGTCTTGAACTGGTGAATCATGAGATCATGACGTGAACCAAAGTTGGATGCTTAACCAACTGAGCTACCCAAGAGTCCCCCTCTTAGTTACTTCTTAACCTTCAGTCCAAATATCACTTCTTCAGAGATGCCTTCTGTGGCCTTATGATGGGGTCATTTCCCACTTTTGCATACTTTCTGGAATGATTATCTATTGATGTAGGTCTCATTCATTAGACTTTAAGCTCCATGAGGACAAAGATTCTATCTGCTTTGCTCAACACTTTATCCCAAACACCAACCAGGTGCTTGATACACAGACAGTGCTTCAGTAAATATTTAATGACCTCAGTTGAACATTATGGAACACTAGCCATGTGACTGCTTTTCAACACCCAGATGCTTACAAAATAGATAAAGTATTCTTTAAGAAAGTTAGGGGGAAAAAGTAAAACGTGTTTGAGTTCTCCTAAATGTGGTAAAAGGTCAGTTAATAAATCCCTTAAGAATTAAGTTTATTTTTAATAAAGCTGATCACATAAAAGAAATTCAGTAAATTGACCCAATATTTGTTGGGTGGCTCTTACAACTTTGACTGCTGTGTGCTATTTTTTTCTCCCTACTATGAAAGGCCTTTGGAAACCCTATTCTTATCTCTTGTTCATCCCCTTCCCTCTATGTTCCGTTTATCAAATTATCAAGATATTTTTAGACCTTTAACTTACTTCTCTCATTTTCCTTGAGACTAGGAACATGTTTAAACAGGGTGTTTTACAAACAAGGTTATTTAATACATGGTTTATGACTGATTTAATCTGTGGTAGATAGAGAGGCTTTAGAAATTATGAATAAAATGAGAAATTTCACCAGGGAAGTTTACATGATACCATAAAAGCAAAAATATAGGAACTCCAATAATCTGTTTCTAGCAGGATAGGTACTTAAGCCTATATTTCACATGAAAATTATACTTTTCTTTCCTTCACATGATATATATTAAGGAAAAAAATTAAGACTCAAAAATTTATAATATATATCATACCATATTATATGTTTATGTATACGTATATGTGTGATATTATGTATATATATGTATATGTGTGATAAAAAAGGTTAAATTTTAAATTCTACACCAATTATGTTTTCATTTGGTTGTAAAGAGGTTTATAGATTATTTGTGTATCATGCCATATGGTTATGTCCTGCCTTGGGTTTTAAAAAATCTCAAATAGCAGTTATAATTATTGTAATGTGATACCTTTGCTCATTTATGTAAGTAAATAGAAGGCTAATTTTTAAGAGGCATAATGGGAATTTTAAGAATGAAGAGAGAAATACTACCCCCTGAGAATTAAAGTTCCATGTTACATACTCTTGACCTTAAATGGTAAGGAACGAAATACCTTGTCACTGTTATAGCCATAACATTTACATTCCCACATTATTTACATAGTGAATGGACAGAGGGCAGGGAAGGGAGGAAGGGACTAAAGGAATGTGTTCCTACTGAGCCTCTAATACATAATAACACATCTGTTGTTTACTGCCAATTACTTCAAAGTGTATGTTAAAAATTAATACTTTCTGGCATGTTATAAAGTACTGCTTGCTAAGCCCTGGTTATTGTCTCAAATAGGACAGGCTCAATATAACAAAGAACTGTTGGATGAAAAACAGATTGAGCAAAGAGAATATTCACCTTCTGTGACTTCTGGAGGAGCAGTGATATTGTCTCACTCAAACTCTGAAATAATCACAATCAAACCATTTTAAAAAACACACCAAGCATACTAAAAGTTTCATACTAATACACAGCAGGCAAAGAATTTTGTTCTGTTTGTGTAATGCATACAGGTTTGTATAAGATACAGTTCCTTCTTCATTTATGCACTATAAAGAAGTGAATCAGTGAAAAATAAAAATGTAAAATGAACATAAGGGTGAAACCACTTATGATTATTTTTCTAGAAAGTCCCTAGTCATCTAGTCATCAGTCAGCACTTTGGACAGCAGTTAAAAGGCCTATTTCATTTTTCATTAATTTATCCATGTATTCATTCATTCACAAGTCAGATGTTTATTAAACTCTTACTATATGAAAAGTTACCCAATAAAAAATGTTCACAGAAAATATGTACTATTCTCTTCCCACAAAAAGAAAATCAGACTGCAATGAAAAAAAAAAGTTCAGCCTTAAAAGGTCGATTGAAGGACACAAAATAGACAAGAGTTTCTTTTCCATAACAAAAATATCTATCCATAAGAAGGAAAAATTAGTGTGCCACACCACAAACAGTAACTATTCTCTCCAAGCTACTTTATAAAAATTTAAAACTTAGTATAACAGAGGTCATTTTATTTTATAATACACAACCTTACATTAGAAGGAAATGACCTTTTGTATACTAAACAAAATAGCAATTGAATGACATCTTCTCTTTCATGTCACTTTAGTTCCACAGATGACATTATTTCTCCAAGAATCAGGCACTATCCTCTGGCATTATTAGCTAAGCAATAATACCAAGCTATTCAGTGTGGGAGATAAGCTTAGGAATCCCCCCGGCTTACACCAATGGGGTAACAAGGCACAAAGAAATACAAAGTCAATAAAATGCTCACACCCGAGTTTGGGTAAACCAGATTGGCACTCCAAGAATAGGTGGGTGCAAAGACACCCTGAGAATAGGGAAGCACAAAGGTGCCAGGAATAGGGAGGTGCAAAGGCACCCCAAAATAGGGAGGGGGTGCTGAGCCCCCAAAATGGAGAGAGGCAAAGGCCTGAAATAGAAATGGTGCAAAAGTGCCCAATACATAGGAGTAACAATATTAGATATTCAGGGTGAAAGCACCCCAAATTTAGTACTATAACAGAAAGATGCTTTCATAGGAGAACAGGGCCAGGTTAGGTAAATTGGTAAATTGGACTTTGGACCTCTGAGCTACAGGCAAAGCAGCCCTAGTGGAGATGGTTAACAAAAGAAAAGGTGTCTTGTTAACCCTGAGGTTATTCCCCCTATCTGTCTCATCCCCTAGGCTGGCAAAGATAAACAGGCACAGCGCCTCCTGTCTGCTGTTAACAACCATCTGCCCATCTGCCCAGCACCTGGATTTTGTTTTATATTGACCCAAACCCCAAACACTGTATATCTCCAAAATCCCCTTTTCCCCCTCACATCCCCAAGTTAATGTTCCTAGTTTCTTTGTCCCTTTGTACACGCCCATTACGTTTGCAAGCCTTCTTATCTGAATAAATATGGGGCAAGGACACTTATTCAGTGCTCCTGTCTTTTTCCTGAACATTAGCCATCTCTTGTTTTAATCCTGCGTCTGCTCTTTTGTTGGCCAAAAGAGAACTGTAGACTTAGAGTCTACAACAATTCAGTTCAGTAAATAATAATTATTTTTATTGACAAGTTGAAAGCCCAGAGACCCCTGGGGGAAAATATGACCCACTATAAATTATGCATAGATTTAATTCTACTTATCTATTTAAATCAATGGGTCTATAAGCTAGGACACTATTTGCAAGGTACACTTCTTAAGGATCTATAATGTATTTAGAAAACAAACATTCAATGTAAATGCAAAAAAAATTGCAGCTGAGATTTTTTTTAATGTTATATATTTTTGAGAGAGAGAGAGAGAGAGAGAGAGAGAGTGTGTGTGAGTGGGGGAGGGGCAGAGAGAGAGGGAGACATAGAATCTGAAGCAGGCTTCAGACTCTGAGCTGTCAGCACAGAGCCCGATGTGGGACTTAAACCCATGAACCATGAGATCATGACCTGAGCTGAAGTCCGGTGCTTAACCAATTAAGCCACCCAGGCACTCCAACAGCCGAGATTTTGAGTGTCTTTCATTTCAAGGTCACTTTCTGTTATTTTATTCCATTATGAGAACTGTAACACAAGATGTGGTACAGTGAAAATGTCAGAAGTGGTGGTACTCTGCCCAACCCTGGCTCCATCACTTGTGCTAGCACAGCTCTCTGCATATAGCAGGCTCCCAGGAAAATGAGAGTTACATGTTATGCTTTTATTTGGCTCATTATAGTTTGAAGCAGTAATGTTAGAATTAGTAGAATTACAGAAAATAAAATATTGGAGAGCATGTTAGAGTCACCTGAATTTATGAGGAAAATACAGAAAGACTGTTTTTTGAAGTCTGTGTAAGAATATAAAGTCTTCTACAGAAGAGATGAACACGAAGGAAGGGAAGCAAAAATAATATAAAAACAGGGAGGGAGACAAAACATAAGAGACTCTTAAATATGGAGAACAAACAGAGGGTTACTGGAGGGGTTGTGGGACGGGGGATGGGCTAAATGGATAAGGGGCATTAAGGAATCCAACCTGAAATCAATGTTGCACTATATGCTAACTAACTTGGATATAAATTAAATAAATAAAAATATTAAAAAATTTAAAAATAATATAAAGTCTTCTTTCACTCTCTCTTTCTCTTTCACACTGTATCTCATACATTAGCAAACCCAGATGGCTTTACCTTCAACATACACTCAGAATCTGACCACTTCTCATGATCTCCACCACTACTATCCTGGTCCAACTCCTATTGTTTCTCATTTAGATTATTTAAATAGCTCTTAAACTGGCCTCCCTTCTGTACTTGCCCTCTTACAGTCTACTAAAAAAAAGAAAATCCAACCGATCCTTGAAAATCCTGGGGCAGATCAAGTCAGTTCTCCATAGTCCCCATGTCATGCAGAATAAAGGTAAAGTCTTTCAATGACTTACAAGGTCTTCATGATCTGGCCACCTAATAACTAGGTGCTTCATGATCTGGCCACCTAATAACTAGATGCTCCCATCTCAGGGCCTTTTCGTCCTTGCTACATCCATTGCTAGTAAGGTTATTCTCAATGATATTCACATGGTTCTCTCCTTTATCTCTTGGTCTTCTCTTACCACTACATATACAGTAGTACCCACTCCAGCCTCCCATTCCCTCTTGTCCTATTTTGTTACTTTTGTATATTATGTATTACCATGTGGGATATTTTATATTTACTTATTACCTTTACTTTTTAATTTTTTTAATGTTTATTTATTTTTGAGAGACACAGAGCTTAAGCAGGGGAGGGACAGAGAGGGAGACACAGAATCCCAAGCAGGCTCCAGGCTCTGAGCTGTCAGCACAGAGCCCGATACAGGGATCAAGTTCACGAACTGTGAGATCATGAACTGAGCCGAAGTTGGACACTTAATCAACTGAGCCACCCTGGAGCCCCTGCTTATTACTTTTAAATGCATTGTCTGCTTTCCCTCATTTTTTGTAAGTCCCACAAGGGCAGGGCTTTGTTTCATTCACTGGTGAAGAGAGAGAGAGAATTTGCCACCCCAAAATATGCTTCTTTGGTATAAGTATTATATTGTAAGCTTTATTTTATTTTATTTTATTTTATTTTATTTTATTTTATTTTATTTTATTTTAGAGAGAGAATGCAAATGGGGAGAGGGGCAGAGGGAGAGAGACAGAGAGAGAATCTTAAGCAGGTTCCACACTCAGTGCAGAGCCCCAGGCGAAGCTCACTCCCATGACCCTGGAATCATGACTTGAGCCAAAATCAAGAGTTGGACACTCAACTGACTGAGCCACACAGACACCTCATTGAGCTGTTTATTTTAAAGAAACGTCATATATGGGGAAAGTTTTACAACTGAGTAGAAGTTACTCTTTTGTAAGAGATATTTTAAGGGAGCTCTCCTTTTAGAGACTGTCTCCCTCCCTGTACCAGGAAGAAAAGGTTGACTCTAAATCTCTAGAAACTCTTATTAACAGAGAAGACACTAACTTAAATCTGTGTAACAATCTTATCCTTGTTTATAGCTTGGCCTGATAACTGCCCACAATTGGCCTCTCCTAGCTGGAAGTTGGTATTTAAGGTAGTGGCTTGGGCTACCTTGGGAAGTTACTCAGTTTTCCTGGGTCACTCCCATGTACATAGGAGGCACACATGCTATTTAACTTCTGTTCTTCTCTTAACCTTTTATTATGGGGTGGAGGGGGGGGGTCTCAGCCAAAAATCTAGAATCTTAGAGGGAAATTTATTTTTCCTCCACCACTGTAGCCACAGTATCTACAGGAGTCCCTGGCCCAAACATACCCAGCATTGGGAACACATAGCTGAAAGGGTAATGTGAGTAAGTTGACAAACTATGGAGATATGGACTCAGAGATAATTAAGCTTTAACGTGGCTTTCTCCTTAGGGTGAGACTGTGGCCTTGTTTACACCAAGTTTGGTGCAAGAAAAGTTTAGCCCAATGTTTAAAACATTACACAAAATCACACAGATGTACAGATACTCCATTAACGGTATTATATGATCCATACTACCATGTTAGCAAGAAAATGAACTCAAATTCAACAAGGCCCTAGCCTCATCAGACATTGTTACAAAGTCTGGGGACCATGGTAAAATGAATGGAGATATCCTGCATTTGTTGTTCTTTTATATGGTCATCTTTTCGTGAAAAGTTTCCGTATCCTTGGCAAAAGAGACAACTGAATTTAATCTTACAATAGTGTGAATGTGTGTGGTCTCTTCTAGCTATGTTGTGGTCCCCTTGAAATGTTTTAGGGATGTTTCAGAGTGGGGAAACTTGAGGTACTTTTTTTTTTAAGTTTATTTATATATTTTGAGGGCAAAAGCATGAGCAGTGTAAGGGCAGAGAGAGGGGGAAAGAGAGAATCCCAAGCAGGTACCACAATGTCAGTGCAGAACCTAAAGTGGGACTTGATCCCACAAACTATGAGATCAAGGATGTTGCAGGACCCATTCCTGTATTGAGGAATGAACAAAATAAAGTCAATATCCTCATGGAACTTACATTCTAGTTGGCAGAGATAGACAAAAAGCAACCTAGGATTTTATTTATATATGCATTATATATACCACTTTTATACATATACAGATATTTATACATGCACATATATGCAAATGTAGATATACATAAAATAAATGTCAGGTCATGATAAGGAGTGATGAGAAATTAAGCAGGGTAAAGCTTATAGGGAATGCCATGATGGCAGTTGAGGAAGGGTCCAAAGTCACACAACTAACATTTTGTAGAGCCAGGATTCAAACATAGAGCATTCCAATGCTAAATCTGTGGTCCTAACGTCTATGCTAAAGCTAAGTGGCTCTTCAAAGGCTAAACTTCTAGCCTATTAGAGCTGGCAATGCAGAAAAAGACAGTCTGATTAGGACAGAAACACTTTGAAAGGGAAACCTGGGAATGAAAAAGGCTTCTCATAGTGCTCTGTATCTTACAAAGAATAAATAATATTTAAAAACATAAACTGAGCACACCTCCTTCTCCCCCAGAAATTCTCATAATTAGTATGGTGAGTCAATGCCTAGTAAATGGCAAAGGCTTGGGTGCCCTAGTTCCATAGCTGACTGCTCTGATCCTGCCTTAGAGACCAGAAAGTAGGGAGCAATTTGCCAATGAGAAGGTTAGGCTTACTTCTGTGTCATCCATGTTCTAACAGATTTCTTGGAGGTTAGAATTTCCATTTGATCAAGACTAATTAGAAAAAGCTAGCTACTCTAGCATAAATCAGGTTTCAGTGGAGGACTTGAACACAACCAACAGTCACCTAAATCTCTGGGGTAATCATTACCCCAATTCCACAGGTCTGAGCGTGATCTCCTTCCTGTTGTATAGACATAGTATGAGCTAGGATTCAAGACCACATGGACCAACAGCAAAGAGTAAATTTGCCAGCCCTATACCATGGAACTGCAGGGAAATGATTCATCCCAGGAAAATATGGAGGTAAGATCTGCAAAGGATTCTTTTATCCCTACAACAAGGCTTTCTCAAAATCAGTATTTATTAAATGGTCTTAAGTTTTGCTTCATAAGAGAAATTTCCACGTGATTGATCATCCTCACAAATAGGAAGAAACTGGAAATATATCCAACACATAGTTTAAATGTTTTGCTTAGTTTCCCAGGCTTTGTCATCAACTCAATCTAGACTCTAATCTTCCCTTACCAGCTGTATGACATTGGACAAGTTACTTACCTTTTTTTTTTTTTTTGTGGCTCAATTTCTCCTACTGTAAAGTGGAAATAAGTGGCACTGTTCTCATCAAAATATGAGGACGAAAAAAATGCTGAATGTACATGCCAAATAGTAAGCACTTTATGAATGCGTGATAGCCATCTTTTGGGGAGCCTACTTCATGTATGTCCCATCCTCTGAGAATCATCCTCTCACACCCTGAGACTGGCTCCTGTAAATCTATGTAACAGTGACCCTGTATACTCTTCTCTGTTTAGTCATCTTATTGATTAAAACAGGGGTAGACACCTAATATAAGCTGGGCCAATCAATTCTTTCTGCCAAAAATTTGAAGTTAGACCTCAAAGACTAATTAGTTTCTGCAGGTGCTAGGCCTGGAAATTTATACTGATTCAAATGTCACTTGAGGACCCTTTGCAAATGGGCAGAGGAATACAGTCTTCAGATCAAGAGGGAAATGAAGCAGCGAAATGGAGGAAATCATGAGAGACCATGTGAACGCAGAGGAAATGACAGAAAGAGATGCTGTCTTGGTCCCTGAATGCTTCCCAGTTCCTAATTCCAATGGCTCCCAAGACTGCTGAACTTTGTGTGTCCTGAGTTCCATGAGATAGTTCTATTTTCTTGTAATAAATCTCCTATTGCTTAAGTTAAACCATTCCTGTTCTTTGTAATCGAAGAGTTAGCTTAAGCCATTCCTGTTCTTTGTAATCAAAAAGTTCCTTAGAAGAAATGGTTTCGAAAACATTTGTGTTAGTTTAATGTAAAAGTTCACTTTTGACATCCTGAACCAAAAATATATTTCCTGTAATTAACTGAATAAAAGTCAGAAATAATACAGAAGAGATACAGGCCAATTTCCCCCTTCATTTTCTATGTAACAGAGGACAAAGCTAGCCCTAGCCAAACTATAAAATAGCTTCAATGTGCTGCTATGCCCTTGTTTCCCTCCCATCTCATTCTCATGGATTGTTTACTGGACGTCCCTGAATTCCTGAACAGTGTCTTGCATTTGCTGTGTCTTTCCTACCAGTAACCATACATCAAAACTTATCTGTCCTTTGACCCTTTCTCCTCAATTCTTCATTTTTGTTTTCTAAGAAGGCAGCTAGATACTTTTAACTGAAGCTAACATGTTAATTGATTCTAATATCAGAGAAGGCTTCCTTTTCATTCCCGGAAACATACATGCGACTTTAGGGAAAAATCCCTTAATTAAAATGAATGAAATTAGTGATGGGAAATTCTGACACTGAATAAAGTAGTAGGATAAATTTCAGAAAGGTGCTTTTGTGATATCTATTGTATGATAATCACATTGCATATATGCAAATACCAAACTACACCAGAAAAAAAAAGAGGTTAGAGCAAGATTGCATATTTTTGATATATTTGAAATTATTGAGAAGTCCTTTCTGTACTGTAGCAAAATTGGTTTAGAAGCTAAAAATAAACGTATAGCTTAATATATTCAAAATTGTAATCAAATGTTGAAACAAGAAAATCAGTCATAAATGCTTAGTCAACTGAGATTATCACATTTCTATGCTAATCCTGTGTTTTTAATTAACAGATAAAGCAGAAGAGGCTATCTAAACAATAGTGTATAAAAAATGAAAAAATAAATTTTCAAGTTCTAATTAAATGGAGAGGCAATAACAAAATACTGCTGCATTTCAGCAACTCTTTATCAAAAACAACAAAAAAACACCTTGATATATCTTTCTAAAATTACATTTCACAGGCTTCAGCATGTTTATAAAGAGTCCAGATGTTAAATATAAGCAGAGATATCACACCAAATACCGTCTGGCCTTCTTCACCAAACCTCCTAATTGGTCAGAAGATCCATTTCTTACGGAAGGCAATTCAGTGCAGTGATTTAGAATGTGGGCTCTAGAACCAGAATGCCAGGATCCATATCTGGGATCTGCTACTTTCTTTTAATATTATCTTGGGCAAGATAATCAACCTCTCTAACCGTAAGTTTCCTCATGTGTAAAATGTGCCCACCAATAATACCTCGTATTGTTTTGAGGATTTATTCATTCACCAATAGGTGTCTGGCACTGTTCCAGGCTTTTGGAACAGTGAACACTGTAGGTACAAATCATTGCCCTCATAAAGCTTACAT
This sequence comes from Puma concolor, assembly GCF_028749965.1. Lineage (NCBI taxonomy): Eukaryota > Metazoa > Chordata > Mammalia > Carnivora > Felidae > Puma > Puma concolor. The sequence goes on from NC_141667.1 coordinate 71,076,881, forward strand.
TCTCAGATATTCCATCTAAAGCATTTAATTAGCAGAGTGCATGGTACTCAGAAAGTTGTCAATAAAGGTCAGCTGTTGGGATTACTAACACTTGAATGAGACAGAACAAAACACTGGCATTCAAATGATGGCACTGTGTCAGAATGAAGTCAGCACATCTAAGATGTAGCAGTGGCCCTGCCACTAACTTTTTAGATAACCTTCGTTCAATCTCTGAGCCTCAATTATTTAATCTATAAATTGATTTTAAGGTCCCTTTTACTGAATATATGGCAATTCATGAGAGACATAAAAAGTGAGGTTTTAAAAACATTGAAGAAAATATTTCACATTGCATATTTTACTTTTATCTTATCTTTTAAATGACATGAAGATGCATTAAGCACAAGAATACATTTTCAGTACACTGAAGGCTTAGGGAGAGTTCAAATGGTAAGTAATCAGGTGTAGTTTTGTTTAAAAACAAAAAAGAGAGAAAAGCATTCAAGAATCACTGGAAACATGTAAATGACCAATATCATACCCAAATCTTTAGCTTCATAAAATATGAAATCACAAAAAAATATAATAAGACAGAAGTAGCATCTTACATTTATCATAAAAAGTATACTGGGATGCCTGGGTAACTCAGTCAGGTAAGCGTCCTAACTTTGGCTCAGGTCATGATCTGACAGTTCGTGAGTTCAAGTCCCATATCAGGCTCCATGCTGACAACTTGGAGCCTGCTTGGGATTCTTTCTCTCCCTTTCTCTTTGCCCCACTGCCCCCCCCCCCCACCTCAAGCTCAAGCTCAAGCTCAAGTTCTCACTCTCAAATAAATAATTAAAAAAAAAATTATCCTTTCTTTGCTTTCCATGGATACCAAACAAAGAACATGGCAGAAAACCAATTTTTAAAAATAAACCCAAATAAAAATATTGCAGTAAGATTAATCAGCAATAAAACCACAAACACCATTACCATCTATACCTAGTATAATGTCAAATTTCAATCAACTTATCAAAATTAGTCAGGCTTAATACATTTTTTGGAGTGGTATCTAACAATCTAGTTACATACCATTTTAAGTAAATGCACAGATACCCCAAAGTTTATCAGTATACTTAAAATATTCATATAAAGTACAAATAGGAAAGAAAATTTCATGTTGGTCTATAAAATAATTATAAAGAAAATGTAGTTGATTTATAACTAAAGTGAAACAAAATAATCCAGTAATTCACTAGCTTTAAACAGAAATAGTTTCAATTAGAAACTTAAGAGTATCCAGATAACCCTTTTAGAAGTTAAATGGAAATTACAAGAACATTTTCCAAAAGCAGGCCAATTTCGTTAGCAATTACTTCTTTCCATTTTATAGCTGTCATACTTGTTTATCTATAATGAAACATTGCTCTGCTTTTCTCATGGTAATGAAAACAATACAACAAAGCTAAAGGAAGAAAATGTGTCCCCCCCCACCCCCAAACTTAAGATACTATTTTGAGGAGAGACAATTAGAAATATTTTCAAGTCCTGAATTTCAGTGACTTCGAATCATTGAACAGAATAAAACTTATAAGTTCACATAAAATTTAAAGGACATTACAATTTTTTTGCTTTGATTTGTGGGACATAGACTTCACAATTCATAGACATGTATATATTTTAGTGGTATTTGGGGAGGTAAAAAATGGGGCTTGGTGACTTTCTTCACTACTTGAAAACTGAAACATTAAACTATGTTAAGATAAATCAATTTTTGAAATAACCTCATTATGAGGAAAGACATTTACCACTTTAGTGAATGTTATATATATTTATATTTATCTACTTGATATTTCTTAGGAGAAAAAACACATGTCTTCAGTGTATCTTTTAACCATATATCTATTAAAATCCATTCCAGAAATAGTTCTATAGGATGACACATAGGAACAGTACAATTCACTTCTATAAAAAATACAACACAAAGAATATTTTATTTTTTCAACATAGTGTCATGTATTGGTGGGTAGTGAAATGAAAAGAAAAAGAAAGTGAATTCCTCCAAAAGAGCATTTATAAAAGTTTCAAGAGTAATAAAAGACCACTGGCCAGAGGTATCATAAAATTCATCCAGTAATTATGACTAACAAGGAAAATCAGCAGATGGCTTAGAAGAAATCAATGGAAGTGACTGTAAAAAAATTTTATAATGTTGGTATATTTATTGTAGCTAATAAGGAAAATCATATAAAAAAGCATTTATTAAAATAAAGACAAAAAATATTCTATGCCACTGAGGACAAATTCAGGGCTGGTTTGTTAATGCTTATCAGTGCCCTAAGAGATGTGACTGATCAGTCATTGGACTCTGTTGCTGATCCTGGAATCTTTCTCAATACAACACAGAAAGCCACTATCAATCACTGAAAATAGGCAGTGAAACCTATTTGTCAAACCTGCTCTAAGTAATATTGTTTAAGATACTCAATCTGGAACCTTCCTCACAGGCAAATAGTACAGGAATAGGTACAACCTTCTAAGATACATGCTCAAGCATAGGTTGACACTCAAAAATTTGTGAATGCATGAAAATGCTTAACAAGGAAAATGGAAGAATAACATTAAAGCAGATAATGTTATGATTTGGTTAAGTGGGATAATTTTTATTTTTTTTTTTATTTAAAAAAATTTTTTTTTCAACGTTTATTTATTTTTGGGACAGAGAGAGACAGAGCATGAACGGGGGAGGGGCAGAGAGAGAGGGAGACACAGAATCGGAAACAGGCTCCAGGCTCTGAGCCATCAGCCCAGAGCCCGACGCGGGGCTCGAACTCACGGACCGCGAGATCGTGACCTGGCTGAAGTCGGACGCTTAACCGACTGCGCCACCCAGGCGCCCCTGGGATAATTTTTAAAGGCTAACTGCCATCTAAGACATAGAGCAGTTTTAATTCTGATGATAGAGGCACTTAAATAACTACAGTCATCCTATACAAATCAAAACCACAATAAGACACCACCTGACACGTGTCAGAATGGCTAACATTAACAACTCAGGCAACAACAGATGTTGGCGAGGATGTGGATAAAGAGGATCTCTTTGGCATTGCTGGTGGGAATGCAAACTGGTGCAGCCACTCTGGAAAACAATATGGAGGTTCCTCAAAAAATTAAAAATAGAACTACCCTACGACCCTACAATTGCACTACTAGGTGTCTATCCAAGGGATATAGGTGTGCTGTTTCGAAGGGACACATGAACCCCAATATTTATAGCAGCACTATTGATGTATATACATACATATAAATATATGTACATATACATACAATGGAGTATTACTTGGCAATGAAAAAGAATGAAATCTTGCCATTTGCAACTATGTGGATGGAACTAGAGGGGATTATGCTAAGCCAAATTAGTCAGAGAAAGACAAATATCATATGACTTCACTCATATAAGGATTTTAAGATACAAAACAGATGAACATAAGGGAAGGGAAGTAAAAGTAATATAAAAACAGGGAGGGGGACAAAACACAAGAGACTCTTAAATATGGAGAATAAACAGAGGGTTGCTGGAGGGGTTGTGGGAGGGGGGATGGGCTAAATGGGTAAGGGGCATTAAGCAATCTACTCCTGAAATCATTGTTACTCTATGCTAACTAACTTGGATGCAAATTAAAAAATTAATAAATCAGGGGCACCTGGGTGGCTCAGTCGGTTGAGCGTATGACTTCAGCTCAGGTCATGATCTTGCAGTTCAAGAGTTCAAGCCCCATGTCAGGCTCTGTGCTGACAGCTCAGAGCTCGGAGCCTGCTTCAGATTCTGTGTCTCCCTCTCTCTCTGCCCCATCCCCACTCATGTTCTGTCTCTCTCCATCTTAAAAAAACAAAAACTTAAAAATTTTTTTTTAAATAATAAATAAATAAATAATAAAGAGTGAAAAAAATACAGTCATCCATTTTCAAGAAAAGCAATCACTACAAAAGTAGCAAGAAATTAAAACAACAGTTCCCTCAACCACAATGCACCAGAAATTGAAGACTGCTACTGGTAACTAACTGACAATTAAGCAGTTTCAGTACTGTTTATTCATTAGAATTTAAAGCTATAGTCTAATGGCTTGAAAAAAATCTGAGACAAAATGAGTAACTACGGTCGAGAATTTGATACCTGAAGTAGCTTTAACACCTGAGCAACCAAAATAAGACTTTCTCTAAATGAAGAAGAAAATCCTTGCTACTTTCAACAAAAAACATTTTCTTCTTCCAATGAAATTAATGATAATGCAATTCTTGTCCAAAATCAAATGCTTTTTAAAAATATTTAAAAATACCTATTATAATGTGATTTGATCTATAGTCCTAGAAATACAAGGACAGTGGCTTAGTTTTAGTTGTCTTAATTTCCAGATATATAATATCTCTACTGAAATGTGTTTTAAAATGTATGCAATTGTTGAACTATATTGGAAACATAAGCCATAATTTTAGTTTTAGAATAAAATTGGGTATATAGGAGAATTTTTTGAAAAAATTAATCAGTTTGATAGAGTAGGCAGTTAGCTAGACACAAGCAGGGAGAGAGCAGGTAGTTTTCTGATTGTTCAGAAGGGCCAAAACCAAGTTTCAAACAGCCAGGAACCGCCCCCCCCCCCCCCCCACCGGGGGGCGGGGAGGGGAAACACATATCTTCCCTATAGCTGTTGCCCTACAGTAACCTATAGCTTCATGATAATACATTTACATTGTGGTTTTGACCCCCCTCCTTTCAGAGGGATGCTTCCATGACAGTTCATATAAGGATCATGTAAAACCAAAGACATCCCCTCCCAATCTGTAGGAGGAGACCCTTAGATGATAGGAGGCAATGCCATCAGAGACCACCCTCGCTATGACCCCTATAGCTTGCAAACATAAAAAGGAAAGACAACCTTGACCCCTGGTGCAGCTGCCACCTCTGGGCCTGCCCACTCTCCTACCTTTAGAGTGTACTTTTGCTTTAATTGCTATTAAACCCTTGCTTACTTGAGAGTCTGGCTATGAATTCTAGGCCAAACTCACAAACTGAAGCAGGGGGTGGGGGTAAGGGTGGGGAGCAGATGGGTCATGCCACTGACACAGTGAGATCAAATAAATATAAATTTTAGGTGAAGGTACCTTTGGTCTGCTATAATTATACATTATACAACTTCAGAACATTAAGCAAAGCCTGCATAATGAAACACATCAGAGAAAAATATAGTTCAATAATTGAACCAATTTAGAGAAAGTCCACACTAGTTCAATCTGACAATGAACTCTGTTCCATGTTCAACAGTATGATGTGCTGCTTCCAGTGAATAAAAACCACATCAATGCCCCACTTTATTTTGCTTAAATAGACTTAGCCGTACTTAGGATCTGACATGAATTCTCCAAGAGATGTTAAGTTGTATTGACATGTAGCAGTAAAGAACATTTTCGGCTACAAGCAACTAAAACCACGATCTATAAAAGCATTAAAACCAAGTCACTGCTCTTAATGTAATTAGGTAAAGTTTTCTAAAATCTACTTTGAAATAACTATTATGCTAATATCTTCTACCCTTGGCCAAATTCACTCTTATGAATTGTTGTTTTACTATTATGCTCTTCCACGGCTATAATTTATGAGTAATTTCTTTGCAAAATGAGAATAGGGAGCACAGGAAACAATCTTATTTGGCTCTAAGACTGTAGGTGATTATGTGACTAACTTGTGGCACATCTTATCACTAGTTCATTCATGATTATAATATAACAGATTTTAATCAGTAAGTAACTCATTGTCTAATTAGGTGTACTTACCTCAGGTAAGTATTTCTGTAAATTATATCAACAACTATCAAAGAAGGCTTTCACACAAAATATGAAAACCCACAAAATATGAAAATCAACAAGAAAATATGTAAGTTTTGTGAAAGAACTTCATGCTGTACTGCATTGCTGTAATGTCACTTTTCTAGCGTTCCATTTATAAAACTGGAAAATGTTTAAAAAAATATTCTCCTTACCTGTGTATACAGTTTTTACTCTCGAGATAGGACATACCAGAAACAGCATCTAATGAAAATTTCACTAACTGCTTGAGTTTTAGTTCATCCTTCTTCTTTCTCAGAAAGGAGAGGAAATCACCTCCTAGAAGAATTTAGAGATGAACAATGAGATAAAATCATGAGGTACTGCTTACGAGAGATACCCAGCAGAACAAAAAGCTTTACACATCTGGCCATGCTTTTTACCCATTTTGTTTGACATGAGCATAAAACAAAGTATGAAAAGAGCACATCTATCAGGTATCATAAACTTTCCTACATACAGTTTAAGCCCTTTAAATGCTTCACACTGTTTGTAATCCAGCATGCAATAATATTCAAACAAAATCATACAATTTCACTGTTGCCATTTCTCACCAATTTGCCCGGGTAAAATTTTCTGTGAAATTTTGTTTCCTCTGATACCAAATAAAAGATTGTAATTATTAGCAGTTTAAAATGTAAATGATACCAAATTAGTTATCAGATTCACTGACTCCTTATGATTATGAAGTCACTGATGGTAGAGGGGGAGGGGGGCAATGATTTTGATGATTGAACTGCTGAGCCAGATTGTAGTTTGCGCATCAGATGGATTTCAACAATGTCTTCGAGCAACTCTTTAAACCAGCATGATCCGGGGGCGCCTGGATGGCGCAGTCGGTTAAGCGTCCGACTTCAGCCAGGTCACGATCTCGCGGTCCTTGAGTTCGAGCCCCGCGTCAGGCTCTGGGCTGATGGCTTAGAGCCTGGAGCCTGTTTCCGATTCTGTGTCTCCCTCTCTCTCTGCCCCTCCCCCGTTCATGCTCTCTCTCTGTCCCAAAAAAATAAATAAAAACGTTGAAAAAAAAATTAAAAAAAATAAAATAAAAAAATAAACCAGCATGATCCAAAAGAAAAAAAACACGCAAGGGAGCCCGGGTGGCTCAGTCAGTTAAATGTCCAACTCTTGGTTTTAGCTCAAGTCATGACCTCACGGTTCGGTTCCTGAGTCTGAGCCCTGCGTTGGGGTCTGCACTGACAGTGTAGAGCCTGCTTGGGATTCTCTCTTTCCCTCTCTCTCTCTGCCCTTCCCCTGCTCATGCTCTCTCAAAATAAATAAATAAACTTTAAAAAAAGTTTTGAAAAAAAGAGAAATATAACACACAGTAATTTTCAATTTTCTGGTAGCTACATTTAGAAAGGTAACACTAACAACCAAACAGTGAAATCCATTTTAATAATGTATTTTTTCTTTAGTCCAATAAACCCAAAATATACTATATCAATATATATCATTAAAAAACTATAGTTTTTATTTTATATTTTATCATCCTAAGTCTTTAAAATATGTTGTTTATTTCACATTTCATGGGACATCTCAAATATTTCAAACATTTTTAAATTTTTCTAACTGAATCCTCCCCATTTTAAGGGGATTAGAATTAAACTAAATTCAAAATTCAGTATTTTTAGAAGCAATAGCCACATTTCAAAAGCTCAAGAGCCACCTATCGCCAGTGATCCTTAAACTGTGTATTCATTCTTCATATGGCATTAAAGATTATATGAAGGCCTGATTATCCTTCCTTGTTAATGTATAGTGTATTGCATTTTTAAAAGTTAAATATATTAGAAAGAAATTTCTCTAAAAACAATAATTTCCACTTTCTCTTTCTATTAGGCTCAGATTTTAAACCAGAATTTTGCAAGAGGGATTAGCATTTTAATTGCCATTTCCTAAACTTTTTAATCCTCTTCACCAGGGATCCAGGCTTCCTTAAATAGAAAAACTCTAGAGGTGAAGACTTAATGGCTTTTTCTTTAATGAGAGTACCTGGAAAATAAACACTTGCCTAACTCTACTTATAATGTATGCTGTGTTTCTCTAACTTCTTTTATTCACACATCAAGTGTTACACAAATTTAGGTGGGCCCTTTACAAAATCAATAGCTATATGCTTAAAAATAATCTTAACAGTGTCAGATAATTTAGTTTGTTCTGTTCTTCTAAAGAGAATATCAAATGTATTAAATTACTAGGAAGATTATTGAAATAGTCTCTATCAAGCTTAACTTAATTTTTTGAGCAACAGAAAGCAACAGTAGACATCAAAATTAAGCACTAATTTCTCAACTTTAATAGGTATACCAATTAAGTGGATGTGAAATCAATTTTTAGCTCAAGTTATTACTTGGACCAATATTTACATATATTAATTCTTTTGTTAGATGTATGTTGGCCTATTTTAGAAAAAGTGCAGACTTCTGCTCTTGAAACCATATAGCATTTTGTTTAAGCTTTGGAATAGCTTCCCAATGAAAAGAGCTTTTCTGGAACGTGATTTAAAGCAGCATATGACATAACCCCAGTATTCTGTGGAATCCTACTATTTCTTTCCAAAGTTCGCTCATATTCAGCACTTTTCCATCTGCCTCCTGTTCTTTTAAAATCTACCCCTTCAGTGAACCTCCTTTACCCACTAACCCCTGCCTCAAACTGTAAATCCTGTGAAGAGAATTGTGCCTCTGTTGCCCAATATTATAATTTCAGAGCCTACCACATCATGTCTGGCATGTAATAATACCTCAATAAACATTTCTTGAATGAACAAGTAAACAATGTGTACGTATCCCTTCTTGCAGCTTCTAGGCTTCCCAGGAAGACAATCTTTTTTCATTAATTTTAACATTTCTTCTATAGTACTACCTCTCCAATGGTGAGAACTGTACTTTTTAAGTACTTGTTAAATGTTAAAATAATGTTTAGAAAGGGATAATACCACATTTTTTATCAATGGCACCGGATGGATGCTGTAAAATTCTTTAAATTCCAACAATAAAACTTAGTGCTTTAAGACTGAGCTCATCTTGATAGACACTTCATAACACTAATGCCTTAAAAATTGCATCATTTAAAAAAAATGATTTGCAAAAAGACAATCAGTCCTTGGTACATAAAACTGTAAAACAATAAATGCATTATATAATAAAGAAATGACAACACTTAAATAGCATTCCAAGTTGCCTGAAAAGTGATGCCAAGTCAATAAAGGTAAAGTACTAGAAAGCACAGTGACATACAGCTCTTTCCCAATGCTGTGACACAGCCAAAGATACAGACAAAGGACTGTCTGATTGCCTCTTAGTTAATCCAGCAATATTTCTTTCTGCCTTAGAGAAATGTCTTGCCTAAAATCATTAAATCATTAAAGTAAATTTTAAATTTATTTCCAGTTTCTAGTTATTCAAGACACAGAATGATCTTAAGTAAAGAAGGAAAACCACCATTCCGCAGCCCTCGTCAGCTTCTTGCAGGTCACTGCACAGAAGCCAAGCCTTCAATAAAAATTAAGTAATTGTGATTCAGCACTGAAAGCCTGAGCCTTGGGCAAGTGTTAGCATTAAGAACCCTGAAGCAAGAAGTCAACTCCCCAGGGGATAGAGTATGAGATTAAAGGTAGGATACCCAGGAAATAATTCAGACAGAGCCAGAAATGTTCCCTTAGGCACAATACTTGATGACTACCGTTAAGTGAAGAAGAACTAGAGGGTGACATCAGATGATAGAATTTTCAGTATTCACTGTCAGTTACTGTAGAAGATAGTGTCTGTTTCTTTGAATTCATTCTCCTATAATTTTCATTAAGGGCCAAGTTAAAGAACCTCTCTTAGAATTTGTGATATATGTAATAATCATGTATGTGGTACAGATATTTATATGTGTATGCATGTATATATATGTAGATGTATATGTACGTGTGTTTGCATATATGCATAGAGCATAGAGTACCATACCTGACCACTGCAATAAGGATCTTGGTGTTCAAAGCAGGCAAAACAAGATATTAACGCCCCTTTGTAAATCTGTCGTAAAAGGATTATTTCTATGTAGGTATATTGCACATTAAATGAAGATAGGATGGATTATTTTCTAAAATTTTCCACCAGTGATAAATTCTAAGACAATACTTAATATGTTTTTATAGCCAACTTTTGGGTTACTGGGGAGAGAGCATGACATCATGAAAAGAACCTGGATATTGAAGTCAGACTGACCTAGGTCTGATTAACTAGGAGGCCTTGGGGAAGTTGTTTTTCTAAGCTTCTTTAAAACAAGGATTAAGTGCACTTATTTCTCAAGATGGTTTTGAAGACTAAAATGTATCTAAAACATGAAGCCCATGCCTAGAACACCATATTATAGTACTACAACTTCTTATTTTTGCTCAAGCTATTTTATATCTCAAGAAAGAAAGAGATGTAGTAGGGACTGGTTGTTTGTCATATATGTGTTTTCCCTTACCTCACTTTCCTGCCCTTCTCCCATTTTGGAAAGTATTCACCTCACCCTCAACATTAAAGATGGTCCTAGAGTGGCTTCACCCAATCCATGAAGCCCATTCCCTTGCCCAAGTGACTGGTTCAGGGATAGACACATGGCTTAATTTGGGCCACTGAGATACAAGGAAATGCTTAAGGGTTGGGGGTGGGCTGGGAATAAAACTGGAAGCATATAAGAGCATGTAGTACCATGGCGACTGGCAGACTAGGGGTGGGTGAAGCAATCATCATGAAAACCAGAAAAAAGTTAAGGTAAGAGAATAGTTTTTGGTGACATATTTGAGCCACTGGATCAAACAATGCCTGAACAGTGACTTCCCTCTAGATTTTTCAATTAAGTGAACTAATAAAATCTCCCTAATTTGTAATGTATCTCTGTACTACCAACTAAAAGATTCCTGATGGATGAAATAACACCCGTATTGGAAGATTATTGAGAATTTAAAAAGGTAATGTATGTTAAATATATGGAACAAGTAGGCAACAATAAATAGCAGTGCTTATTACTGCTTGCAGCCAATTTTTAGGAGGATAGAGGGCTATTCTTTTCAATAGAACTTTCTCAAAAGAATTCTTACTCTATGCTGGGAAAATTTGATCACATCTATTCTTTCATATTCATGGGACTGGGAAGAACTAATCACATTAAACAAACTCAGAGATGATTACATAAAGAAGAACACTAATTTATTTATCAATTTGTCATTAGAGAAAAGGGACCATCAGGGCTAAACCACTAATGACTTCTTGTCATTGAATTGTGTAGAGATCTTAATTTATCATCAAATAACTTCAAAGTCTGTTAAATTAAGAGATATCAGTCCCTAGTGATATATAAAATATATAATTCATTACTCTTGCTTTTTAGGATATAAATTTATTCCTGAGAAGTTTGGTTTAATTATGTTCACTTATAAATTTAAATAGGATAATAAAGCAACTATTACATTATAGAGAGCTGTTTTGGGGGACCCATTTATGTCATCGTTCAGAGTTTTTATTAAAAAATAATAAACTTTTAGGGGCGCCTGGGTGGCGCAGTCGGTTAAGCGTCCGACTTCAGCCAGGTCACGATCTCGCACTCCGTGAGTTCGAGCCCCGCGTCAGGCTCTGGGCTGATGGCTCGGAGCCTGGAGCCTGTTTCCGATTCTGTGTCTCCCTCTCTCTCTGCCCCTCCCCCGTTCATGCTCTGTCTCTCTCTGTCCCAAAAATAAATAAAAACATTGAAAAAAAATTAAAAAAAAAATAATAAACTTTTTTCTCTTTAGCCTGTAGTGATGAAAGTTATGGCTGTTAGCTGGACCATCAAAAATAAGAGGAAAAATACGTATGACAATCACAAACAATGAATGCTGATGCAGCCTGTTTTCTATGAAATACAGAACAGATTTTATATAATAGGAGAGAAGCCAAAACAAGTCCTTGAAGAAGAAAGCATCAACACAAACACCAAAGCAGAGGATAATGACTGCTGCATGTAGGGTATACTCAGGAAGAGATGGACAGGACAGAAAGATATTAGCCAGGAGAATGCTCTATTTGTCAGTTGAGGTGATGAGGGCTTATTATATTAAGAACTATCCAAATAAAGACTAAAGCATTAGATCTGAAAAGACTCTGTAAAAAAACTATAAATGGGTCTGTGAAGATGAGGAAAACACTGAATAACTGAAAATGACTACAAGAATATACTGGCTTTCTTAATTCCATTTTCTTTTTAAAGCAGCACTTTCGGAATAGCTTGCTACCTAAGTAACATAATTCAGCTAGGCCAAAAGCAGAGCTGAGTGTATGGTTTTCCCAGTCTGGGTTAATACATGACATTAGTCTTTTCCGACAAAGTTCCTTAATAGCCATATTCTGCTAACACTGCAGAATAGTGGGAACCTTTTGCATTTCTCCTCTGCAGATGCTCTTTGAGAACATAACTCAATAGCAATCATGATAACAGATCTATGAAATAAAGGAGTCCATTTCACAGTATGTTTAACTTGCTGGTTCAAAAGACACCAGCTATAATCTTGCCAGACTTTATGGAAATTGCCACAACAGATGCCAGAGTCAACTTTCACAAACTCTCAGGATGTCAGTACTAGAAGGCACTTGGGAGATAATCAGCTTTTTCATATCATGGAGGAGGAAACTGAATTTACCTTTTATTTTTATGGTGGTGATTTTGGTGATATTATTGATATTCTATGGCCAGTGTTTGCAAACCATGTCTGGAGGCCAAAACCAGCCTCTGGCCTATTTTTCTAAATAAAGCTTTAGTGGGAAACTACCACATTCATTCCTTTACATATTGTCTATAGATGCTTTCATGCTATGACAGCAGAGTTGCAATAGCAACTGTATGGCCCTCAAAGCCTAAACATTTTATTATCTGGCCTTTTACAGGGAAAGTTTGTCAACTCTTATTTTAAGATATTTATTGCTGAGTATTTCATACAGCTTTAGTCCCCTTCATTTAAATGATTCCTATGGTTGCTTTGTCTACTTTCAACCAAGATTTTAATCTTCACTACGTGTTTATTGCAACAGAGCTCAATAGTGACATGGTTTTTATTATGAAATTTATTGTCAGATTGGTTTTTATACAACATCCAGTGCTCATCCCAACAGGTGCCCTCCTCAATGCCCATCACCCACTTTCCCCTCCCTCCCACCCCCGATCAACAATCAGTTTATTCTCAGTTTTTAAGAGAAGAGTGACATGGTTTATTGCTCAATGAGAAAGCTAGAAAGGTAGATTCACCAACTCATTTTATTCCTAAGGCTTATGAACATATTCACACATGCAAAAATACATATGATGAGATGGTAAATCCCCTGTCACTCTCCCATCCACACTACACTGTCTGCCACCAAGGCAAAGAAGTTCCACTGTCTTGTCTCTCTCCTTACTTCATGTTAAACTACTCACTTCTCCATTTTGTGTCTTTGTAGGTCTCTCAAAGCTGTCTTTTATATAAAGTATAAAGGCAAGGATGGACAGAAAAATCAGGTATAGAAGAAGTTAGCTCGAAAGCCTCCTGGAACACCCTTTAAATATTTAGATGCTAGGATGGCAGTTAAAAAAAAAATCAATGGAATGCTTGTTTTGATGTTCCTATCTGCTACAGGAAACCTTCAGAGAAAAAAATGAAGGCATCAATTCAAGCTTCCTTAGATTTTAAAGAGATGTAGGATAAAAAGACCTATGCAAAAAACATATTTCAATTTGATAAGCAAAAAATATTTATAAAAGCTAAATATATTGTTAGAAATTGATATTATCGTAGGCTAGGTATTTTAGGGACATTGAGGTCTCCAAATCAGTGATGTCAATGACTACTTTGTTAAGACCTTTTACATAATATTATTTGAAATACTTAGAAATGTGTACTTATATGTTCATATAAATATTACTCATAGAATTTAACTTATGCAAAGGTTTTGATCAAAAATACATTCAAAAGTTGTGAAAATTTCTATCAGATTACAAAAATAATACTTCAAAAGAACACATTGCAGCAAAGAACTGGAAATGTCAGTGTTTGGAAAAAAAACCAGAACAAAGAAGAGTCTCTTTTTTCATGTTTTAAAAACACATACCACAAATTTGTTTGCTTAACAATATTAAGTGTAGAAAATTGTTAACTATATGCACATTGTTAATAACAGATCTCTAGAACTTTTTCATCTTGCATAACTGAAACTCTTTACTCACTAACTTCCCATTTCCCACTCCCAGCAGCCCCTGGCAATCACTATTCTACTTTCTGTTTCTAGGAGTTTGATTACTTTACTTACTCATTTATTAAGTTTTTAAATGTTTATTTTTGAGAGAGGGAGAGAGGGGGGGGGGAGAGAGGGAGAGAGAGAGAGAGAGAGAGAGAGAGAGAGAGAGAGACAGACACCCAAGCAGGCTCTGCACTGTCAGCACAGAGCCCGATGTGGGGCTCAAACTCATGAACCACAGATCATGGCTTGAACCGAAGTTGGATGCTTAACCTACTGAGCCACCCAGGCATCCCTAGGAGTTTTATTACTTTGAAAACCTAACATAAGTGGAATTATACAGTATTTGTCTTTTTGGGTTGACTTATTTCACTTAGTTTAATGTCTTCAAATTTCATCCATGTTGCAGAATATGACAGCATTTCCTTCTTCTTTGAGGCTGAAAAACATATATATATATATATATATATATATATATATATATATATATAGCACATATTTTTAATCCATTCATCCACTGGTGGACATGTAAGCTATTGTGATAATGCTATAATGAACATGGGTGTGCATATCTCTTTAAGATACTATTTTCAATTCTTTCAGATATATACATAGAAGTTGAATTGCTGGGTCACATTGGAGTTCTCTTTTTAATTTTTGAAGACTTTCCATACTGTTTTCTACAGTGGCTACACCAGATTATAACCACAACAACAGTGCACAAGTATTCCAAATTCTCCACATGCTTGCCAACATTTGTTATTTTCCAGATAATTAGTGGCTCTCTTAATGGGTGTGAGGTAATAGCTCCTGTTTGCATTTCCTTGATGATTAGTGATATTGAGCATCTTTTCCTATGCTTGTCGGCCATTTGAGTATTTGTCTGTTTAAGTCCTTTGCTTATTTTTCCATTGAGATACTTGGGTTTTTGCTACTGACTTGTAGGAATTTTTTTTTTTTTAATTTTTTTTTTCCAACGTTTATTTATTTTTGGGACAGAGAGAGACAGAGCATGAACGGGGGAAGGGCAGAGAGAGAGGGAGACACAGAATCGGAAACAGGCTCCAGGCTCTGAGCCATCAGCCCAGAGCGTGACGCGGGGCTCGAACTCCCGGACCGCGAGATCGTGACCTGGCTGAAGTCGGCCGCTTAACCGACTGCGCCACCCAGGCGCCCCAGGAATTTTTAATATATACTGGATACTAGCCGCTTATCTGATATACAGTTTGCAAATTTCTTTCCCATTCTGTAGGTTAACGACACTCTGTTGACTGTTTCCTTTGCTGTGCACAAATTTTTAAGCTCGATATAGACCCATTTTTCTATTTCTGTTTTTGCCTGTGCTTTCGGTGTCATATCCAAGAAATTGTTGTTCATTCTGACGTCAAGAAGCCTTTCCTGATAATTTTTTTCTAGGAGTTTTATATTTTCATGTCTTATATATTAAGATCCTTAATCCATTTTGAGTTAGTTTTTTGTATGGTGTAAGATAAGGGTCCATCTTTATTCTAGTGCCTGTGTATATCCAGTACTTCCAACACCATTTACTATTCATTTACCACATAGATACCAAACAATTCACTGGGGAAAGGAAATTCTTGTAAAGAACTGGTAGTGAAAGAACTAGATAACTGCATGGGAAAAAAGAAATTCAATCTCTACCTCATATCATATACAAAATTAATTCAAAGTACTTTTAGAACTAAAGTACAAAGCTACTAAAGGTAAATGTAGAAAAATATCTTTGTGATCTTGATAGAGGAGAAGATTTCTTTGGACTCAAAAGCAGTAACCATAAAAGAAAAAAAAAGAAAAAGAAAGCAAATTAAAGTGGACTTCATCCAATTTAAAATAAAACAAAACCTTTGCTCATTAAAAGACATTATAAAAGTGAATAGGTAATAGGTAAGCCATAGAATTGGCTTTTTCTTTAAGTTAAAAAAACATAATTGTGGTAAAAATGACAACCAAATTTAGCAACTTTACTATCTAGGTATACAGTTCAGAACGGTTAAGTATATCCACTTTTTTGTGCAACAGATCTCCCATGCTTTCAAAACTGGCTTTTATCCAGGTTATATAAAGAACTCCTGCAATTTAGTAACAAAAGATAAACAACACAATAAAAACGGGCAAGACTAACATCAAAAGAAAGATATAGGGGTGGCTAATAAGCACATGCCAAGAGTTCAATGTCATTTATTATTAGGATATGCAAATAGAAACCACTATAAGGTATCACCTCACACATATTACATTGGCTTTAAATCCAATGAAATAAAAAGACAATTAAAAAGACTGACAACACCACATGCTAACAAACTTGTAGAATAACTGAAGCTCTCCTATAGTGTTGGCAGATGTGTAAAATGCTATAACCACTTGGGAAAACTGACAGTTTATAATAAAATTAAACTTACATCTACAGAATGAACTAGAAATTAATTCTACTACTGTGTATTTACCAAGAAGAAATGAAAACATATGGCTATAAGAAGACGTGTACAAATGTATTTATGGCACTGTCATTCAAACAGCCCCAAACTGGAAAAAAAAAAATCTCTAAATATCTGCATATTTATGCAGCGGAATGCTACTGAGAAGTAAAAAGGAATGTATTCTGATGTATGCAATACTATAAATGAAAAAAAAGATTCCAGGTAAATCGTGTGCCTAAATGTAAGATAAAACAAAAAAAAACTTCTAGAAAAAAACACAGGTAAATAAGACCATAGGGATAGGACACATAAAGCTATACTCAAAAAGGAAAAAAGTGGATAAATTCCATTGCATTAAAACTTGGAAATTCTGGGGATGCCTTGGGTGGCTCAGTGAGTTAAGTATCCAACTCTTGATTTCAGCTTAGGTCATGATCTCATGGTTTTTGGGTTTGAGCCCCATGTCAGACTCTGCACTTTGTGGAGACGGATTAGGATTCTCTCTCCCCCCTCTTCTCTGCCCCTCCCCTACTCATGTACTCTCTCTCTCAAAATAAATAAATTAATTTTAATAATAATTTTTAAAAGGTTGTTTTAAAAAAAACACACTTGGAACTTCTGTTCATCCAAAACATCATTAAGGTGGTGAAAAAGTAAACCATACTGTAAAAGAAGATGTTTATAATGTAATGAACAAAGTAACTGTATGTAGATACATAAAAAATTCCTACAAACTAATATGAAAAAGACAAGCCAAGAGAATAGGAGCAAAAGTCTTCAACAAGGCATTTCATGAAAAAGCCTATACAAAGGGCCAAGAAGTATATGCTAATATGTTCAATGTAATTAGTCATTAAAAAAGCTAATTAAAACCACAATATCTTAGTGCTTTGTATCTACCAGAATAGCTACAGTTAAAAAGCCCAATCATACCTCATTTTGGCAAGGATGTAGAGAAACTGAGACTCTCACATACTGTTAGTGGGGATGTAAATTGTAGCCAACACGGGACCCTTTTTGGCACTTTCTACTAATGCTAAACATGTATACACGGTAACCCAGCGGTTTAACTCCAGATAGATATATCCAACAGACATGTGCACCAAAAAACATACATAAGAATATTCAAAGCAACATTATTCATAGTAGCCCCAAACTGGAAGCAATACAAATGTCCATAAATGGTTGAACAGAAAAATAAGTTGTGTTGTATTCGTACAATAGAATAACCTATAGCAATGAAATTAATGCACTCCTGCAACCAAAATATGGATGAATCTCATTAACACAATGCTGAAGAGATATCTAGACCAAAAGAATATGTAAGGTTTGATTCCATTTATGCCAAGTTCAAAAACATGCAAGGTTAATCTATTCTGTAAGTCTGGAAAATGGTGTGTATTCTTTGTGATAATTTGAGCCATATACTTATGATTAGTGTACTCTTCTCTATGTATTACGCTTTCTTGGTTCTAGGATTTTAACCCTACTTACAAGCTAGTAAGTTAGAGCCTGTTATTTCTTCATGGGTCAGAGACGAAGGACTTTATTATTCACGGCCCAACATGGGGGTGTTATGGGTAAGTCCAGACGGGATGCCTGTACACACAGTCGAATGTGTTACAGGAAAGGAACTTCTAGTTTGGGAAAGCTTCCACTAGACACCAGACAGTAAGCAAGCCTGCTCTTTGTCTCAGAAGGAGACATTACCTCATCCCTCAGTGTTGCTCACTACAAACACATCCCTGAGAAATGACGCAGGTAGAGATCAGTCAGATCTTGGCATACCCAGTAAGACAAACAGGAATACAAGAGATCAATGGAAGAGTATCTCTCAAAATACTTTAACAGAAAGCTTACTAGATTTTTTTATACTATAAAAAATTCATTAGAGGAAGGCCATAAATATAATACAATATGGTTTCAGCAAGCCATTTGACCCATCATTACAATCCTGTGGTTAAAATGGAGATGAGGTGAGCTGGGAAGTATTATGGTTAAGTGGATTTGTAGGCTGAACAATGATACTCCTGGAATCTGGATTTAAGGATTGGTGGAGATCTGTGAAAAAGTTATCAGGGGTATGGATAGCTTGGAATTGCAGGCTTAAACCTTTTTGTCCCACTATTTTTATTAATAATTTGGATGAAGACATAAAAGGCATGCTACATACAGTACAAAAAATGTAAGTGAAAATGTTCTGATATCCTGAAAGAAACATTTAAGGTGATATCAAAGCTGTTTGCAAATATGTGAAGAGCCTTTTTATGTAATGGGAAGTTGGTTATTTTCTGTATAATTTCAGGTTTCAAGTAAGGTTTTGTTTTTAAGTATGCTAGGATACCATGTCTAAACTATTTCTTCAAAAACACTAAGAGAAATCCCCATGTATGGGTTCACTCTATCTTTCTAACTTCAAATATTTGCTTCAGGAGAATTTAAGTCCTGCTTTTGCTTAGAAGAGAAAGCTATGTTATTTTAGCACTCAGAATAGAAAAGTACAAAATGATGCATTTGATATATTTTCACAAAGAGGAATAGTCAATGATAAAAAGATG
Source organism: Puma concolor (assembly GCF_028749965.1). Lineage (NCBI taxonomy): Eukaryota > Metazoa > Chordata > Mammalia > Carnivora > Felidae > Puma > Puma concolor. The sequence goes on from NC_141667.1 coordinate 71,095,943, forward strand.
ACTTTCCATATTGGATAAAAAAAATTAGAGATATTAAAATTTCCTAGAATGGATTTCTAGCAATTAAATCCTTAACTTGATCTATCTTAGGCAAATATACTAAGACTTCTGACATTCTTTAAATTTTTTTTTTAATGTTTCATTTTATTTTTTGAGAGACAGAGTATGAGCAGGGGAGGGGCAGAGAGAGAGGGAGACACAGAATCCAAAGCAGGCTCCAGGTTCTGAGCTGTCAGCAAAGAGCCTGACGAGCGGCTCGAACACATGAAAGGAAGATCATGACCTGAGCTGAAGTCGGACGCTCAACTGAATGAGCCACCCAGGCGCCCCAAAACTGTTGACATTCTAAGAGAGAATAACAAATATAGTTATTTGGCAATATCTTACTACAAGTAGTACTTAGCCCACAAACACTGGGATTTCAATGAGGATCAGGAAAAATACACCCCTTCCCTAAGAAGTAAAACCCTTGGTGGAGGAGTTTGGTATTAAAAGCATCTTGCACGTATTTAATAGTTTATGACTATATGCCATCATAGTATTATCTCAGTGAACCCTCTTAATAATACTTTAAGTATGAATTGACTTTCCTAATATACTACCAAGAGGCAATGCTGGGTCTCAAATCCATGTATTTTGTCTATAGTTGAGAATTCTCTTGGCTACAGCAGCTTTCCAAGTATAGATCAGAGACTATGTCCTGAAAGGACAAGCATTTGTCATGTATCAAGTGGGGCACATATGACAGTGAGGAACACAAGAATCTTCCATATGAGAGGGAGTCATGGGGGGTTCCTGGCAGGCCACACAGTGTGCAGCCTCTCAAGTGACAGTTAAGCTTATCTGCTGGCCATCTCACAGAAAATCTCTTGTGATACATTAGGCAGAGGCAAAGAGTTCTTCTAGAAAGGATACAAAAAGAAAAATATTCAAAGAATTTGAGAGTAGAACCTCAAAGAATTTGAGAGTAGAAAAATATTCAAAGAATATATACAGAATTATATAGAATTTGTAGAATTTCATAAAATTCTAGGTAACTTGCTGAAGGCCTACTAACAATAAAAACAGATTTTCTATCTTCTGGTTGTTCTCAATCAAATAAGAAAGATGGGTATTTCAGAAATAAACTATAGTAAGTAAAATAATAGTGAAACAATTGCTAACTATATGCATTAGTAGTACTTTGTAATGGTTCATAAACATGTATTGAAATGTGCCTTGTAGGTCTGGACAAGAATTCAGAAGGTAGGTAAGGCTTTGAAGGATGGAGCAGGATGTAATTAGAGGAAAACAAATAAAGAACACCTGTACTTATTTTTAAAGGAATAGATATAAATTAAAAGAAAGAGTTCTTGAGAAGTAAACATTCATAGAACCAAGACTCAAATTTCTGTTTATATTTGTTTGTATTTTTATCTTGCTGAAATTTTTGTGCTAAATTAGCACTACCACTGATGAATACTCAAGTTTTCTCCTACTTCACTGCTTAGGAAGAAAAGCTATCTCAGGTGCAATGTATTACTGAAAACAGATTTTTCTTTAAACTTTACTTAGGATATGAAATAAACATTCATGCCTTATTTGGAGTTTTTCTGGTAGAATGATAAGTCTGTGCTAGAAACAATTATGATCTTCTGGAAGCACAAGAATGTTTGAGTATCAACCAATATTCCTCCTAATTCAGATCATAAGGAAGAGGCTCCCAATTACACTGAATGTTCTTAAAACTAAGTGGGGGAAAAGATACACTAAAGTAATTTAGTCTTAAATATTTTCCTTAGGACAACTACTTTCAGGAAAGAGATAATAAGCATGCATGCAGTACAATTCTAGCAATCTAAGGGAAAAAAAGTTTTTATGTTTTTAAGATTTACTTTAATGGGGTTTCACTATATAAATTTGCAGAAGGCCTTCTCATCCCAACTTGGTCAGTAATTAGTTGTAGGAAGTTAGGTAGAGCACTCAATTTCTCTGGATTTCATCCATTACATGGAGAAGTTGGGCTAGAACGACCACTAAGGTTGAATACAGACCCAGAAGCTCAGTCCAGTAGAAAGTAGAAATGTGGTGATTACTTAGGCACCATTTCTGGGTTCCCAGTCATAATATGCTCTACTTTGGACACTTCACATGCAGTCTGTTTTTATTAACTGCAGGAGTTCTCCATTCTTACTACCCAATAACATCTCTCCCTGAGGACTGTAGCTCTGTTATCTGTATGATCTGGTGGTAAAACTGGAGCTCTTCTTCTATTCTCCTCCATTCCCAACTCCCCTCTACCTGACAATCAGTGCTATCATTTCTCTGATATCTGATTCAAGCAATCTGAGAATAATGATGTGTTTACTAACATATTTCATCCTGCCTGTCCAGTTTTACAATCCTCTTCGGTGCCTCTGCCATTAAGCCTTTACCATTAACTGCTTTAGGTCAAACTCTTAATTATTCACTTCTGGACTGGTAAAAACTTTCTTTTTAGATGTCAAACTCTGGCAAGAAAATGGAATAATCTTGCCTTATAGTTTACCAGCTAATTCACTCCTATTATTCAGACTTAAAATCCTTGAGCATCATCCTTCCTCTTCCAACAAAAGATAGCTTTTACCAATATCATCAACTCAAAATGGGTAATACATCTTCTTTCCCTTCACAACACATGTAACTGTATTTTACAAACAGTAAACATTTCATTAACTGCTTATATAGATTTGTTGATTAAGTTATTATCCATGTCACCTTTCACAACAGTATTCCAGGTCCTCCATCATCAATTCCCAGGAGTCACAGCCTGGTAGGTAAGTCATTTCATACAAGACTATGTGCAAATACGCAGTTAAAACAGGTGTCAGTAAAATGATAGGTTAAAGGCTAGAGAGACACCATCAAAAGAATTTGGATTACACAGGCATTCAAATTATTGTCAGTCAATTCTTACTGGGATTATTTTCATTTTATGACATGAATATAAGCTTAATGAGTAAGCAGACAGAAAAATGCCTTGTGTAAGCAGTATCTTCCTTTAACCCTATTACACTTTCTCATTGTACCTAAAAAAAAAAAAAAAAAGCCCAAATGGATTTATTTTTAAAAAGTCATCATTAAATTAAAAAAACTTACTGTCTTTAATGTAGACCATAGTGAGGTAACAATTCACTCAAACAATGTGGGAAGACTGACAAAAGGAAATGAATCCTTTAAAGTAATTTCCACATTGCCAGAAAGGATTCCAAGAGCATGTTAGCATTCAGTCTAGAATTGAGGTCAGGATGAGAAAGAGAGCTGTAGAGCTGCCCATGGCTCAGCTACAGTATCTGCCAGCACAATGCAGGGCAGTTTGCATGGGGGAAAGGCACCCTAAAAATTTGCAGGATCTAATCTGACATGACACCACCCTGAATACATTTATTTGATATAACTCTAACCTTTTCTGGGCATCATTTTCCTGCCTGGCTCCAGTGCTTCAAGCCAGAATCTTTCATAGGGGTTCTAGTATCTACATTGATCAGTCTTCCTTCTACAACCAGGACACTGTTTATCTGACTTTCAACTGTACACAAAAATATTTTAGGGGCTCCTGGGTGGCTCAGTTGGTTGAGCATCCAACTCTTGACATTGGCTCAGATTGTGATCCCAAGGTCATGGGATCAAGCCCAGCATCATGCTCATCACTGAGCCTGGAGCCTGCTTAAGATTCTCTCTCTCTCTCTCTCTCTCTCTCTCTCTGCCTCTCTCCCCAATTCATTTGTGCTCTCTCTCTAAAACAAAAAGTTAAAAAAAATTATTTCCAAATCCAATTTATAATTATCTTCTCTTGTGGATTAAATAAGTTATGTAAGAATCAATTCTGACACTATTCAAATATTAGAAAATAATGTGGATCTTCCACACATATTTGTTGGTGGCAAAATTTTCCAGATATAAGCTCCTAGAGGTCAACTCCTAGAAGGTAAAGAGATTATGATCTTTTATATTCCTAGTGTTTAACTATGTCCATCATGTAAGAGTGAACTGGTAAATATTTACTGAATATATAACGAGTTTCTACAACAGTTATCTACTTTACTTTTTTTTTTAATTTTTATTTATTTATTTTTTTTAACACTTATTTATTTTTGAGAGACAGAGACAGAGGCAAAGAGAGAAGGAGACATAAAATCTAAAGCAGGATCCAGGCTCTGAGCTGTCAGCACAGAGCCTGACATAGGGTTCGAACTCGTGAATCTCAAGATCATGACCTGAGTCAAAGTCAGACACTTTACTGACTGAGCCACCCAGGTGCCCCACAGTTGTCTACTTTAAAGCAGTTTATCACCTTCTTATTCTCATGCTTAGATGATGTGAAAGAAAGAAAACAGGTAAAAAGCCCCAATTAGAGGTACATTCCCTATTCCTGAGGGAAGTGCAAGACAAAAGGACATCAGCGTGAGTAGGCTCAATTCTCCAGACTTATTCATACATGAGAAAAAAAGAAGCTGGAAATCAGACAATGACTACTCTTTTTAAGACAGATGTAGAGAAATTACTCAGAGATGGGAATCTATAAGTAATCAACATTAAGTTAGTCATGCAGATTTGAATCACTTCTTAACAGTGAAGAGTAGGGGGAAAAAAGTTCTGATTATTAATGAACTAATAAACCACCAGGAACTGCACAAGTATTAGTTAAGATTACTAATACTGTGATAGTTTGTAGATTCCGTGGACATATACTTGAGCCTTAATTGCTCTGTGATATGGGGTGAAGAAGGAGGTCAGTAGTAGTATATGTCTAAATTTTCTCCTTTTGTATTCTTATACTGTAGATATTCCTCACATGGCTGTTGGTCCACTATGAAATAGTCTCAGACACTTTTTGGACTTGCCTTGGACTTTTACAACTCCTTGGGGGTACTGGTAATAGTTAATACTATACTGGCTGATTTATTTCAGAAACTCTTTTGAATTAGAAGTTTACACTAATGACCTTTATGATCCATAACTTCCTCCTCTATAAAATAGAAATTGTAGTAATACTTAAGTACTATATAGGGTAAAATAGATTATTTATGATTATAAAAAACTAATCAGATAATAAGTTTGGAAATCTTATGTAAAATAAAGCCCTTCTATTTGTCAAATTCAAAAAAGTTTCTTTTTAAGCCACAATAATAATGGTAGCTGTGTGATATCCATTCCTTTGCCATTACTATTTATTTCTGTTTGTGTGGTTGTTAGTGACCAAAATGTTATGCCTAGTGGTGACTGGACACAGAGGAAGGAAAGTCAAATAAGTAGATTAATGACAAGGCAGTGAAACTAGATGGAAGGCAAAGTAATACGAGTAATAAAAATGAACTCTTGGGAGGTCCAGAAAAGGCCAGGAAACCAGGAGTTTCACCCTGATGGATGGCCCAGAGTAAGTGGTCTGCTTCAATTAGGTTAAAGGACAGAGTTTCCAAAAGTTCTTAAAATGTAAATGGTCCATAATAAATCAATACTCTTTTTAAATGAGTTGTAAAGGGAAAGACTATTGTTGAAAAATTAAATTCTGAAGTAATTCCCAATAATAAGACATGTATATAATTTCTAAAAAATATTCTGAATGCCATAATTATTGATGTCATAAAATACATTAAGTTAAAGTACTTTTTTTTAAAAAAAGGCTTTCTGGTTAAACAGCCAAACTAGAATAGATTTTGAAGTTAATTTATATAGTAAGGACAATTCAAAATGGTGTGAAAATCCAACAAAATTTCATTACAAGTGATCTTGTACACTAAATACAATTTCTTTGTGACACCTGACTCTCTGATAGGGTGACTCACAAACCTGTTTTTTCCCCACTAGGTTTCAACTTCTTTTACTTTACCACTATTGTTAAAATCTCACACTATGTAGCTTCATTCTTGTTTTCAAGAAGGTAATTGATATTAAAAGGCAAATGAGGTACCTGATATTAAGTAAAGTGCATAAAAGGCAGCATATTTAAGAGATGTGAAGGATCATTCACCATGATCAAATGGGATTTATACTCGGGATGCAAGGATGGTTCAACATATGCAAATCAATCAATGTGATACATTACATTAATAGAATGATAAAAAATTATATGATAAATGCAGAAAAAGCATTATAAAACTTAATATCCATTTATGATAAAAAAAAAAAAAACTCTGTCAACAAGGTGGGTATAGAGGAAATGTATCTCAACATAATAAAGGCCATATATGACAAGCCCATAGCTAGTATCATACTCAATGGTGAAAAACAGAAAGTTTTTCCTCTAAGATCAGGAATAAAATAAGGATGCCCACTTTTGCTATTTTATGCAACGTAGTATTTGAAGTCCTAGCCAGAGCAATTAGGAAAGACAAAGATATAAATGAACCCCAAACAGAAAGAGAGAAGTAAAACTGTCACTATTGCAGATGACATGCTATTACATACAGAAAATCCAAAAGATGCCATCAAAAAATTGTTAGAACTAATAAATAAATTCAGTAATGTTGCAGGATACAAAATTCGTACAGAAAATCTGCTATTTCTATACACTAATAATTAAGTATCAGAAAAAGAAGTTAATAAAACAATGTCATTTACAATTGTATGAAAAAGAATAAAATATCTGAAAATAAATTTAACCAAGGAGGTGAGAAATCTGTATTCTGAAATCCACAAGGTATTAAGGAAAGAAACTGAAAAAGACATATATGGAAAAATATTCCATACTTATGGATTGAAAGATATAATATTGTTAAAATGTCCATACTAGCTAAGGTAATGTACAGAATTAATGCAATCCCTATCAAAATCCCAATGGGATTTTTCACAGAAATTAAAAAGAACAATCCTAAAATCTGTATGGAACCACAAAAGACCATGAACAGCCAAAGCAATCTTGAGAAAGAACAAAGCTGGAGGCACCACAGTCCCTAGTTTCAAACTCCACTACAAAACTATAGTATTAAAACAGTATGCTATTGGCATAAAAACAGACACATAGACTAATGGTGCAGAATAAAGAGCCCAGAAATAAACCCAAACATAGATGGTCAATTAATTCACGAAAAAGGAGCCAAGAATATACAATGGGGAAAGAACGGTCTCTTCAATAAATTGTGTTGGGAACACTGGATATTCATATGTAAAAGAATGAAAACAGACCACCATCTTTTACCATACACAAAAATTAACTTGAAATGCATTAAAAACTTAAACTTAAGATTTGAAATAATAAAGCCTAAGAAAACATAGGTGGTAATCTCTTTAAGCCTGGGTGATGATTTTTAGCATCTGACACCAAAATAAAAGCAACAAAAGCAAAAGAAACAAGTGAGAATATATCAAATTATTTTTTTGAGACTACATCTAATTAAAAAGCTTTTGCACAGCCAGAGAAACCGTCAACAAAGTGAAAATACAACCTACAGAATGGGAATCAAATATCTGCAAACTGTACATCTGATTAGGAGTTAGTATCCAAAATATATAAAGAACTGAAGTCACTAACAAAAAAAAACCAAATAATCAAATTTAAAAATTAGCAAAAGATCTGAATAGACATTTCTCTGAAGAAGATAAATGAAAGGACAATAGATACATTAAAAGATAATTAACATCCCGAGTTATCAGGGAAATGCAAATCAAACCCACAATGAAATATCATCTTAGCCCTGTTAGAATGGCTATTATCAAAAACATAAGAAATAACAAGTCCTGGTGAGGAGGTAGAGAAAAGAGAACCTTGTATACTGTTGATGAGAATGTAAATTGGTGCAGCCACTTGGTGCAGCCACTATTAGAACAGTATGGAGGTTCCTCAACAATTTAAAAATAGAACTACCATGTGACCCAGCAATTCCACTTCTGTATTTACCCAAAGAAAACAAAAACACAAACTTGAAAAGATAAATGCATTCTCATGTTCATTATGGCATTATTTACAGTAGCCAAGATATGGAAACAACTTAAGTGTTGATCAGTGGATGACTGGATAAAGAATTTTTGGCATATATATACACAATGGAATATTATTCAGCCATAAAAAGGAAATCTTGCCATTAGCAACAATATGCACAGACCTTGACGGCATTATACTATGTGAAATAAGTCAGACACAGAAAGATAACTGTATGATCTCACTTCTATATGGAATCTAAAAACAAAACAAAGTCAAACAAAAGACCAAACTCATAGAAAAAAGGATCAGATTTGGGGTAACCAGAGGAAGAGGATGGGGGAGGGGAAATAGGAGAAAGGTGGTCAAAAGGTACAAACTTCCAGTTATAAGGTAAAAATAAGTACTAGTATAATGCATATAGCACAATGCCTCTGGATAACACTGTTTTACCATATATATGAAAGTAGCTACAAGAGTAAATTCTAAGAATTTTCATCACAAGGGAAAAAGCTTTTCATGCTTTCTCTTTTTATTATATCTATATAAGGTAAAAGATGCTTATAGTGGTAATCATCTCACAATATATGTAAGTCAAAATATATCAATAAAACTAAAAGGAAAAAAAAGAGAGAGAGAGAAAGAAGGCTGGCCTGTCCCATTGAAAGGCTCACTAGAAAGAAATGACTTGTGGAGTTGGAAGGCCTGAGATCGTGTAGAGGCTTTGGCTCATCCCCTTGGGCAAACACTAACTTTTCTGGACCTCAGTCTCATCATACGTAACTGTGGCCGAGCATTAACCACCAACGAGGGCTTCAGAATTTAGCACTGTGCTGGACACATAGAAAGCCAAAATTGAAAAATATTTGTTCCTGTTGCTGTTACTAATATTGTTACTGCTATTACACCGAACTTCCCCAAAATTCCAGTTTGAGAACGATGTTGCAGCTGAACATTATAAATGCACACATATTCAGTAAATTTCAACTAGACACAAGGCAGCCATTCAGAATGACCACTAAAATGACCACAAAAATGTGACACCTTGAGACTAAGAGAAAACAGTAAGATAATACAATTTACTTTATTAGAGCACACTATTATTTTTGTTCTGTGTAACGTGACATACTGCGAATATTGCACTTATAATAGATAGTCACTGTTCCGCTACATGATAGAAGAGAACTTTGAATGTCTAGTTTCTGAAATTTTATTGATCTCTGTTGCCAGCTCTGCTCTCTGCTCCTTTCCCTGGCTATATTCCTCCATATATGCAATTTGGCTTATGTGAGGATATAAGTTTTTTAAAAAGCCTCAAAGAAAAACAACTCTGCAAATAATTAATATAAAAAACTTAGGTGAGTATTATAAAGCTTCCAATTCAAAAAAACTAATCTTTGGGAAATTATATACTAAATGAAAACTGAAAGCCAATGTTAGAGAGTATGTCTTGCTGAAATAGCTCCCAAATTGTTTTTCTGTAATTATTTCCTGAAAATACCTTTTAAAAGTAAAAATGCTTATAAACATTATTATGCCTCTAGATATACATGCCACTAAAATGTGAAGAATCCCAGGTAACTATTTTGTAATAAAAGAAGCAATACTTTACTGGAAAAAATAATAGTCTTTCTTATTACAAAAAATATTAATAGCAAGTCATAACTATAATTAATTTCTAATCATGATTAGTTTAGATGTTTTTAGGTGGTGGACAGTAACATTTTAGAATGCTAAGAAAACGACAATTTCCAGATATTTTTACTCAAGTAATTATCTAGAAAGGAATGTTAAAAAGTTAGGTATTTCTTATTTTTGGTATTAATTTATAGATTAGTTTTAAAGTTAGGTGTAATGTAATATATTAGGCTTCCATAAAAAAAGAAAAATGACAAGCAATAGTGTTAATGGAATAGCTTCATTTTCTTAAATTTTTTCTAAGTCTTAACTGATCGGAATTTTTTAAACTACTCTTGCTTTAATAAAGACCAAGGAAAGAGATATAAGAGATCATGAGAAATGAGAGAGAGACTGATTGGGTTAGGTGGGATAGCATACAGAGGAGACACAGAAAAAGTTACAACATTAATCATGCGTGTGGTATTTTGATGCTTAACAAGTGATTTTAGTTAAATTAGAAATACCTGGTTCAGATAAAAATTTAATGTGATATGTAAGATATACCATTATAGAGACAGAGAAAATACTAAGAACAAGTCATTGGTTCATTAATCTTGACTCTGTTTATACTTCAGAGAATCATCGTGTGTTTTTAAATGAAGTTCTGTATTAAGATTAATGAATACTTAGCACAGTAGATTAAAATTTACCCACCTTTTCTATTACTTAATCTATAACATACTGTATCTGAAAAACAGTTTATGTCAGTGAGTCCAATTTATACTCAACAGGAGAACACATAAATCCCAAGGTTTATTTATGCTGAGCTACTGTGAAAAGTTGGAACAGCACATTCTTGGAATTATTCAAGAGTCTAAGTTTATACCAGCCTCTGGATTATATAAAACACCTTCAATGTACACTCTACAATGAAAACTTCAGCTGTGCAAAAAAATAAAATAAAACAGAACAAATCTTTCATCTACCACATTTCAAAATTTTTATGTCCTTAGCAACTAAGATATTATTCAAATAGAACAACCCATATGGTCCACCTTGCTGAAATGGATAACACACGTACCTCAACATTTTCTTGGAAATACAAGGACATTTTCAAAGATGCCTGACATCAACATCTTTCCTTTTGGCAAAAAACTTACCATCTTTCCTGGAATACTGCCAGAAACCATCCTAACTTGGACTCAAAAACTACTCTTCAGAGCTTAATGAGTTCCCACCTCAACTATTAAAATTAAACTCTTCATAAATCTATCTTCAGTACACTCAGGGGGTGGACACAGTTCAGCCAAATTATTTTATCATCTAACCTTGTCTTATATACTCTGGTTTTCTATACAGCCCAACACATTTCAGAAATTGTTATTCTTTTCATTCTTCTCCATCTCTGACAGGTTTTGAGCTCTCCAAAGATCACTTGTCCTCCAAACCACCTACTTAGTACCCACTTGCCTTCTAGGTTTGACTTGTCTACCTCCTGTTCTGAATTTATGAAACTGAACTATGATTTTGCTTGAACTACTTTCCAAACTCTTTCCTATTACAAATAAGTATGTTAATATTTCATCTCAATCATATTTCCTTACATATTTATGGTTAACCTTAGATAAAATGTTTGGTCCACTGAAAGCTGCTACCTGACATTCTACTGTGTTTATTTTCCTAAAAGTTTTATATTTAAAAATATGAAGGAAAAACTCATTGACCGACATGTCAATAGCACTCCTGTGTTAAAATGTAATTCCTTGGGGCACCTGGGTGGCTCAGTCAGTTGAACATCCGACTTTGGCTCATGTCATGATCTCATGGTTCGTGGGTTCGAGCCCTGCGTTGGGCTCTGTGCTGACAGCTCAGAGCCTGCAGCCTGCTTAGGATTCTGTGTCTCCCTCTCTCTCTGCCCTTCCCCCACCCCCCCACCCCCCCGCCTGGCAATCTGTCTCTCTCAAAAATAAATAAGCAATAAAATTTTTTCATAAAAGAATATAATTCTTTGGCAATGCTCTAATAAGAAAAAGAAATGAATGCCTCAGATTAATTTTTAATTAGTTAATTAACATTTTCACTGAACAATCTGGGCAAAAATAATTAACTAATGCTTTGAAAATACTGACAGTTATCAAAGGTTGGATATTGTTTATTCTGAAGTATCTGGGCACAATAGGAATCTGATAGATGGCTGAAAAGAAAATCCAATCTATAATTAGTGTTAGTTTCAGCTCAGGTTAATTAATTTAGCAGCAGCTAATATGTACTAAGAATTTAGAATGTGGTAGACTGTGCCACATTTGTTACACATATTCTTTCATTTAATTCTGGGAACCTTATTATTCTCATCCCTCATTTTAGAAGTGAAGATATTGAGGCTTACAGAGACTCAGTAACTTTCCCAAAGTCATACATCTAGAAGTAACAGAGTAAGAATATAAACTCATATATGGCTCCAAAGCCATAGTGATCATGTTGACACTAGTAAAAGTCACTCTGAAGTATTCCTGCTCTCAAATGAGACAGTGCATTTTGAATTCCATTTATCATTTCTTTTACTGTAATGTTACAGTGAATAACAACAGAACAGCTGTTATATATCACTTGTGATAACTCATCAGTGAGAAGCCTCAAACACTTTGGGGGTATTTTTCCCACCAAGCTTTCTTGAACAGTTCACAAGGAAATCTTGACTCCATAATCAAATACACTGGGATGATAGTAATTTGGTAGAAAGGGACGTTATATAGAGATGAAAGAATATTTTCTGATGCTCTTATTCATAAGGATTTATATCTCTATTATGATTATGACTATGGTATGGGGCTTAATTGGCCATTTATAAACTCATCTCTTATATCGATGGATCTGCTTTTATACAAAATACTATTGACCGTTTCTGGAAGTACAGGCTTCTCGGGAGACCATAGCTCTTGTAGAGAAATCTCTCAAGTCAGATGCTACCTGAACTGCTTATCTAGAGGCCTGAAGTTTGGGAAATATTCATGAATCCTTCCTATAACATACCTATTCAGGTGGTCAAACAGTAAAATTTATCTAAAATTTATCTCCACATGAGTAAACACAGATGTACAAAAGCACTCTTTATGGTAGCAGATGACTAGAAAAACAATTATCAAGCAGGGCATAAACATATGCAGGGACAGAAAAAGGGCTTTTCATTGTGTTAGCTATGTCCTCAAAGTAACACTTAAAGTTATTCCACTGCCTACACCACAATTGTACTGGGAATTAAACTGAAAATTGCTTACCCTGACCTATGAGGCTCTTCATCATTCTGCCCCTTCTGTCTTTCCAACCTTATTTCCTAAGCTCTCCACGCTTCAGGAGAAGTTATCGCTACTTCTTCTACCCTTCTTCCTGTTTCTCAAACATAAAAGCCATTCCTATACACATCTTTTGCATGTGCTGTTCTGTGCCTTTCCCCAGCCATTTGCAAAGGGAGATTATTTTTTACCTTTCAGGTGTTAACACAGATGTCACTTTTCCTAAGGCCTCTAAAATAATTTAGGTGCCACCTTTTACCATCTCTGAGCAAATCCTTCAATAGCAAAGTTTGCAATAATGTTTATTTGAAATTATTGTTAAATATATGTCTCTTGCACCACACTGAATTCAGTGAAGGAAGAGGTCACATATATATTTTTCACCAATGTATATGGCATATGGAACATAGCTGGTGCTCAATAAGTACTTATCAAATAAAGTAATTAATCCAAACCTCACAATAATGAAGAATGACAAGCCTTGAAGAATAACTGGTATACTTTTAAGTTTCAAAGTCACTTAATATAAGGTGTTATTTGTTTCCAATAAGAATGGTCATTTTGAGGATTTATTTTTGTCAAAACTAACTAGTTTAGAATACTTTAAAAGAATAAAGCTACTTCAAATTACTATCACATTGGCTTAAAAATTCCAACTTAAAAAGAACTGACTATAAACTCTTAAAAGTAATCTCAATGTTATAATATTTATAAATTTCATATGTGATAACCTATTCTTCATTTTTTAAAAACACATTTAAAGATGTAAAAAAAAAACAAAACCCAAAAACCTACAGTCCAGATATCTAAGACTTTTATTCTAGTCAACAAATGATAGATGTTGCCTGTAGGAAGGGTTTCTTAATTTTAATAGCTGAAATACAAAGTATACAGATCCACCCACATGCTGGTAGCAAATATCATTGTGGAAGATAACTTTATTTGGAAGTCTTTACCAAGGACTTGAAAATGCTCCCAATACTATCACAGACTGACATGTAAGAGAAGGAAAACAAAACAAAACAAAACAAAACAACAACAACAACAACAAAATAAATAAATAAATAAATAAATAAATAAATAAATAAATAAATAAAAAAAATGAAGTCTTAACTGGTGCAAAACTGAAAATATTTAGTCTATGTAATCTCTTAAGATTCAAAATTATTAGAGATGCTCTATAAATCCATTTCCTTAATCTCTTTGTTTGCTATAGAAAGCCTGTCATTTTGAATGCAAATACTGTCAAATCTAATACTATTTTCTCAAGTTTGGCACAGAAGAAATTAGGCAAACTTATTGTTTCTAGCAAAGGTTACGTTTTCTAGGTGTATTTATTAGATTCTTAATCTCAGGCCCAGCTGTGTCAGGCATTGAATCATATCCTTCTTGGTACTGAAATTCATGCCCACAAATAGGTACCAATGACAATCTACTTCGGTTTTACAGAGAAGGACAAATGAAGGCAAATAAAGAACAGGAAAATTCCACACACATAAAACCTTGTTATGACAGTTTCTAATATTATGTTCACATTTTCAATGACAGGAGGCTATACAATGCTTAATATAAAGTGCAAGCTCTCAAGATAAATTTGTGAAGATGTTTTATGTTACATAGCATCTGAAAACCTAGTAAAGGAAAAAAGAGTCCCTAAATGAGAAGAGAGATATTAAATATGACCAGAAAACTAGTAAGGAAATGAGAAAAGAAAAATACATAATGGATTTTCAGAAGCAATTAATTTGACTGGTCATAAAATGAGCATTTAGCAAGTAGAAGATTGATTTCATCCTCAAAATTTATTCAAATTTATGAAGGGCAAGGAAGAGAAGGCCAAACTATATACATTCCCGTTCACTTGACATAACAAAACACAGACCATTTGGCCTGGAGAGCCTAGAAGAAATTCAGTATTTTCCATGAAACTTGTCATTAATATGAAGTTCCCTTTACATCATTTACCCTTGGAAGCTGATCAAGACAGCAAGAGTCTCGCATGTTCAGTTCAAGGTAATTACCACAAGAGGACTCCTGAATTTGAAATAGTCATTACTGCAATCTACAAGGCTTTGCAGGATTGGAACCCCACTGCCTCTCTAGCCCCATCTCCTCCTGCTCTCCCCTCCCCCTTACTACACCCACACTGCTCTTTATTCAACTCCCAATTCTAGAGTGCCTGTCCTCCACCTATCTATGTAGCTGGTTCTCCCCTCTCAACAGGCTTTTAATCAAATGCTCCACCCTACTGAGCCTTCCCTGGAGACTTTCTCTAGGACTTCAACCTCCACCCCCACACAGTTTTCTTCACTGTTGAATCCCCAGCACCTGGCATCCCACTGGGCATTCAGTAACTGTTGAGCATGAGTAAATAACCTAACAGAAAAATCTAGATTTAAATGAATAGCTATGGATAGAGGGATACACCTCAAATATTAAAGCAGATTTTCATTTCTTCCACAAATTTAGGAAGAGTCCAGAGTTTGTCTGACTATCATTTCTGAATACAAAGGATAACTTACAACTAGAAAGGGATAACATTTACAAACTAAAGTGAGAAGATAGCATTGCAGTATCTTCGGCTAATGCCGACACGAGGCGTTTGTTTGGTTTCTACGTAAAATAGTCTGAGTATTTATGGCACTTCAAAGTAGAAAAAAACCCAAACATTCACTTTTCAACTTTCATTGTAAATAAAATAAGTATTTTTTTAAGAACTTTGATTCAACCAATTTTCAGTTGTCTTTTCAACTTGGAAAAATAGTCTGTGCCCTTCACTGTTTCAATAACTGTTTTCGTTATAACCCTGATAACAGGAAAAATCTCATACTAATAGGCACTTTCACATTCATATATGTTAAATAAGTTATAGGGAAAAACCTATTTATTTGTAAAGACAAGACATTATATGTAAATTTTTATTTTTTACTTCGGTTGAATTCTACAGTTTTACTAGTCCCAGCCACACTTCTAATATTTGCATCAAATATAAGTAGGCTTTTGATGTTCAAGCGAATTTTTGTTTTTAACATATATCTTTGAACTTTATCTGAGAATTTTAAGACTTTCCCATGTATAGTAACAAAAACTTAAAAATGATAAAAAAAAAAAAAAACAACTAGTTAAAGCTAATCAGTCCCTTAAAGAACCGTTTATCCATGTGGAAGGATGCTTATGTATTCATCACCTCCACACTTTCCTTTCAATCATTAAAGAACTTCAACTGCCATAAAGTCATTTTCAAAACAGTATCTATGACAAGAATATGGTTCAGAACACACTTTGTCCTGCTCACCAGGCTACCTGCCTCCTTGCAAGAGGTACTTATAGCTATCACTGTTATCAGATGCTTAGAACATAAAAAACATAGGAGCAATATTGCACAGATGTACACAATGCATCTTTGGCTCAAACGTACCATGATAACTTAATGTCTGTTGTAACATACCAACCTTTTTCTCATTTCATTGATAAAAAGGAAAATCTCTGTACACTTCTTTAGAATCACTGAAGTCAAAAAGGTACTACAGTACTGGTAAGAGTTATTATATTTCAGGTTTTTCTCATATCCTTCTTCTGGGTTAATGTATTTAGCACTTAGCTCCACCTCAGGGGAAGAATATTCACTGCTAGAAGAAAGTGATATATCTGAAGAACAATAGGAAAATGCCAAAACCACATGTGTGGAATACTACCAGCTTATCAATTTATGTCACGTGTAAATAAAATTAGCTGATTCCCAAGGATGTTAGTGCTTTCAGCATCTGAAGAAATGGCCAGTTTATCCCATCTGCATTTGCTTTGGGGTATTAGGCAGCAAATGAAACACGAGGGCAAACCAGTGTATCATTTGGCTGAGAAAAAATATCAATTTAAAGATGTTATCTTTTCAAAAGATTTTGGAAGTAGGTTACATTATATCAAACTATTATCTGTGGTATGAAATGGCAACAGAGAACATTTATTTCGTTTTTCACTAACGTAATATGCTTGAATTATAAAGTGAAAGTCTAAGTTTAGATATAACATCAGTTAACATTTAAAAGAAAACTTCCTTATTTTCCCAAAGTGGAATTCACAATCCTCTAATTAGACCAAATTCATACCAAAGTTATTTTTTTTTTAATTTTTTTTTCAACGTTTATTTATTTTTGGGACAGAGAGAGACAGAGCATGAACGGGGGAGGGGCAGAGAGAGAGGGAGACACAGAATCGGAAACAGGCTCCAGGCTCCGAGCCATCAGCCCAGAGCCCGACGCGGGGCTCGAACTCACGGACCGCGAGATCGTGACCTGGCTGAAGTCGGACGCTTAACCGACTGCGCCACCCAGGCGCCCCCCAAAGTTACTTTTAAAGAGTATTCTGTTAATAGCTCCAAACGTAAGTCCATAAAATTAGGTTCTTCTGTGGCAATTAACAAAAAATAATTCAGCCACTGAGTTGACATCTTATAATTTTTAGTAAATAAATACTTATTTGAGTATTACTATGTTGCTCTCTCCTTGAGCTCAAAATTTGCTGCTGTGAAGTGGTATTATTACACAACTGGTCATGGGTTAGAGCTTATGTAAGACCAAGTGCCAGTTCAGATTTTGAGGGCTCTCCTTTATGAGTGGTAGGAGCCATGTTCCTTCATCGTTTCTTGGCACAATTTACCTTTGTTACATTTACGATGAACACAAGAAACAAATGCCAGGCAAGTATCCACAGCCAAAACACTGGGGCTTTGTTCCCAATGAAGCAGGAACTGTCATTTTCAGGGACTACCATAATAACCTTCTACAGCTGTGAGAATCACATAACTGAAATTGGTTCTGCTACATCATATACATATATAAAATGTTGTTATGAATTGAAGGGGTAGTTTATTTTTAAGAAGAATTTAACCTCCCTAGCGGCGCCTGCGTGACTCAGTCGGTTAAGTGTCCGACTCTTGATTTTGGCTCAGCTCATGTCTTGCAGTCACGAGATCACAGCCCAGCCCTGGACTGCACGGACAGCGTGGACCCTGCCTGAGGGTCCCTCTGCCCCTCCCCCGCTCATGCTCACACACACACACACACACACACACACACACACACACACACACACTTTCTCAAATAAAACTTTTTTTTAAAAGAATTTAACCTCCCAGCAAAATTTAGTGAAATTACTCACAGAAATTATCAACTGAAATGATTTTAAAGAAAAGAAATTGTGACAGTGGAAATGTTTCTACTGAGATGTTAAAGACATTTAGGATATAAAATAATAATGCTAAGATTTCTAAGCCAAAATCTCTAGACCATATAAACTCCATGAACTCAATTCTTAAAAAACATGTTATAGGGAGGAGATATATTTTGATGATGTCTAAACCTGGTAAAAATTCTTCAATAATTCTCAAAGTTTCAAACACATAAGTCATTTTAAAATTAAAATAACTTTGAGTACTGCCAAAGGGCAGCATCTGTATAAGCTATGGAATGTACCAGATAATGTAACATTCAATTGGTTCCAGAAAGTTCTGAACTCAGAGAGGAGATCCATGTCAGAAAGAAAGGGGCAGTTACAAGTCTCTAGGGAAAGAAAGTGGAGACTGACATTTTTTAAGGCTTAATAAAATTAATCACTTCTACTCATGATGTGCAGAAACATTGTTGCATTTAAAGGTTAAGGTGCTTAGTTTCCTCTTCATCTGGGTATCAGTGGCAGCCCTAATTCAATCACATAAGAAAATAAATGACACCTGCCTGGCCCATAAACATTCCTTTCAGTAATGCTTGTCACTTAAAAAAAAATTCTCTCACAATTTCCTTCATTTCAGCTTCTAAGTAATAAACAACATGCTTACAAACTGTCTTCTTTTTAGCATATTAGAGCTTTTTGTTTTTAGTATTTCCTAGTGCCATTTAGAATTGCCTTTTGTTTGATTTTACTTATCCAGCAACCCATGAGCAAACAAGTAAATAAAGCATTTGTAATTCAAGAGATGATTCAAGTAAAGACAAGATCATCTTGGAGTATTCACTCTAAACTTCAATTCTCAAACGCTTCTAATCTCTTTAAACATTACTTTGGTTCAAATATATTTCAGATTTATGATTTCAAAGGGTTCAGTTATCTGACGAGAACAGGAGCATATTAAGTCTCTGCATAATGCAGTTTTGAAATGGCATGCATATTAGACACTAAGCAGTTATTAGATCTTGCTTTTAACCTACCAGTTTTCTAAATCTTCCCTCCACAAGCTTGATTCCCAGTAGAGAAAAAAGGAACTCCAACAAAAATTTTCCTGTTTACTACAGTAAGCTATTTCCTTATCTGTGCACAAGGCTGAGAAATTATGTAAGGGGGATTAATGTATTTGTCCATAGGGTATCTTGCATAAATGTTTAGCTTGAATTTTCATTTGTATTTTTAATTCGTAAAAGGATTATTTTGACCCACTTGTAAATTGAAGGATAAAACAAAATAGAGCATTATTTTCCTACTTGCTATTTAACTAATGTCGACAAGTCATTTTTACCTCTCTGAACTTCATTTAGTTTATTTATAAATGAAGATAACAATATAGCTGGTAGAATAAATGACCTAATATCAAAGTGCTTTTAGCACTTTAAGATCTTTTGTAAGCATAAGAAATTATATATTACTATGGTGCTTTTACAAGAATGAAAACTAGCTGGCTCTTTCCCCATCATACCTTTTATAAAGGAAGAAAAACACAGAAAAGTACTTTCTGAAGCAGTCTGAGAATTGAGCTTTCAAACTTAAACATTTTCCTAACAATTACAATAATACAGGTTATTGCTAAAATTCAGAGGCCATTTAATCTAGCCACTTGAGTTTTACATAATAAAGATCAATGAAAGCTAAATATAAAACATATCAACAGAACAGTTACAATGATGGAGAGAGAAGAACTGAAAACAAATGTTATACTTTCTAATTTGTTCTCAGTCATTCCTATTTAGTACACCTAGGGTTAGGAGAATTAGGGGAAGAGGCAGGTTCAGAGTCTGGGTTAGTTTTGGCTGGATTATAGCAGGCATTTTAAATAACCACTTTTTTCTCTTAGCCAATTGGAAAATAATAAAATTTATGGTAAGAAAACAAAGTGGTCCCATGTGAAATATTTAGATATATAATGTGTCTATATGTGTATTTACATAAAATCACAGTACATTAGTCCTTATACCAACCCTATTAATCTTACTTTATAGGCAAGAAAATTAAGGCACAGAAGGGTTAAGTAAGTTCAGCAAGGTCATATAAGACTGCCTAGCTCTTGGGCTTTTTTTGTTAAAGAGCCATTTACAAGTTTAGTTTATATACATAAAATTTATCCATTTTAACGTATGATTCAAGGAGTTTTGACAAATTTACAGGTGTGCAACTGTCACTACAATCCAGTTTGATACATTTTCATCACGCCAAAAAGTCTCTCATATCTGTATACCGTTGGCCTTTAAACATCAGGGCTTAGGAGCATCAATCCCATCCCAGGCAAAAATCTACTGGGAAATCTATTAATTTCCCAAGAACATAACAACTAATAGTTTACCATTGAGCAGAAACCTTACTAATGACATAAACAGTTGATTAACATATTTTGCATGTTAAATGTACTAAATACTGTAGTTTTACAATAAAGCTAGAGAAAAAAACCTTATCATTAGGGAAAATACATTTACCATACTATAAAAAAATATGTATAATAAATGGACCTACACAGTTCAGATCCATGCTGTTCAAGAGTCAACTGTATAGTCAATCCCATCAGAAAGCCCAGCCCCAGAAAACCACAATGCCTTCTCTGGCCATTTCAAAGAAATGGAATCATACAGCATGTAGTCTTCTGCATTGGACTTGTTTCAATTAGCATAACGTTTTTGAGGTACATGCATACTGCAGCATGTATTAATTACCTCATTTCTCTTTATTGCTTAATAGTATTTATACCATTTGGATATGCTACATTGTTTTTCCATGGACATTTAGGTTATTTCTACTTTTTGGCTATTATAAACAATGTTGCTATGAACATCTACTTACAATTTTTGTGTGACAAATATTTTCAATTCTCTTGGGTAAATACCTAGGATTGAAACGCTTAATATATGTGGAACATTCATGTATAACTTCTAGAGAAATTGTAAATTTTCTTCCAAGAAAGCTGTATTATTTTATATTCCAGCACTAATGTATGAGGGAGTTGGTTTTTTCACACCCTCACCAACACTTATCAGAACTCAAGATCTCCACCACTACCCTCTCTGGCCTTTTACTGACCACGCACTTGTGTCACGGAATGCTGGACAGGACAGAGGAAGGAGCTAAGTGAATGAAGAAGTGAGGGAGACAGAGATCCCTATACTTTTTCAAAGACAACCATATCTATTTCAGCTGATGAACCTACATTGACACATCACTATCCTCCAAAGAGTGTTACAATTATTAGTTTAACAGCTAGCATTTTAATTTCAAACACTGGCAAACAAGCGTTCATTGTGACAAAGATGAAAAATACCATAAACATGTTAAAGGGTGCTTTTTATTTACTTTTTCTGGCTATATGGTTCTAGAAGCTAGAACATCCGGTATGATGTTGAAGTGGTAAATGCAGATAGAGGTTTTATTTCTTATATAAAGGAGGAAAGTATTCAGTCATTTACCATTAAGTATAATGTCATCTACAGGCTTTTCTTAGAAGCCCTTAATGTTGAGGAAGTTTTATTTCTTATGAGAGCATTCTTATCAGGAACACAGGTTTGATTTTGCCAAATGCTTTTTTGTATCTATTGAGATGATGATACTATTTTTTGTTTGTTTGTTTGTTAATGTAATGAATGGCATGGATTGGTTTTTGAAGGTTAAACCAACTTGCAGTTCTAGGATAAATTCTGCTTCAGTATGATGTATTTCTGTATATTGCTATATTGGCTTTGTTATAATTATGCTTAGGATTTTTATATAAGATCATGAGACATTACTCTGTAGTTTTCTTTTCCTATGATTTTTTTCTCTAGCTTTAGAATCAGGTAATGGTGGTCTCAAAAAATGAGCTGGGAAGGAGTCTTGCTTTTTCAACTTTCTGAATGAGTTGGTATAGAAGTGGTGTATTTCCTTCTGAAAAGTGTAGTATAATTCACCAGTGAAGCCAGCTGGGCCTGGAGTTTTCTTTGAAGGATGGTTTCTTAATGACCAATTCTTTAAAAGAGAGGGGGATATGAAGATTGAAGGATTTGGTAGTTTTATCTTTCAGGAGATTTGTCCATTGCATCTAAGTTGTTTAATTTGTTTGCACAAACTTGGCCATAATATTCCATTAATATCCTTTTGACATCTGTAGACTCTGTAGTGATGTCAGCTCTCATTTTTGATATTAGTAATTTGTGTCCTCTCTTTTTTCTTATTGGCCTATGTAGAGGTTTACTTTTATTGATCTCAAAAGACTAGCTTTTAGTTTCGTTGACTCTGTGTTTTTCCCTTTTCATTGATTTCTGCTATTGCCTTAATTTTTTCTTTCTTCTACATATTTTGAGTTAACTTGGATTCATTCAACTTTTTATGGAAGAAATTGAAGTCATCACTTTGAGTACCTTCTTTTCTAATATAGACATATACTGTTAAAGTCATTTCTCAAGTACTGCTTTATAGGCAGTATATAAATACTGAGATGTTGCGTTTTCATTTGCATTCAGGCTCAAAACACTTTGATTTCCACTCTGCCCCACTGGTTATTCAGATGCACATTGTGTAGTTTCCAAATATTTAGAGGTTTTTCAGAGATTTGTCTTTGAGCTCTATTTTTATTACATGTACATAATTTAAAATACTTATAAATTAGTTGGGACTTGTTTTATAGTCCAGAATATGGACTATCTTAGTACATATTCTCTGTGTACTTAAAAGAATTGTATTTTCAGGTGATGATGTATGGAATGTCCTATTTATGTCAGTAGGTTAGGTTGACTGACAGTGTTATTCAAATCTTCTATAACTTCCTTAGTGGATATACTTTTTAAATAAAATTTACTTTTAAAGATCACTTACTGGAGGGAGAGGGAAGATGGCGGCGTAGGAGGACGCTGGGCTCACCGCGCGTCCTGCTGATCACTTAGATTCCACCTACACCTGCCTAAATAACCCAGAAAACCACCAGAGGATTAGCAGAACGGAGTCGCCGGAGCCAAGCGCAGACGAGAGGCCCACGGAAGAGGGTAGGAAGGGCGGCGAGGCGGTGCGCGCTCCACGGACTGGCGGGAGGGAGCCTGGGCGGAGGGGCGGCTCGCCGGCCAAGCAGAGCCCCCGAGTCTGGCTTGCAAAAAGCGGAGGGGCCTGACGGACTGTGTTGCGACAGCAAGCCCGACTTAGCGTCTGGGAGGTCGTAAGTTAACAGCTCTGCTCAGAAAGCGGGAAGGCTGGAGGACAAAGGGAAGGAGAGCTGCTGAGCCCCCTGACGACAGAGCTCAGTTTGGTGGGGAACAAAGGCGCTCGCCAGCGCCATCTCCCCCGCCCATCCCCCAGCCAAAATCCCAAAGAGAACCAGTTCCTGCCAGGGAACTTGCTCGCTCCGCGCTCAAACACCCAACTCTGCGCTTCTGCGGAGCCAAACCTCCGGCAGCGGATCTGACTCCCTCCTGCTGCCACAGGGCCCCTCCTGAAGAGGATCACCTAAGGAGAAGCAAGCTAAGCCTGCCCCTCCTGCCCCTGTGCACCTTGCCTACCCACCCCAGCTAAGACGCCAGATCCCCAGCATCACAAGCCTGGCAGTCTGCAAGTAGCCCAGACAGGCCACCCCACCCCACAGTGAATCCCGCCCATAGGAGAGGGGAAGAGAAGGCACGCACCAGTCTGACTGTGGACACAGCGGTGGGCTGGGGGCAGACATCAGGTCTGACTGCGGCTCCGCCCACCAACTCCAGTTATACACCACAGCACAGGGGAAGTGCCCTGCAGGTCCTCACCACGCCAGGGACTATCCAAAATGACCAAGCGGAAGAATTCCCCTCAGAAGAATCTCCAGGAAATAACAACAGCTAATGAGCTGATCAAAAAGGATTTAAATAATATAACAGAAAGTGAATTTAGAATAATAGTCATAAAATTAATCGCTGGGCTTGAAAACAGTATAGCGGACAGCAGAGAATCTCTTGCTACAGAGATCAAGGGACTAAGGAACAGTCACGAGGAGCTGAAAAACGCTTTAAACGAAATGCATAACAAAATGGAAACCACCACGGCTCGGATTGAAGAGGCAGAGGAGAGAATAGGTGAACTAGAAGATAAAGTTATGGAAAAAGAGGAAGCTGAGAAAAAGAGAGATAAAAAAATCCAGGAGTACGAGGGGAAAATTAGAGAACTAAGTGATACACTAAAAAGAAATAATATACGCATTATTGGTATCCCAGAGGAGGAAGAGAGAGGGAAAGGTGCTGAAGGGGTACTTGAAGAAATAATAGCTGAGAACTTCCCTGAACTGGGGAAGGAAAAAGGCATTGAAATCCAAGAGGCACAGAGAACTCCCTTCAGACGTAACTTGAATCGATCTTCTGCACGACATATCATAGTGAAACTGGCAAAATACAAGGATAAAGAGAAAATTCTGAAAGCAGCAAGGGGTAAACGTGCCCTCACATATAAAGGGAGACCTATAAGACTCGTGACTGATCTCTCTTTTGAAACTTGGCAGGCCAGAAAGAATTGGCACGAGATTTTCAGTGTGCTAGACAGAAAAAATATGCAGCCGAGAATCCTTTATCCAGTAAGTCTGTCATTTAGAATAGAAGGAGAGCTAAAGGTCTTCCCAAACAAACAAAAACTGAAGGAATTTGTCACCACTAAACCAGCCCTACAAGAGATCCTAAGGGGGACCCTGTGAGACAAAGTACCAGAGACATCACTACAAGCATAAAACATGCAGACATCACAATGACTCTAAACCCATACCTTTCTATAATAACACTGAATGTAAATGGATTAAATGCGCCAACCAAAAGACTTAGGGTATCAGAATGGATAAAAAAACAAGACCCATCTATTTGCTGTCTACAAGAGACTCATTTTAGACCTGAGGACACCTTTAGATTGAGAGTGAGGGGATGGAGATCTATTTATCATGCTACTGGAAGCCAAAAGAAAGCTGGAGTAGCCATCCTTATATCAGACAAACTAGACTTTAAATTAAAGGCTGTAACAAGAGATGAAGAAGGACATTATATAATAGTGACAGGGTCTATCCATTGTTATAATTGTTAGGAAGAGCTAACAATTATAAATGTCTATGCACCGAATACCGGAGCGCCCAAATATATAAAACAATTACTCATAAACATAAGCAACCTTATTGATAAGAATGTGGTAATTGCAGGGGACTTTAACACCCCACTTACAGAAATGGATAGATCAACTAGACACACGGTCAATAAAGAAACAAGGGCCCTGAATGAGACACTGGATCAGATGGACTTGACAGATATATTTAGAACTCTGCATCCGAAAGCAACAGAATATACTTTCTTCTCGAGTGCACATGGAACATTCTCCAAGATAGATCATATACTGGGTCACAAAACAGCCCTTCATAAGTTTACAAGAATTGAAATCATACCATGCATACTTTCAGACCACAATGCTATGAAGCTTGAAATCAACCACAGAAAAAACTCTGGAAAACCTCCAAAAGCATGGAGGTTAAAGAACACCCTACTAACGAATGAGTGGGTCAACCAGGCAATTAGAGAAGAAATTAAAAAATATATGGAAACAAACGAAAATGAAAATACAACAATCCAAACGCTTTGGGATGCAGCGAAGGCTGTCCTGAGAGGAAAATACATTGCAATCCAGGCCTAGCTCAAGAAACAAGAAAAATCCCAAATACAAAATCTAACAGCACACCTAAACGAAATAGAAGCAGAACAGCAAAGGCAGCCTAAACCCAGCAGAAGAAGAGAAATAATAAAGATCAGAGCAGAAATAAACAATATAGAATCTATAAAAACTGTAGAGCAGATCAACGAAACCACAAGTTGGTTTTTTGAAAAAATAAACAAAATTGACAAACCTCTAGCCAGGCTTCTCAAAAAGAAAAGGGAGATGACCCAAATAGATAAAATCATGAATGAAAATGGAATTATTACAACCAATCCCTCAGAGATACAAACAATTATCAGGGAATACTATGAAAAATTATATGCCAACAAATTGGACAACCTGGAAGAAATGGACAAATTCCTGAACACCCACACTCTTCCAAAACTCAATCAGGAGGAAATAGAAAGCTTGAACAGACCCATCACCAGCGAAGAAATTGAATCGGTTATCAAAAATCTCCCAACAAATAAGAGTCCAGGACCAGATGGCTTCCCAGGGGAGTTCTACCAGACGTTTAAAGCAGAGATAATACCTATCCTTCTCAAGCTATTCCAAGAAATAGAAAGGGAAGGAAAACTTCCAGACTCATTCTATGAAGCCAGTATTACTTTGATTCCTAAACCAGACAGAGACCCAGTAAAAAAAGAGAACTACAGGCCAATATCCCTGATGAATATGGATGCAAAAATTCTCAATAAGATACTAGCAAATCGAATTCAACGGCATATAAAAAGAATTATTCACCATGATCAAGTGGGATTCATTCCTGGGATGCAGGGCTGGTTCAACATTCGCAAATCAATCAACATGATACATCACATTAACAAAAAAAAGGAGAAAAACCATATGATCCTGTCAATCGATGCAGAAAAGGCCTTCGACAAAATCCAGCACCCTTTCTTAATAAAAACTCTTGAGAAAGTCGGGATAGAAGGAACATACTTAAAGATCACAAAAGCCATTTATGAAAAGCCCACAGCTAACATCATCCTCAACGGGGAAAAACTGAGAGCTTTTTCCCTGAGATCAGGAACACGACAGGGATGCCCACTCTCACCGCTGTTGTTTAACATAGTGCTGGAAGTTCTAGCAACAGCAATCAGACAACAAAAGGAAATCAAAGGCGTCAAAATTGGCAAAGATGAAGTCAAGCTTTCGCTCTTTGCAGATGACATGATATTATACATGGAAAATCCGATAGACTCCACCAAAAGTCTGCTAGAACTGATACATGAATTCAGCAAAATTGCAGGATACAAAATCAATGTACAGAAATCAGTTGCATTCTTATACACTAACAATGAAGCAACAGAAAGACAAATAAAGAAACTGATCCCATTCACAATTGCACCAAGAAGCATAAAATACCTAGGAATAAATCTAACCAAAGATGTAAAGGATCTGTATGCTGAAAACTATAGAAAGCTTATGAAGGTAATTGAAGAAGATTTAAAGAAATGGAAAGACATTCCCTGCTCATGGATTGGAAGAATAAATATTATCAAAATGTCAATACTACCCAAAGCTATCTACACATTCAATGCAATCCCAATCAAAATTGCACCAGCATTCTTCTCGAAACTAGAACAAGCAATCCTAAAATTCATATGGAACCACAAAAGGCCCCGAATAGCCAAAGTAATTTTGAAGAAGAAGACCAAAGCAGGAGGCATCACAATCCCAGACTTTAGCCTCTACTACAAAGCTGTCATCATCAAGACAGCATGGTATTGGCAGAAAAACAGACACATAGACCAATGGAATAGAATAGAAACCCCAGAACTAGACCCACAAACGTATGGCCAACTCATCTTTGACAAAGCAGGAAAGAACATCCAATGGAAAAAAGACAGTCTCTTTAACAAATGGTGCTGGGAGAACTGGACAGCAACATGCAGAAGGTTGAAACTAGACCACTTTCTCACACCATTCACAAAAATAAACTCAAAATGGATAAAGGACCTGAATGTGAGACAGGAAACCATCAAAACCTTAGAGGAGAAAGCAGGAAAAGACCTCTCTGACCTCAGCCGTAGCAATCTCTTACTCGACACATCCCCAAAGGCAAGGGAATTAAAAGCAAAAGTGAATTGCTGGGACCTTATGAAGATAAAAAGCTTCTGCACAGCAAAGGAAACAACCAACAAAACTAAAAGGCAACCAACGGAATGGGAAAAGAGATTTGCAAATGACATATCGGACAAAGGGCTAGTATCCAAAATCTATAAAGAGCTCACCAAACTCCACACCCGAAAAGCAAATAACCCAGTGAAGAAATGGGCAGAAAACATGAATAGACACTTCTCTAAAGAAGACATCCGGATGGCCAACAGGCACATGAAAAGATGTTCAGCGTCGCTCCTTATCAGGGAAATACAAATCAAAACCACACTCAGGTATCACCTCACGCCAGTCAGAGTGGCCAAAATGAACAAATCAGGAGACTATAGATGCTGGAGAGGATGTGGAGAAACGGGAACCCTCTTGCACTGTTGGTGGGAATGCAAATTGGTGCAGCCGCTCTGGAAAGCAGTGTGGAGGTTCCTCAGAAAATTAAAAATAGACCTACCCTATGACCCAGCAATAGCACTGCTAGGAATTTATCCAAGGGACACAGGAGTACTGATGCATAGGGGCACTTGTACCCCAATGTTCATAGCAGCACTCTCAACAATAGCCAAATTATGGAAAGAGCCTAAATGTCCATCAACTGATGAATGGATAAAGAAATTGTGGTTTATATACACAATGGAGTACTACGTGGCAATGAGAAAAAATGAAATATGGCCTTTTGTAGCAACGTGGATGGAACTGGAGAGTGTGATGCTAAGTGAAATAAGCCATACAGAGAAAGACAGATACCATATGGTTTCACTCTTATGTGGATCCTGAGAAACTTAAGAGGAACCCATGGGGGAGGGGAACAAAAAAAAAAAAAAAAAAAAAAGAGGTTAGAGTGGGAGAGAGCCAAAGCATAAGAGACTGTTGAGAACTGAGAACAAACTAAGGGTTGATGGGGGTGGGAGGGAGGAGAGGGTGGGTGATGGGTACTGAGGAGGGCACCTTTTGGGATGAGCACTGGGTGTTGTATGGAAACCAATTTGACAATAAATTTCATATATAAAAAAAATAAATAAATAAAAAAATTAATCCTTACTGTTAAAAAAAAAAATAAATAAATAAATCTTCAACAACAACAACAACAACAACAACAAAAAAAATAAAGATCACTTACTATGGCATCACAAAAAAAGTAATACTCAGTGATAAGTCTGACAGAAGACAGAAAGTCCTCTATACTCAACTCTACAGAACTTAGCTTAGAGAAGTTAAAGATCTTACTAGCAAGATATACCATGTCCATGGGTCAGAAAACACAATAATGTTAATCCATCTATTTACCCCCAGTTGATCTACAGACTCAGTACAATACCAACCTAAATGCCAGCAAACCTTTATATAGAAACTCTTGAACTATAAAAGAACACTAACACTGATATGGAAATGCTAAGGGCCTCTAATAGCCCAAACGATGAAGAAACAAATTATAGCACTTACATTACCTGATTTCAAGACATTATAAAGCTACAGTAATTAAGACAGTGTTGTATTGGTATGAAGACAAACAAAAGAATCAACAGAAAAGAAGAGTCCAGAAAAAGACCTATACATAAAATTAAAATGAAAGTGCATGTAACAAGGTAGGTGAGGGAAACACCATAAGAGGAAAAAAAGATAGTAATTTAAACAGGTGGTGCTGGAAGAACTGCATATCCATATGTCAAAAATATAAACTTAAGCCATTTTTCACAGCATATATAAAAATTAACTTGAGATGGATCACAGACTCAAATGTGAATTCTTAAACTATAAAACACATAGAAGTAAGCATAAAAGAAAACCTGTATGATCTTGGGGTCGACAAAACTTTCTTCTATGTACCATGAAAAACATGATCTTTGAAAAAAAATTTGGTAATTTAAACTTTGTCAAAATTAAAAACTTCTGCTTTCCAAAAGACACTTAAGATAATGAATAGATAAAACACAGACCAAGAGAAAATATTTGAAAAATAACATTTCTGATAAAGGATTTGTATCTAAAGTATGTTAAGAACCAAGACTCAATTGTAACAAACAACCCAATTTTTACAAATGGGCAAATGGTTTGAATAGACATTTCACCAAAGAAGATACATGAATGGCAAATTACCACATGAAAAGATGCTCAACATCTTTAGTCAGGAAAGACAAATTACATTAAGACATTTCTACATAAATATTAGAATGGCTAAAGACTGACCAGTCTGAGTTGATGAAAAGAGAACACTGCTGCTGGGAAGGCAAACTAGTATAATCACTTTAAAAGGCAATTTGGCAGTTTCTTAAGTATTTAAACATGCATATTCCGTACTATTCATTCATCCCTTTCCTAGTAACTTCCCTAGAGAAATAAAAGCACATGTCCATTACAAAGACTCGTACATAACTATTTTTAGCAGTTTCATTTGCAGTAGGCCCAGAAAAGAAACAACTCAAAAGTCTATCAGTAGCTGAATAGATAAACGGTGGTATATTCCTGAGGTCACTCTACTCAGCAATAAAAAGGAAACTATTGATACAAAATGGCTGAATCTCAAAATAATTATGCTAAATGAAAGAAACCAGACCAGAATTAAAAAAAAAAAGGTACAGACTGTATGATTTCATTTATACAAAATTCTAGAAATACAAACTAATAAAGCAACAGAAGGCAAATCAGTGATTACCTGAGACAGGGTGTAGAGAAGGGTATAACTAAGTCCATACACAGACAATCAAGTATCCTATAAAAGTTGTTATTGTATCAAAGTGGTTTTCAAAAAGAATGACAAAATATGCTTATTAAAAATTAGATATTGGACCCACATTTTCCCAAATAAATGAAGTAAACGTGACACTTCAAGGGAAAAAAAATGACAGGTTTTGTTGCCAGTGATAAAATCCAAACTTTACAGTGACAATTAAAATTTTAGAAAACACATATTTGTCACCATGTACTTGATAGCGTCCCATTATTTGTCTGATGAGACTACTGTTGACATTAATAAATGTGATCTTTTGATGTTATATAATGAATCATGTCACCTTTTTGAGGATCTATATGTATAACCTGGTCACCTGATATATTCTAAATGATGAAGCATGATGCTACAGAATCATGCACAGATAAAAGATACATTCAAATTCCAAGTTCAAGCAATGGAGTTAGTGTAAGAGAGTATGAAAAGTTTATCACTGTGGTTTCAGATTCCATGCTGCAACTAATCTTTGAAAAATTTAGCAAAATGTACTGTGCTGAAGTAGAATTAGAATATGGCTTCCCAACAATCGCCTACCCTAAGTCCTGGATCATGTGAACACAGTTATCACTTCCCTAATTATGTTGTCATATGGCATTGTCTTCTTTCAAAAAAGGAGAGAATATTCTCCAGCTGATAACAGAAGAGTAAGTTTAAAAAAATCAAAAACACTTGAAAGATATGACTATGCTGAGTCTGAAGATGGAGGGACCACGGGAAAAACAGTGTAGAAACCTTAAGGAGATGAGAGATGCCTTCAGCTGACAGCAAGCAATAAAAGCAACTTAGACCACTTCTCAGCTTCAAGGAACAGGATTCTGCCACAACAGAGGCAGGTTAGTAGTCAATTTCTCCCAGTGACTCCAGATAAGAACTCAGCCTGAAATCCCGATTTTGAGCTTTGTGATACCCTGAGCAGTTAACCCAATCAATATTGCCTATGCTTGTGATCCATAGAACTGTGAGGTAATAAATGCATGTTGATTAAAGCTGCTAAGCTGTGATCATTTGTTATGCAGCAATAGAAAGCTAATACATTTATTATAAATCAAAATGCACATACACTTGCAACCTACAATCCCATTGCTGAAAATGCACCCTATATAGTTCAAAATGATTATGTTATTAGTCCAAATATATTCATTCAACGTTGATATATATATCGCACACACACACAGTCTCCCTAAGTGGAAGACTGATTAAATTACATAAATCCATAAAATGGAATATTCTGAAACCATTACAAAAAAAAAAAAGATATAACTACATGGATAAATATCAAACAATGAGACCCTAAGTTATACTATTAAGAGAAAAAAGATCTGAAAAGTTTGAGTATGTTTTTATACATTAAACATTTTCCTGGAAACACACACATATACTTAGTTATCAACTAGCTTTGAGACAGGCTTAGATTATTAAGTGGGAGATCTTCATTTTTAATTTTCTATTTTCCATTACACTTTCAATTTTCTAATGGGGCTTATTTTTCTTATTCTTTTAAAAACATCAATATAAGTTATTTGTCCGTGTCAGATGAACACTTCCCTGGCACTCCTGCAATGCTATATTCTTTTGTTCAACTTGTACCTGCTATCTGGCATTTGTCATCCATGCTAAGACCAAGATCACTTTTCCTCATCAACTCAGCCCCACCTTTCAAATCTCAGTTTCTCAGAGACATCCCCTATTAACTGGGGACTTCATGTATGTGATTTTTTTTTTTTTTTGAGACAGAGACAGACAGAGCATGAGTGGGGGAGGGGCAGGGAGAGAGGGAGACACAGAATCTGAAGCAGGCTCCAGGCTCTGAGATGTCAGCACAGAGCCCAATGTGGGGCTTGAACTCATGAACCACGACATGATGACCTAAGCGGAAGTCGGACAGTCAACCAACTGAGCCACCCAGGCACCCCTATGATATTACTTAATTAAAACTATAAGCAATTCAATTGTTTTCAAAATTTTAGACTGTACTCTAGCATTTTTCATAACTATATTGAAACTACTTATGATGTAGATCATAAATAACATACAGTGTATATAACAGTGCTATCCTGATGAGGATGAAGATGATGATAATCCTAAATCCTGCAGTTATATGGTAATATCAAGAACTACTCCGTAGCAGGCAAACCAGTGTGATAAAAATGAGACTAACTATCCATAAATAATAGCAGAATTGTGTGAGCAATATTTAATGGGCAATCTATAATATCAGGTTTATCTAATGTATATTAAAGTTAGAAATATTTTTCATATTCCTTTAAGTTTCTTTTAAAACGCATAAATACTAGTTAAAGCAAGTATTTATTATTAAATATTACATTTATAAATTTTACCAAGGTCAAATTTTACCTCTAATGATATTTTCTACAACAGGATGATATACAGTGAAAGTAACTTAAAAATACACACTATAAGTTCAAAGTTATCCTTGCTTGTTGGCAAAAGTGGTTAACCACAAGACCCAGAGGTGTTCAAAGTCACCATAAAGAAATATAGGAAAAATTCCTCAACAGATTAATTTTTCTTTGTTCACTTATGAAAGATGTTCATAGTTGATAGGGGATTCAAAGCACTATGGAATTTTGTAGGCAGCCAAACAAGAGGATGTGTGGTATTGTACTTGGAAAATAATATACAATGAACAAGATAGAAGATAGTACTATCATTGTTATAAAGTTAAACCAAGTAGACTATTTTTATAAACAGGTTTTCTAACAAAAATATACCTAACTAAATTCCATGTGTAATTGCACTATAATAATATATCTCCCCCCCAAAAAACAGGTGGATGACATTTTCTATATAACAGCAAAGTATTAAAGACTATAAAAATATTGGGCATATACACAGCTCTTTGTCATCAGGAAAATGTTAAACAGAATTGCTGAAAACTTTTCAAGGAGAAATCAAAGAGACTGAACATATAAAAATAATAAAACATGACATTACAACATCATCGAGGAAACCTCTAAAATCATTACCTGGAACCAGTTCCATGATGATGTAGATAGGCTGTCTTTGTGTGCAAACGCCTATAAGTTTGACAATATTGGGATGATCGTATTGCTTGAGAATTCTGGATGAAAAAAGTTTCAGAACAGTTATCATTTAAATAAAAAAGCATTAATTTATGATCATCAACAGCATGCCCAAGTAGAATATACTTTAGTCAATATGATTCTCTTTTTAAAGCTTCAATATGAAACCAAATTATGATAAGTGATGGGTGTATACAAGTTTAAATAAATATTAGCAAACTATAGGTAAAAGGAATCAATTCTCCTTAATTCAATATTCATTTAAAAATTATTATCCACTCTGAGTAATAATCATGCTAAACCTGAACATCTTACTTAGTCCCAAACATTACACTCCCTTCCAAGTATCTGGTTTTAGCCACTACCACAAAAGCGTAACTGACAAGCATTTAGTGGACCAGAACTATAAGCTGCTAGGTTGGCATCTTTTTGTTTTGTTTTTATGTACACACTTGATTGAAAATACATAAATAAGAATTCAATTCATATTGGTAAATTTTATAGGCTGATCATCTCATTAGATTTTGTAAAATACTATCTTAATTATAGTGATCAATTTCAAAATATTAAAAATTCAAGTTTTGAGAAAGTGGACTACAGGTTCAAAAATAATTTAGTAACAGTTTCAATATACACTGAAGCTGAAACAAAGGGGACTTTGTTTGGATAAAGGCAAAATTTCATCAGAGGGCTATAAAAATAGCACAGATTCATCTATAGAACTCCAAGCATGAGTTAAAATAAATTAGATTCCCTCAAAGGCCCATCTACCCTGAATATTTCTATTACCAAATCTTATTCCATATCACCCTACTGACATAGTTATAAATTCACTCATCTTTGAAAAATGCAGTTTCCTAAGAGAATGAAAAAATCACTATTGGGAGAAAGAAAAAACAGTTCATATATGTTTTGTATAAGCCCAACTAAAGCAGAGATAACTCCAAGAAAAATGCCTTAGATTGAAAATATATAATGACTTATAAGTGAAAAAAGATAGAAGAGTAGAAAAAAATTCAAGAGATGAGGAAAATATTCTGTCACTAACCTTGAGCTTTCAACTTCTATGAAGAATTAAAAACGAAGTCTTAGAATGTTTGACCCTAATCCAAAGTGTCATTTCTTAGGTTGGAAACTGCTTAGTAAAGAAATTCCACAAAATAGCCAGCATGGACTCCATATTAAATATCTAAATATATAGTTCTATCATCTATTAAATGACATTTGGGAATGTGCATAGATACAATTCTCATTTTTTACATAAAACTTTGTAATTCTACTTTAGAAAATGGATTTTTCCACTTTAGGAAATTTAATACTTTATTTCTCAATAAAACAGTCACAATTTAGACAGCAAGAAAACTAGCTTTAAAAAAAAATAATGTAATATATAACCTTGTACCTTAATACCACCTATAAAATAATCAGCCTATGAAATACAAGTCTGATAGCATGCCTTTATCATACCATATTTTCTTTTTTTTTTAAATTTTTTTTCAACGTTTTTTATTTATTTTTGGGACAGAGAGAGACAGAGCATGAACGGGGGAGGGGCAGAGAGAGAGGGAGACACAGAATCGGAAACAGGCTCCAGGCTCTGAGCCATCAGCCCAGAGCCTGACGCGGGGCTCGAACTCACGGACCGCGAGATCGTGACCTGGCTGAAGTCGGACGCTTAACCGACTGCGCCACCCAGGCGCCCCATATCATACCATATTTTCAACCTACCAGTAACTGACATTAAAAAAGTTTACATCTTTATTCTCTAGATCATATTTAACAAGCGCACCAACTAGGTTAATCCATTGCTAGCAATATTCACTTTTAGATGCTGAATGAACAAACATCCGTGAAAATGTTCCATCCTATGGCACTTAGTTCTCTCATTGCCACAAGCTTGGTTCTTTTACAGCACTTTATAGAAACCTCAATTTTATACACTACACCATGACAGACACACACACACACACACACACACACTTTCCCTTTCTCCCTTTACAGCACATGGATCCATGTATCTTCCTTCTTTCCCATCCATATATCCACGTATCTCAGAGAGTCCATCCTTATTTTGTCCAAAACATTTTTCCATTTGTTTTGTACTGTGTTGTGGGTTTTACTGCTAACAGAATACTATTAACCACACACAATACAGGGGTATTAGAACATTAACTTTTAGCTAATAGAAAAAAAGAGAAGACAATTATCCTAGAAGATTAGAAAAGAAACAATGTACAAATTTTGGAACAAATGCCCAACAAGGAGTTGAAGAAGAAATCTGAGTTTCTCCAAAAAGAAAGGTAACAGCTCAGAAAAGACAATCAAGAGAAAACATCTAAGGAGGGTTGGATAGATATAATTATATATATCTAAATGTATTTACATCAATTGTGTATTTTGTATATGGACTAAAATAATATTTTTATTATAAAGACAATCACATTGTCTTTACATATACATACATGCACATATACATATACATACACATATACATACATATAAATGTATGTATATGTGATAAAAGCAAAAAACACTGCAATATTCCAATACTGAAGAATACTCACTGTTTTTTAGCATCTGGTTCTTTTGACCATGATTGCATAAACATTCTATAGTCCAACTAAAAACAAATAAACTTTTTGTTTCTATATTGTGTAAGTGCTTACTTGTGAGGGTTTGGAAAGTGCTTCCTTCTACTTCAGTAAATCATAATTTAAGATAATCCCAAACTTCATATTTCAATGTTGTAATAGTAACTTATAAATACATGTTTAATATTACTTTAGGAAACTCACTTGGCTTCTTGTAAAAATTTTATTTTCAGTTCCTGAGGAAGATCTTCTTTACATGTTTTAACAGCAACAGCAGTTTTATCCTTTAATATGCCCTTATATACTTCACCAAAATTCCCCTGAAAATACAAATACATGTACTGTTTAGGGTCTAAGACTGCCACATAAATCTCTGCAAAATACAAGAAAAACATGAAATGATGCATTTTGAATTAATCAAAG
Source organism: Puma concolor (assembly GCF_028749965.1). NCBI lineage: Eukaryota > Metazoa > Chordata > Mammalia > Carnivora > Felidae > Puma > Puma concolor. Next base: position 71,132,491 of record NC_141667.1, read on the forward strand.
TATTCTTTTAGCTTTACTCAGAGTTTTAAGTAGAAATAAAAGATGGGAAATGTTACTCTTGTCAATCCTCCAACTTTAAAAATACTACCCTTGGGGCGCCTGGGTGGCGCAGTCGGTTAAGCGTCCGACTTCAGCCAGGTCACGATCTCGCGGTCCGTGAGTTCGAGCCCCGCGTCGGGCTCTGGGCTGATGGCTCAGAGCCTGGAGCCTGTTTCCGATTCTGTGTCTCCCTCTCTCTCTGCCCCTCCCCCGTTCATGCTCTGTCTCTCTCTGTCCCAGAAGGAAAAAAAAAAAAAAAATACTACCCGACCCACCTACCCTTTGGGGGATTGAAGCATGAGGAGAACTGAAAAGGAAAATCAGGGAAAAAATTGGAACAGGATAAAAAGAGAAACTCAAGTTGAAACCATCAGAAAGACATTGTTTCCTGCCTCCTAGTTCTCTTTACCCCCAACCTCTAAATGTTGTTAGATTAAGAAGTTAACCATTAATGTTTCAAGATAAAGCAAAGATTCCATGAGGTGGCTGTTGCTATGGATCCACAGAGTCAAATGTCAGCTGAAGAGCGTAAAGCAATAGGTAAGAGGCAATCGAACCAGACCCACTAGTGACTGTCACCCGTCAGCAGACTGTCAATCTCTGAAAGGTACCAAGGAAGAGGAAATGCTTATCCAAATGCCAGTGTCACCCATGTTGGGTTTCTACCAAATGTATAAATCCCTAACTTTGTTCTAAGTCTCTAACATATTTTGACTTTTATGTGCGTTATTTCAAGGTTGAAGTCATTTTTTTTAATTTTTAAGATGAAACAAAATATTACAAGGATGAGCTATAGAGCTAATCCAACAGCTATTTCTTAGTACTCAAGTTTTTAGGTGTGCTTATGTATTTTTTACATAACTCTAATCCTAATATGCAAGTATTATAATAAGCTTCAATGCTATTGTTGAACAATAAGTAACTAAACTAGGGGTCTGCTAATTATTGGGTTTAAGGTCTCAGATCAATGTAACTCTTTTTTTTTTTCAATTTACATCCAAATTAGTTAGCATATAGTGCAACAATGATTTCAGGAGTGGATTTCTTAATGCCCCTTACCCATTTAGCCCATCCCCCCTCCCACAACCCCTCCAGCAACCCTCAGTTTGTTCTCCATATTTATGAGTCTCTTCTGTTTTGACCCCCTCCATGTTTTTATATTATGTTTGCTTCCCTTATGTTCATCTGTTTTGTATCTTAAAGTCCTCCTATGAGTGAAGTCATATATTTGTCTTTCTCTGACTAATTTCGCTTAGCATTAATACCCTCTAGTTCCATCCACTTAGTTGCAAATGACAAGATTTCATTCTTTTTGATTGCCAAGTAATACTTCATTGTATATATATACCACATCTTCTTTATCCATTCATCCATCGATGGACATTTGGGCTCTTTCCATACTTTGGCTATTGTCGATAGTGCTGCTATAAACATTGAGGTACATGTGTCCCTTCGAAACAGCGTACCTGTATCCCTTGGATAAACACCTAGTCATGCAATTGCTGGGTCATAGGGCAGTTCTATTTTTAATTTTTTGAGGAACCGCCATACTGTTTTCCAGAGTGGCTGCACCCAAGAGATCCTCTTTCTCCGCATTCTCGCCAACATCTGTTGTTGCCTGAGTTATTAATGTTAGCCATTCTGAGAGGTGTAAGGTGGTATCTCATTGTGGTTTTGATTTGTATTTCCTGGATGATGAGTGATGTTGAGCATTTTTTCATGTGTCAGTGTGCCACCTGGATGTCTTCTTTGGAGAAGTGTCCATTCATGTCTTTTGCCCATTTCTTCACTGTATTATTTGTTTTTTGGGTGTTGAGTTTGATAAGTTCTTTATAGATTTTGGATACTAACCCTTTATCTGACATGTCATTTGCAAATATCTTCTCCTATTCTTCTGGTTGCCTTTTAGTTTTGCTGATTGTTTCCTTCACTGTGCAGAACCTTTTTATTTTGATGAGGTCCCAATAGTTCATTTTAAGATTAATGTAACTCTTAACCAATAGTTCAAGGTGTGTAAGTTTTATGTATTAATAAATTGAAAATTATGAAAATGTTTTAATAAAGAATTTTATATATGTACATATATTTACATCCAATTTCTGTCAGCAAAGTTTCATAGCATTTTTTTTCTTCAAAAATTTTAATTCCAGTGTAGTTAACGGTGTTATATTAGTTTCAGGTGTACAATATGGTGATTCAGCAATTCCAAATATTACTCAGTGCTCATCATGATACATCTACACTCTTAACCCCCTTCACCTATTTCACCCATTCTCCCCATTCACTGCCCTCTGGTAATGATCTGTTTGTTCTTTATAGTTAAGAGTATTTTTTGGTTTGCCTCTTTTTTTGCTTGTTCATGTGTTTTGTTTCTTAAATTCTACACATAACTGTAATCATATGGTATTTATCTTTCTCTGACTTACTTTGCTTAGCATTATACCCTTTGGATCCATCCATGTTGTTGCAAATGGCAAGATTGCATTCTTTTTTCATGGCTGAATAATATTCCATTGTGACTGTGTGGAGGCTGCTTGAGATTTCTCTCTCTCTCTCTCTCTCTCTCTCTCTCAATCTCTCTCTCTGTCTCCCTCCTTTTCTTCTCTTTCTGGCCCTCCCTCATTCATGCACACGTACATGTGTTCTCTCTTTTCACTCTCTCAAAATAAATAAACTTTTAAAAATGATTAAATTTATTTAAACTGACACCATACTACTATCTTGTCATTGAAAAAATATTATTCTTTGAAATGGCCCTAGTAAGGAGCTAAAGGTTAAAATCCTTTCCTAACATACCATACATATTTCACATAGTAAACTAAACATAAACATAACTGAAATATTTCTCTTTAACTGAAAATATTTTTGCTTAGTACTCAAAAAGCAGTCCTTATCAACCCATTCTATTTTAGTAAATGGTTTAATTTTACAATATTTTAGTTGTGTTTTCAAGAAAATTTAATTTCCTTGTAATAATTTTTGGCCCAATTATTGCTACTGACTTACTGACCTAAAGTAATGGAAAGAAGGAATACTTCCTTAGGAATGATGAACACATCACAAATGAAATAAACACATCAGCTACTGCTTTTGACTTGAGATTCTTTAGAATTTACTTACAAAGTAATTATTAGCAGTCAATAGAAACTGCTTTCCAACAGCAGTTTAATTCTTCCATTTGGAAAGGATATTTTAAAATAATATGAAGAATCCTGCAAAGTGGATTACTTCACTAGGGATTTACTTTCTCAACATATTCACAGCTAAAAAAAAATAAGGATTGTCAACTCATCAGTTGATATTTGAATAAAAAAATTAATAATCATTTATTTCTTTATTTAAAATGCTGAGCTCTAAGTCTAGTATTGATCAAATACATTCATCACAGTTTTCTCCAAACATCTGAATTTTATACTATTTTTCACATTGCACTGTAAGCCTATACTCAATTCAAACTTTCAAAACAGAACAGCACTAATTAACTCATTGACAAAGTCATATTTATCCATTAGAACTCAATCATAAAAAAGCTACTAATAAATTTGCAAATAGCCCATTTGATTAATGATTATAAAATGTCTGCCATTATTATTAAACATAATACACTTTCATCTGGCCTATGAGTTGGAAGAAACTTCAAACTAGTCTGGAAAAAAGGGACTTTCATCATATATAGCTACCTTCTCTGACCACTACCAGAGCTGGCTATAAAATCAATCTTTATATTGAAACATGTCTTATCCACATAATTATTAGATTGAAATAATGTATCTAGTGTTGTCACATAGTGAGATTCTATACACAATCCTGAAATCTTCAAGAGCAGTAAGTCACTTTTCTTGAACTATCATGTATAACCAGAAACAAATGGAACAAGCCTACTGAGTGTTTAAACTTTTATTACGTCACAGCTTCTTTTCCAATCTCAGATCACTAGTTTTGGCTTTACCACACTGCAATAAAATCATTACAGCTTTTAGTTCTTCCAGAGAAAAACATACATATACTATTTTAAAAAGCCAAGAATCATCCTTAAACTTTTCAAAGATTTTCCCCTTTTTATTTCAGTGACCATCACAGTGTTTGTAACAGATGTGGTATAGTGTTATTCTAGGTTCCTGTGAGAATGTGCCTTGCTGTGTGCTGGAATGGAAGAAAAGCTTTGAAGAGAATGAAGAAGTCTGTAGAATACACAGACACTGTAAGCTCAGCTGACTACATACCTTGCCCAGTAGTTCTCCCAACGTGACATCTTCATGATTGAGAACCCATTTCTTATCCTAGGGCAAAGAAAAAGAACAATTTTTTTAGCCCAACCAAGAATACATTTCCTGTAAAATGCATTTGAGGCAGTAGCAAAGAGAACTAAGGAGTATTTTATTCAGACCATTAAATCAACAGCACACTAACAAGTTGTAACTTTAAGAGGGTATAACACAGACAGATTTAAGAAATGTTACTCCATCATAGGATTTAAAAATCTACATTATTGCTAACTTCTATCACAAATCTCAGCCCTCAAAATGATAGTATTCCTGTAACTGGAACACAGCACGCCCTTTCCTCCCACCATCAAGTTTAGGCTCTGCCTTAATTGGACATTTTACAACAGTTGTGTCATAAATATATTAGGGAATATTATCATATAATGCAAAATGTCCAATTCCCAATAAATTACAGTAAATTACACTACTAACAGCTAATTTTTCCACATGTAAAGTGGCCATGAGTTATAGCTGTCTCTGCAACTGCATGTAGTCCCTTATCTTTCCCAAGTACTTTCTCGTAGTATAATAAAGCAACAAACATTAATTCCAGTATCCCTAGGGTACACAAGCTTAGTAATGCAAACATGCCACTATAAAAGAATACCCTATTATCTAATCTCAAGAACTAATTCCTACTTAGGGAACACTTTATCATGTACAAATCTCAGCTAGGAAACTACACAATACCATAGATAAAAAGACACCCAAATTTTTTAAAAAGAAAAATCAACAAGGAATGAAGCAAGAAAGAAGGAAAGAGAGGAAGATATGATGGAGAGGCAGGAAGGAAAAAAAGGTATGGGGGGAAGAGAGAAAGAGGGAAAAAAAAGAAAATCCTAGAATGATATATTTTCTTCATAACTTTTTTTTATTAAATATTAAAGTGTAGTATTCACCCACTGTACAGACTGAAATGTAGTATGACCTACAGAATGAGTTTTAACAAGTCACCACATATCTTGAAGTGAATATCTACCCCTAGTTTAAAAATATTCTGGACAGCTATTTCCAAAACACCATGTGACAAACACAACCACCACTCTCTGATAGGTCAGCAAAGAGAACGTTGACTTTTTTCAGTTTACGTGTATAGTCTTTCAATCTAAATATAAAGCTAGAGCTATAAAGGACCTGGAAAAAATACACAGGAGGATAGCTCCATGACGAAGACAGTAAGCAAAATTTCTTAGGGCACAAAAGCATGAACTATAAAATTCATCAAAATTTCAAACAAAATTATAAAACAAAAAATTATCAACAAAATTATAAAAATTTTCCCAAGGCCATCATTTGAAAAATAAAAAGGCAAACTACAATCTGGGAGAATTTTTGCATTACATCTAAGAAATAATTTTTTTTGTAGAATATATAGAGAATTCATACCTCAGTAACAAGAAAAACCCAATTTTAAGAAACTGGATAAAAATCTATAATAGCCAAATTATGGAAACAGCCCAAGTCTCCATGGACTGATGAATGGATAAAGAAGATGTGATACACACACGCTCATGCGCACACACACTAGAGTATTACTCAGCCACAAAAAAGAATGAACTCTTGCCATTTGCAATGATGTGGATGGAACTAGAGAGTATTATGCTAAGCAAAATTAAGTCGGAAAGACAAACACCATATGATTTCACTCATGTGGAATTTAAGAAACAAAACAAATGAACAAGGGAGGGCAGGGAGAGAGGGAGGCAAACCAAGAAACAGACTCTTAATTATAGAGAACAAAACTAATGGTTACCAGAGGGGAGGAAGATGGTGGGACGGGTGAAACAGGTGTTAGGGATCAAGGAGTACACTTGTTATGAGGAGCACTGCTTGTTGTATGGAAGTATTTAACCACTATATTGTACACCTGAAACTAATATTACACTGTATGTAACCAACTGGAATTTAAATTAAAAACTTCTAAAAAAAAATTGGGTAAAAAAAATCAAAAGAAGATGCACAAATAGTAAGTTCATCAAAAATGACATTACGTGTCAGGGACATAAAGCTACAAACCACATTAAGATGCCACTTCACACCCACTTAGAAGACTAAAATTCAAAAGATTAACAGCATCAGAAGATGTGAGGATGCGGAACAACTGGAATACTGACTCATACATTGTTAGTTAAGGATTTGGAATGGAATAGCCATTTTGGAAGACAATTTGGCAGTGCCACATCAAAAGGAGAATGGATAAACAAATTTTGGTATAATCAGGCAATTAGTTACTATTCAGCAACAATTTACTACAAATGCATCCAACAGAGCATTTGCACAACACTTTGCCAAGCTAATAAGGCCAAATATACTTTATATACATGGCATAAATAAAGAGTCCACTTATATAAATTGTTAGAAATGGGCAAATCCTAAATAACCCAGAAAACCTCCAGAGGATTAGCAGAACGGAGTCGCCGGAGCCAAGCGCAGACCAGAGGCCCACGGAAGAGGGTAGGAAGCGCGGCGAGGCGGTGCGCGCTCCACGGACTGGCGGGAGGGAGCCGGGGCGGAGGGGCGGCTCGCCGGCCAAGCACAGCCCCCGAGTCTGGCTTGCAAAAAGCGGAGGGGCCTGACGGACTGTGTTCCTACAGCAAGCGCGACTTAGCGTCTGGGAGGTCATAAGTTAACAGCTCTGCTCAGAAAGCAGGAAGGCTGGAGGACAAAGGGAGGGAGAGCTGCTGAGCCCCCGGACGACAGAGCTCAGTTTGGTGGGGAACAAAGGCGCTCGCCAGCGCCATCTCCCCCGCCCATCCCCCAGCCAAAATCCCAAAGAGAACCAGTTCCTGCCAGGGAACTTGCTCGCTCCGCGCAAACACCCAACTCTGCGCTTCTGCGGAGCCAAACCTCCGGCAGCGGATCTGACTCCCTCCCGCTGCCACAGGGCCCCTCCTGAAGTGGATCACCTAAGGAGAAGCAAGCTAAGCCTGCCCCTCCTGCCCCTGTGCACCTTGCCTACCCACCCCAGCTAAGACGCCAGATCCCCAGCATCACAAGCTTGGCAGTGTGCAAGTAGCCCAGACAGGCCACCCCACCCACAGTGAATCCCGCCCCTAGGAGAGGGGAAGAGAAGGCACGCACCAGTCTGACTGTGGCCCCAGCGGTGGGCTGGGGGCAGACATCAGGTCTGACTGCGGCTCTGCCCACCAACTCCAGTTATACACCACAGCACAGGGGAAGTGCCCTGCAGGTCCTCACCACGCCAGGGACTATCCAAAATGACCAAGCGGAAGAATTCCCCTCAGAAGAATCTCCAGGAAATAACAACAGCTAATGAGCTGATCAAAAAGGATTTAAATAATATGACAGAAAGTGAATTTAGAATAATAGTCATAAAATTAATCGCTGGGCTTGAAAACAGTATAGCTGACAGCAGAGAATCTCTTGCTACAGAGATCAAGGGACTAAGGAACAGTCACGAGGAGCTGAAAAACGCTTTAAACGAAATGCATAACAAAATGGAAACCACCACGGCTCGGATTGAAGAGGCAGAGGAGAGAATAGGTGAACTAGAAGATAAAGTTATGGAAAAAGAGGAAGCTGAGAAAAAGAGAGATAAAAAAATCCAGGAGTATGAGCGGAAAATTAGAGAACTAAGTGATACACTAAAAAGAAATAATCTACGCATAATTGGTATCCCAGAGGAGGAAGAGAGAGGGAAAGGCGCTGAAGGGGTACTTGAAGAAATAATAGCTGAGAACTTCCCTGAACTGGGGAAGGAAAAAGGCATTGAAATCCAAGAGGCACAGAGAACTCCCTTCAGACGTAACTTGAATCGATCTTCTGCACGACATATCATAGTGAAACTGGCAAAATACAAGGATAAAGAGAAAATTCTGAAAGCAGCAAGGGCTAAACGTGCCCTCACATATAAAGGGAGACCTATAAGACTCGTGACTGATCTCTCTTTTGAAACTTGGCAGGCCAGAAAGAATTGGCACGAGATTTTCAGTGTGCTAGACAGAAAAAATATGCAGCCGAGAATCCTTTATCCAGCAAGTCTGTCATTTAGAATAGAAGGAGAGATAAAGGTCTTCCCAAACAAACAAAAACTAAAGGAATTTGTCACCACTAAACCAGCCCTACAAGAGATCCTAAGGGGGACCCTGTGAGACAAAGTACCAGAGACATCGCTACAAGCATAAAACATGCGGACCTCATAATGACTCTAAACCCATATCTTTCTATAATAACACTGAATGTAAATGGACTAAATGTGCCAACCAAAAGACATAGGGTATCAGAATGGATAAAAAAACAAGACCCATCTATTTGCTGTCTACAAGAGACTCATTTTAGACCTGAGGACACCTTTAGATTGAGAGTGAGGGGATGGAGAACTATTTATCATGCTACTGGAAGCCAAAAGAAAGCTGGAGTAGCCATCCTTATATCAGACAAACTAGACTTTAAATTAAAGGCTGTAACAAGAGATGAAGAAGGACATTATATAATAGTGACAGGGTCTATCCATCAGGAAGAGCTAACAATTATAAATGTCTATGCGCCGAATACCGGAGCGCCCAAATATATAAAACAATTACTCATAAACATAAGCAACCTTATTGAGAAGAATGTGGTAATTGCAGGGGACTTTAACACCCCACTTACAGAAATGGATAGATCATCTAGACACATGGTCAATAAAGAAACAAGGGCCCTGAATGAGACATTGGATCAGATGGACTTGACAGATATATTTAGAATTCTGCATCCCAAAGCAACAGAATATACTTTCTTCTCGAGTGCACATGGAACATTCTCCAAGATAGATCATATACTGGGTCACAAAACAGCCCTTCATAAGTTTACAAGAATTGAAATCATACCATGCATACTTTCAGACCACAATGCTATGAAGCTTGAAATCAACCACAGGAAAACGTCTGGAAAACCTCCAAAAGCATGGAGGTTAAAGAACACCCTACTAACGAATGAGTGGGTCAACCAGGCAATTAGAGAAGAAATTAAAAAATATATGGAAACAAACGAAAATGAAAATACAACAATCCAAACGCTTTGGGACGCAGCGAAGGCAGTCCTGAGAGGAAAATACATAGCAATCCAGACCTAGCTCAAGAAACAAGAAAAATCCCAAATACAAAATCTAACAGCACACCTAAAGGAACTAGAAGCAGAACAGCAAAGGCAGCCTAAACCCAGCAGAAGAAGAGAAATAATAAAGATCAGAGCAGAAATAAACAATATAGAATCTAAAAAAACTGTAGAGCAGATCAACGAAACCAAGAGTTGGTTTTTTGAAAAAATAAACAAAATTGACAAACCTCTAGCCAGGCTTCTCAAAAAGAAAAGGGAGATGACCCAAATAGATAAAATCATGAATGAAAATGGAATTATTACAACCAATCCCTCAGAGATACAAACAATTATCAGGGAATACTATGAAAAATTATATGCCAACAAATTGGACAACCTGGAAGAAATGGACAAATTCCTGAACACCCACACTCTTCCAAAACTCAATCAGGAGGAAATAGAAAGCTTGAACAGACCCATCACCAGCGAAGAAATTGAATCGGTTATCAAAAATCTCCCAACAAATAAGAGTCCAGGACCAGATGGCTTCCCAGGGGAGTTCTACCAGACGTTTAAAGCAGAGATAATACCTATCCTTCTCAAGCTATTCCAAGAAATAGAAAGGGAAGGAAAACTTCCAGACTCATTCTATGAAGCCAGTATTACTTTGATTCCTAAACCAGACAGAGACCCAGTAAAAAAAGAGAACTACAGGCCAATATCCCTGATGAATATGGATGCAAAAATTCTCAATAAGATACTAGCAAATCGAATTCAACGGCATATAAAAGGAATTATTCACCATGATCAAGTGGGATTCATTCCTGGGATGCAGGGCTGGTTCAACATTCGCAAATCAATCAACGTGATACATCACATTAACAAAAAAAAAGAGAAAAACCATATGATCCTGTCAATCGATGCAGAAAAGGCCTTTGACAAAATCCAGCACCCTTTCTTAATAAAAACCCTTGAGAAAGTCGGGATAGAAGGAACATACTTAAAGATCATAAAAGCCATTTATGAAAAGCCCACAGCTAACATCATCCTCAACGGGGAAAAACTGAGAGCTTTTTCCCTGAGATCAGGAACACGACAGGGATGCCCACTCTCACCGCTGTTGTTTAACATAGTGCTGGAAGTTCTAGCATCAGCAATCAGACAACAAAAGGAAATCAAAGGCATCAAAATTGGCAAAGATGAAGTCAAGCTTTCGCTTTTTGCAGATGACATGATATTATACATGGAAAATCCGATAGACTCCACCAAAAGTCTGCTAGAACTGATACATGAATTCAGCAAAGTCGCAGGATACAAAATCAATGTACAGAAATCAGTTGCATTCTTATACACTAACAATGAAGCAACAGAAAGACAAATAAAGAAACTGATCCCATTCACAATTGCACCAAGAAGCATAAAATACCTAGGAATAAATCTAACCAAAGATGTAAAGGATCTGTATGCTGAAAACTATGGAAAGCTTATGAAGGTAATTGAAGAAGATTTAAAGAAATGGAAAGACATTCCCTGCTCATGGATTGGAAGAATAAATATTATCAAAATGTCAATACTACCCAAAGCTATCTACACATTCAATGCAATCCCAATCAAAATTGCACCAGCACTCTTCTCGAAACTAGAACAAGCAATCCTAAAATTCATATGGAACCACAAAAGGCCCCGAATAGCCAAAGTAATTTTGAAGAAGAAGACCAAAGCAGGAGGCATCACAATCCCAGACTTTAGCCTCTACTACAAAGCTGTCAGCATCAAGACAGCATGGTATTGGCACAAAAACAGACACATAGACCAATGGAATAGAATAGAAACCCCAGAACTAGACCCACAAACGTATGGCCAACTCATCTTTGACAAAGCAGGAAAGAACATCCAATGGAAAAAAGACAGTCTCTTTAACAAATGGTGCTGGGAGAACTGGACAGCAACATGCAGAAGGTTGAAACTAGACCACTTTCTCACACCATTCACAAAAATAAACTCAAAATGGATAAAGGACCTGAATGTGAGACAGGAAACCATCAAAACCTTAGAGGAGAAAGCAGGAAAAGACCTCTCTGACCTCAGCCGTAGCAATCTCTTACTCGACACATCCCCAAAGGCAAGGGAATTAAAAGCAAAAGAGAATTACTGGGACCTTATGAAGATAAAAAGCTTCTGCACAGCAAAGGAAACAACCAACAAAACTAAAAGGCAACCAACGGAATGGGAAAAGATATTTGCAAATGACATATCGGACAAAGGGCTAGTATCCAAAATCTATAAAGAGCTCACCAAACTCCACACCCGAAAAGCAAATAACCCAGTGAAGAAATGGGCAGAAAACATGAATAGATACTTCTCTAAAGAAGACATCCGGATGGCCAACAGGCACATGAAAAGATGTTCAGCGTCGCTCCTTATCAGGGAAATACAAATCAAAACCACACTCAGGTATCACCTCACGCCAGTCAGAGTGGCCAAAATGAACAAATCAGGAGACTATAGATGCTGGAGAGGATGTGGAGAAACGGGAACCCTCTTGCACTGTTGGTGGGAATGCAAATTGGTGCAGCCGCTCTGGAAAGCAGTGTGGAGGTGCCTCAGAAAATTAAAAATAGACCTACCCTATGACCCAGCAATAGCACTGTTAGGAATTTATCCAAGGGACACAGGAGTACTGATGCATAGGGGCACTTGTACCCCAATGTTCATAGCGGCACTCTCAACAATAGCCAAATTATGGAAAGAGCCTAAATGTCCATCAACTGATGAATGGATAAAGAAATTGTGGTTTATATACACTATGGAATACTACGTGGCAATGAGAAAAAATGAAATATGGCCTTTTGTAGCAACGTGGATGGAACTGGAGAGTGTGATGCTAAGTGAAATAAGCCATACAGAGAAAGACAGATACCATATGGTTTCACTCTTATGTGGATCCTGAGAAACTTGACAGGAACCCATGGGGGAGGGGAAGGAAAAAAAAAAAAAGAGGTTAGAGTGGGAGAGAGCCAAAGCATAAGAGACTGTTGAGAACTGAGAGCAAACTGAGGGTTGATGGGGGGGTGGGAGGGAGGAGAGGGTGGGTGATGGGTATTGAGGAGGGCACCTTTTGGGATGAGCACTGGGTGTTGTATGGAAACCAATTTGACAATAAATTTCATATATTAAAAAAAAAAAAAAAAAGAAATGGGCAAATCTATAATGCTATAAATCAGAGCAGTGGTTGCCTAAGGCAAAGGTTGTGGAAGATTGCCAAGAAAAAGGAATTCTGGAAGTTTATGAAAATAATCAATTTACTGATATTTCATTGAATACATTTAAAACCCGTGAATTTTGTTGCATGTAAACTATTTCCATGAAGCTGATTTTTTTTAATGAGAAATGTAAAAAAGCAATTATTTCAAAAATGCTACTTTCCATGTGAACAGTACTTTTGGGTTAATTTCCCCTTTACAGATGCTATCAAAAATACACTGTCTAAAGAATGTTGTCTGGCAGGCAGAAGAGTTATTATTTTAAAGTTGCAAGGGGCGCCTGGGTGGCGCAGTCGGTTGAGCGTCCGACTTCAGCCAGGTCACGATCTCGCGGTCCGTGAGTTCGAGCCCCACGACAGGCTCTGGGCTGATGGCTCAGAGCCTGGAGCCTGTTTCCGATTCTGTGTCTCCCTCTCTCTCTGCCCCTCCCCCGTTCATGCTCTGTCTCTCTGTGTCCCAAAAATAAATAAATGTTGAAAAAAAAATTTTTTTTTTAAAGTTGCAAAACTGATTGGTTGAGAGCTTTTTCATTTCAAATAATGGTAAAATACATGGATCACCCAACTCTCCCCTCAACCACTGAAAAAGCTGGATAAAATAGGAAGAACAAAAATGAAAAGTCCCACATTTTTGTTCCAGAAGCCTGAAGAGCTAGTGAAATAGTTAAGCACTGAGTGGCTAAATTGACATGAAAAAAAGACCAAAAGTCAAGTTAGATTAAGAAAAGTTAAATTTAGGTTGAGAAAGCACCCAAAATTCAGACCTTCTGGACTACCTTTACCTTAAATTCATATGTTGATTTTGAAAGCAGCAGCCAACAGGCTAAAAAGCAAAAAACAAAGCACACACACACTGGAGGAAGTTCTTTAGCCAGAAGGCATAAAGGAAGAAAAACAAAAATGGTAAAAACCTAAGTCAAAGTAACAGAATTTTCTTCTCTTGCACTCTTTAAAATGTGCTCGACAAACAGAAAGGGAAGTTATAACATTTTCTGATGAGTTTTGACTCAGATGTAATACATATGAAAAGTACACCAAAGAGGAAAAGGTATACAGATCCATACTGTGATAAAGTTTCTGCATTACACTTGAAATGTTAGCGTATTGATTCTTTGTAAACTGTGAAAAGTTAAATGTTTTTGAGCAACCAGTTAAAAAAGAATAAAAGTACAAAGCTACATAATCAAAACTACAAGAGAAAAATTTAATGGGATAGTACAAACTGTTCAAATAACTCAAAAGGGAAGGTAAGGGAAAAAGTGAAACAAACAAAAAGAACAAAATATAAAACAGAAGCCCTAAATCCAAACATAATCAATAATGACAAACATAAATTGTCTAAATACACCATTTAAAAGACAGATTTTAAAAAGAATCTTAAAAAGGAGTCAACTATATGCTACCTAAAGAAGATCACTATAACTTTAATGATACAGGTATCTCAAAAGGATAGAAATAGATATAAAATGCAAATATAAATCATAAGAAAGTTAGAATACCTATAGTAATACCAGGCAAAGTAACTATAAAGCAAAGAAAATTACCATGGATAGAGGAAAATCAGGAAAATTGAAAGTGTCAATTCAACAAGAAAACATAATTATCCTAAAAGTCTATGTTTCAACCACTGATCCCTCAAAATGAAGGAAATGGACAGAACTGCAAGAATAATTTCACAATTATAGCTGGAGATTTCAAAACTCCTCTCTCAGTAATAAATAGTAGTAGAGAGAAAATCAGCAAGGATGTAAAATAACTGAATAACACCATCAACCAAGTGGATCAAATTGACATTTATAACAAACTCCACTCAACAGCAGAATAAAACCTTCTTTGCAAGTGCACAAGGAAAATACACCAAACTAAATCCCATCATAAACCTGGATCATGAAACAAACCTTAATGAATGTAAAAGAAATGAGTTCATACAAGTTATGTCCTCTGTCAACAAAACTTAAGTAGAAATCAGTAACAGAGTTAACAGAATTTTTCCAAATTTTTGGAAATTAAATAACACATTTTTAAATAATCCATGAGTCAAAGAAAAAATATTAGCAATTCTGATTTTACACTTAGGCAGGCTGAACAATTATTAGATGACACAGGTAAGCTTAACAAATATAGTTTATAGATATTAACATTTGAGTTTTCTATCTAATGTTGGTTAATATTTAGTGTGAGTATTGTTTTTACTGACCTCATCCTGAACCTATTATGTACTATTTTGGAGTATATACCTGTGTGCCTACTATCTCTAGTTGTGGGATTTCTGCCATAATATGCATCTAGAATTCATCTCATTACTGAGAAAGGAGTTGTTTCATCAGGTGGAAGAGCAGATACCTCAACATATTCTAGCATTAATATCCACAGTATCCATAACTAAGCTTAATACTACTAGCATAAAATAACTTTCAATTTTTTTTTCAAAAAACTCTATCAGAAGGCACCTGTTATCTATTTCCAAATAGATGATTTAAGTCTTATCATATATGAAGTAAAAAAATTATAATGTCAAATACTGTTAGAAAACAATTTCAGTGCTTCATTAAACATTGTTCAAGGGTAATGCCTTTTTAAACACTGAATTATTTAAATACTCAAGACACTTAAAAGTTGTCTATAAAGTGAAATTTGCAAATTAAACTGAATACTTTCATTAATTCTGTTTTGTTATATGATGTAATTTTATAATATCTTGAGGTATATGAAAGGCCAATTTTTTTTTTTATCTGTGAATGTGATAAATCTTTACAAGTCATACATTTAGGAAAAGTGGTGATTACTTAAGAAAATATGAGTATTTTTACTCAAAATTAGTTCTAAAGAAATGAAGTCAAATATCCAGGGTTATTTATTATGTTTTACACAAAAATTTCAGAGTGAAAAGAAGAAAGTTTAAATAGAGCAAAAGATAGTAGAAAGTCCCTTAACAGTTAATCCAATGTTAGCGCCATACTTGAGAACAGAATACCATTAAAATTCTGTTCGGTAAGTCAAGCCTTGTTTCTTTTCTTTTTTTTTTTTTTTTTTTTTTTTTTGTTTCTTTGTTTTTTGAAAGAGGGACAGAGTGTGAGCAGGGGAGGGGCAGAGACAGAGGGAGGAGACACAGAATCTGAAGCAGGCTCCAGGCTCTGAGCTGTCAACACAGAGCCCAACACGAGGCTTGAACTGGTGAACCATAAGATTATGACCTAAACTGAAGTTGGCTGCTTAACCAACTAGGCTACCCAGGCACCCCTAAGTCAAGCCTTGTTTCCTACCACTCAGAGAAACTTCTGGCTTTCAGAAATTAACTAGTAAATATAGATAAAAGGTAGAGGGAGATGCTGAAATGTAAAGAATATTGTAAAAAAGTTTCACAAAGTGAATTACAGGGAAAGAATTTTCTGAAACACAATAAGGTTAGAATTCACAACGAAGTCATTGGGTAATTTCCAAATCAGTTGCCTGTATTAGACTGAATCCTTACATATCAATCTTTCAGACAATGAAACATATCAGAATTAATATTATCATACACAAAGTATACTTAACTCAGTTTATATTGGTGTAATATAAACTTGAAAGTTTATTTAATAGATTCATTATAGATACAGACTTTAAACTTCATCCATTCTAGCCCCAGAATTGTAAACAGAATTAACTAACTTAAGATTCATTTTGTTTTCTGTTCCTTTCCTGAAGGGGATTGAAAGTAAATGGTGAACTCAAGAGTGAAAACTAGAAATGCACACCTGAGACACTGTTCACAGCTAGCCTGCCACTACCATAGCAATAAGACAATAAAATATAAATATACTCTTTTGGAACAAAGCAGGACTCCTGAAGACAGCAGTCAAGAGGTCTGGGCTAGCTCATAATTTATATAAATGAGCTCACTCTACTCAAAGAGACCCTTAGGAAAGATTTTTCCAGGACTCACTGTGTGGCACTATGTAATACAACAAGAAGACACAAACAGTCTGGAAAACACCATGCTATGCCAACTTACTAACAGAAAGCCAAAACAGAGAAATAGTATGCTAGGCAAAGAATGGAAGCTGAGAGAAAGCTCAGATTCTAGCTCCAAATCTATCCTATTTTATACATATACTAAGTTATGCTAGAAATTCAAAGATACATGAGTTCAGAAGATAAATTAAATAGTAGTCCTTAGTCTCAAGGGCTTCAATATAAGATATTGAAAGTCAAGAGTCTGAGCGAGAAGTATGAATAGTCTAGAGCTTGAACACTGAGGTACATGTGGTCAATATAAAGAAGATGGTTAAAGGGCTTCACTGAACAGATGGAAAGGTTTCCAAAATTCCTCAAAGTAACCTTCCCTTAACATTTTACAAGCTACTAAATAAAGAAAACCATAAAAAGCTCTTGCTTTAGGTGGTCAGAAGTCATATGTATTGTTTGTGGAGAGAAAAAAAGCCCTATGCTACTCCCCAGGGTTCTTCAAAGGAAAAAAAAAAAAAGGATTAACTTAAAACTGTTTTGGGTGGAACAATCAGACAATAGGGTATATATATCTGTACATGAGTAGAACATAGAGGTTGGGCAGAAATACCCATGTTTCTATTACCTATGGTTGATGATTGTCATCATCTACCAATTCTAGCCTTCTTCTCTCCAGACTCTCCTCAACCTAAAGGGTTTGTTTTTCTATTTCACCCCCAACAAATTTTCTCCCAGTACACCATGTGAGAGTCTCTGCCATGAGTCCCAAGCCACCACTACTATGGGACTCGATGTACATCTCCATCGGAGTGGAAAGGTGCAAGGCTGGGGAGGAATATAGTCCTGGAATTTTAAGATAGATCTCCCTGTGCACATGTGTATATTCCATTAGACCCTTTTAAATGATGGTTAAGATCCACACATTTTATACATTACCAAATGTCACTGCTGGCACTGCTTCTCTAGGAAAGCACATTTCAAAAAAGAAAAAGAAAGAAAAAGAAAGAAAGAAAGAAAGAAAGAAAGAAAGAAAGAAAGAAAGAAAGAAAGAAAGAAAAGAAAGAAAGAAAGAAAGAAAGAGAGATAAACTTTGAGTACACTGTTCAAAATGTTATTTAAAATGTCAAATACCACAGATAATAAAGAGAGGAAAGGGGCTCCTGGGTGGCTCAGTTGGTTAAGCGGCCGACTTCAGCTCAGGTCATGATCTCACGGTCTGTGAGTTTGAGCCCCGCGTCGGGCTCTGTGCTGACAGCTCAGAGCCTGGAGACTGTTTCAGATTCTGTGTCTCCCTCTCTCTGACCCTCCCCCGTTCATGCTCTGTCTCTCTCTGTCTCAAAAATAAATAAACGCTAAAAAAAAATTAAAAAAAAAAAAGAGAGGAAAAAGAAGCCCTATTTTGCTAAAGATATCATAAAAAGCTTCACAAAAGAGGTAGAATTTGAGATAACCTTGAGCATGCATATTATTCGGATACATTAAGATGAGAAAATAAGTGCAGCAAAAGCATAGAAAGCAGTGGGAATATTTTAGAGAGTAAATACACCATTATGGTAAAAGAAAAGAAATCTTCAAGGGGGACAAGGTTGGATGAAAACCTAGAAATATACTTTCTAACCAAACCATGGTGTTTTAAATGGCAAGCAATCTACTATTCACTTCATCTTATGACCAGGAGTCTCAACTTTTTTTATTGTGTAACCCATTAAATTTTTTTTTAATGTGAGCATTTGTCCTACTGTACCAATATATAATCTATATTATACAGCATTTTCAAAAGTGGAAATTAACATGATATGGCCACTGAACAAACTGGTGTAAATACAACTTTCCCGGCTCCTTTTCACTAAGTACAACTATAAACCACAGAGATAAAGTGAGGGCAGCGAAAGAATTCTGAAAGATGGTGAGGGGGAGTGAACTGCTTTGGGATCCCAGGGACAGGGGAACAGCATAGCAGCAGGGCATCTTAAGTTCCATCTACACAACAGGAGGAGGCTTAACTCTCAGCTTAGCAACAGAAGGCAGTCCAGGTAAAGGTTTAATTAGATCAAATGGCAGGCCTTCCCAATACCAGGTAAACTCCCCACCACAGGCAGATAGATGGATTGAGAGCAAAAGTTGCCACAAAAAAAAAAATGCTCTGTTTTCCTATGGTCCTAAGGCTGCCCCACTTTGTGAAAGAATACTGGGGTGACCCAGGAGCACTAGCAAGATGGACTCCAGCAAAACAAGCAGCTAAACCTGGAAAGAGTCAAAACTATGCAAGCGTTGTATGTTCTACCCCACCAAGAAGTACCAAGGGAACTGGGCTGTACTTGCCAGGAAAATAACAACCACAAAAAGTAGTCTGGCCTGGGAAGCCTCTTTGTCCTGACAGACCTAAGATTTCTATTTCCTGACCAGACACGGGCAGCTAAGAACACTGACAGAGAGAATGCCACAAACATCCAGCCCAGAAAGTGCACTGTATTCCCCACATGCAGGGACCACTGCCAGGCAAGCACCAAACAGTTCATGTGTCCAACACTTCTTGTTCCCACAGTGCAACACCTGGCAGCCCAACCTACACAGGCTCTCTCCATCCCCACACAGCCCTGGAGGAGCAAGTGGGAACCAGATAAACCAGCAAACCAAAATAATATCCCACAGACTCTGAAGTTTCAACCATCCTCGAACCCACAGTCCATAGGAGTAGGCCAGGACCTACATGCTAAACCTTGCCCATGTGACTGCCTGCCAAAATAAAAGATTTAAGTAGGACCCAGAGCCTCCTCACAAAATAGATGAAATGCCCAGGGCACAAAAAAATCATCCATCATACCAATATATAAGATATTGCAACCTGAATGAGAAAAGACAGTTAACTAACACCAACATGTAAACAGATCAGATGCTGTAATTTTGATAAGGATTGTAAAGCAGCCATAACTAATCATAAATTCTCTTGAAACAAGTGGACTCAATCTCAGCAACAGAAACAGAAGTTACGAAAGGGAAATAAATGGAAATTATAATATTAAAAAGTGACAAAAAGAAACTCACTTGAGTGGGCTCAATAGTGAAGTGAAAAAAACAATATAATTCCTGAACTTGAGGGCAGATTAATTGAGCCAATGTAAACAAAAAGAAATAGGTTGGAGAAAAATTAACAGAGCCTCAGGGACCTGTGGGATAATTACAGAAGATCCAACATTTGTGTCACCAGAGTTCCAAAAGGAGAGGAGAAAGAGTGGTATTGAGAGACCATTCAAAGAAACAATCTCTGAAAACTTTCCAAATTTGGTAAAGGACGCAAACCTAAATTAAAGCAGCCGAGAGAAACTTATCTAGGATAAACTCAAAGAAATTCAAGCTAAGACATATCATAATTAAACTTTTGAAAATTAACAAGTCTTGAAAGCAGCTAGAAAGTTAAGACATTTCCTACAGGGGACCACCAGTTTGAATGGCATACTTTTCTCCTCTAAAACTATGAAGTTCAGAAGGAAGTGGCACGGTATTTTTCAAATGTTGGAAAAAAGAACTGTCAACTGCCACCAAGTATGGCAAAACTATCTTTTAAGAATGAAGGGAAAATACAGACATTCTCAGATAAAGCAATACTAAAAGGATGTGGTCAATAATAAACCTAAAAAGAATTTTCTTCCTCGTTGATGAACACATTGTCAGCATGTTTAAAGCAAACATGAAGAGTCATGCTGTGTACTTGGTGACTGCTTTTGGGTCCTCACCACGGTTGGTCTCACTGCAGGTGTGCGATCAGCTAGCCACCTTTAAAAACTCTGGACTCTAAGACTCAAAGAGGATTTCTTGAGCAATGACATATCACAAATATCGTTGCAGTTTGTAGGTGGAAACAAAGACATGCCCATGCAATTCCTGCATCAATAGGGCAGGAAAGCCTGTATTCAATCTCTCCTCTGATGTTCCCTTCTTTCTTGTACGTATCTGTGATAAATCTTAGACTGGAGTATAACTTTAGATTAAGTTATAGGAATCTTTCCACTGAATCAGTGAACTATTAGGGGATATTAGGGCAATTAAGACACTCTGAGGTTCTGAGAGAGGGGTCACTGAGGCGGCAAAGGACAGAAACCATGCTTGAACCTACATTTTCTGATTCCAAAGGCTGTGTCCTATCTAAAAAATTGCATGGTACTCCACTGCCTCCCAGATTAGAATAATTAAAACAATGCATTTGACTCAAGTTCAGAGATTGACTATCATGCAATTAACTAACTGCAATTAATTCAGTTTTAATTAACTGAAACACAATGGGTCATACATTCTATTTCAAGATTCAAGTTCTAGTCTTAAAAAGATTTGACTGACGGTTGATATGGTTTGTTTTCAGCCAACAAGCGCTGTCTAAATCAATTCTGGATTGCTCTTCACTCACTGGTTTTACTAGATTATAATCTAATTTATTTATTTTTATTATTTTTTTAAATGTTTACTCATTTTTGAGAGACAGAGACAGGGCGTGAGTGGGGAAGAAGCAAAGAGAGAGAGAGACACAGAATCCAAAGCAGGCTCCAGGCTCTGAGTTGTCAGCACAGAGCTTGACGTGGGGTACGAAGCCACAAACCGTGAGATCATGACCTGCCAAAGTCGGACACTTAACCGATTCAGCCACTCAGGCCCCCCGATCTAATTTAAAGCTTTACGTTTTGCACATTCACAATTTTGGCATCAAAAAATATTACAATAAAACTTTCAAGTTGTCATCAAGTAAAATAGCTTTATATAAATAGCTGGCAAAATTATGAATCAATTTTGTCTAATCTCTATGTAATTTATAACCTAAAAGGAGAGACTCATACTTCAGTCTTCAGACCACTAATTTCCACTAGATAAATATGACACATATTCCATCCATTTTCCCATAGTGACTCTGTACCAGTTGTTCTACAAGATTCAAAGAGAATTTTTCAAAAGCAATAAAAAAATTAAGCCATTAGAGTATTTCCCACTTTCATGAAAATACTGTCCTTATAAATCCTCCATCTTTGCACATGAATAGGTATAATACTAGGCATGAACTATAAAAATAACTGGAAATAAAACCTAATTATAGCTTTAAAATGTTAAGACCTAAATCTTAGAATTACTCTGGCCTCACAAAAGTAGCTATTTTATATGAAGTGAACAAAGTACCAAATAAGCAATCTCTCCTTTGTTCACCTGCTGAAGACAACTAACCACAGTCTGCCTGGGCTGCAGGGGACTAATTGCCCTTCTTGGTAGGTTGCCACAGGGTGCAGATGGTCATTATTTATTATGCAAACCAATCCCTGCCAAATCTCTCTGGGATGGCTGTACATTTCTTTCTAAAGTTATCCTTTCAAAGAGCTTTATAGGGATATAGGGAGACATTTAAAATTAGATCTCAAGCAGGTAAGTAAGAGTAATTAGTGTGATGTAAGTGAATATTTCACTTTGATTTGTGTTCAGCTCCCCAGAAAGAAAGCCCATCTAAGGAAAATACTTTTTTTTTTTTTTTTTAAATTTTTTTTCAACGTTTTTTATTTATTTTTGGGACAGAGAGAGACAGAGCATGAACGGGGGAGGGGCAGAGAGAGAGGGAGACACAGAATCGGAAACAGGCTCCAGGCTCCGAGCCATCAGCCCAGAGCCCGACGCGGGGCTCGAACTCACGGACCGCGAGATCGTGACCTGGCTGAAGTCGGACGCTTAACCGACTGCGCCACCCAGGCGCCCCAGGAAAATACTTCTAAGAATACCGCAAAAGGATCTTATGCTATCCGTATAGATCTTCCCCATATTCAAAATGCAAGTAAAAGGAGTGCTTTCTTCCACGTGAGTGAAGAGGAGTTATATTTTAATGCAATATTTTCACTTTTCAATTTGTTTTGATAATTCTGCCTTTAACAGATACAAAACAACTCACTAATATTACAACCTATTTCCAAGCAATAGACAATGTAATGTAGATCCAACCTGTGAATTTAGTCATCAGAAACAGTGGAAATAAAAAAGCTTCATCCACACCCTGGCCAAAAGGATGGGAATAATCATTCAATGTAATAGGTGGGGTTTTTTGTTTGTTTGTTTGTTTGTTTTAAGGCAAACATTTAAATATAGATTTTTTTTATTTATATATGAAATTTATTGTCAAATTGGTTTCCATACAACACCCAGTGCTCATCCCAAGAGGTGCCCTCCTCAATACCCATCACCCACCCTCTCCTCCCTCCCACCCCCCATCAACCCTCAGTTTGTTCTCAGTTCTCAACAGTCTCTTATGCTTTGGCTCTCTCCCACTCTAACCTCTTTTTTTTTTTTTTTCCTTCCCCTCCCCCATGGGTTCCTGTTAAGTTTCTCAGGATCCACATAAGAGTGAAACCATATGGTATCTGTCTTTCTCTGTATGGCTTATTTCACTTGGCATCACACTTTCCAGTTCCATCCACGTTGCTACAAAAGGCCATATTTCATTCTTTCTCATTGCCACGTAGTATTCCATTGTGAATATAAACCACAATTTCTTTATCCATTCATCAGCTGATGGACATTTAGGCTCTTTCCATAATTTGGCTATTGTTGAGAGTGCTGCTATGAACATTGGGGTACAAGTGCCCCTATGTATCAGTACTCCTGTGTCCCTTGAATAAATTCCTAGCAGTGCTATTGCTGGGTCATAGGGTAGGTCTATTTGTAATTTTCTGAGGAACCTCCACACTGCTTTCCAGAGCGGCTGCACCAATTTGCATTCCCACCAACAGTGCAAGAGGGTTCCCGTTTCTCCACATCCTCTCCAGCATCTATAGTCTCCTGATTTGTTCATTTTGGCCACTCTGATTGGCGTGACAAAGGGCTAGTATCCAAAATCTATAAAGAGCTCACCAAACTCCACACCCGAAAAGCAAATAACCCAGTGAAGAAATGGGCAGAAAACTTAAATATAGATTTTAAAAAAATTTCACTCTGAAGATTTAACACCTAAAGTAGAAGGATTGCTGAACGTATTGACATGACATTTCAGAGTTTTTATTTTAAAGCCACAAGCTCAACATATCTTAGAATAATCAACAAATGGCACAATACAGAATATAAATGACTGTCAGAGACTATAATTTTTCTACCATTCATACTGAGAAATAATTGCTATCTCTACTTTTCCTTTATACACAAGTTTTCAGTGTGCTTCATTACCTGCCTAGCCTGCTTAGCACATTTGTTCCATTTTAAATTTCAGCCATAATTTATTTTTAGAGCCCAAGAATTACTCAGAATGTGATCAGCTTTGTCATTAAAGTTATCAGGGTTACATGAGATTAAAAATCCTTATTGACAACTATGCGAAATAGTCTGCATATAGAATCCATTTAGACGGAATTGACTATTTGTTTAAATGTTCTGTAAGTTAATCCTAAATAACACAAAAGTTCTTTCCCCCAAAATGGTTTTTATGTAACAAAGACATTATCACCTTATAAAATATTTCATTACATTTGCAAGTTACATAAAATAGTTTTTGCATATGTATAGTATACTTTTATCCTGTCTTTCTAGAGACTTAATTCTTTTTAAAATTCATGTTTATTCAATTTCTTTACTGTTACAATAAACTTACCTCTATTCATATGCTATATGGAGAAAAAGGCTGTACACAACTCAATGTACATATAGTAATATTTTCTAATTCATTTTCATTCATCTTGACTTTAGAAGGTGTCATTTTTCTTAAAACTCTGAGCTGACAGTTCTATCTCCCAAAGGAAGAAGTGCAGCTATAGCCTAAGTGAAAAAAAAATGCTGATACAGACCCTTTTCAAGTTCTGGAAGCTGAGTAACTGAAAACAATCAATTCAAAAAATACGCAGGTTCAATTTAGTCTATCAAATTCCTATAAGAAATGTGTTATTCATCTGTAAATACTGTATCATTTATTCTTTTTGCCAATGGAATTCAGTTTAACAAAGAATATGAAAGGTGTAACGATTCCTTAAGATGACAGCAAAGTATAATTCTGCTCTCAGGAGTTTATTATCTAGTGAGAATAGGAGATAGAAAATTAGGGAGTACCTTTATCTTTATAAAGCAAAAAAAATGAGATTTCTAGGTGTTTTTTTTGTTTTGTTGTGTTTTTCATTTTGTTTTGTTTTTGTGTTTGTTTTTCAAAAAGTGTTAGCATCTTTGCTTGCTTCTTCCTACCCCCAAACACTTAGGCATTAAGCAGACAAGGTCTCTGACAGACTGGTTAAAAAAAAAAAAAAAGCAAGAAAGGGGATTCAAGTAAATAAAAATGGAGGACAAATAACAAGCAACATCACATAAATATAAAGAATTATAAGAGGTTATAAACAATCATAAACCAGTAACCTAGAAGAAGTGGACAAACTCCTAGAAATATACAATCTGCTAAAACTGTATCAGGAAGAAACAGAAAATTTGAATAAACCTGTTACCAGTATTGATATTAAATTGATAATAAAAAAAAAACTTCTAACAAATAAAGGTCTAAGACCGCATGGCATCACAGATAAATTCCACCAAGCATTTAAAAAAAAATGAGTTAATACTGATTCTTCTCAGACTATTCCAAAAAATAGGAAAAAAAAAAACCCTGAAAATTTCCAAATTCATTCTACAAGAAAATGAAGTCTCGATCAGGTGGGTCTGGCTTTCTCCCCAGTGGCTAACTGCAAAGGACACAGGTCTTTGAGTTGAAGTGGGTCAGGGCCTTGCTCGTAGGGACCTCCCTCCACTCTGCATGTACAGTAGCAACCTCGTAACAAAGACGTATGCAAGAAGTGGCACTTGTTTTTCCTCAAGGCACACATTGTGTGGTCCTTTTGAAGGGCCAGTGGATTTATGTCTGGAACCTGACACTGGCAAAAAGATGCTGAGTGGCACTGAGGACAATTCCATGGGATTTATCAGAACTTGCTTCACTATCTCTGATGGTTAAGGAAACAAAAGGAGCTGTGGCAATGCAGCACGAGCCTTCTGTGCTATGTAATGGTTCAGGCAGGAGGCTGTGGACTCACACTGCATGGTCTTTAAATACAGCTATACAATTTTCATCAACTTTGCCTCTTTGAGCCTCAGTTTCCTTATCCGCAAAATGAAAATAAAAATAGTTGCTGTCGGGGGTGCCTGGGTGGCGCAGTCGGTTAAGCGTCCGACTTCAGCCAGGTCACGATCTCGCGGTCCGTGAGTTCGAGCCCCGCATCAGGCTCTGGGCTGATGGCTCAGAACCTGGAGCCTGTTTCCGATTCTGTGTCTCCCTCTCTCTCTGCCCCTCCCCCGTTCATGCTCTGTCTCTCTCTGTCCCAAAAATAAATAAACGTTGAAAAAAAAATTTTTTTTTAAAAAAATAGTTGCTGTCGTATATGGTGGTTTTAATTATTAAATGAATTTTTATAAAGTGCTCAGGAAAGTACCTAACACACAGTAAGTGCTTAGTGAACATTAAGCATCTTTTTTACTCATGAATCCTCAAACCTTTGGCAGGAGAAGAGTCTATCATCTCTCACACCCATCTACCCTCAAGCACCTTGTTTTTCCTTTTAAGGCAACCATGATCCTGCTCAAATATTCTTTCCTCCCTTCCTTCTCTGAACCTATATCTATTGAACATTTAGTAACAGACATTGTCCTAGTCATTGGCTGAAGAAGGTAAAAGAAGAAAAGCTCCTCTTCTTGAGGACAAGAAAAAAGTGAAAAGTTTGCAAATGATAAAAAAAAAAAAGACAAAAAACACAAATACTGAGACAAAAATAAAAGTGGAAGTAACCATTTAGATAGACTGGCATTTAAGCAGAGACTGAAACCAGACGAAGACACAGGAAAAAGTATTCCAGACAGGTATCAGAGCTGAAACAAAGCTCTAAGACATGGGAAAAGGATGGTATGTTCAAGACAGAGTCCATAGTGACTCCTTGAGTCCCAGACTTGGCTATATGATTACCTACTTGAGGTCTCCATTTAAATATCAACTGTAATCATGTCCATAATAGAATGCTCTATTCTTATCTCCTCCCAAAAATGTGCTCCTCTCACAGTGTTCCTCATTTCAGTAACTATTATCCATCCAGTTTCTCAAATCAAAAATCTTAAGAGTCCTTTTTAAGTCTTTTCTCTGCTTCATTCTTCAAATACCACCCATCAGGACATGTTGGATTTACTTCTAACAGATAACTAACACATCTACTTTCTGTCCATCTCTACTGCCACCACTCAAGGCCAAGCAAACATTATTTCTCCTCTAGACCACTTGATTTCTTTTTCCTAACTGCCCCTCACATATATTCCAAATGCATGAGGAGAGCTGTGAGTGATTTTTAATGTAATTAACAGCCTGCCATTCCCCTTATTAAAACCCGCCAATAGTGTCCCATTGGTCTTGGAATAAAATGAAAGCTCTTTTCAACAGCATACTAGGGCATGATCTGGTTTCTACAGATCTCTATTCTTACTCTACTCTCTACTTCGAGGGTCTCTTTTCATTCTTTATAGAGAGTAAGCCTTTGGTTATGGTTTATTTTGAACCTCTGTACATTTGTACTACAAAGTCACTCCACCTGGAATTTATTTCTGTAACTTCTATCATAGATGACCCATTTCCGTGCTCCAGATCTTTGACTCAAATTGTAACTCCTCAGAGAAATTTTATCTGACCATCCTATCTAAAATGGACTTCAAAAGTTAGTACTTTATTTATATATTATGTCCTTAACATCTGTGGGGCCTCGCATCACATGTCTAAATATGTAACACTATTTATCAAGTTAAACTGTTAAATCAAGTTATATTTTTACTTTGACAAATATACCTCCCTAACAACCTGGAAGGTCAAATATTCACTTCTGCGGAGTTCTGCACTACAACATGGCAGCACGGTACAAGTCCGTTCCAGGCCTCACACTCAAAGCCTGCCCTTTTCTCTGCCCACTAATGACCCCATCATACTCAAGGAGCCCAGCACATGGTATGCCTATACACACCGCATCCTGTGCATCTAAGCTGCATCTGTATGTCCCATGATATCTCTATGGCCTTGCTGGACAGTGTTCAGATAGTCTACCCTGAGAAAATGGACCTGAGTCAGAGGTCTGAGCAGACCATGGAAGTGGGCTGAGGGTTTCTGGGACAAGGAAGCTGAAGTCCCGGAGACCGTGAAGTGGAATGCACAAACTACACATGGGCACATATGCCAGGGGCCACAAATTCGTCAACCATAGGCAAAGTGCAACTGGTGGAGTGCCAGTCACAGTGGGAACTGTGCACACTCCTTTGGGTCTAAGACATCATCACTTGGCTTGCTTTCACTTCAGCAACAGCACCCTGTAATTTTCTTTTAATTATCTTGTTTCTTTTACTTTTTTTTTTTGTAGGTCCTCCCTCTAAAAGGTAAGCAGCACACTTATAGGGGCTTTGTCCTGGAATGTCTGATACATGCATGGTAGGTTTTCAATAAATATGTTTTTAATAAATATCTTTTAATAAATGTTTTTAATAAGTATAGGTTATACTTGTTACAGTGATATAACATGAAGATACAACCACCACTCTATAACATGGGGTATATGTTGCTAAAAACCTTAATAATTTTATGAAATATTAAGATAAATACTGAGAAACTTTTAATTTGAACTATAGGCTAGTAGGTAAGAATTCTCCAATACAAAAGCTTACTTTTAGGAGAAAGCATTCTAATATATTCTGCTTCAGCATATTGAAAATATGCCTCTGGCAAATAAGAACCTAGCAAATGCTAGAATACTAAAAATGAAAGGTAATTCCATTTGTGAGTTAAAATTTTATTAAGTTACTTGATAATTATGTATATATACTACTATATTGTATATTTTGTATCAAATTGTATCTCCTTAGAGAAACTTTATCTGACTGTAAATTCTTTGATTTCAAGCTTAAAAGAAAGATCCAGGAAGATTCTACATAGTGAGTACAATATTACAGCCCCTGATATCACTTTTAATCAGGTAAAAGAAAACTTAAAAGGGATATATAGTCAAAATTTAAATTTGACAATGCTCCTGTATATCTGCTAAAAATCCAAATCATTGGTCTCTTTGAATCTGATGAAGTAAAATGTTTTGGCATGTGTAATGACAGATGTGTAAAGTAGCCCCATTGAAATTACTCTTTTTAGTATGTAAAGCAAAACACTTAAAATAACTTTCATTTAAAAAGAATAAAGGTAAAAGAGTTCCATATCTCCCAGTTACATCCCAATAACATTTTATCCCAATAACATGTTGGTCTTTATGCTTTGAAGGTAACAAAACCTTCATTTCATTAAGAGCAGTATCAAATCAGAGAGGATCATTTTAACATATTCTGGAACCAAACCATGGGTTCTTAAGAAAGGAAGAAAATACCAAAACCTCTTGAGCTAATTATAGTAGTAAGATAAACAATTATTCAACTAGTAAGATAAACAAAAGAACTTAGTTCAAGTAAAAAGGCTTTTTGTCTGGCAAAATTGCTGAAAATCAACTTTAAGCGGTCTTTATATTCTTTAGGAAAGGCAGAATCCAATTTCTACTTTTAAACTTCTGGCTGCACAAACATAAAGTCATAAAGCAGAGCAAGAAAACAAATTCTGAGTCAAAAATCCACAAGAGTATAGCTGGATAAGACAATTAATCTTTCTCATAGATCAAGTTCTCTCTCCAGGAAACATTTCTAACAAGCCAACTTTAGTAGCCCAAAAGTTCCTGCAAGTTCTAAAGAAAAAAAATATTTCTAAATGTATTTATAAAACTGATTTTTTTCTTCCCTTATTCCCCAAGTTAATAATTTGATGGGATATTTCTCTATAACATAACAAAGACTGAAAGAATTCTTGCTCTTTTTTCTTTTAAACTGGTCTTTGGAAGATTTATATACAGGGATTTTGAACTTATTTCTACAATTGATACCAGAGACACTACCAAACTTACGCACTATTATATACAACTTTTAAGGAGTATTACTTATTGTTTAAAGCATAGTCTCAAAGTAAACTTATTCCACTAATACTGATCTTACCCAAAACAACTTTGTAAATCCACTTTAAAAAGTGCCTTCAGAAATTAAGAACATTTCTAATATCAGATTATCAACCTGCGCAAATACATTCAATTTACATTAGTTCAAGCACTAATAGTCAATCTAGTGGAGGTGGTAGATGGTGAAACCTGGAAAAAAACAACTGGACTCCAAAATAATATGGCCCATTTTATGTTGGTTGAAGAGTTATCCTGAAGCCAATTCCAAAAGAAATAAATTTTGAATTTCTAAGAAAATGAGGCATTGTTACATTTTTTCCCTCCAAATGATTTTTTTTTTTATTAATTGAAGTATAGTTGACACACATGTTACATTAGTTTTGGGTGTGCAACATATCTCCAAGATGATCATGATAATAAGCTTGAATCATTATTATCAGTATTCAGATTGGCCTTAATACTCTATAGAAGTAGGCTTATGACTTCCCTGGGAGCGAAGGAAAGAATGCCAGAAGCAATGAATGACATCCATCAGAGATCCTTCTAAAATTATAGAGTGTCTTTCAAAAGTTAGCCTGTATCATCAGAATCATGTGGAGACCTTTGCAAAACAAGACTGATTGCTCCCACCATCTCTGATTTAGTAGGTCTGGCATACGGCTCAAGAATTTGCATTTCTAATAAGTTTCCAGTGATGTTGATGCTGCCAATCTACAATCACATTTTGACAATACTACTAATAATACTTTGGTCTTTACTTAGGTCCTACCTGGTAACTTTCTCCTATTTGTCGTGTTTTAGCAGGCTATCCCCGGTCTTCCAGCTTGCTTATTAAAAATACATTTGTAATTTGAGGATTTATGAGGGCATGGCTAGTTGGAGAAGAGTAGTTACATAAAAGAGTTTTTCTATGATATTAATGAACCATAAAACAAAGAATCCCAAAACCAAAGGGCATAATTGTCTTTAACTTGTCTGTTAATCCCAAACCAAAACCTATCCGAATGTTAAGAAAGGGACACTTTTTAAAGCTGTATAGGATAGATTCAACACCCATAATAAAGAAATACTAATTTGTAACTGTTTTCTGGTTTTATCTTTTCAATTATTTTAATACTTTGGTATTGTATAATAGCAATGATTTGCATGAATCAGCTTTGACAATTCATCTTTTGGGTTAAGGGTTAAGACAAGTAGCTTGTCAAAGTCACATGGTTTATTACTCAAACTAGAATACACTCAAGTGTATTACTCAAACTAGAATCAAGGTTTCCTAGTATGGTTTTGCATTTTTGCCAATTATTTGTCCAATCAAAGGCTAGGAAAAAATACTTAGAGAACACCATGGGGAAAATCTAACTCTACAACTTGAGTCCTTTCAAGAAGTACCTATTTTATTTGGAGAACATAGTGAATCCTTAAAAATGCTGTAGGAAATTATTATAGCTCTGACATTTTAAAAGATTACACTATACCAGACACTGTAATGCTTCCATGTCTATGATTCGTATGATTTTACTTACGTAGAATTCCATTTTAATCTATAGAAACCTACTACATAATTTTAATTCCAATTTATAGATTAAAAAACTGAAGTTTAAACTGAAAAAGTAATTAATAAAATACCCATTCTATACATCTTACCATAGGAGATCAAGTGTTCTTCCCTACCAAACTGTATTGAAAATTGTGAAAAGGCAAATGAAAATTAAAAAGCGGGTATAAAAGTCTTGGTTATTTAAAGTTCTCTACATGTGTAACCCCAATGATAAAGTAGTATTTTAACTCTCCATTAAAGTCATATTAAATTGATTGTCAGCCCCAAATCTTTATATCATCAATATGAAAACAAAGATAAAGCAAAACTAGTAACTTTAATGACTTTCCAGTCTTTGTAAGTAATTCCTATGAATAATCTGATTTTTAGATAGGACATCCAAAGCACAAGCAACAAAAGCAAAATCACCAAGTGGGACTACACCAAACTAAGACATCATGGCTCAGTCGGTTGGGCGTCCGACTTCAGCTCAGGTCATGATCTCACACTCCGTGAGTTCGAGCCCCGTGTCAGGCTCTGTGCTGTCAGTTCAGAGCCTGGAACCTGCTTTGGATTCTCTGTCTCCCTCTCTCTCTCTGCCCCTCCCCCACTCACGCTCTGTCTCTATCAAAAAATGAATAAATGTTAAAAAAAATCTTAAGAAATAAATTTTTTTTAAATGAGAAAGCAACCTATGAGATTGGAGAAAATATTTGCCAACCATGTAACAGATGAGGGGTTAATATCCAAATGTATAAAGAGTTCATACAGCTCAGTAACAAAAACAAAAAGGCCAAATAATCCAATTTTTTAAAATGGGCATTGGAATGAAATAGATATTTTTTTGAAAAGACATCCATATGGCCAACAAGTACACGAAATGGTGCTCAGCATCCCTAATCATCAGGGAAAATAAATCAAAACTACAATGAGTTATCACTTCACAACAGTTAACTAACACTGAAGTGGTAACTATATCGATATGTATAAATATATCCAATCAATGCATTGTATACCTTAAACTTATACCATGTTATATGCCTATTATACTTTAATAAACAATTTCATCCATATATCATATGCAAAAAGTTTTATCTTTTCTTGTGAATTACATTTCAAAGAGTCCAAAAATGAATAACAGAA
Source organism: Puma concolor (assembly GCF_028749965.1). Taxonomy (NCBI): domain Eukaryota; kingdom Metazoa; phylum Chordata; class Mammalia; order Carnivora; family Felidae; genus Puma; species Puma concolor. Next base: position 71,164,708 of record NC_141667.1, read on the forward strand.
TATATGTGAATGTACAATACTTAGTTATGAAACATGAAAATCGTATTATGCCCCATGTGTATTATCTCAGTCATCACAAACATAGAACATATTCAACATTTTGCTTCAAAACAATCCAAACCAATTCTTAGTTCAATATGGTTTGCATAAAGAATTCCATGAAAGTAGTAAGATACCTTGATCCTTTAATGACTATATTGTCTTCTCTAACAAATTTTGATTTGCAAAACCTATAATGTCTTTTGGACAAATTTGATGGTTTACTCCAGAAAATTCACAAATACAGAAAAATTTTCTTTACACGCCCTCTATGGGCCCTGCTATCTTCTCAAGCTCATAAACTTACAGGTATCATAAAATAACAGTCTCATTTCACTAAAACACATGTAATGCAAAAAATCCTGAAAAAACTATGCAAGAGAATTTAGAAATATAGGGGAAAATAGCATGTTTATCACAATCTTTATTAGTCTGCTTGGGACTGCCATCACTAAGTGCCACAGACTGGATGGCTCAACCAAAAAATTTGTTTCCTCACAGTTCTGGAGGCTGGAAAGTCCAAGATCAAGATACCAGCCATTTGGGTTCCTGGTGAGAGCCCTCTTCCTGGCTTGCAGAAGACAGACTTCTCCCTGTGGCCTCACAGTCTTTTGTAGGTGTAGGCACTTGGGAGACTGATCTGTCTCTCCCTGTTTGTCTTCTTTCTCTTGTAAGACCATCATCCTACTGGATTAGCATCCTACTCTTATGACCTTATTTAACTCTCAGTACCCCCTAAAAGCTCTACCTCCAAATGCAGTTACACTGAGAATTAGGGTTTCAACATATTTTTTTTTAATTTTTTTCAACGTTTTTTATTTATTTTTGGGACAGAGAGAGACAGAGCATGAACGGGGGAGGGTCAGAGAGAGAGGGAGACACAGAATCGGAAACAGGCTCCAGGCTCCGAGCCATCAGCCCAGAACCTGACGCGGGGCTCGAACTCACGGACCGCGAGATCGTGACCTGGCTGAAGTCGGACGCTTAACCGACTGCGCCACCCAGGCGCCCCAGGGTTTCAACATATTAAATGGGTCGGGGTGGGAGAACACTTCAGACCATAGCACACGCTGCATATCTTGGATAATCTTAAGGAAAATATATACAGTTCTCAAATAAGGAATAGTTAGGTTCTAAACAATGACTACACAAGCCAATATACATTTTACACTTGTTGTATTGTTTCTCAACAATAGCTTTCTGTGTCATAAGACACGACCTAAAAGTAAAGCCTTTAATCAGACACATCAAAAACTTTTGCAGGCATATGGATTGAAGTTTCCTTGGTAAGGTAAAAATAGTGTTCTATAGGCTCTGCTTGCAACTTCACCTTGCGTTTTAGCATTGGTTCATTTTGTGGTTATTCATTCTCAGCCCAAGTCTAAACAGAGTAGCTGGTACACAATCCATTTTTTTTTTTTCAACGTTTATTTATTTTGGGGACAGAGAGAGACAGAGCATGAACGGGGGAGGGTCAGAGAGAGAGGGAGACACAGAATCGGAAACAGGCTCCAGGCTCTGAGCCATCAGCCCAGAGCCTGACGCGGGGCTCGAACTCACAGACCGCGAGATCGTGACCTGGCTGAAGTCGGGCGCTTAACCGACTGTGCCACCCAGGCGCCCCCACAATCCATTTTTAATTAGCAAAGAGTATTTAGCTACTCAGAAGCCATTCCTCCATCAGGCTGTCACCTGAACTTGTCATCTTTGGCTTAATATCAATCTATAGAATTGAGATGGATTGACAAAGTGGCCCATAATTAACAGTATATTGTACACTATCCTATACAAGCAGTTCTGATGTGCATAACCATCTCATGAAACAAATAACAACAGGGATATATAGAAACATGTAATTTTATTCTCTGGCCTTTGGAAAGTGGACAATTCAGGCCTCGAATAGAGGGAAAAGGTTGCCTAGAACAGGGCTGTCTCAGCTCACAGTGTCTTTACTATTTGTCCACTTACAGTGATCCTTCAACTGAACATGGCCTGGTTTTCCAAGAGGAGTGAAGGAATTGCAAATCCTCCCTTCCCTTCAGGGGCACCCAGAGACACAGGGAGTAAATCACAGAGATAACAGGATCCAACAAAAAGGTGGTTCAATTTACAGTAAGAAAACCACATTTCCACTCACAGATACAATTTTGCTCATGATCTTATTTCATTTTGAACTGCCATATTACAATAGTATCAAGTGCTTCTCCCAGTTCTCTGTTCAAATGCTTGTATTATTCACCTGGTACCTTGGATCATAATTATCTGTTTACTTGTCAGGCAGACTGGGAGTTCTCAGAGGGCAGAGACTAGGTCTTTTTCATCATTGTACCTTCTTTCAGAGTTTGTCAAGAAACTGTCCCATAATGGGCATTCAAATAATACTGCATAAATGAAGGAATGAATCTATGCTCCTTCCAACCATCATTTTTTTTTAAAGTCAAGAATTTTCCTCTCCATCACCATCTTAACCTTTTTAAATTTATTTAAAAGTCAATTTTAAAATAAAAAGAAGAACTTATTTGATGCCAAGAACTGATATTTCAAGTTTTACTACAAAGGAAACTGATAGAGCAGTTTTAAAAAGCCCTGAACAGCAAAACTTATAAATGGAAATGATGATACGACTGTGATGCTTGCAAAGAAAGGGTCTAGCAGATGTTGCTTTGATAAAAATGCTGTATTGCTGTGTTCGAAGGACCTTATAAAATCATACATACACAAGATTCAAGTTCCATGTAACTGTCAAACACAAGAGCAACTCTTTCCTTTAACTGGACTAAGACATTACCATCCTTTCCATTGAACAGCGACAGAGACATTTAAAACAAAATGATCTTTTAAAAAAATCACTATTTAAAAAAACTTACTTTAAAAACAAAGGTAATACTCAAGTCAGAAAATGCATTTAAGACGCCACCATCTCTACTCTTATAGATAATTTTACTTCCCATGCTGAGCAATGTGAGCAATGTGACTTAAGTATGCAGCATCTACTTTTCTTATCTCTTGCTCTTGTCATTTTAAGTCTGTCAAGTAAAACTTGTTTAATTGTTAACTTTTCTTTATTTCATTATTCATCATATTCTTATAGATTTTTCCAGCATTTACCCTTATTGCATTTTTTCTTTTTCCATTTTGGCAAAAACCAAAAAAAAAAAAAAAAAAAAAAAGGAACAGTTCATAACTTAAATTGTAGTTGGCATTTATTTTCATCCATACCTCTATCCATTCTATGTCCTAGCAAGACAAAAATATCTCTGAAAAACCTCTCCAGGATCAAGTTCTACACATACTACTGATTTATAGCCACTGCATTAACACAACACGGGTCTCAAAGAATGCAACCTTTGGAAAGACTTTCTGGAAATCACATTACCCAAAGAAAAGTTATTGTTTTAAAAATAAAAGCTTTTACTTTGAAACAAATGAATAAAAAAGTAGGGGATGGTGCTACAAGTACCTCCTAAAAAGAACTAAATCAGTAGGGTTTCAGATTTAGCCTTAAAGTAAAAACAAAACAAAACAAAACAAAAAAACCAACAAATTAATTGCGACATATCAAACTTGCCCATCAACAGAAGGCAATGTTGCTACCCCTGCTATGAAAAGCCAAGATGCAGTTCCCCAATTCTCTCCACAATCATTCTCTCTACATTTAATTACAAACCCAGCTGAGTTTTATCGATCTCTGTGACCATTACCTTTGGTGTTATTATCTTCACTAATCTAATTTGTTAAGCATTTTTAGCAAGCCTACATTAACGTAGGATGTCTACATTCAAGAAGCCCATAATCACAGGCATCTTCACAACACATACACTAAAGTGTTACATTAGCATTATGAATTTAATTTCAAGAACAGAGAAGACAATGATTAATTTATTTATTTTTGCATTTTGCTTATGCATACTTCTTTTCAAAATAAATTTTATTTGTGCCAAGAAATCTATGTTCAAAATTCTAAACATTGTAAAAATTATAGTCAAGTAAAGAGAATAATAGGAATTGGAATAAAGGCTTGAGTAGATGAAGAGCAAGCTGAAGTTTAAGATTTATAGTCAGTACAGATAAGCAACTGGGCATATGGGAGCTAAGGGAAGATACCCCAAAAATCTAATTTGCGTAACTGAGTAGACATTAGTTCCAAGGGTCATGGCTCAAGAAATGCAATCAGAAAAAAGTCATCAAGATGTGGGGTCAGGAATGGAGAATGAGTTCTCTATACTATTTTATTTTGGGACACCCAAATTCGGATGTTGATCCTTGGAGACAATCATTATTTGTTGAAAGCTTATAAGACCAGTAAGAGAATGGCAGCACAACACAAGAGAGAAAATCAGAGTCAAAAGAAAAAACAAAGTTAAGTTTTAAAAAGTTAAGAATTGTGGTAGATAGTGAAATAGGACTTTACTTTTTCTCCCATCCCAGATGGAGTCTCTTCCTCACCTCTTATTCTGGCTTGCCATATGACTTATTTTGATAATAGATTGTAGCAGAAGTGGTGCTGTGCATACTGCAAAGTCCAAACCTTCTGAAACCTTGAGGTTTCCATCTTCACCATCTTAGAACACCACCCTGAGATCATGAGGATGTGAAGAAGCCTGAGATTAAAGACCAGCCCTTTAAGCTGCCTCAGCTGAGCCTGCCCCTGAACTTGTCAGCTGAGTGAAAACGCAAGCCAGAGCCCAAACTAAATCAGCAGGTCTGCTCAGGCACCCGCAGAATCAAGAGAAATCATAAAACACTGCTTTAAAACACTAAGTTTTGGGTGGTGGATTATATAGCAATAAATAACTGAAATAAGAACCAACAGAGGAATGTCTCCTGGAAAAAGAAAAAAAACAAAGTTTCTATGAAAAAGTAATCAGAATTTTCAAAATGTAGCAGGTGTTTCCAATAGGCTGAGGGCTAAAAGGTTACTAAATATTGTAAGAAGTCATCATGGCTACTTGGCGAGTTCAGTTTCAGTAAGGCGGTCAGGGTAGAAGCCCTGCTTCATGGGTTTCAAATGAGTCACTTATGAGAAAAACCAATGTGGTACAACAGATTATTTTTATAAGTAACTTTATAAGAAAAGAAAGACATGGGGCGCCTGGGTGGCGCAGTCGGTTAAGCGTCCGACTTCAGCCAGGTCACGATCTCACGGTCCGTGAGTTCGAGCCCCGCGTCGGGCTCTGGGCTGATGGCTCAGAGCCTGGAGCCTGTTTCCGATTCTGTGTCTCCCTCTCTCTCTCTGCCCCTCCCCCGTTCATGCTCTGTCTCTCTCTGTCCCAAAAATAAATAAAAAACGTTGAAAAAAAAATTTAAAAAAAAAAAAAAGAAAAGAAAGACAGGAGTTATTAAAGACTGATAGAGATGACTAGCTGAATGAAAGCTTTGGCTATTAGTGTTTAAGAGAAGGATGAAGTGGCTGAGAAAAAGACTTTAAGGGGGCCACAAAAATATTTTTAAAAATAGAGAAAATTAATATATCAAACTCCCAACGGAGGTGAGAAGACTGGAATTAATTTGATGAGTATCTTAGTTTAGCTGCCATAACAATATACCATAGACTTAAACAATAAACTTAACAACAAACATTTGTGTCTCACGGTTTTGGAGGCTGGGAAATCAAAGATCAATGCACTGGCAAATACAATGTCTGGTGAGAACAATCTCCTGGGAACACCTTCTTGCTGTATCCTCACATGGCAGAGAAAGAGAGGATACCTCTCCTCTTTCTAGAAGGACATTAACTGCATCTTGGAGGCCCCACCCTCATGAGCTCCTTTAAAGCTTGTTACCTCCAAAAGACCCACTTCTTAATACCATCCCATTAGGGCTTAGGGTTTCAACATATAAACGAGATCGGGGGTGGGGGGGAGACACAAACATGAAGTCCATAACATTGAGAAACCAGAGTAAAATGAAAAATCAAAGAATCAGGTGAGAAGAGTTAATAAGAACTGGGATAAGAGAGAAAGATGGAGGTTAGGATAGGTGAAAATAATTGTTGAGAGAGTGCACCAGAATCCAGGTCCTTAGCAAAAGAAGTAAGATCACCTGCTGACATGGGAGGACTAGGAAATAGTTTAAGAGCTTGAGGAAAAAAAAAATGGTTATGTTTGGAAACAGCTGTGGGAAATGGGTAGCAGACTCATATACACTTTAGAACTATTATTTCAAGCAACATGGTGAATATCTGTAATGATAGGAGTTGTAGTCAGTGAGAAGAATGACCATTTTGTTATTCAAATAGACAATAAGGATAGTGTTTTTTGAATAACTTTCATGTATTAGTAAATTCAATAAGGTGGTATTCCTTTCCTTTATGAGTATAAGACACTATCCTTATAAATCCACTGGTTTCTGTCTTTTGTGGCTGTTAAAATTAAAGCACCCACCAAAGATGATATATGGATCATAAGCACAAGAAATGATGCTAATCATCATTAGCATTAGGGAAATACAAATAAACACAATGAGATACCACTATATACCTATGGGAATGGCTAAAAGCAATTAATTTACTTTTTTTTTTAACTGACAAAATCAAGCACTGGCAATAATGTGGAGTGACTAGAATTCTCATGCATTATTGGTGGGAATGTAAAATTGTACACTCTGGAAAACAGTTTGGCACTTTCTTATAAATACACATTTATTGGACAAACTGCCAGTTCCACTACTAGGAATATACTCAAGAGAAGTATGTTCACACGAAAACCTATACATGAACGTTTACAGTTGTTATTCTTCAAAACTGTCAAAAGCTGGAAATATCTTTTAATTGGGGAATGGATAAACAGACTGTGGTATAGCCACACAACAGACTGCTACTCAGCAATAAAAAGGAGAAAATTAGTGACCCATGCAACAATGTGGATGAATCTCAAGTGCATTTTGCTCAATGAAATAAGTCAAACTCAAAAGGATATATACTGTATGATTCCTTTTACATGACATTCTTGATTAGCTTTAAATGGCTGGGTTGACAACAGAGGGGCATATGAGAATTCTGGAGGGTAATGGAACTGTTCTATAATTTTATTATGGTGGTGGATACACAACTATATGCATCAACTAAACTTATGAGAATATAAGCTAAAAAGGATTAATTTTGATTTATCTCCATATAAGTTATCCCTCCATAGGTATGACTGAAACAATGTAAAGTACCTTTCCAAAATAAAATGATACTACAAAGACTGTCTCATACTATTTTTGGCCAAAACACAACAGGACCACTATAGTAATATAATGTTAATACCTCATGTATTTTAGAATGTAAATTGTTATTTCAAAACCACATTGAACAAATATCAATAAGTCATATAATTAAAACAACTTTTTAAATCCTAAATAACATAAAGTTAAAAATTATTTCTCAATTTTTCAAATAACCTATCTATAAAAAAAATGAACTAGAGCTTTTCCAATGTCATTTGCTTAGCACATCATAGTATATAAAGCACAGATCCACAGTATTGTAATTTTATTCCATACCAAAGTTAAATATTTAAAACAAATAATTGCTGACAATTTTTAACCAAAACTTTTCCTCTACAAACTTGCTCTTGGAATCAATATTTCTTTAATGATCTTAACTAAGTGCAGTGAGTTAGAGAAGAGTTTTCTGCCATATACACATCACAGTTCCTGTATTTACCTACGTTCAGTTCTAGGCCACTATAATAAAGTGAGGGGCGCCTGGGTGGCGCAGTCGGTTAAGCGTCCGACTTCAGCCAGGTCACGATCTCGCGGTCCGTGAGTTCGAGCCCCGCGTCGGGCTCTGGGCTGATGGCTCAGAGCCTGGAGCCTGTTTTCTGATTCTGTGTCTCCCTCTCTCTCTGCCCCTCCCCCGTTCATGCTCTGTCTCTCTCTGTCCCAAAAAAATAAATAAACGTTAAAAAAAAAAATTTTATAATAAAGTGAATACCACAATAAAGCAAGTAAAATTAATTTCTTGGTTTTCCAGTGTGTATAAAAGTAATGTTTACACTATACTATAGTCTAGTAAGTGAGCAATAGCATCATGTCTAAAAAACCAATTTACATATCTTAATTAAAAAATGTTTTACTGCTAAAAAATACTGATCATCATCTGATCCTTCAGTGAGTCATAATCACTGGGCAGATCACCATAACATATATAATGATAATGAAAAAAAATTGAAATGCTGCAAGAATTACCAAAATGTGACACAGAGATAAGAAGTAAGCAAATGCTATTAAAAAAATGACACCAATAGACTGTCTGGATGCAGGCCAGACCTTCAATTGTAGAAAATGCGGTATCTGCAAAGCACAATAAACAAAATGCAAAGAACACGGTACACTTGCACTCTCTTGCTTGGTGCTGTGTTCTCATCAGTTGCTGCATGGTCTTCATGATTAAAACTTTTGCTGGGAAGCCCCACTTGTAAAGTTCCAGCACACATTGCAGCAACTCTATTTCCGCCTCTTATCCCTTTACTCCTAAGGATAGTAATGACTTCTCACTGTGTGAGTTTCTGGGCAACTAACCATCCCTAGTTTGCTCCTTTAATCCTGCCCATGATTCCATTAGTGTTCCTTTATTTTTAAAAAACTCTTCATTTAAGCCATCTGAGTTGAATTTTGTTTTCTACCAGGCTTCTACACACACACACACACGCACACACACACACACGCGTGCGCGCACACACACACACACGTGCGCACACACACACACACACACACACACTGACACACACATATCACTCATACATATACACTACGATACAATACTATATATAAATATACTAACCAACACTAAATGTCAAAAAACAGTAACCACCCAAACTGGCCATGATTACGAATTGTTTCATGGGGTTCAAAACCAATGTACTTTTCATTTTTTTTATGCCTATAAAAGTAATGTGTGTGTGTCTAATAGAAAGTATTGCAAAGAGAAACTGCCAACACTACCATGCTTTGTAATATAAATTTTAAGATATTTTAAAGGAGATTTATAATCAATGCCGTAAATGTTTTATAGCCTATTTGTTCAGTTGACAGCATATTATGAACATGCTATAATAATATTAACTAACACAAAAGCATATTTAATAGACTGCATAATATTCTATTATGTGAATAAAATCATTTATTGCTTTTTTGCAAACATTTGGATTATTTCTAAATGTTTACTATTGTTTAATATGCTTTGGTGTTGATCCCTAAACTTCTAATATTTCTTTAGAATATATTCCTTGAACTAGGATTACTGGGGAAAGGATATGACTATTTTGAAACCACTAATGAGTGATATTCAATAAAATATTCTGTGATTGTGGAAATGTTCTAGGTATGCCGTGTGCAATATGTAGCCACTAGTCCAGAGTGTTGATTGAGCACTTGAAATGTGGTTAATGAGAATGAGGAAATAAATACTGAATTTAAATAGCCAATGTAACTAATGGCTATGTAGTATCACACAGCATGGCACTAGATACTCAATGCCCAGTTACCATACAGGAAAGTTGTAGTGATTTACATGTCAACAGCAGAGAAAGAGAGTGCCCATTTCCTCAGACCTTCATGAGCAACAGCATTTATTGTTTTCCTATATTTGTCAATTTGTTAGAAAAGATAGAATGTAATTCCTTTCTCATATCTCTGTGAACGTTTTTTTCATGTATTGTTTTTTCTTCATGAATTTGCCCACATTTCTACTAGAGAGTTTGTTTTTCTTAGAATCAACACACTCTGTACGTTAAATAATTAATGCCTGCCACACCTGCTGCAAATAATTTTCTAATTCTACTTTCTGACTTACAAAAGTTTTATATTTCAATGCAAATGTATTGATCTTATGTTTGTGTCTTTTATCCCAAGCCAATTTAGATAATGTCTCAAGTCAACTTACACACAATTTATACATCACCTTCATGAAAACAAAAGGTCAAGAGGAAACAGTGGACTTCTACTTTAAAATACTACCCCTGCCTCAAACACATAGTAATGACAGATAAAATATAAAAAGAAATAATCAAAAAGGCTGTGCAGGGGTGCTAATCAAGGGTGATGTTGCTAATCCAAAGGAGGTGCCTGAGTGGCTCCTTCGGTAAAGCATGCAGCTCTTTTTTCAGCTCAGGTCAAAATCTCATGGTTCATGAGATAGAGCCCTGCATGAGCTCTGCGCTGACACCACTGAGCCTGCATGGGATTCTGTCTCCCTCTCTCTGCCCCTCCCCCGCTGCTCACACTATCTCTCTTTCCCTCTCTCTCTCTCTCTCTCTTCGCCTTCTCTCTCAAAATAAATAAACATTTTATTTAAAAAAGGCTGTGACAGACTCAGAAACAAAATAAATACTTGCAAAAAACAAAGACAAAAAGTAGCAAGTAGAGTTGATATTACAAACTTGGTGTGCTTCTGTGTTACCTGTCAGGAATTAGACAATTTTAATAAAGGACTTTCCTCCTACTTAGTAAAAGGAACTAAAAACAGATCCAGGATCCCTGCTTGAAACAGCAAATATACAATTCGTAGAGGTTGAAACCAGAAGGGTCTGATTACCCCTAATAATCTCTAATTATCAGGGGAAAGCATTAAAACTATTATCTACCAGAATAGTAAAAACAGCAAGCGTCGTATAGATGTATATAAGTGGGAATTCTTTCACCCTATTGATGAGAGTATAAACTGACATAAACATGTTGGGAAACAACTTTAGCAACACTAAGAAAATTAAAGATGTGCATACCCTTTTATCTTGCTCCTCTATGTCCAAGTATAAATAATAAGAGAAACTCACACATATCTCACGTCTGTACAAAGATGCTCTTTATGCATTGTTTGTGTTAGTGAAAGTTAAAAGCAAAACAAGCAAATTTTTTAAAAATCGAAATATTCATTAACAGGAAAATGTATGAATTGTACAATGTATATCCATAAAATTTACAAACTGATTTAAAAACTGAAACCAATTAAAATGAATGAACCAGAGCTACACTATCAGTATGAGCAAACAAAATTTTAAAATGTTAAATATAAAAACCAAGTTGCAGAATGATAAATTTTTATAAAAATTTTAAAACATGCAATAAAAACAAATAGTTCTTAAGGAGTGTCCAAATAGCATAGTATGGTTATAGCATAAAAATATAAGGAAAGATAAATCAGAGAAGTAGGTAACGCTGGGATTAGAAAAGTGAATAGAATGAAGGATGGCTTCAATTTCATTCATATTGTTTCAATTCTTATTTCTAAAAAATGTTAAGTAGCATAGAATATTGGAAAAAATTAAAATGACTTTGAATATGGGTATTTATGATTTCATGCTCTGTATTTTTTCAAATTTTAAATAATTTTTATTACAAAATGAACAAAAAAAGAAACTACAAAGAATTCTCCAAAATCTTATCCAAAATAAATGTATATAAATCACTTATGAAGCAACTTGAGTGGACTTCCAGTAACAAACAAGATGGAGTAACCCCACTACCATCTCTCTCTCCTACAACTAAAAGTCTGGACAAAACACAAAACCAATTACCAAGGACACCGAGAAATTAACAAGGACATGCAGACTGGGGAGGAGATGCAAAACTTATAAAAACTCATAGCAAGGATGAGTTTGCTGGTTATTTTTCTTCTGTTGTCTCTTGACTTTGATCCAGAGAGGAAATCTGTAACAGTAAAGGACACAGAAAACTTAAGAGAAACCCTGCCTTTCTGGCCAGGGAACCAGGAAAGCAGGCCTCTAACAGCCAGAGGGTGGAGAGAGCATCTCCCTTCTTTTTTTCATTTTGCTTCTCTCCCAGCAGATCTGTCCCTGAAAGTGGCTTCCGTCACAGGTTTACACTGCAATGATGGCAATGAGGGCAGCATTTAAATGCCACTTCCCTAAGGGAAATAGGAAAAGGCAACTTGGTGGTTCCGAAAGTGCTGGGGAGAAATCCTGATATTTTCTTCTCTTGCTTTTCTCTCACCCTTTGCCTGGTCAAGTGGAACTGCACAATGGCAAAAACAGTTGAAACTCCAAGAGAAACCCCCTCTTCATAGCCAGAAAAAATGGAAAACATGGAAATAAGAGAGTATGGGAGTCATCTTGAAGAGGAGAGCTGCAGAAGATGATCCCATAATTTTGTATATGACATAACACAATGTTAGGAGGTGTATGTCCATGGCATTTCTTTTTTTTAATTTTTTAAAAAAAATTTTGTAATGTTTATTTATTTTTGAGAGAGAGAAGGAGACACAGGATCCGAAGCAGGCTCCAGGCTCTGAGCTGTCAGCACCAAGCCCAATGTGGGGCTTGAACTCATGAAGCACAAGATCGTGACATGAGCCAAAGTTGGAGGCTTAACCAACTGAGCCACCCAGGCGCCCCTGTCCATGGCATTTCTACACATTTCACCCTGTCTTTTTAAGGATGTTTATACAGCAAGACAGCCTTAGAAACAAAGAAAAGTCTCCCCTCACGTTCTGTGGGGAAGGAGAATTGATGTGAAGTTCAGACTGCCTGCCATGCCTTGACTAACAGACTGTCTACATCCATCTGGTTAGCTGTTTCTCTACCAAACAAGTTCATGGAAGTGTGGCAAACAAACATAGCAGCACCCCAACATGCTGCTCTTAGAAACTGCTTGACCTTCACTTGAAACACAAGTCCCATGCTCACCTTTAAGTTGCCTATATGCCAAGATTCCGTTTATACAACATTCTTGAAAAGGTAAAATGATAGGGACAAAAGACAGCTCAAGAGGAGCTAGAGGCTAAGGGGGAGAGGTTGACTTACAAAGGGGAGCACAAAAGAATTTTGTGAGTTGAAAAAAAAGTACTGGATCTTGGTTTGTGTGGTGGTCACATGACTCAAAAGATCTGTCAGAACTCAGAGAACTTTATAAAAGTTCTTTATATAAAAAAGTATACTTTATATAAAGTTACTTTATATAAAAGTTCTTTATATAAAAAAGTAACTTTATATAAAGTTACTACATATAACTTTAAAAATAGTCAATATATACAAAAACATCAATTTGAAATTCACATTTTTAAATTTCAAAAAGGAGTTTGGAAGTTCACATTCATTGAAAAATCTAAAACATTCGCTTAGGAAATGCTATACTTCATACAGATTTCTTAATGTAGAACTAATATGAAAACATAAGTAAACTAACTGGTGGAGACAGGATAGCAGGAATTCCACAGATTTAGAATATTCTTGTTATTTGGTGTTCCTGCTTCCAGACCAGAAGATAACAGTATTCTCTCAATTGTGTTTTCTTTTTCAGGTGTTAAATACAGGAAAAAATGTGATGATTTCCCTTTCTAATTCCCTTATCTAAGTTGCATCTCTTATCCTATTTTGTTGTTTTTTTGTGTGTGTGCTTTTCATCCTAACCTTTCAGTAACTTTTTAATTTCCTTTTTATACAGAGACTAGATTTTACCTTTTATGGATTTTGGTGTCTGTTACAGCTCTGTAAGACTCTTTTCAGTTCTAGCCTCATCTCAATTCATATTATCCCTTTTATTTATTATCACTATTGTTTAGCGTTCATCAAGCATTCCCACAAAGTACAGGGCACAAAATGATATTTAAATGTCAAATATCAAGCTCAATGGTCCTGTCCTTTCATTCACCTTCAAAACTGTCTCAAGTTTGACATTAAGATTTCGATATAAAGACAGATAGCTTTGGGTTTGGGAACAATACATTTCATTCAACTATTTAATACCAGAAGAACATGTTCATCTTGAATTTGAGATATATGAAAGGGAAAAGAACTGGAATTATTCAGCCAAAGAAAGAGAAAAATTTGAGATGATTTAATATATTTCTGTGGCTAAGCTATAGCTTGAGGGCTTGAAATTGCTTAGAATTTTTCTTTAGTAAATTAGCAAGTACTAAAAAAAAAGTTCTTAGTAAAACCTTATTAAATGAATAAATGAATGAAAAATAAATACAGAAAGTTCTTAAAGTACCTAAATAATGTACATCTGTGTGAGATTACAAAGTTTACACAAATGTGGTATTAAGTGGCGATCTTTAAAAATCATATATAACCCTCAAAATATAAGAGATCAAAGTTGGTCCAACCATCTGAAAAGCTTATTTCCTTTGACTTGTATCTTTTCATTAAATTTTAAAGCCTTACAGGTAGATGGTCAAATAAATTTCTGGTTAATTTGAGTTTTCTCAGTGTGCTTCTTTTAGAGGAGCCATTGTAGCTCATTGTCTCTAATTACTCAGGACTACAAAATATGGCTATACTTTTTGTCCCTTTGCTTACTGATAACTAAAGCAATCAAATGTAAAAATCTAATCAACTTCATTAGTGATAAGCTAGAAGCCAGGTGAAACACACACACACACACACACACACACACACACGTATGTATGTATACATATAACCTGTGTATTTAACCTCAATACTGACATCTTCTCCAATATATTGTATTACTAATATTCGTTGTCTTATTATAAATAAGAGTAAGATATAGCTGCATATGATTTATCGGTGTATATGTGTGCTATATATCCACATATGTATATTTACGTATACATACAAATGTTTATATATATATGTCACATCTTATTTACCCATTCATCAGTCGATGGTCATTTGGACTCTTTCCATACCTTGGCTATTGTCGATAGCACTGCTATAAACATTGGCACGCATGTGTCCCTTCGAATCAGCATTTTGTATCCTTTGGATAAATACCTAGTACTGTGATTACTGGGTTATAGGGTAGTTCTATTTTTTTTTTTTTTTTTTTTTTTGAGGAACTTCCATACTATTTTCCAGAGTGGCTGCATCAGTTTGCATTCCCACCAACAGTGCAAGAGGGTTCCCATTTCCCCACATCCTCAACAACATCTCTTGTTTGCTGAGTTGTTACTTATAGCCATCCTGACAGGAGTATCTCATCATGGTTTTGATTTGTATTTCTCTGATGATGAGTGATGCTGAGCATCTTTTCATGTGTCTCTTAGCTATTTGCAAGTCTTCTTTGGAAAAGTGTCTATTCATGTCTTCTGCCCATTTCTTCATTGGATTGTTTTTTTGGCTGTTGAGTTTGATAAGTTCTTTATAGATTTTGGATACCAACCCTTTATCCGATATGTCATTTGCAAATACCTTCTCCCATTCCGTCGGTTGCCTTATACTTTTGTTGATTATTTCCTTCGCTATGCAGAAGGTTTTATCTTGATGAGGTCCCAATAGTTATTTTTGCTTTTGTTTCCCTTGCCTTCTGAGAGATGTCTAGTAAGAAGTTGCTGTGGCTGAAGTCAAAGAGGTTGCTCCCTGTTTTCTCTCCTAGGATTATGATGGTTTCCTGTCTTACATTTAGGCTTTTCATCCATTTTGAATTCATTTTTGTGTAGTGTGTAAGAAAGTGGTTCAGTTTCATTCTTCTGCATGTTGCCATCCAGTTTTCCTAACACCATTTGCTAAAGAGACTGTCTTTTTTCCATTGGATAGTCTTTCCTACTTTGTCAAAGATCAGTTGGTCATACAAATGTGGGTCCAATTCTGGGTTCTCTATTCTAGTCCATTGATCTATGTGTCTGTTTTTGTGCCAGTACCATACTGCCCTGATGATTATAGCTTTGTAATATACAGCTTGAGGTACAGAATTGTGATGCCTTCAGGTTTGGTTTTCTTTTTCAGGATTGCTTTGGCTATTCGGGCGTTTTTGTTTTTGTTTTTGTTTTGTTTTTGTTTTTTTTATTCCATACAAATTTTAGGATTGTTTGTTCTAGCTCTGTGAAGAATGCTGGTGTTATTTTGATAGGGATTGCATTCAATGTGGAGATTGCTTTGGGTAGCATAGACGTTTCAACAATATTCGTTCTTCCAATCCATGAGCATGGGATGTTCCTCAATTTTTTTATGTCTTCAATTTCTTCCATAAGCTTTCTATAGTTTTCAGCATACATATCTATTGTCTCTTTGGTTAGGTTTATCCCTAAGTGTTTTATGGTTTTTGGTACGATTATAAATGGGATTGATTCCTTTATTTCTCTTTCTGCTGCTTCATTATTGGTGTATAGAAATGCAACTGATTTCTGTACATTTATTTTATATCCCGCAACTTTGCTGAATTCATGTATCAGTTCTAGAGGATTTTCCACATAGATTATCATGTCATCTGCAAAGAGGGAAAGCTTGACTTCTTCCTTGCCAATCTGTATGCCTTTCATTTCCTTTTGTTGTCTGATTGCTGAGGCTAGGACTTCCAGTACTATGTTGGACAACAGTGATAAGAGTGGACATCCCTGTTGTGTCTGACCTTAGGGGGTAAGCTCTCAGTTTTTCCCCATTGAAGATGATCTTAGCTGTGGGTCTTTCATATATGGACTTTGTGATGTTGAGGTATGTTTCTTCTATCCCTACTTTCTTGAGAGTTTTTATCAAGAAAGGATGTTGTACTTTGTCAAATGCTTTTTCTGCATCTTATTGATAGGATCATATGGTTCTTATCCTTTCTTTTATTAATGTGGTGTATCACATTATTGATTTGCAAATATTGAACCAGCCCTGTAGCCCAGGAAAAAATCCCACTTGATCATGGTAAATAATTCTTTTCGGGTACCATTGAATTTGATTTGCTAGTTGAGAATTTTTGCATCCATGTTCATCAGGGATATTGGCCTGTACCTCTTTTAGTGGGGTCTCTGTCTTGTTTTGGAATCAAGGTAATGCTGGCTTCATAGAATGAGTTTGTAAGCTTTCCTTCCATTTCTATTTTCTAGAACAGTTTGAGAAGAATAGGTATTAACTGTACTTAAATGTCTTATAGAATTCCCCTGTGAAGCCATCTGGCCTAGGACTC
Source organism: Puma concolor (assembly GCF_028749965.1). Lineage (NCBI taxonomy): Eukaryota > Metazoa > Chordata > Mammalia > Carnivora > Felidae > Puma > Puma concolor. The sequence goes on from NC_141667.1 coordinate 71,181,538, forward strand.
TCATTTCTTGGGAGATTTTTGATAACTGATTCAATCCTTCGTGCATATGTGTGTGTGTGTGTGTGCATGCGCGCACACACACACACAATGGAATACTACTCAGTGATGAAAAGAATGAAATCTTGCCATTTGCAAAAACATGGATGGAACTATAATGTATTATGCTAAGTGAAATAAGTCAGTCAGAGAAAGATAAATATATGATTTCACCAACATGTGGAATTTAATAAACATAATAGATGAACATAGGAAAGGGAAGCAAAAATAAGATAAAACTGAGGGGGGTGGTGGCAAACCATAAGAGATTCTTAAATACAGAGAACAAACTGAGGGTTGCCAGAGGGGAGGTGTGTGGGGGTTGGGCTAAATAGGTGATGGGCATTAAGGAAGGCACCTGTTCAGATAAGCACTGGGTGTTATATGTAAGTGATGAATCACTGGGTTCTCCTCCTGCAACCAATACCACTCTGTATTTTAACTAACATGAATTTAAATTTAAAAAAACTATATAATATATATATATTATATATATAGTGTATTATATATATGTGTATACATATGTATGTGTATATGTGTATATTATATATATAGTGTATGTATATATACATAATATATATGTAATAATATTATATACTATATATAGTATATGTATATATACATAATATATATGTAATACTTAGGTCCAATTCACAGGCACATACTCCTAATTTTCAGCAAAGCCTCATTTCATGCCACATAAGTTATCTACATATTTTAATGCTAAGAGTAGAGAACTGAGACTATTTTAGTAGTTATCTATGTGAAAAATCATGAATGTTAGTGTAAAAACATTTTCGATCTGCAATATACTTGGGTAGAGGGTCTCTGTACTGCTTCATTTCATTTAAGCTTCCTTTTACAGATGGTAATGAAGATGACAGCTCTCTATTTCACTGAATAATTACTCTCATCATTTTCTCTCTTATTTCTGGCCTTATAAAGATGTGTTTTCCATGTCTATTTGAGACTATATCTCATTTCATCTTTTTCAACTACCAAAAATGTCATTTCCTATTGACACCTCTAAAATATTTACACAGTATTATCCTAGTTTCTGTTATCCTCTTATCCATTTTCTTCTCTCTTTACCTGCAATTAAAAAAAAATCCCCTTTATGTTTGTGTTTCTTTAAACTGTATTAAGTGGGCCTTATGATGACTTGTACACACACACACGTATACACCAATACTATAACAAGCGTCGAAATAATTTTCTAAGCTGAAATATTGGTCTCTGTTAAGTCAAGATGTCATTCATAATTCTTTTATAAAAAATATTTTATGTTTATTTTTATTTTTAAGGCAGAGAGAAACAGAGCATGAGTGGGGGAGGAGCAGAGAGAGAGGGAGACACAGAATCTGAAGCAGGCTGCAGGCTCTGAGCTGTCAGCACAGAGCCCGATGAAGGGCCCAAACCCATGAACCGTGAGATCATAACCTGAGCTGAAGTTGGACGCTTAACCAACTGAGCCACCCAGGTGCCCCTCATTCACAATACCTTTTACAGAATATGGGTCTCACACGTTAAAACTTATTATCAACCAGACTTTTTCAATTTGATTACAGCATCTAGCTGCACGTGTGGAATATAAATGAGAACCATCAGGTTAGCAAAATCATACATTTTTCTTCTAATATTGCCTGAGTTGAGTAACTACTAAAGGAATCATATAAGTATTAACTTGCTTTCAGATTCAACTAATTAAAAAAAAATTGGTTTTTATTAATATAAGTTAATGGTAAGTAGCTATTTATTTTCTATGTTTGTGTTGAAAAAAAATTAAGTAGATTTATCTGTGGCATGGCCTGAATCTCCTAATCAGTTTTTGAAAAATGTATTTAGTCCCTACTAAGCACAAGGAGCTATAGGGATACAAAATTATTATGATATACTCCTTGATCTTAGGCTGATTACAAGGTCAATGAAATGCTTACAAATAACTAAAACAAATATTGGTGAATAAAGTACAAATGATCTTATTCAAATGAACAGAAATGTATTAAATGCCTAGCTATATCATATTAAACTCCTTCATATTAATAATTATGTATTCTTATGCTTGCTCCACATGCAATTTTTATCATGGAAATACTACTAAAATAACTATATGTGAATAATTGCTTTCTTGGACACTTTTCAAAGGCTTACATTAATCATCGAGACACACAGGAAGGGGAGGCTGGGTGGCTCAGTTGGTTAAGTGTCCGAGTCTTCGTTTTGGCTCAGGTCATGATCTCACAGTTTTGTAAGTTCAAGCCCCGCATTGGGCTCTGAGCTGACAGCATGGAGCCTGCTTGGGATCCACTCTCTCTCCCTCTCTCTGCCCCTCCCCACTCACACTGTCTCAGTTTCTCTCAAAATAAATAAACTTAAAAAAAAAAGACACAAAGGGAGAGTAGTAATATACAATAAATACAAAACGTACAAAATCCTAAACTGATCAAATAAAGAAAAATACACAAGTGCAGCATTAGTTCATCTTTTAAAAAATGGAAAGATGGGTAATATTTCACACATGAAAGAAAAGAATGTACCAAATGACCTAGGATTTTTCAAAGTATTCAGTATGCTCATAAATGCCAATATATCACTGAATTTACAGATGTAATATTTGTCTAGAACTTACTATTTCTTCATTATTTTTGTATATTTATAATATTTGTAATATACACCACCTGAACTTAAGTATTATTGTAGAATGGAGTTTGGTGATATTTGTGGCTCTATATTAAGGAATCCACAAAGAACAGCAAATCAGTATTATCAACCCTTCATGCACTCCCATAATCTTTTCAATAATCACTAGTTCTAATTTCTTTTTCTATTACAAATAACAACATGATGAGTAAATGTGGGCATCCAGCTTTTTCCCATTTCAAGATTATTTCCCTCAGATTGATTGCTGGCAATAAGATTAAGAGATCAAACAATGGAACAATTTATATAACCATTTACTGCAAAGATGTGTCTCCTCATTTTGGGAGGTTATTCTATGATATGCACTAGTCCTAATTTGTGATTTGTCTTATTATCTTGGAACCTTTTTCTTTTAGTATTTAAGATTAGTGTATCGTTAGATACTCAAAATTGCTCATATTATCCTTTTTTATTTTCTATATTTTTTTCTAACTTTTGAAAGCCTCATCTCTAACTTCAGAAGTTTAGACATATTAAATTTGATTTTCTTCCACATTATGATTTGATATTTATATGTAATTCTTATCAATTATAAGTAATACTGTGAGAAGCAGGTCTAAATTGCTGCATAACCAATTTACCACACTACCAGTGACTGAGAGATAATCCCCTTCCCAATTGACTTTTAGATACATCCTTTATTGTATTTTCCCCGCCTACTTCCAGATGAATAGTAATTTGCCACATCTGTGTGTTTTTAAGTATAATGAAAAGACATAAGCATAAATCTCAATGAAATCTAACTATGAAGAATTTATAGAAATAACTACTGACTGGTAGATATTCATTCTCCAGCATCATGTCTTGGGTTAAGAAGTTTCATTTCCTAGATATTTTTCTCCTATATTTTCAAATATGCTTAGTTAATTCTTTATTCCAATTTAACATTTTTAGTTTTAATTTCTAAAGGTACTTACACTTGTACCTGTAATTACCTGGTTTCGGTGGGGCTTTTTATTCAATGTTTTATATTTTTATCTTCTAAGTTATTACTAACTTGACTAATTGAGTTTTTTCTGTAAATGTAGTGGCATAGTCTCAACTCCTTTTTCTATATTCCTCTAGATCTTTACCTTCACTAACTTTAACTCTGCACTAGAAGTTTAAGTAAGAAAGATAAGAAGAGAGGTTCTAGGAAGTCTTTTAGTTGTCTTTTACTTCTGGGAAAGTATTCAGAAGGTAAGATGAGACATGTACTAGTAGGATTAGGTGGCCTAAGGGAACCTTTTGGAAAAAAAACTGTAATAGTCCCGACAGTATACATTTCAACAAGAGTTGGCAACATGTATGTTCTGTCTTTTACTGCATTGTCAGTACTAGATGCACAGTAGGTACTCAGTAAGTATTTGCTATTGTATGAAAGAGATGGAAAGGGCACAAAGAGAGAGAGGAGGTGATGGAGTAAAGGGGAGAAGACTGTGAATGCAAGTGTGTATCTGTGTTAGTGTGCCTTGAGATTTATTGTCTTACAATCCTACCCATTTTTGGAAGAAGGACTTTAGTTGACCCAAAAGGACTTGAAACTTTTTAAGCCACCATTTCTCTCTTGGTTTTCTGTAACCTTGAATTTTGCTGCTTCTCTTGCTCCTCTGTCACCTTGATTCTGCTATTAAAATTTGAAAGTGCCTAAAATCGAATTTTGCTGACAGACTCCACACCAGTAACTCCCTCTGTTCTGATCCTAGGAGTTCCATATGGCTCAGAAATACCACTCACCTGCTTGCTGTGTTGATGAAACTGCAAAGAATGACTGTCATGTCAAAAATTTCACTGTCAGAAGATGAAAAAAGTTACTTTACCACTTCGCATATATTTTGTACCTAGAAGAATACGATGAATCAACTGTCCAGATTTCTGCCAAAAATCAGCTCAATTTTAAAATATAATTAGATTTCAACTTGGTTTAGACCAAAAGCACCAAAACATTTTAAGGAAGCAGACAGTAAAGTAAGAGAATAGGGGTTTTGAGGAAGCCAGAAGGAGATAAAACTGGGAAACATGTCATATCATGCTCTAAGCATAAATCTTGGTCAGAGATGCAATCAGTCTCTTAACTTTATGCTAGTAACTCCCTCCCCAGAAGTGCCAAATGTGACACTCAATTGTCTCTAAAATTGTTTCTGGCCCCGTATATACTTCCACATTGCTACGGCATCTCATCAGTATTAAAATCATTCAAGCCATCAATTCATTCAACAAACGTTGAGTACCTAGGAACTACTCGGGAGAACAATGGCACAAAATATATACTCACCCTCAAGAAGATTACAGTGTAGTGACATTACAATATTAGTAGTATAAACAAATAACTACAAAAGCAACTACAAATTTCCCTTGCATGTGTTATCTCATTTGAGATAATGGAGCTGATAATGTAAGATCATCACCATTTTATGGGTAAGGAAATGAGGCTAAAAAAGGTTCACACTAGTAAATGTGTAATTATAGAAAATTGAAAGTGTTGAAAAGGAAATTTAAAGTGTGTCATGGGGCAACTGATTTTGCTTAGAAGTCAGGGACATTTCTCTGAAATACTAATGTTTATAGTTTAGCTTTCTTGATCAGTCTAAAATGCGACTGACCAAACACAGGCTTAAAAATGGTAATTCTTACATAGATGACTTTTATCATTTTCTGCCTTAAAATCACTTCAGAATGATTGCAGTGAATATACAGTTCATAGAGGGAAGACCAAAAAAATAGTGCTCATGCAGAATATCATTTTAGATATCTTCTTTTGAATTCTGATGAGACTGTGAAAATCAATTTTGGAACATCAACTTCTCCAAAAAGCCATAAAATAGGCATTTCTGCTTCACTGATTCTTGGTCATTAGGATGCTTTGAGGTGATTAAAGTTTATAGAGGTCATTGCTTATACCTCAAATAATTACCAGTCCATTCCCTGATAAATGTAACTTCTCTTATTTCCAAGGGTAGAATACATGTACTTTTATTCCAAATTCCTCCTATATTCTGCCTACCTAAATTACAGAAATAAGGTAATGGAGAGAATTTATAGTTCAGGATAGTTCTTTTTTTTTTCCCCCTATCTAGATTAGTGGTTCGCACACTTTAGAAAGCATCAGAGGTGCCTGGGTGGCTCAGTCGGGTAAGCTTCCGACTTCGGCTCAGGTCATGATCCCATGGTTCGTGGGTTCAAGCTGTGCTGACAGCTCAGAGCCTGGAGCCTGTTTCAGATACTGTGTCTCCCTCTCTCTCTGCCCCTCCCCCGCTCAGGGCATCAGAATCACTTAGAAGACTTGTTAAAGGCCACACTTGCAGGATTTTTGATTCTGTAGGTCTGGTGTGAGGCCAGAAAAATCTGCATTTCTAACAAGCTCCCAAGGGATGTCCATGCAACCAATCTAGGGAATGCACTTTCAAAACCACAGATCTAGGAGGTGAACCTTAGGAAGACCCGCAACTAAAGGTGGAAAAGTACCTATACTTCCTAAATTAACTAAATTTCCCTGGTCCTTCATTAGCATCACTGATGGTCATAATGAGAAACAGTCATATAAAACTCAGTATATTTATTATAAAAATAAAATTACAGGCACTGTCCGCTTCTATTCCACTTGAAGAGGCAGCACAGCACAGTGTTTAAGAGCAAACATTCCAAAGTGCCTGGGTTGCTAAGTCGGTTAAGCGTCTAACTTTTGATTTTGGCTCATATCATGATCTCAGGGGTTCATGAGTTTGAGCCCCACATCAGGCTCCGTGCACTAACAGTGCAGAGCGTGCTTGGGTTTTTCTCCCTCCCTGTCTGTCTCTCTCTGCCCCACCCATGTGCACGTGTGCACACGATGCGCGTTGTCTCTCTCTCTCTCTCTCTCTCTCTCTCTCCCTCCCTCAAAGTAAATAAATAAGTTAAAAAAAAAAAAAGAGCAAACACCCAGAAGGCAAACTGCTTGAGTTGTAATCCAAGCTCTGCTACTTAATAGCTATGCTTTTTTTGAGAAAATTACTTAACTTCTCTGTGCTCAGTTTCTTCATGTATAAAATTGGGAAAATAATAAGGCTCATATCAGTTAATTTATGAGATTTAAATGAGGAAAACACTTAGAACAATGTCTGACTTATAGTATCCATAAGAGTTTATTAAATAAAAGCTGGTCTTCTCAACAAAGACTTTCTACTCTTTTCCTCATATTTTAGAACTATGCATAGCTGTCCTCCCGAGCAGCTTCCTTTTTATCCCACTTCCATTGTTTATTAACTCAGATCTAAATTTCCAGCCTATATCCACTTACATAGGAGCTTCTGGTAAAACTTCTATATGATAATTATACCTTCACTAAATATTCTATGCTTTTTTCCCTTTACTCCAGTTTATCATCCCCTCATTTTTAATCTGTTTTATTAAATATATTTTTGCGAGAGTCTCCAAATCCTTTGTTGGAATGAAGCAAAATATGTATAAGTCAATCTGCTAATAAATATTAAAGCTCTGGTTTTTTCCAATGTTTAAACACTATAATTATTAAACAACAAAAGTAAACTAAACATTTTACACTTGAATTAGGAATTTAAAAATGACCTCAAGTAATACACTTTAGTGCCTTTGACACTATCATGAAATATAATATGCTGCCCCCTGCACTTACTTCAAAAGATGACCCAAATCCCTTCTAGAAAACATTTCATAAGAAACTCCACCTAACAAGTCATTCTTTTGCCCTTTTAGCAAACATATTCAGTATTTACTAAAATCTAAGCAAATAGCAGGAGACTTTATTAGGTTGCATGTAATGTCTGTGCAACAAAATAACTAAGGTCAGAGTTTACCTGTTTCTTTTGCTTCTTTTTTTTTTTTTAATTTTTTTTTTCGACGTTTATTTATTTTTCGGACAGAGAGAGACAGAGCATGAACGGGGGAGGGGCAGAGAGAGAGGGAGACACAGAATCGGAAACAGGCTCCAGGCTCTGAGCCATCAGCCCAGAACCTGACGCGGGGCTCGAACTCACGGATCGCGAGATCGTGACCTGGCTGAAGTCGGACGCTTAACCGACTGCGCCACCCAGGCGCCCCTTCTTTTGCTTCTTTACATCACTCAGTAATAATGCTACTAGGGCCCTTGGGGATATTCAATGACCACTTAAGGACTATGGGAAGAGGGTGACAATAATAATACATTCAATATTTTGCAGAATTTCTAGAACTTCACATATTTTTCTTTAATTGGTCCAAACTCTCAAACATTTTTCTTCACTATGACTTCTAATATATCCTATTATCTCGCCCAAAGCCCTGACTAGTCAACCAGTTTCAAAACAATTTCAAATACATCCGTTCTTGATAAGGAAATCCAGAATAAAGTTTCATACATTTACATAATTCAGGTGAAGTGGCAATGGAAAAATGGTTTTAGGTGGCATTTTGGTTTGGATGGTTTCTGTTAGATAAAGAAATCAGAACAATTACAAGAGCTTATCCAAACAGAAGATGATGTTTTTCATAGCCTTTTAGTTGATATAGTAAAACTGTCCTGTATTATGAATTATTTTTTACCAATAGTGGAGAGAACTAATACTGTATAATATCCAGTATTAACAGGATGAATTAATAGGATGATTGTATGCCACAGTTAGTGATATACTTAGATATTAAATGAATATTACAATATGGTTTACTTTTTAAAATAACTTTTAAAAATTCTATATTTCTCTTAACTCACAGTAATGCTATACGACATTTCTTGAACTCTTGAATTTGACTTATATTTAAACGTGAAATACATCTGTTACTCAACCCCTAACTTACAAACACTAACTTTCCAAATTCTTCATTTTCCAGTTATTGTTCTACTTTCCCACTTTAATAACTCTGACTTACATTTTCTTTTCCACTATTTTCTTGAAGTTTATTAAATGAGAGAGCTTGCCATCAAAATACACCTAAATTCTTTTCTATTTTCAGAATGGATTCAAGTATAACTCATTAGTTCAATCTCTAACTCACACATTGATATAGAGTCTCCCCTGTCTTTTGTCCCAGATTGCAAGCATATCTGTTTAATATATCTAGGTCAAATTTATAATTCTGTAACAGGAACCTAATGGATATTAAGGAATTTAGTGCTATTATGAAAAAGATGACCTAGTATCCAGATACCTTGATTTTTTTTAAAGTTTCTAAAGCTTAGCGGATAACATATTTTCCCAAGTCAATGGATACTATACTTTCCAACCCAGATAGCCATAATTTCATTGTGTACATATGATAATAAGTGACATTTTTAAAGTACTTGAGAGTTTACAAAATGCTTTCACTATCTTGTCTTTGACACAAGAAGGTCATGAAGGTAGGAAGATGAAGTAGGGACAGAAAAAGAATTTGGGTTTCAAAGGGATCAAATATATTGTCTCAAGCCTTATAAGGAAAATAATCTAGTGAGGATACATTTGGTGGAGGAGGTGCCAAGCTAAGTCTGCCTCTGAACAGTCTTTCTTGCCTACACAACTCCAGGAAATAATTGGGGAAAACACGTAAAGGAAAAACATTGCTTTAATTGCCTCTAATTCCAAAATAGAATTTCTAAGAGGTTAATAAAGGAAATGCAACTTGCCATCAATCAAAACAGTGATTTGGGCTTTTCCAAATATCTAAATAAATACTTAGATTCACAAGTTCTATGGTAGCTGGGAATAATTTTCACAATCTTACCAGCTTAGAAATTTACTCAATTATCTACAAATAAGTCATGAAAGGATGACAAACTCAAGAAGTCACTGAATCATTGACCAATAATTGTTTCCTTAACTATTAGTGGTCCTATAACATTTCCAAGTTAGTAATCCCTATAATTCCTCCCAATTTGGATCTTTTCTAGTTTCATTGCTCTTTCTTGAAAGTGGCTACTAAAACTATAATCTGAAGCATTTCAGTACTACTCAGTACATTGAATAAGGACAAGACTATCACCTCTTTTATTATTTATAACTTTCCTATTAAAACATAGATTTTTTTGGACTTCTTGTACACAACTGCACGTATAGTTCATATCATCTTGTGTTCTTTAAAATATTCGTTCAACTTGTAATTATTGAGCACCTTTTATGTGCCACCATTAAACCAGTAAGAAGATGACAAAAATAAATTAATACAGTCTTTGACTTCACAGATGCACAACTACAAGTATATAAAAAACACGGGTACCTGGCTGGCTCAGTTGGTAGAGCATGCAACTCTTGATCTTGGGGTTGTGAGTTCAAGACCCACGTTGGGCATAGAGCTTACTTAAAAGTAAAATAAAATAATTTTGATACTACAAAATAAGTGATATAATAATCATTTGTACAGAATTCTATGGAAGCACTGGGAAAGGAGGGCCTAATTGGAACTGGTGGGGTTAAGAAAGACTTTAAATAGGAAATGATGCTTAAAATGTATTCTAGGAAATGAAAGCAGTGTTACAAAGATTTTTTTTCTTTTTTTATTAAGTAAGAAACAGCAGATCACATTCTGAAAAATGAAAGGGATTTTGACAAGTTCCAATTTAGAAGGATCAGGGCACCTGGGTGGCTCAGTCAGTTGAGTGTCCAACTTTGGCTCAGGTCATGATCTCACAGTTTGTGGGTTCAGGCCCCACCTCAGTTTCTGTGCTGACAGCTCAGAGCCTGGAACCTACTTCGGATTCTGTGTCTCCCTCTCTCTCTGCTCCTCCCCAACTCATGCTCTTTGTCCTCTCAAAAATAAACTTTAAAAAGATTTTAAAAAAGAAGAAAGATTGGCAGGAGAAACAACTGGAAAAGTTGAAAGGAGCTAGATTACAAAGGGTTGTTGCATGCTAGAATGCTTCAACCTGACCAAGAGGAAGTATACATTCTTTAGAATACATTAAACATTTAAATGCCATGATCAGTTATTACTTTGAATGTTCCAAACATCTAAATACATACAGCAAGAGCACAAAGAATTAGCAAGCATGAGAAGCAGACTCTTCACGAGAGTCTCAGACCCATATCAATGAAGGCCTCACTTAAGGGTCAGCAGGAAGGATGTAAAACAGGTAATAGACTTGAAAGCCATTTATGAGGCAGAAGGAATTCATGACTCATTACAGTGAGATATAAGGGAAAATGAGGAGTGTACAAATGTTCCAAATATTTTTTAAAGGCTTCATGCCAGAATTGATGGTGTTAACAGAAACCAAGAATGAGAAGTAGGCCCAGTGGGGAAATGAAGGAGTGAATCGTCATGATGGGTTCCTGGTTGCATATGCTGAGTCTGAGGTTCTATATTCTTATGTATGCATTCTAACAAGATGACTAAAGGAAAGGGAAAAATAGAGACAAGGAGAAAAGGGTAAACTGGACAAATGAACTAGAATAAGATTAGAGAAAGTCCTGAATTAGTAAGAAGCCAGCACTGATTCACAAAAGGAAAAAAAAAGTAACATAGGTGTTTAAAATAGGAACCTGATGTGATAAAATTTTATTTTAAAAAGATAAGTCTAGTAGCAACAGGGTTAAAAAGATCCTAGGAGAAAGACAGGTAAATAAACTGTCAGCAACACAAAGTTTAAAATGATGAAAGCCTGTGTGATTACAAAGTTAAGAGGAGTGGAAAGGAAAGAATGGGGTCTCTTCTTCTCCCTGGGCTACCTATCTAAAGTCCTCTTCCCATACTATGTATTTTCTCATCTACTCTAAGCCTTCAGGTATTTTCCCCACATGTTGGTGACTCTCAAGTATATCCTACGACCCAGCAATTGCACTACTAGGTATTTACCCAAAGGATACAGAAATGCTGATTTGAAGGGGCACACGCACCCCATTATTTATAGTGGTGCTATCAACAATAGACAAATTATAGAAAAAGCTCAAATGTCCATTGACTGATGAATGGATAAAGAAGACTGATGAATGACTGATGAATGGATAAAGATGTTGTATACAATGGACTATTACTCACTGATGAAAAAGAATGAAATCTTGCCATTTGCAACGACATAGATGGAGCTAGAATATATTATGCTAAGCAAACTAAGTCATAAAGACAAATATCGTATGATTTCACTCATATGTGGAATTTGAGAAACAACATATAAACATAGGGGAAGGGGAAGAAAAAATAAGATGAAAATAGAGAGGGAGGCATACCATAAGAGACTCTTAAATACAGAGAACAAACTGAGGGTTGCTATAGGGGTAGTTGAGGGGGGGGGGATGGGCTAAAAGGGTGATGGGCATTAAAGATGGCATTTGTTGGGGCGCCTGGGTGGCGCAGTCGGTTAAGCGTCCGACTTCAGCCAGGTCACGATCTCGCGGTCCACGAGTTCGAGCCCCGCGTCGGGCTCTGGGCTGATGGCTCAGAGCCTGGAGCCTGTTTCCGATTCTGTGTCTCCCTCTCTCTCTGCTCCTCCCCCGTTCATGCTCTGTCTCTCTCTGTCCCAAAAATAAATAAACGTTGAAAAAAAAAATTAAAAAAAAAAAAAAAAAAGATGGCATTTGTTGGGATGAGCACTGGGTGTTATATGTAAGTGATGAATCAATGGGTTCTACTCCTGAAATCATTATTACAATATATGTTAACTAATTTGGATTTAAATTAAGAAAAAAAAAGACAAGTAATCCTCAAAACGTCTCCTTCACTCACCACATTCTTTGACAAGTCCTGTTAACTCTGACTGATAACTAAGTTAATCATGTGCAATTTCATCCAAGCATCATTGCCTCCACAAATACCCAATAATTCTTTAAATTCCATTACTACTTTTTCACAGTCTTGCCACTTTCATCTCATACCAGTCACTCACTCACTAATTGGTTTCCACAATGAAGCCATATGGTCTTTATAAAATATAAATCTGATTATTACTTTCCCCATGATAAAACTATTGAAAGGTTCCTAATACCCGCAAGACAAAGACCAAAGCCTTTAGCATGGAGTAGTTATTACTTGACACCTTTTAACTTCTCTAATCTCATTTCCAATACTAGTTTTCTATTGCTGCTAACAAATTATAACCAATTTAGTGGCTTAAAGCAACACAAATTTCTTAACAATTCTAGAGCTCAGAGGTTCAAACTGGGTCTTCCAGGGTTAAAACCAAGATGTTGGCAGAACTGCACTCTTTCCGGAGGCTCTAGAGGAGAATGCGTTCCTTGCCTTCTCCAGCTCCTTAGAGGCAGCCTGCATTCCTTGTCTCTTGGCTGCATGACTCCAAGCAACCATTACTTTTATATTCACATTTCCTTTTCTGTCTCTGCCTCTCCTGCCTCCTTCTTTCCCTTACACGGTTCCTTGTGATTATGTTTGTCAGTGACACTGAACCCACCTGGATAATCCAGGATAATCTATCCATCTCAAGATACTTAACATAATCACCTCTGCAAAGTCTCTTTTACTGAGTACAGAACACATCCACAGGTCCTAGGGATTAGGGCATAGATGCATTTGGAAGGCCATTATTCTGCCTACCACACCTCTTCTCTCCATTTCCCCTGACTACTAATATATTCTCTACTTCAGATGGATAAACTGGAAAAGGGTTTATCACCTCAATCATAGTTCTTATTTACTTATCTGTCTTCCCAATTAGACTAATTTCTTCTGGGACAAAGACTATCATAGTCATCACAGTATCTTTAGTGCCTAGTTTCCACCATAGAAGAGGCTTTCAATATGTATTTGTTGAACGTTAACTGAAGAGCCAGTCAGAGGTATGCTGCAAATCTGTGGATTCCTGGAAAATTCTGACCAATTTATTTTCAGATGAACACTGATGACCTTTCAGAAACCCCACATTGAATACTGCAAAAGCAGTGGAGGAATCTTTTAAAAATTATTTCTAGAGAAGATTCAAAAAGCTCTATGGACTCACAGTCCAGTCTTATGGGCATAAAAAATGATTATGTTCTCAAACTGAAGTGATTCCAGAGGCAAAAGAAAACACAGATTTATTAGTCAAAAGAGAACACAGCATTGCCAGAAAGTATTGGTAAAATTATTAATTCTTGAGTCCATCATTAGAAATTATCTGTAATGGCAAACTACAAAACAGTGAGGGCCAGGATTTGAACATGAGAGTTCTTTATTACTAAGAGATACACAAGAAATTAAAAATGAACTGTGCTGATCTTGATTCTGTTTCTCATTACACAGTCCCCGATCAAGGTTTCAGGATGTCCCATAAGATAATTTCTCTCCACGAGTATTTCTTTTTTAAGACCTTATTTTTTGTCTAGTTTTAATATATAGCAGTTATTACATAAATAACAGAAGGAAAAACTTGAAGTTTCATTTTCTCTAAGGCTTATAGATGAATGAGGCTTTCCGTTTTAAAAAATCACTTGCAGATATCTTTTTAATGTCCTTGGTCTTTCTAATTTAATTCCTATTATCTCAAAGTCATTAAAATTCTTAGCATGCATATTTAGTCTACATAAAATAGGATGTGGGACAAGTCTTTTGTGGCACAATTAAATTATTCCCTTCAAGGACAACGTAGCAGAAGATGAACACTAATTTAGTTAATATGGTAAAAAGGAAGATAAATGTTTTTTTTTAAGTGAAAACAAGCAATGCCTGTTCTTGTATTTCATTTTCACTTTTGAAATGGGTTAATACAGGACAGTAATTTGCAAATAAGGAATATTAAATATTATGTAAGATTACTTTACTGCTTTAAAGTTAATATCCGTGAGAAGTCTCATCAAGGTGTCAAAGGAATTTTATGGAACGAATAATATATAGTTCACAACAGTATAAAATACAGACAAGCCAAAAAAGAGTACACCAGAAATATTTTTCATCTGTACTTAAAAATAGCTATGAAATTTGCTAAGAGCATCATAACCACATGAAAAAGTAACTTCTAACATAAAGCCATAAAAGAAGAAAGTGAAAATATGGAATATAAACTACTATACAAATGGAACTGAAACAGAACATACCTTATTTCCAAAGGGATTTCATTCATAAACCTCAACCATGCTCCACTTTGGAAACATTAAAAGCTATAATTTCTATATTGTTCTAAAACAATATGAAGTCTCAATTATTATATTTTTTCAAATATTATATCAAGTATTTATTAAATGGCCATATTTTCTCAAAATAACATCAAATATTTCCTGAGTTATGCATCAGACCCTGAGATGCATAAAAATGAGTAAATATATCTTTATTGCTCTCAAGGGGGTTATTAGCTAATGGGGAGGATCTCAGATAAAACTAACAATGACAGCTGAGTGAATAAAATAAGTACTGTAACTATGGGAAAGTTCAAGGTGAGCCCAGAAGAGGACATTTTTATTGAACACTTTACAAGTATCTATATTATCGGGGCGCCTGGCTGGCTCAGTCAGTGGAGCATCTGACTTCGGCTCAGGTCATGAACTCACAGTTTGATATCATAGTTTGTGATGTTGGGCTCTGTGCTGATAGCTCAGAGCCTAGAGCCTGCTTCAGATTCTGTGTGTGTGTCTCTCTCTCTGCCTCCCCTGCTCATACTCTGTCTCTTTCTCTCTCAAAAATAAACATTAAAAAAAATTTTTATAAATATCTACATTATATAAAATTGACAAATTAAAATGGAAATTACACATCATCATCAGGGGTTTTCTATCTCAGAAGTTGTTGCAGGCTGCAGCCTGTAGAGCCAGCAAGAGGAGAATAGTTGTAAAGAAGAGGGTTAATGTGGCTGAAGAGACTAATTTGGTGTACTTTTATATCTTATCAACTCACCTCACCTATTCCTTACCTTACCACTTCTTGCCCTGGTATTCTATTGACCCCTTCTCTCCTGTTTGAATTACACAAGTACCAACATAAAGAATATTCTCTGTCAGGGTGCCTTTGTCTTTTCTTTGGTAGAGACATTTCTTGCTTTCTAGATCTCACTACCTTAGACACAGAGAACATCAGATAAGCTCCCAATGTCTAAGTTCAAAATATGAAAAGACATTAAAAGAGATGGTGATCTTCAATTAAATTATTTAGCACTGATAATTTCCAAAATGAAATAAATTATTAACAACATATCATGGACTTTTTTGTAAGGGAAAACAAAATTCAACAATACGCCATTCCATGTTACGATTTTTTTTTTCACTCAGTGTATGGATCCTCCACAAACTTGGCTAAATGTTAAATTGCTCAGGTATATAATTAAGATGAGACATTTGTAAATGTCATAGGTGTAATCTTTTGGTATTCTGGAACTTGTTAAAACTTTTTAATATACTTAATGCTAATTTTATTAATATTTTAATCATAAATCTGGATCCTAGAAAATTTTACTATTCTCTTCAGCAAAAATTAAAAAGAGGAAAAAATGATGATGCAAAATGATTTATATTAAGTTGTATTTTACATTATGCCCTGGGCTATTATTAAAGGACACTAAAAGCAACAATCAATGAAATCTATTCCTAAACTTTTGCAGAAAAGTTGTTAAAGACATTGTTATAACTAAAATCCCAAGAGAGAATTTTCATTTAGAACTTACTGGTAGTAAAACTTTGTTTTAAACAAATTAATATCCTTCCTCTTCTCCAATCATGAAATTAGTTAACTCTTTTTCTATAATGGTTTCCATCTAAATATTTCATGCTCAACACAGGAATTATTAAAAGTCTTTAAGAGCCTGCTTTTTTTTTTTTTTTTTGCCATGCTTAAGTGTCCACCATAACTTATTTTTTCACCGGTACTAATAACTTGTTTTTATTTCTATTTTAACATTATTCACTGTAATATAATTTGATTATGGCTACACAGGTTCTTTCTGAAACATGGTAAAATAAAAATTGATTTGTTTTTTAAATGTGCCAATAAATTCCTTAACTTCTTCAAGCAGTTAAAAGGGCAAATAGCCTCAATATTTTAGTGGGGTATGTGGTATCAACAACTATACTTTAGATATGCTTAGTTTACATTTTCCCCTTGGTTATAAACCTGCAATAGAATGACATTTTCCATAGATAAATCCTAATCTTGGGATGTGAAGATCTAAAAAATCTGACTTCAGCCGAAACTTTTGAGATTATTCACCTTTCTAAATCATCTGCTTCTGTCAAACTGATCTTGACTTCCTTAAAATAAATCTCAGTTTTTAGATTATTCCCTTGCCATAACCACAAAAATCTTCTCTACTCCTTCTGCCTATCCTTAGGACCTACTTCAAATCCATATTCCTCTATGAACCCAACCAAGCCCATTTGTTCTTCTTCTGAATTCCTGTAATATATATTGGTACTTTAAAAATCAATCTTGGGCACCTGGGTGGCTCAGTCATTTAAGTGGTCGACTCTTAATTTCGGCTCAGGTCATGATCACAGGATGGTGGGATCAAGCCCCATGCTGGGCTCCACACTGAGAGTGGAGCCTGCTTAAGATTCTCTCTCTCTCTCCGCCTCTGTTCCTCTCCCCCATCCATGGTTTCTCTCTAAAACTAAAATTTAAATTTAAAAAATGCTGCTTTATAGTGTTCTACTAAATATTACCATAAAATATTGCTTTGAAAAAATTGTAACATTACCAAAATAACATGTTGAATACAAAAATCTAAAAAACAAACTTAAGTCAAAAGAAGTTACCCATAACTCCTCCAGTTGGAGATAATCATAATATTCTGGAGTATAGTCTTTGAACTCTTCTGTATACATATGTACATGCATCTTCTATGTGTATGTACATTTCATTTTTTGAAAAAAGGATAATACAGTAGCACTATTTTACAAATTATTTCTTCTTTAACAATATAGAACATGAACATTTTATCCTTTTAACAATACTTTTTTGATAAAGCATCTCCCTAAAAAATTATAACTCCTTAAGAGCAGGTGTCATGGTTTCAATACTTTTTTAAGTTCTAAATGGATAAAGCATTCACAGTGTCTTCAAAAAATAAAACAAAATAAACAGTAAAATACAATAAATGTAAACAGTAAAAAATTTCCCTTAGACCTCTGCTGACAACTTCAAACCCACCAAAACGTGTGTATCCTCTGTTAGATATTATCAGTAGTGGTAGTTTCTTGAGTATATATTTAAAGTTTCTTTATCATTAAAAGCAAACCCAGACATATAATTTTATACTCCCCACACTTTTCTATACAAAAGATAACATGACATAAACTCTGTTTTATAGTTTAGTTTCTTTTATTTTTTTAAGTTTATTTATTTATTTTGAGAGAGAGAGAGTGCACTCAAGTGAGGAAAAGGCAAAGAGACAGAATCCCAAGCAGGCTCTGCACCACCTGTGCAGTGCCCAATGTAGGCCTTAAACTCATGAACTGGGAGATCATGACCTAAGCTGAAGTTGGAAGCTTAACCAACTGAGCCACCCAGACACCCCTTTAGTTTCTTTTATTAACAGTGCACCGTGGGGGCACCTGGGTGGCTCAGTCATTAAGCATGGAACTCCTGATTTCAGCTCAGGTGATGATCTCACAGTTTGTCTCACTGACAGTGTGGAGACTGCTTGGGATTCTCTCTCTTCCTCTCTCTCCTTCCCCACTGGCTGGCTCCCTCTCTCTCTGTCTCTCTGTCTCTCTCTCTCTCTCTTAAAATAAATAAATAAACATGAAAAAATTAAAAATTGAAAAAACCACAATGCACCTTGGAGTTCCTCATTTACAGTACTCCATCAGATGGAGTACCATGTTCAATTTAACTAGACACCTATTAATGAACGTTTCAATTATTTCCAATATTACAAATAATGCTGAAGTGACTAACCTTGTGCTGACACCATTTCATACATATACAAACACAATTAAAGGATAGATTACTGAAGTGTTAATGCTAAGTCAAAGGTATACATACATTTTATAATTTTGATGGATTTTGTCAATTTGCCTTCTACAGAGATTTTTCTAATTTATATTCTCATTAGCAAAGTATCTAAGGGCCTTTTTGCACATCTTTGCCAAGAAAGTGAACTATTAAATTGTAACTTTATGCCAATCTAGTAAATGAAAAAATGATATTTCCTTAGTTTTAATTTCCATTTATTCCACTGAGTTAAGTAATTACCTGCCATATCTTTAAAAGCCATTTGTAGGGGTGCCTGGGTGGCGCAGTCGGTTAAGCGTCCGACTTCAGCCAGGTCACGATCTCGCGGTCCGTGAGTTCGAGCCCCGCGTCGGGCTCTGGGCTGATGGCTCAGAGCCTGGAGCCTGTTTCTGATTCTGTGTCTCCCTCTCTCTCTGCCCCTCCCCCGTTCATGCTCTGTCTCTCTCTGTCCCAAAAATAAATAAAAAACGTTAAAAAAAATTAAAAAAAAAAAAGGCATTTGTATTTTTATTTTTTTAACTATCTACCCATGCCCATTAACAATTTTTCTATTTGGTTATCTATTTTTTTAAACAACTTCTAGAGGCTCTTTGTATATTAAAGGAATTGGCATTCTTGTGATATGAGTTTTTACTGATTAAATTAGCAAGTGTTTTTAATTATGTATTGATCTTTTTAAAAGCAGTTATTATATATATTTTTTCTTTTCTCTTTTTCTAATTCATCTCTTTATGGTTTTATCTTTGTTAATTTATTCTTTCTGCTATACTTTTATTTAATTATGGATTTGTTTTTCCTAATTTTTTGAGTTGTATGCTTCACCCAATTATTTTTTGTTGTTGTTTTATTGATGTAACTACTTAAGACTCTAAATTTTCTTCTGACTGCAAGTTTGGCTGAATCACTTAATTTATGCATAAAATTTATTTCCCCCACCCATTTCCCACATTCATTGATGCAAGCAAAGAATATAGCCAAGAACTTTAGGGTAAATTCCTCTTTCAAAAGGTGTTTTTGCTGCAGTTTGGTAAGATCTACAGCAGCGGGGCTATCTGGTCATGTCTTAACTTTGTGCTATACAACTTCCACCCAGTCAAAGGTTGACTACCACAACATGTACTTTGAAGTCGATGAATTACATATGGTTCTTAGTTTCACGAAGAATGCAGTTTATGGACATTTTACTTTTGTTGTTCTCTTTGCTATGGTTTCCGGCAGGGAAGAGGGAAAAAAAGTGCTAAGTCACACAACCATGTTCATACCAGAAATCTTCTTATATACCTTCTTATACATTTCTACATGCTTCTCTGAGTCCATGCACATAGAAAATTTTCATAAATACTTTAAAATGATGAAATTACACACTTCAGACAATGGGCTATTAATACCAAATCCTGCCCTTCTACTTGCATTTAAAAAATTCCAATGAGAGGCTGGCTCCTGGGTGGCTCAGTCAGTTAAGTGTCCGACTTCAGCTGACGTCATGATCTCACGGTTTGTGGGTTGGAACCCCAGGTCAGGGTCTGTGCTGACAGCTCAGAGCCTGGAGCCTGCTTTGGATTCTCTGTCCCCCTCTCTCTCTGCCCCTCCCCCACTCATACTCTGTCTCTGTCTCTCAAAAAAAAAAATATAAACAAACATTGGGAACAATTTTTTTTTTTTAATTCAAATGAGTTATTCCTATCATGCCATGCTGAAAATGTTTAAAAGGTAAGAAATATATGGAAGGATTACTTTAAAATCTAACTCCTTAGACTGAAAAATCATAATATTTAAGAAAGTATGAAGTAGGTTTATGGATGAAATACCCCTGAGAGGTCATTTAAGGAACATTAGTGGTCTCGAAGGCCTATTAATTTTTTTAAGCCTAACATTGCTCTTCCTCAAAATAACTGTTGGTAAAGTTTGAGATAAAAAAAAACTGGAAGTCAGTCTATGTGTTAAATGCACTATGACAGGGTTCTTTTATTAAATAGATCAAGCCTAAAATTCAAGTTTAATTTGACTTCCCTGACTATGCTAAATGAAGGCTAAATATTCAAATATTACCCTCTATTTCCCTTAGCACAACATGTTATATAGTTCCTGCGGGACTAATTTTCATAAAGGATGACACCATAACTGTCAAGTTCACTGTTATATTCTGGTGCAGGAGTATTGGACTATAGCAAAAAAAAAAAAATGTTGTTAAACTACTGATGTTACTGAGGCTATAGATTATAACTTATTCTAGTGGAGGTTGTAGTAAAAAGGTGATAAATATAAAAGAATCAGTTTCAGGACACACCTCAAAAATTTACAAGAAATGTGATTTAGGGTAAATTATGATCTTTGACTTTCCTAATCTAATAATGGGGATAATAATACTCAATGCACAGTTGTTGAAAAAATTTAATAAAATAACAGAAGTAGAATATTATCACCAGACTATGTACTCAACGTTTTTTTCTTCCTTCATAATTTAAAATCTTCCAAATTTTACCTTTACCTTTTCCAAACCTTCTGTTGTGAGTTATTTGTCACATGAAAAAGTTTTTAAAGAAGAAAGAATACGCTATTCTACAGTTTCCAACACATAGCCACACAGATTTTCTTACATGATACTTACAACAACCATGTAGGATTATTGTAGGCAGAAAATGACTTGGGGGTTGACCTGGCCCAAATCACATGGTTGGGAGTGGTGAAAACTGGCATTGAAAAGTGGATTCTTTCTGCTCAATTCGGAGGTCCACAGGGTGATTTATGTATTCTTGATGAATTTATCCTAAGGAGGATAGTCTGTAATTTTTTGTGCTCTTCAATGGAGCTAATAACTGATCTTAAAGAGGCAATTAAGTAGAAATCTTAACAGCAAGCATTCTATATCAGAACTTTTTTTTTTTCCAAACTGTGGTCTCTGTAATTGGAAATCTAATTTGACATGATACCTCATTTTCAAGAGCTAAAAATAAATAAATAAATCACTTATCTGTCTTCAAATTTTAAACACACAGTACTTTCTAAATATCTCATATAAAATGACAGCATAAGAGGATTAATTACAAAAGCAGAGCTAGCTAGATGCCTCCTAAAATAATATTACTGAGTGTGATTATGATTTATAGTAGGAAATTGTTTTGTCTTTGTCTCAATTTCTGGCACAAGGCTCCTAAAACCCTTGGAAATTCCTAAGTGCTCAGAGCCACAAAGGTGTCCTTTGTTACGCTGAGTCATGGTTAGACAGCTCTAGGTAACCTAAAGATAGGGCTAGTGCCATGAAAACCAACCTTGTGATTTGAGGGTTGGAGTTTTCAGTCCCAACCTCTTAACCTCCAGGAGGGAAGACAGGTTGGATAATGAGTTCAAGCCCCAGTTGTCAATGATTTAATCAAGCATGCCTATGTAATGAAGCCTCCATATAAACCCAAAAAGACAGTGTAGGGAGATCTTCCAGGTTGGTAAAGGTGTGGAAATTTGGGAACAGTTGTGCCCTTAGACATCAAGAAGTGCCGTTCCCCTTCCCACATACCTTGCCTTATGCATCTCCGACATCTGGCTCTTCCTGAGTTATGTCCTTTTGTATCCAACTGGTCATCTATTAAGTAGAATGTTTTTCTGAGTGCTGGGAGGCACTCTAGCAAGTTAACTGAACCTAAGGAGAAGGTTCTTGGAACCTCCAATCTATCACCAGGATATCAGAAGCATAGTGACAACCTGGTTTTAAGATTGGCATCTGAAGTTGGGCAGAGTAGTGGGGAGACTTGTAGGATTGAGCCCTTAACCTATGGGATCTAACTCTATCTCCAGGTAGACCATGTCCAAATGGAATTAACTGCTTGGTGGCATGTGGGGATAAAAATAAACAAACAAAACGAGAATTTAAAAAAAACAACAATGGGCTGGGAGAAAAAGTTCTTAGAAATGAAGAACATTGGTTTTACTTTATTTAGATAGCCATATGACTACAAAAATATTCCCTTGAAATTAATTGACACTATTAAACATAAATATTTTGTTTTGAAGAGACTCACCATGAAAACTTACAAAATTTTATACAGAACTTTTACGTAAATGAAATGAATTTCTCAAATTATGTAATAAATAACTGACCTTTTAAGATAGTATACATTAGTTATTAAATTAATCCAAATCTGCGCTTACCTGCAATCACTCCATTTGTCTACACTGTTCCTGCCACACTAGCTTCTGCAGCTCCCCAGTTATACCTAGGAACACTCTTTCCCCAGACACTCAGGGAAGAAAGATACTGACCCAATGAAACACGAGCATGGCTCTAGGGCCTTGGAGTTGGCATCTGTTCTCACAGGCCAGTATTCATGCTGCGCTGTTAAATGCTTTTTTTTTTTTTTTTCAACGTTTATTTATTTTTGGGACAGAGAGAGACAGAGCATGAACAGGGGAGGGGCAGAGAGAGACGGAGACACAGAATCGGAAACAGGCTCCAGGCTCTGAGCCATCAGCCCAGAGCCTGACGCGGGGCTCGAACTCACGGACCGCGAGATCGTGACCTGGTTGAAGTCGGACGCTTAACCGACTGCGCCACCCAGGCGCCCCTTAAATGCTTTTACTATTGCTCCTGCATATAACCCTACGGACAAGTCTTTGGTTTGGTTCACTTTTCTCTTCAAAATTTATTAGGAGGCCTTCCTGGATCACAATGATTTAAAAAACCAGCTGTTCCCTAGACACACACACACACACACACACACACACACACACACACACATCACCTAACCTCTGACCTCACCATCACACTCAGGTCATTATCTGCTTGATGGGCTTCATTTGCATAGCATTTATTGCACTCCAACATAATATAGATCACTGCTCAGCAGAGTGTGTGTTAACTAAATATTTGCTAAACAAATAAATATTAAGTCACATATATTTTCCAGTCATTTCTTTATTAAATTTTTATATTATTTTAATAATTTAATTACATAATTAAGGAACATGGATATAGATTTAAGGAAAAAGAAGTCTCTAATTTCATAAAATGTTAAATTGAAAAAGACTTCAACCTATCAAAAACCGTATCTCAAGATTCCAAAAGAGGAAAATTATTAAACAGTAATATTGGAAGAAGCAAGCTATGTTACTTAACTATAAAGTAAAATAGTCTTTAAATGATCTGAAACCAAGAACATGAAGAGAAGACCTAATTAAAAGTACAGCTTTTCTCTTGTACGAACTGTTGTTTGTGTACATGTGTCCAAAACATTAATGCTGTTGCCACAAACTTGTCTCTTCACAAGTTAGTCTCTGTCACAGAAAGACTTACTCTCTGGGTGCCTGGGTGGCTTGTCAGTTAAGCGTCCCACTCTTGGTTTTGGCTCAGGTCATATCTCACGGTTCGTGAGTTTGAGCCTCACATCAAGCCCCATGTCGAGCCCCAAGTCAGGCTCACTGCTGTCAGTGCAGAGCCTGCTTCAGATCCTCTGCCCCACTCTCCATTCTCTCCCCATCCCCTGCTCGTGCTCTCGCTCTCTCTCAAAAATAAACACTAGAAAGAAAGAAAGAAAGAAAGAAAGAAAGAAAGAAAGAAAGACAGACTTACTCTCTGCAAAACTGTCTCTACTGTTCTGGCATCCTACACTAAATTCTGATAAAATGCCACAGTTACTTGATTTAAGCTGGCAGGCAAGTCATTTGTCTAAAGTTCAATTTAAAGGCTCATTGCCTAACTCACCTGAATTTATTCATGCACTTTATCTTTTTTTTATATGTTTTTATTTATTTTTGAGAGAGAGAGACAGAGTACTAGTGAGGGATGGGCAGAGAGAGAGGGAGGCACAGAATCCAAAGCAGGCTCAAGGCTCCGAGCTGTTAGCACAGGGCCTGATATGGGGCTCAAACTCACAAACTGTGAGTCGAAGTTGGATGGCTCAACCAACTGAGCCACCCAGGCGCCCCTTATTCATGAACTTTAATTTCCATTCTAAAAGAAATTTCTTTAAAAAAACAGCTAAATATGAAGAAATATTAAATTTAACAAGACAAATAAACTTCAAGTCACCATTTAAATGTTAATGTTGAACTATGTGTCTTTCTTAACTAAATTTTATCAAGTCCTTATATTTTACCTCAAATCCTAGCATTACCACCCAATATTACTGTTTATTGATTTTCTTTTCATAAAGACTTGAAGTATAGTTTTTGATATTTTACAGTCTTTTTTTCAATTTAACATTTATGAAATCAAAGATACTTCCTTTTCCTTAAACCCACACCCTTGTTCCTTAAAATAAGCAGTTTATTCTAGTCTCTAAAGTCTAGACTCTGTAGTCTACGCAGATAGTAGGTAAGAACATGGGCTCATAGCTCTGCCTCTTAATTGTTCTGTTATCTTCTGCAAGTCATGATTTTAAGCTTCAGCTCCTCATTCATAATATTGTATGGGGCTAAAAACAACACTGATATTTATTATTATTATTATTATTATTATTATTATTATTATTATTAATTTACATCCAAGTTAGTATATACTGCAACAATGATTTAAGGAGTAGATTCCTTAATGCCCCTTACCCATTTAGCTCATCCCCCCTCCCACAACCCCTCCCGCAACCCTCTGTTTGTTCTCCATATTTAAGAGTCTCTTATGTTTTATCCCCCTCCGTGTTTTTATATTATTTTTCTTTCCCTTCCCTTATGTTAATCTGTCTTCTCTCTTAAAAGTCCTCATATGAGTGAAGTCATGTGATATTTATGTCTCTCTGACTAATTTCACTTAGCATTATATCCTCTAGTTCCATCCACATATTTGCAAATGGCAAGACTTCATTCTTCTTGATTGCCGAGTAATACTCTATTGTATATATATACCACATCTTCTTTATTCATTCATCCATCGATGGGCACTGGGCTCTTTCCATACTTTGGCTATTGTTGATAGTGCTGCTATGGGGCTAGTTATAATACTTCATAGGAATATGTAAGGATTAAATGAGATAACGCACATGAAAAGCTCAGCAAGCCCCTGGTCTAACAATTGCTCAATGAATTCAATGCTTCAACAAATATTTAATGAACCTCTGCTATGAGCAGGCACTGTTCTAAGCATGGGGGCTACAGCTGCACTAAATGTTAAATATAATTCTGGCCTTTATGGAACTTATATTCCACTTGGGGAAGACAGACAAGTAAAACTATATCATATAAAATAATTTCAAGTAAATACAACTGCAGCAAAGAGATATTAAGAAGCAGAAGAGGGGAATAATAAGGAAGTGAGGTATTATTTCACACAAGGTATTCAGAAAAGGCCTCTGTGATGAATGACATTGGAATAGAAACTGAACTCAGTAAAGAACAGGTTCTGTGCATCTCCAATGTGCTTGCTAACAGAAGAAGGATGGTGATGGGTGATCAATAACCCCTGTTACAACAGTGCCTTTCATCCTCCATTCTTTTCCACAAACTGTGGGAAGCAGCACAGGAGAAATCAGCCAGTGGAGGGTGAGGGAGAAATGGCTTGGGCACTAGCTTTATTATCATGAGAAAGTTAAATAATTCCTCTAATTCTAGATTGTCCAGTTTCTTGTACTTCTGAAGATAAGAAAGATAATCCTGTGGTCACGGTGTCCTCCAGTTAGGCATTATGATGATATATTTTCATGGGTAAGAAAGAAATAAATAGGAACTGAGAAGTCAGTTGCTATAAACAGAAATTAGATTGAGACCAAAATAGCACTCTTTATGTAGGCTAAAAATGAAGACTGGCAAGACGGAAATGAGATGTTTTATAGCATATTATATGGTCAAAGACATTAACTTCTTGCACAAATTAAATCAAGAAATAGATTCAAGTTATAAGACTATAAATAATTTCTCAAAGGAAGATATATAATAGATAATACCACCATAATATAATCCATGTCAGTTTGTTATTCACTCATAATTGAAAACTGTCTAATTTTCACAACTCTTTTTTGTGGTTTTCTTTTAAAAGAGTAATATGCTTCATTAAATAAAATGCATAACAATATTTACAACAAACAGATAACAAACTGCATATTTCAAGTACCAGCACTTTAGATCAGGTTAAGAATCAGCTGGATAAACTTCAAATTTCTACCTCATAAAACAATCATACATAGCTCCTTAATCTTCCAGGGCTTTCAGTCTATAGAAGTTATTTTCATAGCTAGTGCTATATAAAATGATGAGATAGATAATCAGCTCCACAGCCAGTGCTGGGAGTTTGAGAGAAAGAGAATAATTGGCCATGTAACAGTCCAGACAATCTACTCCATTTATCTAGGCTCGTTTCATGGAAATTTTTATATAGAGAAGGATATAGCTTTATTTGAAATTATATATTCCTACAAAAGCCCAGATCTGCATTTTTATGTGTCTCTTTTATGGCTTTGGTCTCTCAATTTAGACCTGGCTAAGCAACTAGAAAATGCAAATATTTGGTTGGCTGTAAAATGGGCTATCAATATTTCTGAAAACCCAGTTGTATATCTTGTTGAACTAACATGGCTAGAACTGCACTGAAATTTATTTCATGCTGGAATTAAAGTTCAAACTTTTACATGTACAGGTTAAGTATACAAAACTCCTGTCACTTATAGTGCTAGTGAGAGGGCTATGGTAGAGGAGATGTGGAAGACAAACTCCAGACTTATGGTTTGAGAAGCTAAATATTTGGTGGTACAGATTTCCCCCATTATCCAAAAGTTTGCTTTAGGCCACTCTGCTTTTACAAAAGACTTAAATTAGTACCTGTTTTTGTTAACCGAAAGAAATTCGAAGAAAATTTTCACTTTTATGAAATGGTAATTGCTTCTTTGCTTTATGCCTTTTGCTTACAAAAGATTTCAGAGAAACACTCTACTTGTATAGTGAGGAAAACTTGTACCATTTAATAAAAAAGGAAGAACAAATTTGGGGGTTAAAGGTGATAAAATCAAGTTTTAGGTAAAGAGTGGAAAAATCTCTTATGTCTTTTGGGAAAGATATAAATGTAAGCTCTAGAAATATAAATTTGGAAGTCACTGATACGTAAACAGTACATGAAGCCATGGGAATTGCTCATCTTAAAGAAAGAATCCCTAGAATTCTGCAGAACAACAGCAGTTATCCATTGATGGAAGAGGAAACACTGACAAACATCTCTGTT
This sequence comes from Puma concolor, assembly GCF_028749965.1. Classification (NCBI taxonomy): domain Eukaryota; kingdom Metazoa; phylum Chordata; class Mammalia; order Carnivora; family Felidae; genus Puma; species Puma concolor. Next base: position 71,209,151 of record NC_141667.1, read on the forward strand.
TTACTACAGAAAAATATGAACACCTGTTTTAAATAAACTAACAGAGAATTTTTATAAGGTTTTCTCAAATTAAAATGGGGGGAAAAGCAAAGAGAAATATATAAATGAAGAATGAACCAATCACATAGGTCTAGAAAACTGTGCAAGAAGGCCAATGTCTTAGCCACAGAATCAGTGTTTAGCAACTGACTTTCAAAATCTTCTGTGAAAGCAATGTCAAGGCTCAGCCCCTCAGTAATGACTGAGTAATAGAATGTGAGAACAAATACAGACATTAGTTCTAGACTAACAAAGGATAGCAACAGTTTTTTTTTATTTCTTTTTCTGAATCTCAATTATACATTAGCATTCTTCCAAATAACACTTCCTTCATATTAAAAGTCATTCCTAGATATATAAAAATCAAATTAGCAGATATTAACCTACCAGGTTGTATAGCTGTTTATGGCCACACTGTTCTTGATAGTAGATGGCCTCCAAAGAAAAGGACTCTTACCTACCCCAGGTCAATTTCTGAAACATCAAAAGTACTCAGAAGCCAACCCAGCTCCATTGCTGCACTTTGGTCCAAGCCCCACAGATTTTATCTTAAAACACAAACCTTCTTCATACCCGTTCCAAACCTTATTAATCTCTTAAAGCATATGAACGTAATGTGTTCTGTGTTCGATCTTACAGTTAAAAATTACCCAGAACAATCTCTCACCTCACTGCTTGTCCCCACATAAGAAACTTACAATTTATTGTATTTGAAGAAAATAGTATAGTTTTTTTTTTTAATTTCGAGTGTCTTATAACATATTGTAAACTTAACATCCAAAATTAAAATTCTAATTTACTCATAATTGCTGGACATATTCTTTGACTTTTACATCTTAGAATCTTTCATAAACTGAACCTTTCAAAGTCTGAACCTTACAAAGTAAAAGAAAGGCCTCAAGTGTTTCAAGGAAAACTGGGAAGGAAAAAAAAACAAAACAAAACAAGAACAGGCCATTTGTAAACCAGCAAACACTGAATAAAAAGGCAACCCATCCTAATAAAACCAAGGAACTAGCTGCCTTAGTTATATTAGCACTAGTGGTAATCACAAAGTCCTTATGTTTCCAAACTTCTATAAATAATCTAAGAACTTTATTTGTTGTGGTAAATGTTAACTCCCAAAGCATTATATATATATATATATATATATATATATATATATATATACACACACACACACACACATATATACACACACACACATACATACATACACACACTCACCTTAGGAATAGGGTTCAGCAGAACTACACCTGATTTCTTAGTGATGACTTGTTTTGTTGTATAGTGATGTTCTATTAGTTGAGGAATGTTTGAAAAACCAGTGCCTTCAAATCGATACAGATTCTGAAGAAAAAACAATAAAGTAGAATAAATATAAAGACATTGCTTCAGCAAGACTACATTAGCAATAAATTAGGTTCCAGTAAGAAAATTTACTATTATTGCACAACAATATGAATATACTTAACACCACTGAATGGATTCGATGGTAAAAGTAAAACTAAATATATAAATAAAACTCCAACATGCTGAAAAATTTTACCTTTCCATTGAGAACTTACTTTTTATAATGATTAAACAAAATTCAGACTGTTAAAAAACAGTTTGGAAAAAACAAGAAAGGAAGAAAATGAAAAACTAAAAGGACCTGGAATGCATTTTGCCAAATGATAACCAAAAGAAATAAAGCATGAGATATGTGTGAGTTAATGAACAAGAAATGCATTTACATTATGTTTATATATGTCCCATTTGATAAATCTTCCAAAATAAAAAATGTCGAAAGTTTGAAGATATTATATCCAATATAGTAATAAATATCTGAAGACCACCTCAGATGATTGATAAATATTTCCTATTTGTCAACATAGTAGTAGTTGGTATTTCTATTACTGGGGTTATTCGTGTATTATTCTTTCACTAAAAGCACCTAGTCATTCACACACCATTAACAAAGAAATAAAATGCACAGTGACAAACAACAAATATCAGCATGCTCAACTCTTACACTTCGTGATTTCAAAACATCACAGAGGTAACATTTTCTCAAACTGTGACACAACCCCTTTCCTCTGTCTTCCTATTTAAAATAGGCATACAATAACCATATGGATGAATTGATAACAATAAATTTAGCATTAAAAAATATCTTGTTGGCCACACATTTCAATGCAGGAAGCAATGGAATGCAATGTAATATAATAAAAACTTCTTTCTGATTGTTCACAAAGTGCTTGCTCATACCTAAACAGGTGATATGTACACATGCCAATATGAATGTGCTCTAAGAAAACTATGTTAAGAAATAAGAACTTTAGAAACTACCAAAATGTGGATACTATTTACATTCCTGGAAGATTACTTTCCTAGTTAAAAGATTTAAGAAATTAAAGCTCTTTTTCCATAGTATAAAATAAGATTAAGTTTACCAGAATTGAATTTATATCCAACCTTTAAATGGATATTTGTTTCATCAAGTGAGGGACAAACAGGAGCTAGCTTACTGTAACACCTAACCATAGAATGTAAATTCAACCCAAGGCAGTTCGTGTTAGAAACAATTCAGAGCGGTTGTTAATAAATTGCCTAAAGAATTTTTGTACATAGCAGTCAGGTCTGCTATGATATACTGACAATGATGTTTAAGAATATTTCATACTGAAGACACTAATATATTATTAGGCATGCAATGCACTGAGCAAGTTCTCTCAGGGTCTCAGGTCATTCATTGGTGAAACAAATATTTGGATCTCCTCAAAGAATGGGGCTTGACCACGTATCAATATACAAAACACTGTGCCCAGTATATGGCACATAGTACACAGTCAAATATTAAATCACCAAAGCAATAAGAATCCTTGGATTTTAAAAATTATTCCAGGGGCGCCTGGGTGGCTCAGTCGGTTAAGAGTCCGACTTCGGCTCAGGTCACGATCTCGCAGTTTGTGAGTTCAAGCCCCGCGTCGGGCTCTGTGCTGACAGCTCAGAGCCTGGAGCCTGTTTCCGATTCTGTGTCTCCCTCTCTCTCTGTGACCCTCCCCCGTTCATGCTCTGTCTCTCTCTGTCTCAAAAATAAATAAACATTTAAAAAAAAATTATTCCAAATCCAGATATAGGAAAATAAACATTTTCAATGAATGCTTAAAAGTGTAAATTAAATTTTCTCCAGGGATCATCATCATCTGCAAGTAATCAAATATCCTGGAAGGCATTGTTATATGAAACTGATTAAGAAATGAAGAAATGCAAAAGGTTATAGAAGTGAAACATGTAATAACAATATAAACAACCACAAAATTTCAACCAAATATACAGTATTATAACTTGAAAGACTCTGAGAGTAAATCTTAAGCATTCTCACCACACACACACAAGTATTTAACTGTGTGAGGCGCATGGATGTGTTAACTGTCTTGATCCTGGTAACCATTTTACAAGGTATGTGTAACAAACCATCATGTTGCACATGTTAAATGTACACAATTGTATTTGTTAGCATTTATTGACAATATTTGTCCATAAAGTTAAAAACATACCCACTGTTTTCCCTTTGTCTTCTTTCAGTCTATTCTTAATACAGCAGCAGGGGACCCTGTTACAGCAGATCATTCCATTACCTTGCTTATATTCTTATCTCCCTCAGAATAAAAGCTAAAGTCTTTACCATGGTCTTTAAGACACTATACAATCTGTCCTCTATCATCTCTCTTACCTCATTTCTAACCACTACCACTCCCCTCCACTTCCCTCCAGTCCCCCTCATTTCCTTCTTCTTTTAAAACACACTATACACACTCCTTTCTCAGGGAGTTTACATTTGCGGCTTAAATAGTTTCTCAGATGGACATATGGGTAATGGCCCCCCTACTTCCTCCAGTCTTTCAGCAGATGTCATCTTTCAGTGAGGTCTTCTTTGGCCACCCAACACAATATTCAGAATCCATTTTCTCACCCCAACTAAATTTCTTATCTCCTTTTCCTTATTGAATTTTTCTCCTCAGAAGTTAACACCATCTAACATCAAATATATTTTACTTTTTATCTTGCTCTTCGTCTATCTCTTCCTCTAGAATGTAAGCTCATGAGATGATAAATTTTTACATTTGCTTTGCTCATCACAGCATCCCCATGGTCTAGAACAGTGCCTGGCACATATTTCTTAGATCAATAACCACGTATGAATGAATGAAATATAACGCATATTAAATAACTGAAGTTAAAGAGACAAGTAAGATAACTTAACCTGGAAATCAATACTGAATAGTTCAGACACCTGCAAACCCAAGATACTGAAGTACAATGTTGAATAGAAAGCAAGTAACATGGTAAAATTCACAGAGAATCAAATTTCAAATCAGCCGCTAGTGTTATAATGTCTTATATAAAATTCCAATATACATTTATAACTAGAGAAACATTTGAATAGAATAATGGGAATTTTCATTTAAGAACATATCTCGCTTTTAGTTTAAAGACAGTTTTCTGCCACTAATGTAGTAATCATGGTGAGTGAATACAGTGAGTGATACAACAGCAGTACTTAATTCATGGGCTGAAGTAAGAAACTGATTTCTAGCAATTATCTTTTTAAAGTGATCATGTTGACATCAGTGAAGTTCTCAGAGTCCTAACTGTGCAAAACCGATTAACTCACTTTCCTAAAGATGAAGATAAACTAATGAATCTAGAAATGATGCTAAGACAAACGCTTATAAAGTTCAGCTAAGCATCAAACTCAGGTCAAGAGTAGTACATTCACAAAAACTGTTGAGGCCTTGTTTCTTGATACTCTCAAAATTCCGAATATTATAATTTGACATTGTATAAATCTGTATAAATTTCTTGTAGCTCAGATGACATGAAGTTCGGTTCACATACAAACAGATTCTTTTTTAAGTTTTTCCACACGGCTTTGCCAATGGTATCACAGAGAGAATCCAGAATAATCTATAAATCTAAAAATTGTTTTAATGTTCATATTTATTTTTGAGAGAGAGAGAGAGAGAGAGAGTGTGTAAGGGGTGAAGGGCAAAGAGATAGGGAGACACAGAATCCAAAGCAGGCTCCAGGCTCTGAGCTGTCAGCACAGAGGCAACACGGGGCTCAAACTCACAAACAGTGTGACCATGACCTGAGCTGAAGTTGGACACTTGACTGAGCCACCCAGGCATTTCCAGACTAATCTTTAAATAAGACACTTTTCTTTGGAGCGAATGTTGCTACTAATGATCTCTTAGGCAAATTCCAAAAGAAGCAATAAAAAATAGTAGAAAATAAATTTTTACAAATTTCTACAAAGATCATTTTGTTGATTGTCATTTGTATTACATGATTAGATATCATGTAATATATCATTGAAAATAAAAAGTATGAATAAAAAATATAACTCAAATTTTGTAAAATAAAAAATATATAGATACATATAATTAAAATATATCCAAAAAATCTCAAGGAATAGACACTGAACTGTTATGTTTTCACAACACATTTGCTACATCTAGAATTTGTTTCTGAGTTATCATTGTGCTACTTAAGAATCAAATATGCATATGTATGAAAAATACATAAAAAAACAGAATCAGATTTTCTTGCTATACATACTTGCAGAGGAGTGTTATACAAGGAAGTCAGATAGAACAGAACAAGCACACAAAAAATGAGAAGTGGCTTCAATGAATGTATAATTTGAAATAATATGCCTGAATAGACCTCTTGAAAAAGAACTCAGAACAAGCCGGCAGAAGGAAGGAAGGAAGGAAGGAAGGAAGGAAGGAAGGAAGGAAGGAAGGAAGATCATTTCTGAAAGAGGCTGAGACGAATATGCTAAACAAAAAACAAGAAAAACTAAAATACTCCTTTTCTTGGTAAAATACCTTAAAATGAAAATATAAAACATAAGTTCTAGCTTTGTCAAATAAAAACAGCTCATGGAATATACAAATATATAAATAACTCATTAAACCAGTACACAGGAAAGATTGTTAGAGAGTTTGGGGAATAGTATTAATAAGGTTTCTGTATGGCTTTCCTGAAAAGCCAAGTTAGCTTTTTTTTTTTTTTTATTATTATTTTTTTTTTTTTTTTAATTTTTTTTTTCCCAACGTTTATTTATTTTTGGGACAGAGAGAGACAGAGCATGAACGGGGGAGGGGCAGAGAGAGAGGGAGACACAGAATCGGAAACAGGCTCCAGGCTCTGAGCCATCAGCCCAGAGCCTGACGCGGGGCTCGAACTCACGGACCGCGAGATCGTGACCTGGCTGGAGTCGGACGCTTAACCGACTGCGCCACCCAGGCGCCCCCAAGTTAGCTTTTATTCATTCTTCAGATGTTGTCTCAAATTTAACATCCTTAAGTTTCCCAATTAAAACCTTTTATAGCAACATGTATCTACTTTACATCTTTTATTACATTTTATAATTATATATAGCATGTGTGATTTATAAATGACTGTGAACCTCCCCCCTAGACTATAAGCTCCACCATTACATCCCAGGGCCTTAAAAGTACTTGTTCAATCATTATTTCCTGGAAATCAATATTAATGAGGTTTTGGAATGGCTTTAATTGTTAAGAAGAAAGTCATCTAAGTCTTTAATTGTGTACCAGGGACACAAAAAATGATATCTTGTGATAGTTTCATTTTGACTTTAAGGTATTTCTTGCCTTTTCTGGAGTCCTTGAATGGTATTAGAGCAATTAAAAAGATTCAAAGTATATTATATAAGCATATAACAATAAGGCACAAACTTGGAACCAACTGTCATTCAAACAAGTTTTGGATTACTCACTTTTACTTAGTTTTCCTTGAGATTCATAGCATGAATTTAAAAATACATGTAGTTCAAAGAGCCTAGAGATTGTGGTAAAAGAACAAAGTAAACCTATGTGGTATGTTCTGAGACTGACTCTCCCAGATCTAACTGGAACTTGGCATATGATGACATCTAATAAATACCTTTTGAATAAACCAATGATTTAATACATTCAGATACCCAATTTCACACAGCAATTACAGCCTCCACTTTTGGGTTATTTTTGTTTTATTGACTCATATCCCTGGGACTTACATGTTAGTATTTGCTGAATGACTGGATAAGGAAAAAAAAAGATGATGATATGCCATTACATAGAGATTTTTTTGTTTTAAAATATTTATCATTGTGTTCTTGTAAATTCGTCACCATATATTAATTCAAATTTCTCAGTTCAACCATTCCTAATTCTGCATCTTTAATATTTATCTCTTCGTGAATTCTACAAATGTCTCACTTACTAGGTTTTAGGTTCACTAAGAAGTAGGCCATACATTTTTCACCTTCATGTCCTTACTCTGAATAACATGGTACTCTACAAAAATGGGTTTCTAACAAATGACTGTCATATAAATAAATTAGAGAAATATAAATTGGCACTTTCCTATTAATAATAAGAAATTCTTTCTGGAGTATTTTGTCTAACTACATGTATTTTTGTTTTATCATACACAAAAACAAAGATTTGTGTATATATTTTCTTATCAAATGGAACAAAACCATTTAAATCTCTGTGAAAATCTATCAACATTTATGACACAAAATAAACAGGTTTAGCTACAAACACTAAAGTGTTTAGATGCAAAGTCTCTTACATCAAGCACCCTAAACAGGCTAGTAACTATGGAAAAGGTCAGTGAATAACAACGAAGATTGCAGAGATTGAGATAATCCTGTATGTATGTGTGTGTATATATATACACCTGGATTTACAAAATTAATAAATTTAGCATCTAATAAAAATTACAACTTAGGATGCCAATGTGGCTCAGTCAGTTAAGCTCCTGAGTCATGATCTCACAGTCCTGAGTCATGAGTCTCACAGATCTCAAGTTCAAGCCCCATGTTGGCTCTGTGCTCAGAGGCTCAGAGCCTAGAGCCTGTTTCAGATTCTGTGTCTCCCTGTCTCTCTGCCCCTTCCCCACTCGCACTCTGTCTCTCCCTCAAAAATAAAATAAAAACGTAAAAATAAATAAATAAATGAATAATTAAAAGAAAGTACAATTCTTGCTTGAATAAGACCAAAGATAGATATTCTCTCCTAGAACAGTGAAAAATGTAAAAATTAGAAGTATCTGTGTCCCTCTAGATCATTCATAGTGTTCACATAATGTTCACAGCAAGCAGAGTTTCACAATCTGTTAAAAAGTAACTGCAAGGACTGCTGGGGGCTCAATCAGTTAAGCCTCCGACTGTTGATTTCGGCTCAGGTCATGATGTTCTGGTCCTGAGATCAAGCCCCAAGTAGAGCTTACTACAGAGTGTGGAGCCTGCCCCTCCCCCACTAGTTCTCTCTCTCTCTCTCTCTCTCTCTCTCTCTCTCTCTGCCCACCCCCGCCATCTTTCTTTCTCTCTCAAAATAAATAAATAAACTTAAAAAAAAAGTAACTGTAATATGGGGGTACCTGGCTGGCTCAGTTGGTTAAGCATCCGACTCTTGATTTTGGCTCAGGTCATGATCCCAAGGTCATGAGATTGAGCCCTGCATTAGGCTCTGCACTAGGTGTGGAGCCTGTTTGGGATTCTCTCTCTCTCTCTCTCTCTCCCCCTCTCTCTCTCTCTGCCCCTCTCCTGCCCCTACATCCTCTCCTTCTCTCTCTCAAGAAAAAAAAAAAACAAAAAAACACGAAATAACAAAAAGTAACTGTAATATGTAGCCAAAAATAAATAAATAAATAAATAAATAAATAAATAAATAAATAAATAAAAGCTTCAAAATAATTGCCATCCTACACTGCAGTTGATAGAGACAATGTTGTTAAAAATCGCATTACTTGTGATTGTGAATACCTCAAACCTTAATATATAAATTCCAAAACAATACATTCATTACTATTTAAATTTCACAAATAAATCTCACGGAAACCCAAAAGAAACTTTTTAAATTAACTTTTCCAATTACATGGCTATTTCATATAAAGTACATTTTATTTTCTCTCAAGTGATGTCATCAAACAATGGTAAAAATGTCTAATATTTGCAAAGTAACTTGCACCTTATGAAATACATACTTACTGATTTGATTCTCACAATTTTGGTACCAGCTATTACCCCCATTATTTCCCAAACCAGAGTTTCTAGAGTACAAACTGGGACAGAAACCCAACTCTTTTCATACCAAGTTCAGTGCTTTACCCACTTTTTGGTATTTTTCCTACTTTCTAAAATCTCATCTTTCTTTATGTCTTCCTTTCTTAGTACACTTGTCCCCTCATTTACATACAGCTTTTATAATCTACTACTGGATTATAAACTCCTTGATTGGACTATAATAGGCAATCACTAAATATCTCATAATGAATTCCCCCATTTATTGGCCCCTTTCAGGCAACAGGTATATGAGGAAGGAAATGAGATAATTTTAGCTCATGAAAGATTTACCTATACAAATTGAAAAAGAATTTAAACCTCCCCAGTCTATATCACCTTAAAACTTCTTTTTTCAACTAATTTAAGAGCTCAACATTATATAGTGAGAATTAACTAAATAAAATTAGGCAGTGAAAAACCCGAGGCATTTACAGAAATACAGGCACTCTCATGTGTAACAGAGATCTTTGCAAAATTTCAGTGACAGAAGGAAGCTGAATAAAATCTTCAAATGTGAACCTGTAACAATGTGTTATTTTTAGAATATATTATGCTATTCATTTTAGTCACTTAAAACTAAATGGTGATATTAAAGACAAGGGATAATTTGCAAGTAGACCTTTTCCTTTTGGTTTCTAAGAATAATTTAAATTCCTACATTTTAAACTATGTGGTAATAAGGGAAATATTTCAGTCCTGTTTAATGTATGACATATTTTTAAAATAGCAGCTGTTAGAGCTTAGTAAATAGATGGAAACATTCATGGGGCGCCTGGGAGGCGCAGTCGGTTAAGCGTCCGACTTCAGCCAGGTCACGATCTCGCGGTCCGTGAGTTCGAGCCCCGCGTCAGGCTCTGGGCTGATGGCTCAGAGCCTGGAGCCTGTTTCCGATTCTGTGTCTCCCTCTCTCTCTGCCCCTCCCCCGTTCATGCTCTGTCTCTCTCTGTCCCAAAAATAAATAAACGAAAAAAAAATTAAAAAAAAAATAGATGGAAACATTCATATAAATTTTAGTTTACAGTTTACCAATGACCTTTCCTTCTGTAATTCACATACCATTTTATAAATAAAGCCAACATGGTCACTGATTTTAACACGGAAGTTTATCTACATCCATAACTTAAAGGCACATACAAATCATGAGAGCTTTCCAAGATATGAGGAATGACATACTACTAGAAACAGTAGGTTGGATGCATGAAAGTAGGAAAATATTATTATCAAGGTGAGGTCTGAATACTATACAAAATTAACAATGAATTAATTAATAAATGAAGTGTTTGAGGGATGCCTTGGTGGCTTAGTCGGTTATGTATCCAACTGTAAATTTCACCTCAGGTCATGACCTTGCAGTTCATAGGCTCAAGCCCCTCATCAGACTCCCTGCTGACAGTGCAGAGCCTGCTTGGAATTCTCTCTCTTCCTTTCTCTGCCTTTGCCCTGCTCACACTCTCTCTCTTTCTCTCAAAATAAATAAATAAACTTTAAATGAATTAATAAACTTCAAAAATAAATTAAATGTGTAACAACTATTTTTAATTTCTAATATTTAAAAATACATATTTCCTTAACAAGATTAACATTTTAGTGAATTTTGGCACACTGTATTGAAGAAATTCAAGACAAAGTAAAACTAAATACTAAACACAAAATGTTACAGGCATTTATCACAAACTATTCACCCTCTTATTATAATTTTACTGCAATGAATTATGTCAAAATATACATATAAACTAAATTGGAAACGTACATCAACAAATTGTATGATAAAGTGTCTCCTTTGTCCATCAGAATATACAGAAAGGACATATTCACCAGGTTTCCCATGACTTTCTCGCACCAAGAAGTCTCCTTGTTGTTTTAAAAGTTCTTGTGCTTCTATTCTGGGAATTGCACCGTGGTACCAGTCCTGTTCTGCCAGGGGCTTCTCACTTATGGAGACTGCATCAGAGTACTTGAGCAAACATTGAAAAAAAAAGAAACAAATTAGAGAAAATAGGAATTCTTGCTGGTAAAATTTATAGTAATTATAAATACTTCTTACTTATGTTCCTCCTTTTAGTTAACTGACTAAAAGTCACATAATGAATCTGAATTTTTCATAATTAAAAAGATATGTATCTCCTGGAGCACAATATTAGCATTTAGTGTTGGAATTTATAATCTTATTCATCATATCATAAAGTAAATCCATAGATTTAAAATTTACCAACCAGATAATTACGATAAAAGGGGTATTATCAGAAAATTGTCACAAAACGACTTCATTTTCATTTAAATTAAAAGTTGAGTTAATTATTTTTATGGGAAAACTCTCAATGACGTGGGCAGTAGACTGCCCATATGCTATATTTTAGAAGCAATATCTAAGGCTTTATTAGATGCTGCCCTGCTGTTACACCTTCCCATTCTTGCTCTCATTTCCCTGACTTCCTTCACCATTACCTCTGCCACATGTCTGGTCCTGACCCTGGAGAGCAATGGCCAATAAAGCCTTAGGAGATGCAGTATCATTGAAAATCACTAACATGAAATTACAAACATGTGGCAAAAACAAGGGAGGAATATTAGCCATGAGCATGGCAGGAAACGCCATGAGCATGGCAAAATTATCTGTTATTTTAGGAGGTTTCAAATGCTAATACCGAATAACAGATAACTAAAGAACTAATTATATCTCCTTGAAATTTTCTAATTGGTAATAGATGGAAACGGTTTCTAGTTACAAGTAAAAGGTACGTTTTTATTATGCAAAGAACTAAATTGCACTGGATGGTTAAGAGTACTCTATGGCTGAGGTACAAAAATGTGCACTAACTCTTAGGATTCTTAGAACACAATATGCACAATGTCTCATAAGAAAGTAATTTACAAATTTCCTCAATTGTATAAATTGGAAATTAGAATTAATAATAAATGAAAGGCAAATACTCATAGATAAGGTTTCTCAGGCTGACATGATGAACTGTATATAGGGACAGAGTGTGAATCTTTGTGGTAAATGAAAACTAGTTCTGAAGACAGTCTTCATTGTTTTGTACCACTGAAGAGGCCCAAAAGATATTGGTACAAGTTCTATTTTATAGGATCTAAAACCCATCATAATGATTAAAAAAAAAGAACCCTGAAAAATCCCAAATAGACTTCAAAGAAGAGTTCACATTTTGGTTTCTATTACTTCCACTTATGATATACTTAATTCCTTTACTATATACATGGTATGACTTACATGAAAATTTTTTGTAAGGTAAACAAGACTCATTCTTTTAGTACTAATTATGATTAAATAATATTTCAAGAAAATTTTAATCGTGTTCCCCAAAACGGATTTAAAGAACAAATTACATAAAGAACCAGCCACAACTATGAGATAACAGTGCCTTTAAAGACCAATGCATTATCCACACAAAATTAACTCTTTGTGTATACTGATACTAAGAGTTTATCATTCTTAAAGCAGGTCGCCAAAATTATTAAATATATCTTTCCCAAAATTTTATCACAGCGTATCTCCCTATAACAAACACCAACATTTTTACTGCAATAGAATATTTCCAAGCACTGCCCATGGCAAAAATTTTTTTTCATAAAAAATCAATAAAACAAGAAATTCAATGTCACCTCTTTGCAAAGAACTTGTTTTTATCATTATCTTTCAAGAAGGTCTACCTATTAGAAAGGCATCGCAAACAAGGATGTCACGTGCCTCATTCCTTATCCTATTCAACTTATCCTCCCAAATTTTGATTTATTTAGAACTGGAAAAATGCAGAGCCTGGAGTATTCATTAAGTCAGAAGGGCATTTGAAGCACAAAAACTGAGCTAACACCAAGAAATTCATTTAAGGATTTGAATGTGAAGAATCTCTTTGGGGGGAAAAATCATCCTGAAAGAACATCTAAGTTTGTTTATTTGTTTGCTTTAAAAAAAAGAAGTGAATGGGAAAGAATTTATATTACTATTTCACAGGGATTATACACCAGTTGTTTGGATTTATTAGTTTCTTTGAAATAAAGAGCTGCTGTTCCCCAGCTCCTAGACAATATAAACTGTAAGCTAAACTGTGAGTGTGCATGTGAACTACACATATGTAGGAAAGCCCCCACCCATCCCCTGTCTGGGTCTATCAGGTTTTACAGGGACTTCTCTGCAATCATTGGAAGGAATCTTTTTATTAATATGATTTTAATTAAATTCCAATACAATTTTGCAAGCTTGTTAGTAATAGAAGGTAGAATGTTTCAGCAACAAAATCCAACATCCCAAGAGCTGTCATAATTACATCACAAAGGAAATGAAGCTTTTTACTGCAAATATCAGTAGGGAAAGATTTTTCCTTGTCAGTAAGTTATCTAAAAATTTTGCCCAAGATATGGGGAGGAGGGGGCTTCTTTTTAAAGTTATAATTAATCTAATACAATTACTGAGTTATACTTGATAAGACAATCTTTCCTGATTAATTGGGCTAGCTGTTTAGTTATTTTCTCTGGGCCTGGTTCTTAAAGGATAGTCCAGTAAAAACATACTGGGATTAGTCAAATCAAATAATTGGTATAAATGAAGATGCAATGGGTAGTCAATACTAGAAAATGAAAATATTTTTTTTCTTGAGGAAAGAATAAGAGCCTATTTTTTTCTTATCCTATTTCAGGATAATTTTCAAGTACGTAAAGAAGATTTGTATGCCTTTATGTCAAACATTTCAGTGCCATATGAGCTCCTTTTTGAGAAGTAAAGAAAAATATTAAAAAAAAAATTAAGAGTGCGTGGCTGGCTCAGTCGGTAGAGCATGTGACGCTTGATCTCATGATTGTAGGTTTGAGCTCCATGTGGGGTGAAGAGATTACTTAAAAAAAATAAAATCTTAAAAAAAATCAAAGTCTAGATTCTATTAAAATTAGGCACCGAAGAAATGATTAAAAAAAAACAACCTAAAGTAAAACACCATGGAAAATATATAAGTAAACCTCTCAAGGAACTTGAACAAGCTAAGTAAAACTTCAACACAAACATAAAAATGTTTAATAATTTTTTAATTATAAAAATGATATTTAAGTACCTTTTCTATTCTTATATAAATTTAGCCATTAATTTAATAATCTAAGTAAAGAATTATTTCAAATCTAATTTAATATTACATTTGGGTGAGACCAAGTAACTCAGGATTTTAAACATTTCTCAAAAATTCCATAAAGACCCCTTTAATTTTATCACTGGAAAATTTGAGATTAGGAATCAAACATCATACACTCAGAGGTAAGAGAATCACCAAACAGTTGCAAAACGTTGGAAAAGGTCTATTGAAAAGGAATCTGCCTGGTGGTAGTAAAAGCTATTTTCAGTGAAAGAAAAATGTAACCATAGGTAGAAAATATATTTTACATCATTTAGAGTTTGACAGTTGAATAAAAACATAAAATGAGAATATGAATAATAATGTTCTTCTTGCCACATTTTTTTCAAATTACTAAATAATTCCATTTTGAATTTATTGAATGAGTTAACTCTTAAAACAACGAAAAATAAAAAATAGCCCAGGTATTTGATCTTAATGATCATTGCCTCAGGCTAGACAAACAGGATGTAAATTAAATACAGCAGGGTTCTGTCTTTATAAGGCACTAAGGTCTATCTGTATTCTACAAATTCTAATGTTTTTAGCAGTAAGGTAGAACTTACCACTTTTTTTCATGCACTGATATCTTTAACCAAAATAAAGGTACTTCACCTAATGTTTATCTTCCACAATGAAACTAGCAACAAAACTCTTACTCACAAATTTCTTGATTTGTTGTACTTTTTGAGAACCTGAGTTTGTTTAGTATTTAGCTAATAATATAACTGTTGCCTAGCATCAAAACTAGGCAGAATTACATGCTGATCAGATTTGCATTCTAATATAATTCTTTCCAAAACTTTACCTAAAAAGATAGACAAGTAGGCCAAACTCAAATATTAGCCTTACTTCCACAACTTCCCATTTCCTTGATTGCCTTTTTGTGCACCTTTCTTGGATCTTTCATAAGAGACACTATCTCTAGCAAAATATATTTTCTAAAAGTCTTTCATTTTTGTTTTAATGCTTCTGCTTCCTCCTATACCTTCTGATTTGCTCTGACTTTTTTTTCTTCTTTAGTTCCCGTACTCTTCTTCTCTTTATTAGTAATCATTTTCTTTTTTCACTTTAGTATTTTTATCCATTTGCTTTTTCCAATTGTACTCATGACTCTCATTCATCCTCTTTTATCTGATCATTTCACTGCATGTTTTCTACACTTTTATTTTTTCGTTAACAAATACTCTTTCCTTAAGCTCATACAATATTATATATACAATGTGCCACAGTATCACTAATAACACATTTAAGTCAATTAACTGTATTCAGTGCTAATTTCATGTTATACATATCAACTAAAACTATTACCAGATCATTCTAATAACTCATATCTCAGGAAATTTAAATGTTCATCATCAAGTTGCGATTGCTTGTGAAGAATACAGTATCAGTCTGACATGAGCAGATCATTGCTATAAGCATTTGCTCAAACATATAAAAGAAGAGGGTGCCTGGGTGGCTCAGTCGGTAAGCATCCGACTTCAGCTCAGGTCATGATCTCATAGTTCATGAGTTTGAGCCCCGTGTCAGGCTCTGTGCTGACAGCTGGAGACTGGAGACTGCTTCAGATTCTGTGTCTCCCTCTCTGTTTCTCCCTTGCTCCCACTCTGTCTCCTCTTTCTCAAAAATAAATAAGCATTTTAAAAAAAAGGTCTTAAAAAAACAGATATTTGCTCTCTATACAGTAAAAGTATAGGTTATAGAAAATAAATCTGATAAGTCTTTCTTATAAATTATGTGTGATAATGATTCAAAACTAGCAATTCTGAGAATAATACTTAGTTTTCCTAAACATAACTGGACAGTAGAATTCAGTGTATGTATGGCAGTGATACGACGCAAGAATTTTTATTTTTATTTTCCTTTTTTTCTCATTTTCTACATCTTAGTGTCTGGGGGACAGGAGTGACTACAAGGAGGGGAGATAAATTAAAACCATAAGAGCAAACGAAGACAACTAAAGTTTAAAATATATAATATTTAACCTGAATTTAACAATATGCATTGTTAAAGGAAGTACAAGGTTGCTTTCCTAGGCTTAAAGGAGAACACTAAAGAACACAAGCAGTTTATTATGTTATGCTTGAAAAAAACTGCATTTCCCTATGCCAGTGGTGGTAGCTAAGCATTATAATACTACTAGCATTATATCGCTGTATGACTTAAACATAGCTGAACTATAATTTTCTAATTTTTTGAAAAGAAGCGAGCAAGAAAATCTTATTTGCTATATTATTCTATATAATGGAAGCATATCTTTATTTTCCAATGTTCTTATTTTCTAAATTTTAGTATGAAGTGATTCTAAAATTGAAATAGCATATATGCCAATACAGTATAGAAAAATATGAATCTTAAGGAGGCAAGAGTTGAATAATTTAATAATTCTTCTGAATTATTAAGAACAGTTATTTGGACCAAGATGTGCTTTATTCTGGTTTTAAAGTACATTTTTCAGAGAGTGCTACTATTAGAAAGGCATTATACACTTCATAGATCAGTGATACAACTAGTACTCACAAGGGGATGTAAGATGGAACAAGTTGTTTGCTCCAACACTTGCTAGGGAAATCCTGTAGTAAAAAGAGGGCTCTGAGAAAGGGAAGTATTCTTGATATTGCTAGAACAGATCTCATTAAATATAATGTGGCTCTAAGACTTACAATGGAAATGGACATGCATGGTTACGGTAGGCTTCCAGATTATGCAATTGATCCAAATATCTCCGGCCCTGACTTCAGAAGCAGTCTCTGAGAAATAGTTCTTAAAGCAAAATTATAACCTCCTGCAGCATGGGGAGATGCTGGATGTACAGTAGTTCTCTGAGTCTAGAAGTACTAATGATTGGTTATTTCAAGCTTTTAGCACATTGAGAAAAAGAACACATTCTTGCAGCTGTTATATTAAAATCTAATTAAAACTATTCTGATCATAACAATAAGTATTAAACATACACCATCAGATGCTATAATTCGATTAAAGCCAAATTCATCTATCACCTAATTATCTTACACTCTCCCTGCCATCAACATTGTTGATGGAAGTATTATTCCATGAGACTGTCTTCAAATAAGCTCTACATTGTAGCCACACTATTAAATATGTTGAAATAAATAGCTATGGCAAGTCCAATGGGAATTATATAAAGATTAATACTAATTTCATTTCCCTATGTAAAATGTGATTAATTTCCTTATTTTATCTAAACTTATACTTATACTTCTAATTTTTATATGTTCATTTGAATAAAGAAACAGTGATTTCATAGTTGTTACTTTTTTAGGATTTTTTTTTTTTTTTAATTTTTTTTTTCAATGTCTATTTATTTTTTTTGGGACAGAGAGAGACAGAGCATGAACGGGGGAGGGGCAGAGAGAGAGGGAGACACAGAATCGGAAACAGGCTCCAGGCTCCGAGCCATCAGCCCAGAGCCTGACGCGGGGCTCGAACTCACGGACCGCGAGATCGTGACCTGGCTGAAGTCGGACGCTTAACCGACTGCGCCACCCAGGCGCCCCTCTTTTTTAGGATTTTAAATTAAATGTTCCCACACACAAAAGAATGGATTTGGACCTCCGCTGTGTACCATATACAAAAATTACCTCATAATGGATCAAAAGACCTATATATATAAGGCAGAACTATAAAACACTCATAAGAAAATAAAGGAGAAAATTTGTATGGTCTCGGATTAGACAAGAGTTTTTTAGATATGACATCAAAAACATGTGCCAACAAAGAAAAATGGATAAGTTGGACTTTGTTAAAATTAAAAACTTTTGTCAAAGGCACTATCAAGAAAATAAAAAGATAATCTGCAAAATGAGAAGAAAACATTTGCAAAGTATATATCTGATGAGGGGCTTGTATGCAAAATATATAAGGAACACTTATAACTCAAGAATTAAAAAGCAATCCAATTGAAAAGTGTTCAAAGAAAATGAACAGTCTTGTCTCTGAAGAATGTATACAAGTGGCTAATAAGCATGTGAAAAGATGTTCAACATCTTAGTCATTAGGAATATGCAAATAAAAGATATACCACTTCACATCCACTAGTATGACTATAATTTTAAAAATTGAAAATCACAAGTGTTGATGACATTGTAGAGAAATTAGAACATCCATATACTGCTAGTGGAAATGTAAGAGTGCAACCACTGTGGAAAACTGTTGGGCGGTTCTTCAAAAACTTAAACATAGAATCACCATGACCCAGCAATTTCCAGGTATATAATGGAGAGAATTGAAAAATACATGTTCATGTAAAAACTTGTACATCAGTGTTCACTGCATCATTATTCCTAACAGCCAAAAAGTGGAAACAACCCAAGTTTCCATCAGCTGATGAATGGCTAAGCAATATGTGATAAATTCATATAACAGAACATTATCCAGTCATAAAAAGAATGAAGTATTGTCACATGCTACAACACAGATGAACCTTGAAAATATTATACTAATTGGAAAAGACTAGACACAAGAGGTCACATATTATAGGATTCTATTTATGTGAAATGCCCAGAACAGACATATCCTTCAAAAGTGGATTAATGATTGCCAGAAAATGGGAAAAGGAGAGAACTGAGACTAACTACCATTGGGTATGGACTATCCTATAAGGGAGATGGAAATGTTCTGGAAGCCAACAGTAGTGATAGTTGCACAACATAGTATACTAAAAACCACTAAGTGTACACTTTAAAATGGTGAATTTCATGTTATGTGATGTATACCACTATAAAATATTTTTAATATGCTTAACTATGTAATTTTAGTAAGTTTTTTTATAGAGAAAAAATCATTTAGAACAATAAAAAATTATTTCTGTTTTATATTTATCAAATAAGACTACTCTAAAAAATACCATATTGTATCAGAAAAAAATTTTAATTATGATTAAGTAGTCTCTAGGACTTAGATTATCACACTTAACACCTGAAACCTTCACATTCATACTAAGACTCAAGACCTCAATTACTCGTGTATTTGAGGGGAAAACCCCTCCTTCAAATAATGTTAAGATAACTAACATTTTAGAGAAAAGGTTGTGCACATCTATTCCTAGTGAAGAATAGCGTCATAAACCGCAGACTGCCTCAATCTTTTTGGTTCATGAGCTTACTAAATAAATCAGGGAATACCAAAGGGCACTTAACTGATAAAGCAATGATCGTCTTCAGCTTGAAGATGCACCAACTGGGCCCTGAGGAAGTGAACATTCTCTAGAATTCTCAGTTACAGAGAGAGCATTTTCTTAGAAGAAATGGGCATCTCATAGCTTTGAGAACGTTCATAATTTATGAAAAACCGATCACAATGTGTATTTGAATGAGGTACATGCTTTGTGGGAAAGGCACTTCAATTTATTTCAGCTAACAGCAGTTTGTTAACACCAAACTTTTACCTATGTCAGTCACTGTCAATTTGGTAATTTTACTTAAGAATAACGTAAAGACCATTTTTAAATGGAAAAAATAACATGTAAATACCTTCAATGATTAAAAAGTTATGATTTGTACCATTAATTCATTAAGATTGTGCATATTATGTCTGACGTAATTTTAGGATAGCCAACTCTATATAACGTCATCATTTTGAACTAACTGGATTTCTTCTGTTTCTATATGTAAATGAGCACGTCTTTCCATACATAAAAGAAAAAACCCTCTCACCCTCTAATCGACCCTGACTTATCAAAACAGGCTCTGGCTGGAGCCAAAAGCTGAAGTTCTCATAACTATGACCTTCAAAGTGATGTATGTAACTTGAAGCCTCAAAAGCTATGGCTGCATTCCTAGACAACTGTCTCCAGGGCATCCCAGGTTGTGGGGAAAACAAATGAACAAATATTGGGAGTGTTCGCCCATGTCCACTATCAGAGAATTCTTATTTTTCTGTCACTAGCTAAAACTTGAAGCTCTAATTTCCACTCTCCTAATTTTACACCTAATAACCCTGAAGATAACCTTGAGTTTATAATAAGCCCTCCTTCTCAAGCATGTAAAATAGTTTACTAAAGGAAAATTGGGCAGAGGGATCACCTTTCACAAATTAGCTCACCAATAAACTGCTACTAGTTGCTGGCAAAAAGACCACTCACCTAAGTGAAACAAAGGTGAGTCAATGACAACTATGTCAAGTGTTTCACTGAACTATTTTCATGTTAAATAATTTTATGAAGTGCAAATGAGGTATTTGAATGTTTCCTTTTAAGAAGTGATGTTCCTTTTTTTTCCTCTTTTTGAAGAACAGATCTGAACATTTTCTTTTAAGAACATTTTTTTTCTTTTTTAAAAATGTTTTAAGTATTTATTTTCAAAAGCTCTTCTTTCTTTTCTTCAAATAAGTTATCAAAACCTGTCCTCATAGTCTCCAGAATTGGCCACAGATTCCTAATCAAGTCTCCTATACTTTATTTTGAACATCAAATCATAATAAATTAAGTCCTATGAACTACTATTTATCTGTGAAGTTGTAAGTCATTAACTTAAGAAAACAAGAGTAGGATATGGGTCTTAAAAGAGACTCACTCTATCATGCAGTTTTTGCCTATAATTATTTTTATTTTCATTTGCTATTAATGCCACAGGAGATGGTCTGATGAGTTCACAGCCCCTCCCTATTGCCATAGAACACTTCTGGATATCAGAAATGACAATAGGAGCATTGAAGGCTAACACTGAAGTAGAAAATCTCTTTTATATAAAAATATAATTTTCTTTCTTTTTAATTAAAATACCCGATGCTTTGCCTTAATTATGTATAAAAAGAATGTTGCTTGAGTGGAATAAATATGGGAACCCGTGTTACATATTCAAAAGGAATCTTAGCAAATAAAATCCAAAATGTGACATTTTACTAATCTATAGTTAGGAAATACTTTGTTTTTCTAAATAAGACCAGGTCACATTATTTTAAACAGCTAAACTTTTAAAGAACAAGAAATAATATTAAGATATTATGAGGTAGAAACTTGGAAAAGATGGGAGGGAAAGCACATAATTAATTTGTACTGAATATTGTTGTTTTAATCATCATTCAATAAGACCATCATCTTAAAGCTCTATTGTGAATGAGGGATAGCTAGGAAAAAAAGTTTGATAATTTAATTTGAAAGATAATGAAGTAAGAAAAATACTTTAAAATTTTATATATAAACGGAAAAAGAATATACTTCATCTTGTTTGCCTATGGCTGTTGTTACCTAGAGATTTATAATATTCTATGCACCACAGTGTTATGCTAAACCCAAATTTCAAACAGACTTGAATAAAATTAAAATGTTTTTAAAAATATGAACATGCATATAAACTGATATTTTCAAAAATACATAGATAATAATTCCTATCATTAAAAAATGTTTCACTGGAAAATAAATTTTCTATGCTCTTCTTCTAATAAAGCCACAAAATACATAAAATGTTTCCTAGAATTATTTGTCTGTAGTACAGGAAGTGTGCAATAAAAGTTTATTTCTTTCCTCCCATATCAGTGTTACATGTAATTTTACTCTATACATATATGAATAGATTCATATGCATACAAAAAGCTATATAATGTACCTTGTTTTCTATTTGTAAGGACAAATTTACATACGATATTCAGTTTATCAGAAAGAAGCTAAAAAAAAAAAAAGAGAGAGAGAAGAAAAAGAAGCTAGACAATGACTATTTTCAGTAGCACATAGAGTTCATCCTACTTACTGTTGAAGAGCCCAGTGCAGATTTTGGAGACCTAATTATTCCAGCAATTGAATGACGAATAGACTCAAACTTGGAGAGCCTCTCCTTTCTTTCCTGGAGAGATTAAGAGAGAAGGCTTCAGCAATAGTAAACTAGTTTACACACATCTATGCTGGGTATTTATGTATTTATCCACCGCTTACCACATCTTCCAACTAAATAAAACATAATCCCGAAATTTAAGATGACAAATAATCAAATGCATATAAACTCTATTGTTTTTTACTTTCCTGGTCCCTCAAGAAATGTCTTGATTTGGGGAGCAGTAAGAAAGAAATAAAAATTCATAAGAGGAGAGAAAATGAGAAATGCAAAGGAAATTCATGGGAATTTCATGGGAAATTCAAGTATTAACATGCAGGAGAAGAAAAAAAAAAAGACACAATTTAAAAGGAACCAGTCTAACACAGATTTCAGATAGCACTATAGTTGTAAGGGATTTTCAAGAAAGAAAATAATAGGGAAAAAAGAGGAGAACTATACTGAACACATTTTTTTAAACAGTGAATCCCAGGGCTGCCTAAGTAGCTAGGAAATTTCACAAAGATTCGCACGATCATGATGACGATGATGATGACCCGATCACTGGAGAAGGACGATGATGAAAAAGTAAAACAGGAAGGGGATAATGGTAGAACTCCACTAAGGGAAGTCAATCCAGACTGCTACTTGCTTTAGGATAAATATTTCCAAGTATCATGCACCACAGTTGAAGGAAACTTTTCCTGAAAATTTCATATCTTCAGATCCATTTAACAAATGCAAGTTAAGGGTTGGGTAAGAGGGTAGAAAAGAAGAAAAAGAAGAACAAAAATGAAAAACAGAAGGTAATAAAGAAGCATGTGTGAGGGCTTGTAATGGAAGGTGGTCAATTTTCCAATAATGACTACACTTCAACTGTTAATCAGTAGCAGGCAAAAGAACTCAAGACCTTATTGCCACATGCTGTATTTCCATGTCTTCCATCAGCTGTGATGCTCAATTTTCCTCATCCCTGGAAAATAACTAAAGCAGGCCACAAATAACATCTTCTGTTTCTTTTGTCTCTAACATGTTGGGTATGTGTCTCTCTGTAGTAAATGCAGACATCTGTAGCCATATGCTCTCTGATAAACACGGTAGTTTCTGAAACTCAACTTCTGTCTCCCACTTCATTTACTTTTCATTCTAATAGTTGCAGTACTAATATTCTTTTCATTCTACAAATATACACATATTAATCATTTAAAATAATCTTACAAATGGTAACACATGTATAACACATAGCAATATATTTATATGTAGTATATATTATATGTAGTATATTTATATGTAGTAATATATTTATAGTATGTAATATGTTTACCCATATTTATATTTATAGTATAATGTATAATATAATGTGTTTTCATAGAGTGATTTAATTATATATAGCACACATACTGAAAAGTACTGTAGTGGCTATGGTTTTCTACTCCCCAGCTCAAGTGGGGAATTTCTACAAGAACTGCAAGAACTGAAAAGCACATGAGAGGTTATGCAGAAAAGTAAAAAATTCAGGGGAGATTTTTATTTATTAGAAAGCATTTTATTTGTATATGATTTAATAATATGCACGGAAACAACAACAGTAATTCTCCTCAAGCTACATCTTGGCATCAAATCTTATGACAGGAAAGATAACCGTTTCCCCAAAACACCTTTTGTTAATATTAAAAAAGAAATCATATTCTTAAGAAACCAACACCAGATAAATTTAACGGATAGGTCCAGGTTGGGGTAAAGAACACTTCAAAACCTGCTTCTTTTGTATTAAGTGGTATTGTGTGGTCAAAGGGATACAACTAACAAAAAATACATATCCTTTCATTCAAAGGTACTCTTTAAGGATGCCTGGGTGCCTCAGTTGGTTGAGCATCCAACTCTTGGTTTTGGCTCTGGTCATGATCTCACCGTGCATGAGTTCAAGCCCCACATCGGTCTCTGCACTGATAGTGTAGAGCCTGCTTGGGATCCTCTCCCTCTCCCTCTCTCTCCTTCTCCTCCATGCTCTCTCTCTCTCAAAATGCATAAGTAAACTTAAAAAAAATAAAGGCACTCTTTAAATAGGTTGATCTAAAAAATGTATTATCACAAAACAATAAGTAGACCTTAAGTTTTCTTACAGGAAAAATTAAATACAAATAAAGTTTACACAAAACTTTAACCAGTGTCAGCTCACTTGGTGCCCAAATTTCCACAAATAAAACGTGAAACTCACTTGCTAAAGCTAGTCTACATAGCATTATATATCAACTTTAAATTATGGTCACATAATACCTCAGACTGTGCTGAATTCACTGACAGTTGATTTTTATATCAGTGAATTACAAGGCTACTTCAGAAATTAAAACTGAAAATCTTCCCTTCAATTACCACAGATACAGTGACTAATACTACCTGTAGGCCTGCTAGGGCTGGCATTGATGCACTCCTTTTGCCCACCTCAAGTTATGACAAGGTAAAGAACTTTCTCCAGATAATAAACACAAGCATTAGCTCCAGCAACAGGATGGCCCCTCACAGTGGAGGGAGTTGGGGGTCAGTGAAGGGGGGGGGATATGAGGGGCGATATCATGAAATAATATTCTGATGAGATGCCCAGAAAAATGTCATAAGTGTAGCTGTAAACCTATCTTGAAAAAAAAGTTCTAGATGAGGTATCAGTTTCACATCTCATTCAAAAATAGTTTTCATTTTCATTATTTTAAAATTAACTGAAGGGTCTCACAATTTCTGTCTCCCGCAGTCTCTCTCTCCATATATATATGAAAATGTTTCATAATAATTAAGTTTCCCTATTATCTATTTATAAAAAAATAACTCTAAGAAACAATACCTAAACTACTTACAGTTCAAGTAAAACTATCCCTATCAGGTTTTGAAATTATTCTTCACTAAAAATCCCAAACTGCAATAAAAAGCAGGCTCAGGTTACCTCCATCATCCTCTGCTTACTGACGCACAAGCAAAGATAGAAAAGGCAAGAATCAAGACTTTGCTGATTGGAGTAACTGACAAAAATCAGCAGCTCTACCAAATGACAACATATGTACATGGCATAGCAAGTTACAAATTAACGACTTGAACCAAAAAGCAGGTTAAGAGTTCTCAGAGCAAGGCTCCTAAAGGAAGCTCTAAGGTACAAAGAATGAGGTTTTGATGTCAGAAGGAATAAGGAGAATGAATGTGGGAAAATTACTTCACTACATAGGCTCTCAGTTTCTATATCAGCACACAGTACACTGGACTAGATAAAGTCTTCATTTCAAAATTTCTGGGACCATTATTCAACTCCCCACTCATGTGTATTGCATTGATCACTGGCAAAATTCCCAAAGAAGAGTTCCATGTATCAGGCTGGCTAGTTACCAGAGTTACCTCCCTTAGAGCCTTAAGTCACATTCTCCCTGAGGCGTCCTCAAACTTGACCTCTGAAAACGTGAGACATGCCACAGGGACGTGTTTTATGCTAATAATACATCATTAAAATAATAACCAAATATTATTTCTCACAGGCTTCTGTAAATAATGCCAATCTAATAACATTCTTAGAAGGAACAATGAAAGTAATTATTTGGCCCTATAGGAACAGTCAGATACAAATTCAAATCAGGAGGCAATAAGGATCAAGAAAAAGATAACATTCATGCTAAGCTCCAGGCTGAGTGCCAAATATCTTTGAGACTACTTATGCAAAGCAGCCATGAAATTTGGAGGGATTTTGTGAGAAATAACTACAGGAAAATTATGACCCCAGAGAAGATTGTCTCCTGAAAAAACTTCTAGTCTGTGGATAAATGACTCCATAATGTAAATGAAATACTGCAAGTATCGATATGTCCTTCATAAAAAGGAATGCATTTATAAATAAACAAATAACTTAGTCTTTTGCAGGTGTTGATTTGCTGGGGAGAAGGAAGAATACAGAGTTTTTATTCCCATCAGGATATAGAATTTAAATACTGAAACAGTTTGTAAATGATTTATTTTAGCAGTTGGGGTCTGACTGGAGACAAATCATTTAGAAGCGTTCACTGCCTACTAACCTAGTTTGTCATGCTGTTTTTCTTTGATGCTTGCATATCAAGAATATTTATTAAAAGAAAGAAAGACTGCTTGCTAAGCCAACCATTTTCATATTCTGAAATAATGAAATTGGAAATCAAATGTGCAAAACGAACATTTGAATGATTATTAAGATTTTGTCTTAAAATAACAATGCTAAGAAAATTTACAGTATAATAGAACAGAGTTCACTGAAACTGAGGGTGTAAAATGTCATATTGTTCTTCTTGCTTTCTTGACCGTATATCTCTTAACTAAGATGTCTCTAGGGAAACAAGACCCAAGCAAGACCCAAGCAAGAGGCTAGACTCCTCTTAACTGAGGTTCTGCCTGTAAAACAAGTAAGGGACATAATAAAGCAAGACATGTATCTTATTTGCTTAAACGAGTAAGACAAAGAATGCATTTAAATGAGAGCAAAAGTACTATTTCATTAGAGGTCCCTGTGTCTAGAAATCGAGGCACTTTGCCAACTCCAGCCACACTTGCACAAACTCCCGAGCTCACCACTCTATTTACCAACTTGACCAATGTCTCTTCAGATACGGTTTTTACTCCTGTCTCTTTCTCTCCTCTCCTTAGACTCTAAGGATTCATTACGTGTATGTTCATTCACGTATCACCTCGTGATCTCAAATACTGTTTTTCTTTACCTTTTTGTTCTAGTTTGGATACTTTATATCAACCTGTATTCACATCTCAGTGATCTACTACTGATTCCATTTAATAAATCCCTTAGTTCTAATATATTTTTCATTTCCAGAATTTCCATTTTTATAGCATCAAAATCACTGCTTTGATACCCCCATCTTTCACACACGTTGCCCATGTTTTCTACTAGATCCCTTAGCATTTTAAAAATAGCTAAAGACATTGATAATTCCAATAACGAGGCCACCTGCCTCTGTTTCTTTTCTTAGCTGTGAGTCACATTTCTTATTTCTCTATTTCTCTTTTTAGTGTTGCATACTTTTTGATTGTGTGCTGAATGGTTTGTATAAAAGAACAGCAGAATCTGAATCCAATAATATTTACCTCAAGAAAGACGAGTATATGCTCCCTTTTCTGTCACGCTGCCAGGTTGGGGCTATAGGTAACAAGCTGGGTCTGGCCTTTGTTGCAATTTAGTTTGAATCAGTTCACCACCAACTTCAAACATTCTGAGAGCTAGATCAGGAATTTCCCTTCAGCTAGGAATGGAATCTGAGCCCTGACAAGATTCCAGTATCCTGATTAAGCTTCAAAGTCAATCCATCAGCTTTAGGAACTATAGATGATCTCTCCAAGCTTTGCAGTTTCTTTGGGGGAGTGCTAGAGAGTTCTCTTTGCTTCACACCCACTACTGTATGTATCTAAGAAGATACCTTACAGCCCTTACATATGGTCTCCTGTGACTTTCCATATCCAAACTGGATACAGAAATTCATATGCATTTTATAAGACAAGTAATCTATTAGTCATCTTTTTATCAGCCTTTATTCACAAACCAAGAAAATGTACAAAGATACAAGTCAAGGATCTTCAGTATGACAAAGAAAAAAGCCATTCATTCATCAAAAGTTACAGAGACTTGTGTCCGACTACCATTTTCCAAGGTAGTCAATTACCACAAAAGGCCTTCAGAGTTCGAGTCTATACTCCTCAGAAGATCATTTGAAGGCTTAAACTCCACTCAACTAAAAAGTATTCATTCTTATTATTTTGGTTTGGTTGGTTTTCTTTTGTTTATTGCTTTTGGGGAATAGGGAAGATGAGTTAGACTGGTTTTGTATTTGGAGCAGAAGACCTTTGCCGGATATTATAAAGGCTACTATATATATACTTCAGTTTTGTATAAACTATGTTTTAAGTTTCCAACTTCATCTAAAAAGTTCCCTGAATGGTTTCACTTTTTCGTATCTCATACGTGCACATGCATCAGTAATCCTGCTCTCAGTTCAGAGAGCCTTTTGTTACTGGAAGTAGTAACTGGGAATGGTTAGGAGTTTTAAGGCCTCAGTCAAGATTTTATTTATTAGAAACAGAAACTGTGGGACCTAAAAAAGAAATCCCAAGATTTAATTTAAAAAAACAGAATATAATAAATTTTAAAGACAGGAATGTGGTGCTTATAATATTGCACATCTATTACCAGCAAATAAAATCCAACCGGGAGATCTGTATTAGAAGTCCATTGGGTACCAGGCACTTGTCTCACCCTCAGCCCTCTGAGAGAAGTTGCCACATTATAGGACTATTGGAATTGACTGCCTGAGAATGAGGTCAGTACAACAGAGGGTGGAGCTGAGGAAATGATGACAGACAAATTCTTCGTGACATGGTTGGAATCTCTGGATCTATCCAGGTACATGAGTAGATAAACTCTCTTCTGTGCTTTAACTATACTGCCTTGGTTGACTATTACATGGAACCACTACAGCAGAGTTTCCTAGACTACCTACTAGCAATTAAAGATTTCCAATAAACAATTATAAAAGTCACAATTGTCACTAACAAAACAATATACTAACTTACCTTTCTATGTTTTGGACATATATTTACTTTTAATAGAAAAACAAACCTTCTGATATTGAAATACACTAACATAATTATAAATTCTTTGTAAAAAACACTTATTGTGTTATGTTGTATTTTGTTGTGATAATTACTTTTGCTTATTCCTATTAATTTAACAGTTTCAGCACATGAAATTCAAAATAATTGCTCAACATGTTTGGAAAAACCTTGTTTGGATGATTAACAGATGTTATACCACAAAAGGTTCAGTAGTCCCATAAATTTTAGAACTGCTCTATTAATCAAATTTAAATAGGTTTCTTAGATGCAGTATGTCTCAGAGCCTTAGTCACACATTAGTACATGTACTCTTTTTGGGAAAGAAATATTATTCTGCAAAATTCATTTTCAAGAAACATTATCACAAAGCTTTCATTCTGTGGGGTTAGAAGGGGAAACATTTTCTTCTACTTTACATCACTCATGGCTTCTTGGATATTATCATCACATGTAACAGCTCCAAATTAACTAATGAAAGCACCTCTCTTTCTGGTCACAATCTCTTACCCCATTAGTTTGCTTTCAACCAGTACCACTATCACCATTTTTCAACCTCACTGGACCCTAAAGCTTTGAGTCTTCTTGTTTCTCCCAATCAATCACCTTTCCTTTCTTCTCTTCTTTCTTTATCTAACTGAGATGCCATGATATATCATTTCAGTAATGCTCTTGCCAATACTCTAAATCCTGTGCTATTCTATCTCTTAGTTGCACCCATGTAACAAACCCCAAATCTGGATAGTTGGATAGATCCAACTATCTGCTCTCTCTGAGTATGCACTCAAGAAATTCATCACAGCTGGAGAGAATCACATGATTATTACTTTCTAATGGGTCCCAAATATCTGACAGTACCTCTACATTTCTCCAGCCAACTCACTTCTTACTCTCCCACTGTTATTGTCAAACCTTTCCCACTCCTCTTGTGCCTAAAACTGCCCCATTCTACCCCCTCCAGCTTCTTTAGAAAGAAACTACAAGTCAGAAATCCCTTCATCTTGCCTTTCCAGATCTACAGATCTATTATTTCTCTTCCCTTCTAATCTGTTTCCCCATTTGGAAATATGGAGCTGTCTCTCATTTGTGGCTGACCTCTCTACTCCTACTTTGTATTTCATCCCCTCCTGCTCTCCCAAGAACATTAAACATTACAAGAACCTAAAAGATCTCTTTCTCTCTGAAAACTTGTTTTTTTTTTCCTATTCCATCAGCTTTTATACATGTTTAAATTGCTCTTATAGGAAAAAAAAAAAGGAAAAGCAGTAAGGGAGAAAGGATAGAGAAGGGTAGGGAAGGAAGGATGAAAAGAGGAAGGGAACTGCTCCCTTCAGCACACACCTCCTCCTGCTACTGCTTATTCTCCACAAACAAAATTCCTGAAAGAGTTATCTATGCTTCCTGTCTCCACTTTTCTCTCCTCCCACTCATTCCTCAATCAGCTCCCATTTCACTTTCATCTCATCACTCAAGCAAAGCACATGCTTTTAAGAAACTCAACAGGGGCGCCTGGGTGGCGCAGTCGGTTGAGCGTCCGACTTCAGCCAGGTCACGATCTCGCGGTCCGTGAGCTCGAGCCCCGCGTCGGGCTCTGGGCTGATGGCTCAGAGCCTGGAGCCTGTTTCCGATTCTGTGTCTCCCTCTCTCTCTGCCCCTCCCCTGTTCATGCTCTGTCTTTCTCTGTCCCAAAAATAAATAAACGTTGAAAAAAAAAAATTTTAAAAAAAATAAAAAAAAAAGAAACTCAACAAACTTCATTTTACTAATCTGACAAAGGACATTTCTTACTATTGTACTTGACCTCATGGAATAATTCTCCTCTATTGACCATATACTCTTACATGAAACATTTATTGCACTGACCCACTCTCCCCCTACAGGCAAAACGTGGTCATGTGCTTTCAAGATCCACTGGCTTCTGGTATCCTCTCTCCTCACTCTATACTTCCTCCCTAGGTAACATTTTACATGTTCCAACTTCAATTACCACCTAAGCCAAGCCCACTCAGAATTTAAATCTCCAAATGAGACTTTACCATTGAGCTACAATCCTATATATGCGTGTGTGTGTGTGTGTGTGTGTGCGTGTATATATATATATATATATATATATATATATATATATATATATATATCTCCTATATACACTAATATACACAGGCACATACCTATATAAATAGGTATATATATGTACATATACATACATATAGGATATATATGTGTATATATGCGACTTCTCTACTTGGTTACCATAAAGACAGAAAAAGTCAACATATTTCATACTGAACTCAAAACTTCCAAGCTGCCCTTTTTTGGGAGTCTCTCATTTCAAGGAATGGTATTAATCATTCTGTTATACAAGCCAGGATGTGCAAGCCCAACCTCACACTCACAATATAAACTCCAAGAGGACAGAAGATGTTATCAGTTTGTTACTAAAATTATCTAAACATTAAATAAATGTTACATATTAATGACATTGAAGCAAGACAATAGCTATCAGACATCATTTAATAAATAAATAAAAGAGTAGGTTTACTTGAACTACTCTTTTGTGCTAAAGAACCTCAAAGGCCTCTTAGGAGAAAAACAAAACTGACAGGCTGAAATTAACCAGGCATTCCAATTATACATAACATTCTAACTCATATTGACTTTAAGAAATCTGCAGGTATGTCTGTTTGAATTTTGGGAAACCCTCAAAAACAACAGAAGACTATCTTAGGAGTTGAAATATTTTTCCTTTTAACATTTAAAAAAAAAATGGACTCTTCCAATGGTTTTGATTTAGAAACTAGCTGTGTTCACAAATAGCTCAAAATTTTGGTACAAGGAACATTTAACTTATTAAAAACAGGTTAAGGAATGGCATAATATGTATCCAGAAATAAAAATGTATTATTTAATCATAATTTGCCAATTAAAGTTAAATACTACGTCCACTGGAAATCTATGCTAAAAAGCTCAGTACCGGGTCTCTATTGCTTATATAATAGGTTCTAATCTGCTTAAGATAATAAAGCACCCACTGGATATACTGGTATTTTCAGAAGCTCATTAACTATCTCATCAACGAGCAATAAGTAGTGTAGAATCAACAAAAATCAATAGCATACTAAACTAATGGCCTCGAGTAGTCAGGCATAATTCCAAATATCATACTTGAAATCAAGAATATTTTTGATTAAGTGTCTTGATCCAAAGCACAATTTTTCATCTGAAAGTTAAAAATGGGTACTCAGCACATAACTATATCAAAGGTTTCACAAAATCATTAAAAGTACAAAAATGGCCATTATTATTTAAAATGGTATTTTTTATTAAGCAGAATCATTACATTGAAGAAAAAGTTTAAAGACTGAGAATTTGAACATTCACTAAATCTCTTTGCTGCTACTAAGTTCCCCATCGATTTTATAACTAGTTTTGGCCATCTCTACCCTTACAGAAAAGAATATTGCAATCTATACCTATTTGAAATGCTCATAGAAAAAAAATAACAAATCTCATTTTCACCCATCAGCTTGAGGCAAAGGTTCTATATAGCTCTGACTATGGCGCTGACTAAATCCCCAAATAAGGCCTCTCTAGAAAGGTTTCCTGTGGCTAACTCATTTAAAGCAAAACCTTGTGAAGATTCTAATAAAGTACATGGAAAGTTATGAATGGTGCTTAACTTTTTATTCCTGTTGAGTGTTCAACCCCACACCATTCTTTTTGGCGCTGATTATATATTTTCTGACTCAAGCTGTAATTAGAGTAAAAAACTGATTTGTTGAATTAAAAGTGGCAGCGCTGAATATGGAGAGGCTCTATTTTATTAAAAGAATGGCCAAAGGGAGTATATATTCTTAGGCATGTCTTAACTAAATTTCCCCATGTTCACATGACCTACATATCTTGTAGAGTGTAACTTTTAAAGGAACCATAATTATTTTTCACTATCTTTAGTCCTTTGTCAGGCTAGCTGTCCTATTTCAAGATATACTGTAAATATTCTCTCCCTGCCAAGCATTAATTTCCCACCTTATGAGCAGCTGCAATGTGTTATCTGAGATCCAGAAGAGGTTAGGGAGAACAAACTTTCCTATAAAGGAAGAGGAAAGCTGCTACAAATATTTGTCATGTCTTCTTGTAATCAGATGAATTCACAATTTCTAGGATAGGCAAGAAAAAGAGAAAGCTGTTCAGAGCCAATCTAGGCCTATTTAACACTAGCTGCTAGGCCCGAAAGCCCACAGCAAGCTCAGCGGATTTTTTTTTTTTTACATACCCATGAGAATTTGAATAAAACTCTATAGGTGTAGGGCATTTCATTCTAAGACATGCTTTCACGGCGTTAGACAGTGCAAAAATTCTTCCAAAGCCCCACAATACCATTTAGCCATAATCAACAAGA
The DNA here is from genome assembly GCF_028749965.1 of Puma concolor. Lineage (NCBI taxonomy): Eukaryota > Metazoa > Chordata > Mammalia > Carnivora > Felidae > Puma > Puma concolor. The sequence continues at coordinate 71,242,220 of NC_141667.1, forward strand.
GTTTTTCAGTAGTCAAAATTCACTCCTTAGAGAGTATTTTAAACCTCCTTAATTCCTGATAAATTCACATTACCATTTAAAATGCAAAGAATGTAGGGTGCCTGGGTGGCTCAGTCGGTTAAGCGTCCGACTTCAACTCAGGTCACGATCTCACTGTCCGTGAGTTTGAGCCCCGTGTCGGGGTCCAGGCTGATGGCTCAGAGCCTGGAGCCTGCTTCCGATTCTGTGTCTCCCTCTCTCTCCACCCCTCCCCCATTCATGCTTGATCTCTCTCTGTCTCAAAAATAAATAAACGTTAAAAAAATTTTTTAAATGCAAAGAATGTAAAGTACTCTAACTGATGTGATGCTGGAAGAAGACAGGCATTCCTTTTTCTAATTTTCAGTGTAAGGAAAAAATATCAATGATTTCTTTAGCCACAGTCTCAGTCATTGAAATTACACAATTGCATTATTTTTGTATTATTGGTATTATTTCTAATCAGAAATCCTTTGCATAACTATAGTTTATTTCAAGTAAAATCCTGATCTTTTATCAGCACTACTCAAACTGTAGTTTAATATCTATATAATTGACAGATACACAATATTTTCATTTGAAATAATACCAAGAGAAACAATTCAATAAAGGATGAATCTTATTAAACAATAATCCTGAATAAATAAAGAAAAAGTGTCATCTCACCAAAAAAAAATTAATTTTGAGAAAGGAATCTATAATTTCCCTCTCATTAAGAAACAAAACAAAACAAAACAAAACAAAACAAAACAAAACATACACCAGAGGGAAACATACACCAGACCACCCTCTCTCACTTTCCACCTTCCATGCCTATAATCCAGTCATATATAAATACTGAAGATTTAGAATGCACAGTATTTTCACTCCCCTGAACAATATATGTTTATTCCCTTTCCTAAAATACTGTTCCACTTTTTTCTTGGTGGGGGGAAGGGGGAGCTGGACACCTGTTACCCACTTTAAAGACCCAAAACAGACATCCAAAATTCCACCCTGAGATCTGGCACCTTAAATCTAGGGAACCCTTCTTATGTATTCTGAGAGCACCCAGCATTTACTCTTATAGAACTTATCACACTCATTAACATTACCTCTTAACTTGTCTTTCACCAAACTGTGAGCACCTTTGGGACTAGGACTTTATCTCACTTAGCTTTGTATACAAAGCTAAGACAGTGTGGATGGCATACTGCAATTTCCAAAATGATCACAACAATATCCCCATCATGCACATTCTTGCAATAAAGACTTTGACACTCCTTCCATTGAGAAGTAGGGTCTGTTTTCCACAGTTGAATTTGGGCAGTCATGTCACTGTGGTAGAAGTGACACTACGTGACTTCCAAAGGTAGGTCATAAAATAAGCTTCCTCCTGGTTCTCTTGGGACACATTCTTAGACCCAGCTACCCTAGCTATAAGAAAGCTCAGGCAATCCAAGGAGATGAACAGAGCATAGATGGGCTCTCAGCCACCAACATCAAAACTGCCATCATGTGAGTGAACCATAATGGAGGTAGATCCTAAGGCCTCTATTCCAGCTGTTCCAGCTGACAACACACAGAGGTGGGATAAGCCTTCTGCACGGAACTCTTCACAAATGGAAATTAATGAGAAAATTAAATGAGTATTATTATCTTAAGTCTCTAAGTTTTGCAGTGATCTGTTACATAGCAACAGATAGCCAGAACACTTTCTGTCATATAGTATACACGCGCACACATACACACACTGTGCACATACAACACATGTATACACACATATACACAGGAATCAATGAACCAGTTTCCCAAATCAAACATACTCCATAAGTTAAATTTGGTAGATAGAGAAGAGAACCATTTCCAAATAGTCTAATTAGGATATTTAAATTATCTTAGCCTTTTTATTATAAAAGCAGATATGGAAAATCAAACAAGAAAATGCAACTTAAGGTAACTACTCTGTAATTACCAACAAGCCTGAGACATAGAACTTTACCAAATACTGCAGAAGGCCTCCATGTGACCAGTTCTAATCACAATCACTTATATCTCTTCCTCCAAAGAAACCATTATCATGACCTCTACAGTAATCACTTACTGTATGCATTATTTTTAGTCTTATTTTTAGTCTCTAGGACATATCCCTATAAACTATAGTTTAGTTTTGATCACGTCAAAATTTATTTAATGTATCCTTAAGCATTTTTTAATCTGTAATTTCCCTCTCTAGCCCTAGATTCCTAGATTTTCCTTATAATTTAGCTGTTTAAAAACTCAGCCACTTGACATAGTTTGCCACAGCCTGGATTTTGATGATTTTGTACCATAGGACAGTCCATCATGTCTGCTGTCCTCTTTCCTACAAACTGGCAGCTGGGATCAGAGGCTACAGATTCAGATTCAGACTCAGACTGAGACTCAGACTCAGATTCAGATTCAGACTCAGACTCAGATTCAGTACCTTTAGTGAAATCATGGTGGCATGTATCAGGAAATTAAATAATGTCTGGTTGTCTCTCTTTTTGTGATATCTGCAGCTATTGGTGCTCAATGTCTACATCCACTAACTCGTTGTATATCATAAAAGGGTGATATTCCTTCAAATTCTATCATTTTCACTTATTAGTTGGAATATTTCTATCAAAAGATGTTTTCCCTCATCTATCATCTGATTTATCAGCAATAATTATTTGGTTATATAATTCATATAGGAAAGGCAGGATAAATGTTTGATTGCTATGTATACGTATATACATATGTATACATATGTATACATATGTTATGTATATATATGTATATATATAACAGATTACATATATATATATAACTGATTATAGATATATTTTTTTTTGTAATTCAGAGTCTTTGAAACAGGAATGATAAACAAGACAAATTTTAAATATATTTATTAGACAAATGAATAATGAATACTCAAATGGAAAAATAATGATGAAGGTGATGATGAAGATAAAAATAATCAGAGCTAATACTCACTACGTGACAAGCTTTTAAAAGACCTTTACATATTAACTCATGTTATTCTTACAACAATATATGAGGTAGGTACTACTATTTTCTCTTCTGTATAGCTGAGGACACTGAAGCACAGTTAGTAAGTGGTCAAAGCAAGATGGAGGCATGGGTAATGGACTCTACAAGCATTTAAAGATGGTCCACAAGTCTAGAGATATTCTCAAGTTCTCTGATGTATTTCTACCGAATCTCGTAAGATAATCTCCATTTAGCACCATGATATTCAGTTATGTGACAATGAGAGATGATTCCATAAAAAAACTTGAAAGTAGATAATCAAGTACCGAATTTACATTAAACCTAGCTCTAGTTAATCATAACTCTTATAAATTCTTTTCCTTGGTCATCTTCAATTTTCCATCTCTGTTTGGATGAGAAGTTTGAACTCAAAAAGGTATTTTAACTTTCTTCCCATAAGCTTGTCCAAATTTCCAATATAAAATTCAATATACCTAAGTTCCTTTACTGACTTAAGAAAAGCCATACCTTTTTTTCTTGACTTTAGAAAATTCATATCCACTTTTCTGACTTAAAATCATTCCATCTTTGGCTTCCATTAAAACTAGTATATTATGGTATCTTAATGTACCAATATAAACTAATAACTGTGTTATTACTAAGACAGATTATAATGATTGTTCTGAAAAAGTAACATGAGAAGTTGTCTCTAAAATCTTTCATTGAAATAAAATTTTCTAAATGTATGCTGTTGATAGAAAGTTCCAGAGCTATTACATAAAGAAATAATCTCTGTATTAGAACAAAGTATTTTAATTGGGTCTTTACAGTTTAATGAATACAGATATTTGTCCTATCATTTACTTATGTTTACTTGTAAAAATTATTCTTCAGACGTTCTTTTATTTGAGTTAAAAAAATACCAAAATACTGGAAAACCTTTTTTCTTAAATAAAGGTACATAAATTAAATGCTGACTGGCATATCATACATACTTCTCATTATTTTAAAACCTTTACATAAGAGTGAACAAGTTAAAAGTATAATAAAAACTGTATCAGCCAATGAATTCTTAGCAAAGCAATTCAACCAGCAAAGTACTCAAGCATACTGAATCATGAGACTGGTACACTCTTGAAAAACTAAGTTTAAATAAAAGTATATTTTTAAGGAACTCCATTCAAATCAGCTGCAAATAACTCTGATTCTACAGCTGATCTTTATATTCCGTTAACCTTATCAAAAAGCAATGTTATTTGGATAATATTATGTATTAAAAAAATTAAAAAGAACTCGTTTTTAAATTCATGTTAAAAGATATGAAGAAATGAAGCAAAATACAAGCCATGCAGATATAATGCTAATCATTTGGACTTCAATTCATTGGGTATAGTGAAATGGTAATTCCTAATCATAATGCCTAAGAAAGTAAAGAAAATGCTTTCTTAACCAGTTTTGTTTTTATATAAACAATGCTAACATGAACCAGGACAGAAGACAAACATACAACTACATAGATTAAACTCATCCGGCTATTCTGCATGAGATCTATTACAATTTCATACGTAATTTTGTCTTCAACAGGCATGTCCCAGTTTATTAGAATCATTTGGTAGGTTAATGCAAGAATATAATTTCACCAGAAACACAACATATGGTTTTCTTAAAAACATATCTGAGGCAAATTTAATGAGAGATCAGTGTGGAATGGCTACTTGTGATTAGCCAACTGGATTATTAATTTAAGTAGTTATTACATTTACTAAATAATAATTTTTTCACTTGGGACTTAACAGTTTCACTTTCTTCACAATAAGGATAAACTAAGTTCATCAATGACAAATGTGAATCTCAAATATGAATCATCAAATATGAGTCATGAAAAGGGACAAGGGGATATTGTACTATAGAAAGAGAATTACCTCAGAGAAAATATTTAATATACTTTTGGATACTGCATTATGAAATTAATATAATAGTGTATGAAAATTTATGAACTATTGGTAACATGCCTACACATGCATTTTTCATACACAATCCTGAACAATAAAATTTCCTAAATATTTTTACTATTCCTTGAGTTATTGACAAATGTTTATTTTGTCATGCAGTGTTAAAAAGAAATTTATGTAATGTCGTATGCCAATTATATCTCCAAAAAATATATATATATAAATATCATATATATAAATATCATATATATATAAATATCATATATATAAATATCATATATATAAATATCATATATATATATATATATAGGAGTTTATAGCCACAAACAAATTTAAAATAATCTAAAATTTTATTTAAAACATGCCTTTTAAAAAATATATTACCTAAAAAGTTCTCCTTAATGCCTTTTTTTGTAAGAACGACACAAAGATAAAAATAACAAGTAAATAAGTAGCAATATTACACCGGTTAGCACTTTTTATTCTGTAAAGAGCTAGACAGGAACTATCTAGGCTATATGGTCTCTGTCACCACTATTCAACTCTGCCCACATAGCATTGTGGCATGAAAGCAGCCATAGACATTACATCAACAAATGAACATGGCTATGTTGCAATAAAATTTTATTCATGAATGTTGAAATCTCAATTGCACATAATTTTTGCATGTCACAAAATATTGTCCTTTTTTTTTCCAAAAAAAAAAAACCATTTACTTAAAAATGTAAAAACAATTCTTAGCTTGTAGGCCACAAAAATATAGGTGGTTGGCCAGATTTGGCCCATGGGTGACAGTTTCCAAACTTTGTTACATTACATCACTTAAATTATAGGAACCATACAACAGAGGCTATATAAGCAATCAATAAGAGGGCAGATTCTGGGGTCAGACTGAAAGGGTTCACATCCTAGTCCTACCACTTCTGATCTATATGACTTTGGACGCCCAGCTCTCTGTATACCAATTTTCTTCCCTATAAATTGGGAATTATAATAGTACCACCTACTAGGAATAGTAATAGTTCTACCCAGTAAGTCAGCTATAAGAATTTAATATGGCATGGAAAGGATTTAACAAAGCTCCTGGCACCCATAACTAGTAAATCCTCTCTAATTATGCTATTGCTGCCACCATAATCAAAATACAGGAAAAGTTCCACTTCATAGAAGTATGTATTATAATATACAAAGACATTCTACCTCTAAAATTAGAGAAATTTTGCAAAATTAGAGAAAATCTGTTTTAAAAAACAGTCATAACATTTCAGGACTGGAAGATACTATAAAAATAATCCTATTTTACCAGAAGCTTAGAGATATTTGTGATCCAACTCTGAGTTACAATCAAAGCCAGGACTAGAAGCAAGTGTTTCTATCTATATAATGAGCCCAGAAAGTCCTCCATTTATTATACCGTTGTAGCAATTAAGAAGACATGTATTGACCAAAATTTATACATTTCTTTTTGAGGTATTTGGGAAAGAGTTCTTGAGAGATATGAGGTGAGGGGCTGGCAAAAACAATTATAGGAAGGCAAAATAGCATAGTGATTAAGAGCAAAAAATATAGTATCGAAGCTGAATTTAAACTTCAGCTGCTTGACCACACGACCTTGGGCAAATTTACTTAATATTTCTGGGACTCAGAGAGTAGGTACTCAAAAAAATATCTGAATGAAAGGCCAAAAGAACTAGCTTCTCTCAAAGTTAAATGTCTCACCCACAATCAAAGCTTTAACTTCTAAAAACTTTCTTGGTAATCAAAGAGAAGACACACACAAACTGTAATAGATTAGATGTGGCCCCTCAAAAGACATGTAAATTTGACCTTACTTGGAAAAAGTGATTTTGCAGATATAATTAAGAATCTCAAAATGGGATAATCTTGGATTACCCAGGCGGGTCCTAAATCCAGTGACAAAGGTCCTTATAAGCAGACTTAGAAGAGGAAAAAAACACAGAAGAAAAGGCGATGTGAAGAAAAAGACAGAGACTGGAGTGATACGTCTTCATATCACCACCAGACGTTGCCAGCTGCCATGAGGAGCTAGGAAGGAGGCATGGAATGGTTCCCACTCAGAGTCTACAGAAGAAAACAATTCTACAAACACTCTGATTTTGGACTTCTGGCCTCCAGAACTGTGAGAAAACAAATTTATGTTGTTTTTAAGCCACCAAGTCTGTGATAGGTAATTTATTAGGGAACTAATACATAGCTGACAAAGAAGCAGATATTTATTTTATAAAGTAATCATCAGCTACCCTAAACAATTAACTATAAAAAATAAGTAATGGCCCTTAATATAGAAGATAAAAACAGGGAGGAAAGCAAGCCATAAGAGACTCTTAAATACAGAGGACAAACCAAGGGTTGCTGTAGGGGAGGTGGTTGGGCGGATGGGTCAAATGGGCGAAGGGCATTAAGGAGGACACTTGTTGGGATGAGCACTGGGTGTCATATGTAAGTGATGAATCACAGGCATCTACTCCTGAAACCAAGATTACACTGTATGTTACCTAACTTGAATTTAAATTTAATAAATAGATAGATAGATAGATAGATAGATAGATAGATAGATAGATCAATCCCTTAATCAGGAAAACTGGTCAAAGACTTCATTATTCTCATAAATTTCATACAATAAGTCTAAAATGTGCATATATGCATTTTTTTCTCTTTCATTTCCCACTGCAGCTTTTAGAAACTGCTCTCTGATTAGAACATCACCTTGCCCCCAAATCTACTATCAAAGGTATTGTTGCAATCTCAAAGACGGTTTTTCTCAGCGGGCGCCCCAATAATTCCAGAACTATACAGAAAGATTCACAGCTCAGCATTACCAAGACCCAAGATTTTCTCTCTGGCTTTTCATTCACCTACAGTGCAGTAGTGAAACACTGGCTACCCTTATCATTGCTTTGCTAGCATCCACTTTCACACTAATTAGCACATCTGGTTTGAAGTTTCTTTTGATATTTTGGAGCCCAATATTGTTTCTGATAATAAGGCAAACAAAGAAGAAATTTCAATGTCAACTAACTCCCATGACAAAAAAATAAGTCGATCAATAAAAGTTTATGCACATAGGGCATATATTAAAAAGATTAACACTGAAAAGTACAATAATAACTGGGCCATAGTCTTTATTACCTTTTTTTTCAAAAAGGAGTTTTATAACAAAACTGTTTCATATAGAATTGGTGGCAGAAGGAACCTTTTGAGCTAGAGATTTTCTACATCAACCTTTTCATCTCATAATAGATGAGAAAGTGGAGGTCAGAGGGGGTGAAATGACCTGCCCCATGACACACATATGATGACAAAGCTACCTCTTCCCTTACCCCCCTTTCCACTATAACACATTGCCTAGATTTCATCCAGAGAGTCATCCAAATGCAGGGCATTGCTCACTCATTCAAAAATTTAATGGGCATTTAATTACACTGAAATATGGCACAAAAACAGACACATACACCAATGGAATAGAATAGAAACCCCAGAACTAGACCCACAAACGTATGGCCAACTAATCTTTGACAAAGCAGGAAAGAACATCCAATGGAAAAAAGACAGTCTCTTTAACAAATGGTGCTGGGAGAACTGGACAGCAACATGCAGAAGGTGGAAACTAGACCACTTTCTCACACCATTCACAAAAATAAACTCAAAATGGATAAAGGACCTGAATGTGAGACAGGAAAGCATCAAAACCTTAGAGGAGAAAGCAGGAAAAGACCTCTCTGACCTCAGCCGTAGCAATCTCTTACTCGACACATCCCCAAAGGCAAGGGAATTAAAAGCAAAAGTGAATTACTGGGACCTTATGAAGATAAAAAGCTTCTGCACAGCAAAGGAAACAACCAACAAAACTAAAAGGCAACCAACGGAATGGGAAAAGATATTTGCAAATGACATATCGGACAAAGGGCTAGTATCCAAAATCTATAAAGAGCTCACCAAACTCCACACCCGAAAAGCAAATAACCCAGTGAAGAAATGGGCAGAAAACATGAATAGACACTTCTCTAAAGAAGACATCCGGATGGCCAACAGGCACATGAAAAGATGTTCAGCGTCGCTCCTTATCAGGGAAATACAAATCAAAACCACACTCAGGTATCACCTCACGCCAGTCAGAGTGGCCAAAATGAACAAATCAGGAGACTACAGATGCTGGAGAGGATGCGGAGAAACGGGAACCCTCTTGCACTGTTGGTGGGAATGCAAATTGGTGCAGCCGCTCTGGAAAGCAGTGTGGAGGTTCCTCGGAAAATTAAAAATAGACCTACCCTATGACCCAGCAATAGCACTGTTAGGAATTTATCCAAGGGACACAGGAGTACTGATGCATAGGGGCACTTGTACCCCAATGTTCATAGCAGCACTCTCAACAATAGCCAAATTATGGAAAGAGCCTAAATGTCCATCAACTGATGAATGGATAAAGAAACTGTGGTTTATATACACTATGGAATACTACGTGGCAATGAGAAAAAATGAAATATGGCCTTTTGTAGCAACATGGATGGAACTGGAGAGTGTGATGCTAAGTGAAATAAGCCATACAGAGAAAGACAGATACCATATGGTTTCACTCTTATGGGGATCCTGAGAAACTTAACAGGAACCCATGGGGGAGGGGAAGGAAAAAAAAGAGGTTAGAGTGGGAGAGAGCCAAAGCATAAGAGACTGTTGAGAACTGAGAGCAAACTGAGGGTTGATGGGGGGTGGGAGGGAGGAGAGGGTGGGTGATGGGTATTGAGGAGGGCACCTTTTGGGATGAGCACTGGGTGTTGTATGGAAACCAATTTGACAATAAATTTCATATATAAATAAAAAAAAAAAGAAACTAAAAAAAAAATAATAATTACACTGAAATAGAACTGTTATACTGAAACAATGATCATATTCAAACTTATAACATTAAGTATAAAACTGTGGTTCATTTACATCTAAAAAATGATGCACTATTTTCAATGCCACAACTCAATATGACAAAACAGAAACCAGTAACAATTAAAAATAATTATAAGACTGAAGGATACTACTAATATGAAGACACATGCATGCACACACACACAAAAACACACAGTCATTATGGGCCTGCAATGGTGAAAGGTTAGACATGACTGAAAAAAACAAAATATTAGTGACAGGTTAAGATGATCTTTTTTAAATTAAAGATAAAACAGTAAGGTAGGCTTTTGAATACAGATACAGGAAAGTCTGGATCCGTATTTCAGAAATGCTTCATTCAGTGTCTTATAAATTTATTAAATCTCAAAGTAGTTCAGCAAAAAGCCAAATTATTTTTGTGTTAAATATTGTCCAATATATGAATCAAAGTAAAAGTAACACCACTATTGCTAAGTTTCAAGGGCTATGTCAAAGAAGACCACTCTAAGTGTTTGCTGAAAAAAGAATACTGACTTCTTAGAAAATGGCTCTAACACTGAAATAGCTAACATTTCTTGAACAGTAATTGTGCTCTGAACATACATGCATTGTTCTGTACATTTAATTGTCTATAACACTATATAACAAGTCCTGTTATCCCCATTTTATAGATTAGAAAGCCAAAGCTTAAAGAGGTTAAATAACTTTTCCAATGACAAAAATAACAAGTTCAAATCTATAATGTAATCTAAAGCAAATCATTTCTTCTCTTCCTTACGCTGATTGGGCAGCAACAAGATAACTTATAGGACTAAAGAATTAATAACTGGAATTTTTAAAACTCAACTTCACTGCTCCAAGAATTGAGAATTATACATAGTGTTTTTTTTAATATCCATAAATTCTCTTCAGGCTTTAAAGTTGTAAAAAAGAATCCAGTAGCTAATTTAATATCTTAAAATTTGATGAAAAATTCAGAATTTTAATTTTTATTTACTTTTTTGTTTATTCTTTTGAGAGAAAGAGTGCACATGTGCACAAGTGAAGGAGGGGCAGAGAGAGAGAGAAGGACAGAAAAATCCCAAGCAGGCTTCATGCTGTCCGAGCAGAGGCCGATGTGAGGCTTGAACTCATGAACTGAACTGTGAGATCATGATCTGAGCCAAAACCAAGAGTTGGACCCTTAATCAACTGAGCCACCCAGGTGACCCCAAATTCAGAATTAAAAAAAAAAAGATTTTGGAACTAAATGGCACTAATGAGATGTCTCATTTGGCCATACCTTTAAAAAAGACTTACCCCTCACAGAATGAATTATGTATTTCTGTCTTCTTACATAGTTCAAAATGAACATAATTTGACTTTATCTTGCTGAGTCAAAGCAGTAAGACTCAACTTTGGAATTTCTTTCATCTATATTTTGTACCTTTTTTTCCAGATTCCTCCGTTGGTGTTGAAATATTTATTAGAAGTTATTTATTAAAATATTTAGCAAAGTTATTACTTCTGCCACTGACAATGCCTGACTCCACTCCTCTACCTACCCCACATCTGCACTCACTATTTACCACTGGCTGTTTTTATTATATGATACTTTTAGAAATCAAGAAAGTAAGTTCATTAGAACGGTTTCTAAATATGAGCAAAAAGTTCTAAGATTCTTGCTGAGTAAAGCATATGATCTTTACGATGTGAACTTAGCTACATTCATCTGTGAAATCTCATTGAGATTACTCTGAGTGTAATATGACATGACCAGGTAACCCCTTAAAAGAGACTGTCTCTGGGGCACCCAGGTGGTTCAGTTGGTTAAATGTCCAACTCTTACTTTCAGCTTGGGTCACGATCTCATGGTTCATGAGTTCGAGCTCCGCATCAGGCTGCAGTGCACTGCGCTGACAGTGTGGAGGCTGCTTGGGATTCTCTCTCTCTCCCTGTCTCTTCCTGTCTCCCACTCACACTGTCTCTCTCTCTCTCCCAAAATACGCTTAAAAAAAAAAAAACCCTTAAAAAAAAAAAGAGAGAAAGAGAGATTGTCTCTTCTTGAAGACAGAGATTCAAACTATGAAAGATATTCAAAGTGAGAAAGTGTCTCCATTGTTAGAGGAGGCTACATAGCCAGGTATTCTAGTGGCTCTAAAAGCTACAAGTGGTCCCCAGAATTGAGGACCTCAATTCTACAACTGCAAAGAACTGAATTCTACCACAATCAGATGAGCTTGAAGAAAACCCCAAGCTCCAGATGAAAATGCAGCCCAACCAACACCTTGATTTTATTCTCACAAGACTGAGCAAACAACTCAGATGCCATGACTGGATTTCTGACCCACAGAACTGAAAACTAATAAACAGGTCCTTTAAGCCATAAAGTTTGTGTTTGGTTATAGAGCATAGAAAAACTAATACATGCTCTCCCAGCATTGGCCTCTTACTGACTGCTCCCTTCCTGAAATTCTTCATGAGGCATCTGTTCTCTTGGATCACTCTGTCCCCTGTTCTACTACTCCCCAGTCTCCACTGAAAGCCTTACTCTCCCTACCTACCTGGTGTTCCCCAAGCCTCCAGCCTTCACTTTTTCCTCTTTCTATGTGATTTTATTTTATTTTATTTTATTTTATTTTATTTTATTTTATTTTATTTTATTTTATTTTATTTTATTTTATTTTACATTTTAATTTTAATTTTTATTTTTTTAAGCAAATGCTTGTTGAACAACTACACAACTTCAGACATAATCCAGACTCTATGGAGCTATTGGTAAGGGGAAAAAAAATTGAAAAAAAAATCCCTGTTCCTGTAGAGTGTTCATAATGACTCCTTTCTCTATGGCATCAAGACAGATTTGTCCCCTGTGTTCCAGACTCGAATGGCCAGCTTTTTTGCAGATTTCTCCACTGAGATCCCCAAAAGTGTCTTACAATCACTTATTATTTTCACTGAACTTAATATTTTACTCTGTACTTTCACATACATCTATATATACACCCACCTTTCCTTCCCTCCCTCCCTCTCTTCGGGAGATGGCTTGGATTTTCTTCAAGACCAACTTTTCGATATACCCTATGATGCCCTTCCACTCCTTTAAATCTCGCTCCATTAGTTATTCCCTTTAGCCCCTCTTTCATTGAATCTTCGATGTCTTCCTCTCTACTGATTGCTCCTTTATCCTGATTCCTGTAAGCAAAGTCATCTATAATTCTACAAATGAAATTCTATAAGTGGAAGTCATCTGTAATTCTATATATACTGATTCTGTGAGCAAAATCATCTCTCCCATCCTTTTAAAACTAAGAAATAACACTTTCCTGACCCTGTGTATCCTTCAAACGACTATGTCACTACTCTCTTTTCCTGCTTATCCAAAATTCTCCTGAGTAGTGTACATTCACTGGCTTCTGTTAATAATTACAATTATTAGGTGCAATTTTTGTATAAAGCAAAGTACAAAGCAATTTTTCCACATTATCATTTAATCCTTTAAAAACATAAGAACTAATGATTATTATCCCCATTTTACAAATGGGAAAGCTCAGACTCAGAAAAGTGAAGTGACTTGTCTGAAGTTCCCCATTCTAGACTTAAATGCAAATACACTTTATTCTTAAATATCCTAAAACTATTTCTTCAAGTGAAACCTCTCTTCCTCACCCCACTCATCCCTATATCCACTGCAACCTGACCTCTACCCTCCCCACTCCACAGAAACTATTCCCACTGAAGTCACGAACAACCTCCTAATTTGCCAAAATCAAAGAAAGTTTTCAGTCCTTATAGTTCATATTTCTTCTCTTTCTTTGTCCTCTCTCTGCCTTAATTATGTGGATCACCCCCAAGTCTTAATCTCCAGTTTCAGAAAAACATACCAAACTTCCTGCCAGTCCTGTCTAGGAGAAAGTTCAGGACACATCCAACTTAGCATCCCAAAGTGAAATGATTAGCTCCCATCTGCTCCTCCTGTTCCAATTACCTACTGAGCAGAACCAGTAGGACCTCAATCACCCAAGTGTCTGGTAGCCATCCTCCACTCAGACCTATGCCTCTCCTTTTCATTCATTCCACAGAGCCAGTTATTCATGCTTTCCTTCTCTGTTAATCCCCTCGAAATTATACTTGCTTTTTTAGCCTTAGAAAAAAATCTATAATAATTTATAAGGTATAAATATTAACATCTAACCAAAACCTAGACTAAATGTTAATGTTTATATGAACTATCAACTAATTGTGGAGTCTTTATGTTTAAAATAAGTATTCTGTACATATTTCAAAGTAAATGATAGCATACATTTGTGATTCAGTAGGGAATTATAACTTTAAAAGAATTAATAGTTGGCCTACCATTTTTCATGATCATTCTTTAAAAAAACACAGTTTACTGCTAAATATAAAGTATTAACTTTGAGATGAGACCATATTCTGAAACAATTTTTACATCAATCAAATTTTACTCTATTCCCGCTCCTCTCATTACAACCCATCATTGGCAAGTTGAAGAGTTTTTTCATTTTTTGTTCGCCATCCATTCTTGGTGACTTTACCTTTAGCAAACAAACAAACAAATACCCTATAATATTTATAAGCTCAATTCCTAATAATGCTCGAGTGTCTTACTTCCTTAAGTACAAAGGAAAAGCTAACCCTTCATTGGTTCAAAGAATGCAGCAGATAAACCATGTCATCAAGAATTTCTGGAATTCTAGTAAACAGTATATTGAATGATGTCTAGATTCCAACTGGAAATATACAGTGTTGATAGGAAATGACTTGCAAGATGTGCCTTTATCCAATAAAGGATTTACCCTTGTTTCTGTCAACACTTAAAGTGGATTAGCAATAATACATTCTGGAATATAGCCATCTATATTGTGTGTGCTTCTTCAATGTAAGACTTTTTTTTTTCCCTTGGCAAAGAGCAGCTTTAAGGCAGCCAATGCTTTCTTACTACCACAAACAAAACAGTCAGTTTTTACGAATTACTGTAGGATATACACTTTATAACATTAGGAATGCAGAAATACTTCACCTGCTATGATGGAATGAGAAGGGAAAAAAAAAAAAAAAAAACACTTCATGCTCTTCCTCTTTCCCCAGTCCCCACAGAGACACTAGAATATACATTTTATGAACTTACATTATATATTCAATATTCTCATATGTCTGTAGATATGTTACTTCATCAGAATAAAGTTCATATCAACAATATTTTTTAAATCCATAGAAAAGGATAACAGAAAGTAAACTATAAGGGCCTAAGTGTTTATTTGGCTAACTCAGTAGATACAGAGTTTAAAGTGTTCACCTATCATCTATGCTTCTGTATTATTTTATAATTCTGACCATACTTTCTACCACTTCTACTTCCTCTCATTCTCTTCCTTAAGAAAAGAACAAAAACAGTGTTAGTATATGTATATTTTCAAAGGAGATACCATATAAACATTACATCATAGCTACAATAAATCTTTTATCAGAGATTAATTAGACATTAAGCCTATAAAGTAATAATCTACAGGTGCCTGGATGGCTCAGTCAGTTGAGCATCCAACTCTTGATTTGGGCTCAGGTCATGATACCAAGGTCATGGGATTGAGCCAATGTCAGGTTCTGTGCTGAGTGTGGGGCCTTGTTGGAATTCTCTCTCTCTCTCTCTCTCTCTCTCTCTCTCTTTCTTTCCCTTAGTTCCCTCCCCTGCCTGTGCTCTCTTTCTCTGTCTCTTTAAAATAAAAAAAAGTAATAATCTAAAAGCATACAATTTGCAAGAACTACCTCAAATATGCACAATTACCTTGTTTTCTCTTAACATATATAATAGCTTTTAAACTACTTCAAATCTGTGTTTTCATTCTTATGAAAAAAGGAAGTTCTACAATAAGTATCAACAGCACATCAACTTAATTATTTTCACAAACACTGTTATTACATCGCCAAACACTGAAACATGTATATAACTTTAAAATATATATACAGGACTGATCCAGAGGAAGATGGTAACATAGGAGGACGTTGGGCTCACCTCATCCTGCTAATTGCTTAGATTCCACCCATATCTGCCTAAATAACCCAGAAAACTGCCAGAACTAGCAGAACGGTCTCTACAAAGCCAAACGTAGACAAGAGGCCTATGGAAGAGGGTAGGAAGGGCGGAGAGGCAGTGCGTGCTACAGACTGGTGGGAGGGAGCCAGGGCGATGGAGGAGCAGCCTGCTAGGCAAGGTAGAGCCCCTGAAGTCTGGCTTGCAAAAGCGTAGGGGCCGGACACTGTGAATTCTGACAGCCAGCAGGACTTAACATCTGGAATGTTAAAAGTCAACAGCTCTGCTCTCAGAGAGCGGCGAGGGCAAGAGGACGCGGGAGGGAGAGTTGTTTAGCCCGGGAACAGAAATCAGCTCAGCGGGAAGACAAAGTTGCTGGCAAGTGCCATCTCCCTCTCCCATCCCCCAGCCGAAATTCCAAAGGGAACCAGTTCCCATCACTGAACTTGCTTGCACCACTCAAACGCCCAACGCTGTGCTTCTATGTATCCATCCCAACGACGGGCCTGCCTCCCTCCTGGTGCTGCAGAGGCCCTCCTGCAAGGAACCACCAATGGCAAAGCCAGTTAAGCCTGACTCTCCTGCCCCTGTGCACCTCGCGGATCCAACCTGGCTAATGGGCCCTTGGCCAGATCCCATCGAAGAAGCACCACAACCCTGGCACCACAGACAGGGACCACACCACTCCATAGTGAGTCCTGCCCCTGGGAGAGGTAAAGAAAAGGCACACACCAGTCTGACTGTGGCCCCAGCGGTGGGCTGGGACTAAGCCCAAGGAAGCCCAAGGAACTAAGAAATAGTCAGGAAGAGCTAAAAAATGCGATAAATGAGGAGCAAAATAAAATGGAGGCGGCCATAGCACGGATTGAAGAGGAGGAGAAAATAGGTGAATTAGAAGATAAAATTATGGAAAAAGAGGAATATGAGAAAAAGAAATAAAAAAATCCACGAGTATGAGGGGAGAATTAGAGAACTAAGTGATGCAATCAAAAGGAACAACATTCATATCATAGGAATTCCAGAATAAGAAGAGAGTGAGAAAGGGGCTTAAGGTGTACTTGAACAAATCATAGCTGAGAACTTCCCTGATCTGGGGAAGGAAAAAGGCATTGAAATCCAAGAGGCACAGAGAACTCCCTTCAGATGTAACTTGAATCCATCTACTGCATGACATATCATAGGGAAACTGGCAAAATACAAGGATAAAGAGAAAATTCTGAAAGCAGTTAGGGATAAACAGGCTCTAACTTACAAAGGTAGACACATAAGGATAACAGCAGATCTATCTACTGAAACTTGGCAGGCCAGAAAGCATTGGCAGGAAATCTTCAATGTGATGAACAGAAAAAATATGCAGCTGAGAATCCTTTATCCAACAAGTCTGTCATTCAGAATAGGAGAGAGAAAGGTTTTCCCAAACAAACAAAAACTGAAGGAATTCATCACCACTAAACCAGCCCCACAAGAGATCCTAAGGGGAATTCTGTGAGTGAAATGTTGCAAGGACCACAAAGTACCAGAGACATCACTACAAGCATGAAACCTACAGATATCACAACGACTCTAAACCCATATCTTTCTATAATAACAATGAATGTAAATGGACTAAATGCTCCAACCAAAAGACAGAGGGTATCAGAATGGATAAAAAAAACAAGACCCATCTATTGGCTGTCTACAAGAGACTCATTTAAGACCTGAAGATACCTTCAGATTGAAAGTGAGGGCATGGAGAACTATCTATCATGCTATTGGAACTCAAAAGAAAGCTGGAGTAGCCATACTTATATCAGACAAACTAGATTTTAAATGAAAGGCTGTAACAAGAGATGAAGAAGGGCATTATATAATAATTACAGGGTCTATCCATCAAGAAGAGCTAACCATTATAAATGTCTATGCGCCGAATACAGGACCCCTCAAATATATAAAACAATCACAAACATAAGTAACCTTATTGACAACAATGTAGTAATTGCAGGGGATTTATTTAATACCCCATTTACAACAATGGATAGATCATCTAGCCACAGGATCAATAAACAAGGGCCCTGAATGATACACTGGATCAGATGGACTTGACAGATATATTTAGAACTCTGCATCCCAATGCAACAGAATATACTTTCTTCTCAAGTGCACATGGAACATTCTCCAAGATAGATCACATACTGGGTCACAAAACAGCCTTTCATAAGTATACAAGAATTGAGATCATACCATGCACACTTTCAGACCACAATGCTATGAAACTTGAAATCAACCACAGAAAAAAGTCTGGAAAACTTCCAAAAGCATGGAGGTTAAAGAACATCCTACTAAAGAATGAATGGGTCAACCAGACAATTAGAGAAGAAATTTAAAAATACATGGAAACAAATGAAAATGAAAATACAACAATCCAAACACTTTGGGATGCAGCAAAGGCAGTCCTGAGAGGAAAATACATTGCAATCCAGGCCTATCTCAAGAAACAAGAAAAATCCCAAATACAAAATCTAACAGCACACCTAAAGGAAATAGAAGCAGAACAGCAAAGACACCCCAAACCCAGCAGAAGAAGAGAAGTAATAAAGATCAGAGCAGAAATAAACAATATAGAATCTAAAAAAAACTGTAGAGCAGATCAATGAAACCAAGAGTTGGTTTTTGAAAAAAGAAACAAAATTGATAAACCTCTAGCCAGGCTTCTCAAAAAGAAAAGGGAGATAACCCAAATAGATAAAATCATGAATGAAAATAGAATTACTACAACCAATCCCTCAGAAATACAAGCAATTATCAGGGAATACTATGAAAAATTATATGCCAACAAATTGGACAACCTGGAAGAAATGGACAAATTCCTAAACACCCACACACTTCCAAAACGCAATCAGGAGGAAATAGAAAACTTGAACAGACCCATAACCAGCAAAGAAATTGAATCACTTATCAAAAATCTCCGAACAAATAAGTCCAGGACCAGGTGGCTTCCCAGGGGAGTTCTACCAGACATTTAAAGCAGAGATAATACCTATCCTTCTCATGCTGTTCCAAAAAATTGAAAGGGAAGGAAAACTTCCAGACTCATTCTATGAAGCCAGTATTACTTTGATTCCTAAACCAGACAGAGACCCAGTAAAAAAAGAGAACTACAGGCCAATATCCCTGATGAACATGGATGCAAAAATTCTCAACAACATACTAGCAAATCGAATTCAACAGCATGTAAAAAGAATTATTCACCATGATCAAGTGGGATTCATTCCTGGGCTGCAGGGCTGGTTCCACATTTGCAAATCAGTCAATGTGCTACATCGCATTAATAAAAGAAAAGATAAGAACCATATGATCCTGTCAATCGATGCAGAAAAAGCATTTGACAAAATTCAGCATTCTTTCTTAATAAAAACCCTCAAGAAAGTCGGGATAGAAGGAACATATTTAAGCATCATAAAAGCCATTTATGAAAAGTCCACAGCTAATATCATCCTCAAAGGGGAAAAACTGAGAGCTTTCCCCCTGAGATCAGGAACACAACAGGGATGTCCACTCTCACCGCTGTTGTTTAACATAGTGTTGGAAGTTCTAGCACCAGCAATCAGACAACAAAAGGAAATCAAAGGCATCAAAATTGGCAAAGATAAAGTCAAGCTTTCACTTTTTGCAGGTGACATGATATTATACATGGAAAACCTGACAGACTCCACCAAAAGTCTGCTAGAACTGATACATGAATTCAGCAAAGTTGCAAGATACAAAATCAATGTACAGAAATCAGTTGTATTCTTATACACTAATAACGAAGTAAGAGAAAGACAAATAAAGAAACTGATCCCATTCACAACTGCACCAAGAAGCATAAATTCCTAGGAATAAATCTAACCAAAGATGTAAAAGATCTGTATGCTGAAAAATATAGAAAGCTTATGAAGGAAAATGAAGAAGATACAAAGAAATGGAAAAACATTCCATGCTCATGCATTGGAAGAATAGTGTTAAAATGTCAATACTACCCAAAGCTATCTACACATTCAATGCAATCCCAATCAAAATTGCACCAGCATTCTTCTTGAAGCTAGAACAAGCAATCCTAAAATTTGTATGGAACCACAAAAGACCACGAATAGCCAAAGTAATTTTGAGAAGAAGACCAAAGCGGGAGGCATCACAATCCCAGACTTTAGCCTCTACTACAAAGCTGTCATCATCAAGACAGCATGGTATTGGCACAAAAACAGACACATAGACCAATGGAATAGAATAGAGACCCCAGAATTGGACCCACAAAAGTATGGTCAACTGACCTTTGACAAAGCAGGAAAGAATATCCAATGGAAAAAAGACAGTCTCTTTAACAAATGGTGCTGGGAGAACTGGACAGCAACATGCAGAAGAATGAAACTAGACCACTTTCTTACATCATTCACAAAAATAAACTCAAAATGGATAAAGGACCTGAATGTGAGACAGGAAACCATCAAAACCCTAGAGGAGAAAGCAGGAAAAAACCTCTCTGACCTCAGCCGTAGCAATTTCTTACTTGACACATCTCCAAAGGCAAGGGAATTAAAAGCAAAAATGAACTATTGGAACCTCATGAAGATAAAAAGCTTCTGCACAGCAAAGGAAACAATCAACAAAACTAAAAGGCAATTGATGGAATGGGAAAAAATATTTGCAAATGACATATCGGACAAAGGGCTAGTATCCAAAATCTATAAAGAGCTCTCCAAACTCCACACCCGAAAAACAAATAATCCAGTGAAGAAATGGGCAGAAAACATTAATAGACACTTCTCTAAAGAAGACATCCAGATGACCAGCAGGCACATGAAAAGATGCTCAACGTCGCTCCTCATCAGGGAAATACAAATCAAAACCACATTGAGATATTACCTCACGTTGGTCAGAGTGGCTAAAATGAACAAATCAGGAGACTATAGATGCTGGAGAGGATGTGGAGAAACGGGAACCCTCTTGCACTGTTGGTGGGAATGCAAACTGGTGCAGCCACTCTGGAAAACAGTGTGGAGGTTCTTCAAAAAATTAAAAATAGATCTACCCTATGACCCAGCAATAGCACTGCTAGGAATTTACCCAGGGAATAGAGGAGTGCTGATGCATAGGGGCACTTGTACCCCAATGTTTATAGCAGCACTTTCAACAATAGCCAAATTATGGAAAGAGCCTAAATGTCCATCAACTGATGGATGGATAAAAATATTGTGGTTTATATGCACAATGGAATACTACTTGGCAATGAGAAAGAATGAAATATGGCCTTTTGTAGCAACGTGGATGGAACTGGAGACTGTTATGCTAAGTGAAATAAGTCATACAGAGAAAGATAGATACCATATGTTTTCACTCTTATGTGGATCCTGAGAAACTGAACAGAAGACCATGGGGGAGGGAAAGGGGGGGGAAAAATTAGAGAGGGAGAGAGCCAAACCATAAGAGACTCTTAAAGACTGAGAATAAACTGAGGGTTGATGGGGGGTTGGAGGGAGAGGAGGGTGGGTGATGGGCATTGAGGAGGGCACCTGTTGGGATGAGCACTGGGTATTGTATGGAAACCAACTTGACAATAAATTTCATATTTAAAAAAATACATATACAATGGAGTATTACTCGGAATATGTAATGAAATGAAATGAAAAAGAATAAAATCTTGCCATTTGTAACTACATGCATGGAACCAGAGAGTATTATGCTAAGCAAAATAAGTCAGAGAAAGACAAATATTATATGGCTTCACTTACATGAGGAATTTAAGATACAAAACAGATGAACATAAGGGAAGGGAAGCAAAAACAATATAAAAACAGGGAGGGAGACAAACCATAAGAGACTGTTAATAAGAGAGAACAAACGGAGTGTTGCTGGAGGGGTTGTGGAGGGGTAAGGGGTATTAAGAAAGACACTTGGGATGTGCACTGGGTGTTATACACAGGGGATGAATCACTGGAATTTACCCCTGAAATCATTATTGCACTATATACTAACTAATTTGGTTGTAAATAAATAAATAAATAATAAAATCTTCTGGCATGTGCTGATTGGCAGGACCAATTATTCTTCTGAAAATTTTAACCAGAAACTAGGGCTCTGTGGGGAAGGAGAATTCTACACCTTCAAAATATAGATATTTTCCAAAGACAACGTGTGGTAGCCAGATTTTTAAATATTATAAGCTACAATAATGTTTACTAATGCAGTAAAATTCCTCTACCTTAGTAAAAAAGTGCTATAATAAGCTCCTAGGATCAAGTACCTTCTAAAACATTCAAATAAACAAATAAACAATAACAATGAAAACAGCAGTACTATCCTGAGTTTTATTTTTCTATTTTCACTAAAATTTCACTTATTCTTTTGGTCAGAATTAAATTCAGCTATATGTGGCAAAAGCATGTCTAAAATTAACCTCCCAAATAAGGTTTTACGTTTCTTATGAAACAAGAAGTCTGCAAAGTAAGCAGTCCCGAGCTAGTGTCAGTTATTAAAGAGAGACAACAAGGATCAAAGAGCTTTCTTCTCTCTTTACAACAGGCCCCTTGACCTAAACTTGCTTATCAGCTACTATCCCTCAATCAATGCTATCTTTAGATTGATGAACATAGAAACTAAATTTGGGGACGGGTATTCCACATGAATAATCAAATCATGACAAATGGCTCAGAGTAAAAAAAAAAAAAAAAAGAGAGACTGTAAACCAGAGTACTTATTCTTTGATAACCATCAGGAAATGAACAGAAGTGTGAAAGAGTTCATCAGTGAAAAAGAGTAAATGTAGTACAACCAACCTCCACAAACCTTTAAAACACTGAGGCTTTCACATAAGGGTGAAAGAATAAAAAGGCAGCAGCAGCATTAAGGATCACTTCTGAATGCTGAGTTACATGGAATATGGAAGAATGAATAATCTTCCCTTAAAAGGGAAGTGAGCTTACCAAATAAAACAAGATTCCAGGGGATGTAATAAAAATTTTTGAGAAGATTAAGAGCTGTATGAGGATGCTTTAGGGAAGTGAAAAAACAAGTCAAGAATGGATCTGACATATACAATGCAGAATCAGTATGACATTAATAAGACTATTTAAAGGAGGAGTACCTGGATGGTTCAGTTGGTTAAGTGTCTGACTTGGGCTCAGGTCATGATCTTGTGGTTCATGAGTTCAAGCCCCACGTCGGGCTCTGTGCTGGCAGCTCAGAACCTGGAGCCTATTCAGATTCTGTGTCTCCTTCTCTCTCTCCCCCTCCCCCACTCATGCTCTCTGTCTCTCAAAAATAAAAACATTAAAAAATTTTTAAAAATAATTTTTAAAATATTAAAATATTTTAAATTTTAAAATATTTATGGAGAAAACGGATGGCTAACAACAGCAACATGGCTGGGGTGGGGGGAGGCGAAAGTTTACCAAGGGAAGACAAACTAGCCCTGGACAAGGTCTCATTTCTAGGGGAATTTGAGTTCCTAGTAAAATGGAAAACTCCTGCCTAAAATAAGCCATTGTGAGTCAGTATGCATCTTGGGTGATAAGGATTCGCTGGAAACATTATAAAAGAATATCACAGACTAAAAACCAAAGATCTCAGAACATCCCCATGGAAGGTTAGTGACTCCTTAAGAATAAAAAACCCTCCTTTGATCAATTATCAAATCATCACATAAGCTATTACATGTGAATCTGAATGTGTGTGTGTCTGAGTGTAGTAATATCTGACTAAGCAGAATGACAATGATAAATAAACGTTTAAGTGTTTAAAAGTATATTTAGAGATTTACCATAAGTAATCTCATTATATTTAGGTAAATGGGTAATAACCAAAGGTAAACTACTAGAGTTATGGGTGAATACAAAGAAAAGAAAAATGAATAGAAATTAAGAGAATTAAAAACAATTTCAGAAACAAGAAATAAAGAGCATAAAATTGTTTTAAACAAATGACATATAAAAAATAAACATATAAATACACAAAAATATCAAATAAGGGTCATAAAAAATATATACACAGTATCTGGAAACGAAGAATAAAAAGGAAGCAAGACATTCCTTCAAAGCTATAGAAAGTTAGAGTTACATAAGTCACTAGCTAGCTGTGAATCACTAATTATCTTAGGCTTCAAAGACATTTTTATATATAAAATGACAGATTGGACCAGATGATACCAATGGATTCTATATCCTCTAATATTTTTATGACTCTATAAATCAAGGTAACACAAACCTTACAAATGTAAGGAGTGACTCTTAAACTTATGAATAGTACTTACTCAATGATTACAGGACACTAATACTTAGAACATCATAACTTAAATGTTGAATTTGGTGACAATAAAACAAGAATTATATATCTATACAACTCTCAATAAATATAAGAAAAAATGTATGAAGGTATATAATCATTGAGTACTCTTAACATTTTCCATTCTTATTTGAAGGCCAGAATTTGTTTTTCCTAACATAGTGAATCTGGGAGAATGACATCCTAAAATATACGGGTAAACTATTTTTAATTAAGGAATCTGGAGGATGTAGGCATTTAAGCTTCAAATGCAAAATAATGTGTAAATATAATGCTTTACTAACATAATACTTTTAAGATAGGACTCAATTCCTATTATTCATAGAATTATATGTTATACATTAAAATATTAAGAAATTAGTGTTCCAGGTTACTAAATTAAGCAACCATAAGAATTGATTATAAAATTAACATTGAACTATATAGTTATATGTCATAGTGAAAAGCTTCATCTTGTACTGTCACCAATTTTTTATTATTTATCAAGAAAAATATCATATCCACTTCCTCACAGAAACTGAAAATATGAAGGTAAAACTGCACTCACCAGCTGTTAAAAAAACTGAAATGTGGAAAACAAAAATCTTAATACCCTCACAGAGTTTAAATTGAACAATGCTTCTCCTCAGATATTGCACAAAGGTACACTTTTTTTTCCCCGTCCCATGTTTTGGCGTAGTAGAAAGCACATATTTTTCTCAAATGTGAGGGGTGAATAAAGAAAATAAATAAAATTAAAGAGAAATAGAAAACAAGCGACTTTCGCTTTTTTAATGGGCTCGTTTGGTATCAAGTGATAGTATTCCTTCGAAAGAATTTTGACTACGATCATACTCAGCAATCAAGAAAACTTACTCTTCCCATTTGAAGAGGCAGCTTAAAGTGAAGGATTCGCTGGACTCTTAGATGATTTCTGCATCCTGACTAAAGTACGCCTGAGACAGCCTTCCCCCTTACCTGATCTCTTTTGGCTTCTGATGTGGAAGGAGAGGAACTCTCAAAACTGTGCCTTAAAGCACAATTTTTACAGGACTCGGAGACACAACCAGGCTCCAGCCTATTCTCACAATACACACATGTATTTTTCTTCTCCATCTCAAATCTTAGCAAGAGCTGCTGATGGTGGGCCCACAGAAATCAATTTGTCCACAGACCTTCCTGTCAGAGCCAAATGCAAGATAGAAGAGACATAAATCTGGATCTCCTATTTGATACTACCTCCCCCTGTTGGCATGGAAGTATACCCCTCAGTTCTGAAAAAGAGGAATGGATACATCCGACAACTGTTACTGTTTATCCAGCAATGAAGAGAAAATCCTCATGCGTTAAGATCTATTATTTAAGAAACAGATCTATTTTCCAATTTTTTTTTTTAATAAGTAGTTTCCTTCCTATACAACCTAAATAAGTCTTTCTGCTTCAGGAACTTGGATCTTGAGATCTCCGAAAATAAACCAAATTTTTAAGCACTTCTTAAAACAACACCGTGCAAACAGCTGTGCTACAAAGCTCTTCTTAATCCGGGGCTTTTTAATTAATTATTTCTTAAGTAAGAAAAAAAGGAAAAGCAAGAAAAACCTACTCTACAAAGTCTTACTCAGTAAAACTTTCCTGGGTTCACAGCTCTGTCATAACATCTCCTCCTTTAAGTCCTTAGCCTTCCTTTCTAAGCCAATGTAATTTAAAAATAAATAAAAAGAATAAAATTTAACTCTTTGTATAATTTACTCTATTTTTCTATTTTAAATATACCCACATTTTGATTTTGTTGTTCATAACAATTCACCTTTCAATCATGTCCATCAGGGGAAAGTTGTATTTTATATTCTGAGAATTCTCTAAAATGTTGCATTTAACAAATAATAATAGATAACATGGAATAGAGAGCTTCTTATGAGCCAGGCATTGTTCTAAACATTTTAGGTGGATTATCTCACTTAATCACGTACAATTATCCTATGTGACAGGTTCTATTACAAGCTCCAGTTTACAGATGAGAAAACTGAGGCACAGAAAGCTTGGTGGCACAGACTTGCCATGGTTACACGGCCAGTAAGTGGCTAACCCACAATTCAAACCCAAGCAACTCTGCTCCAGAATCCATGCAATTAACCATTATATTATGTTATTTAAGCTAGTTCCCTGTTCCACCTCACCATAAGTATTCTATTGCCAAGAAAGAGTCTCAAAGGATGTATTAGCAACTCATTAATTTTGTCTTTCTGCCAAAGGGTTGATACACTCAACAATACATTCCAATGCTCAATATTCTTTCCTTGGTCTCATTTTTCCCCTAGATCATTTTAAACCTAATTCAGATTTTTACATATACAAACTTACTTATATACTTATATTTTCCTACCTTTATCTCTTATTTCCTGTTTGGTCTGATTCATTTACTCTTTCAATATTCATTTAGCATTTACTAGGTACCTGCCACATAAATTCACAGGCTCATAAAAACAACAAAATTTAAATCAAGAAACAATCTTGTAGATAAAAAAAAAAATCAGAACTGATGTTTACACTCAAGGAATATAAAATCTATGGTAGCTAGATTTCTTGCTTCTTGATCTAGCCCAGAGAAAAGCTAACTCAGGTATGTCTCCTATGATCATCTAATACCCATTAGTTTTGCTTTTCAGAATAGAAAAATTTAATGTCATCTAGATACCTCACCAGGCAATCTTCCAGATCACTTATAAAGATAACAAACACAGTGGATGTTGTATTAATGTCCTAGGGCTGCTATAACGAAGTACCATAAACTGGGCTTAAGACAACAGAAATTTATTTTCTCACAGATCTAGAGCTCAGTGTCTGAAATCCAAGTGTCATCAGGAACCATGCTCCCTCCAAACTTTCTGGGGGAGGATCCCTCCTTGTATCTCATAGCTTCTGGTAGCTGCAGGCAACCCTTTGCTTATGGCAGCATAACTCCAATCTCTGCCTCTGTCTTTACATGGCTTTTATTCCCTGTAGGTCAGTCTCTCTTCTCTTATTGAGACACCAGTAGTGTTGGATTACAGACTACTCTGATGACCTCATCTTAACTTCATTACATCTATAAGTCCTGTCATATTTACAGGTACTGGGTATTAGGATTTTAACATCTCTTTTTGCAGGACACAATTCAACCCATAATAGATGTGGTTATTCATTGCTGAGACACCTTGATCTTTAATTTTTCCACTTAACTAAATATAAATTTACTCTTACGCTTTGATTTCTGACCCTTTTCTTGGGGTCAGCATATTTCCCATCCAATGGTGACTTACTAGTCATCTCTGGTAAAGAGCATTGTCAAAGTCTTTTCTAAAACCTAAGTTTATGCCCTATTATCTTCATATACAAGAACTCTAAGAACAATCAGTCAGGCATGATTTCTTCCTTAGAAAATGTTCTCTTTCCCCTAGGAGATTATTTTAATATTTGATGACTCTATTTGTTATTATGGGTTCTAAGAGCTTGCCAGTACTCAAAAAATATTTACAGACCCTGTTCTATGTGCCAAGTACTGCACAAAGCTAAGGAAATAGCAGTAAACAAAATTAAAATGCCTGTCTTGTTGGAGCTACGGTTTGGGAAGCTGGCAGGGCTTATAGAGGAAGAAAATAGATACTAAAAACATAGACACATAAACAAACACCATGAGTAAATGAGTTACTACATATAAATGCACATATTAAAGTAATTGATGCATAGAAATGCTTAGAAGAATCCTACTATATAGTAAATGTTAGCCAACAAAATAGGAGGAGGAGGAGGAGGAGGAGGAGGAGGAGGAGGAGGAGGAGGAGAAGGAGGAGGAGGTAGAGGAGGAGGAGGAGGAGTAAAGACACTAGAAGTAAGTGCTACGTAAGAAGTGAAAAGGGGCAATAGGATAAATATTGATGGCAGGGGTAGGCAGATAAGAACAGAGCCCGTTAGAGCTACAGCAGTGAGAGATATCTCCAAGGAATGATATTTAAGGTGAAATTATGGAAAGAAGACAGCCAGTCATATGAAAAACTAGTGAAAGAATATTAAAGAGAGAGAAAAGAGAAAGGCCCTAAGATGAGAAGAAGTTTGGCAAGTGAGGGGCAACATGGTCAGAAAGGCTACAATGTGGGAGATGAGATGGAGGCAGGCTATACTGGAAGGAGACAGGTAGGGACCAGAACACACACTTTAGGCGATGATAAGAAATTCGAATTCTATGTTAGTTACCAAGGGAAGCCACTGGAGTCATAAGCAGGAGATAGATAAGATCACATTGAGATGACTCTAGTTACTATATGGAAAAGAAAATGGAGGAAGGGCAAGGGAACCGTTAGCAGGTAGTCCAGGCCACAATTTATGCTGTTTTTTATTAGGATGATCACAGTGGAGACACTGACAGGAGGTGGGATTTGGGTTTTATTTTGGAGGTGGCAGCAAGAGAACTTGCTGATGGAGTGGATGTGAGATTTGAGAAAAAGTGAACACAAAGGTGATTCCCAAGATTTTGGCTTGAGCAGCTGATTACAGGTGATACCATTTACTAAGAAGTGGAAACCTATGAAAGTGGCACATTTTGAGCAGTTAAATTTGAGATTATCAGTCCAATTACTGAATGAAATTATCAAATTCTAAGTGAGTCCATACTAATGAAGTTCACTTTAAGCATGTCTTACTCGTGCACATGAATGGTCATCATGATATAACAAAGAATTCATTATGATACCAATAACTAAGCATTATTTTTGCATATTTAAGAACTATGTTACAGGGTGATGACTTCTGGTAGGCATGTTAAAAATAGAAAACTTTCACATATACATTTCAAAACGATACACATTTATTTAGTTTTATTTTTAAAACAGAAAGTGAAAAATATCCCAATTTCAGAAATTTGGTTTCTCTGACACTGAGCTCCACCTGCTGGTAATTTCTTAGCTTTAGGTCTGGTAATTTCTTATCTTTAAGTATTATATTATGAAAAAGAATTACAATATGTTAAAGTGAAATATAGCTTCCAACCTAAATATACTGAAAAAACTCACTTAGGAGATATCATGGTAACTTATCCTTTCCTTATAGCTATTTATTGAGTTTAACTACATGCCAGGCACTCTGCTAATTTATACAAACATTATCTCATTAATTTCCAAAATAATTCTGTGAAGTTTCTGTGACTTGCCACATTTTACCTATAAGGAAACTGAGCTCAGAAGGATTGCATAACTTTGCCTGTGGTCATATATTTAATATCAAAGAGAGGATTTGAACTAATTTGTCTCTGACTACAAGTCACTGTTCAGATAGAATTTAGGTTACACTGTCCGAAAATTTTGAGTTTGAATCTGTCACTCTGATTCTGAACAAATTGCTTAACCTCTTTAAGCTTCAATATTCTCATATGAAATGTAGGAATAGCACCTTCCCTACAGTATTATTTGCCAATAACAATATTTTATGTCTAGCACACAGCTCCTTTTAGTAATTTTCCTTAAATGACATATTAGAGGCTTTACACTGCCAACTATTAATGACCCGAATCAGGTGTCTTTTGATCTTTTGAAAACTTTTAAATTTTGAATTGCAATAAATTTTTATCATATTGTTTAGAAAACTACTTCCTCTGGAGGACCCAGGTGGCTCAGTAGGTTGAATATCCGACTTTGGCTCAGGTCATGATCTCACGGTTTGTGAATTGGAGCCCCTCATCAGGCTTGCTGTTGTCAGCGCAGAGCCCACTTCAGATCCTCTGTCCCCCTCTCTCTCTGTCCCTTCCCTACTCATACTCTCTCTCAAAAATAAATAAATAAATAAATAAATAAATAAATAAATAAATAAATAAATAAATAGTAAAACAATAAAATAAACCTTAAAAAAAAAGAAACAAAGGGAAAAAGAAAACAACTCTCTCCAAAATGGAATACGTTTCATATAATAGATTTGTAGCCCTCTTTAACTACCTATCTTTAAAGTCTGCACAAAGAGTGACCACACCTAAACCCAACAAAAGAAATCACAAAGTGAAATTAAGGTGGAAAACAGCATGACATTAATAAGTACAGTATATCATAAAAATTGCAAGCAAAAGTTGAAGTTTGACACTGATAACTTCCTTTTAATCATCAGTAATATTTTTTAACCATAACAGGAAATAAGGTTTGAATAATTTTATGAGGGTTATATTTTCACAAACATATACAAATTACCTTCATATATAAAACATTTCCAAAAACTCTCAAAGAACAGGCTTTCAATTTTTTTAAAAAAATCAGCTAATAGGGGTGCCTGGGTGGCTCAGTCGGTTAAGCAGCCGACTTCAGCTCAGGTCACGATCTCGCGGTAAGTGAGTTCGAGCCCCACGTCGGGCTCTGTGCTGACAGCTCAGAGCCTGGAGCCTGTTTCAAATTCTGTGTCTCCCTCTCTCTGACCCTCCCCCGTTCATGCTCTGTCTCTCTCTGTCTCAAAAATAAATAAACGTTAAAAAAAATTTAAAAAAATAAAAATCAGCTAATAAATTTACTAGTAAATTCTTCTGATCTTACACATTCACCTTCAAACCCTTCAAACAAATACTTCTTGGATGAAACCAGTGTATAAACAGCTGTATTCTTAGACCCCCACAGAACTGATTTCGGTGTTAGGGCCTCCATCTCCACTGAGGGATTCTAGATTCTGCAAGAGATGGTGTTATGAATCTCCCTCCTGCATTAGCTGTGGTGATACTGTCAAGGGCACTGTCACTGAGAAGTCAGTGTTAAAGCCTCCAGTAGGAAATTCTATTAGAGCTAAATGCAATGAAAAGCTGTGCTTCCCCTTCAATGTGACATGCTTTCTTTTATTTAAGAGTAAGTGTTATATGACTTAATCTCCTTTTTCATTTTGGCCTTTGGGAAGCTTAGAGACAAAATAATAGCTCAAGTGTAGTAACTACATGCTATGATCTATGTAGTCTTTCTCCCAGTCTTGATAACGTGTTACAACCTCTATTTTTCCTGGTTCTGATTTTAGTTTCTGTTTATATTTTGCTGAATTTTGTTAGCATTAGCTACCTCAAATACTCAGGGGACTGAGGCAGAAAATGAATGAATGAGTGAATGAACACAAGCACATAAATAAGCAAATATAAATCTATACGAAAAGCCTTGTAACCTGCCATTTACACATTTCCAGAGCTAACAGACTTTTCTCCTAACAGTTTAAGACATAAACCTGATAACCTATAATTGGTGACATCATGCTCCCTGCCACTTTAACTCCCCTACACATGGTCATTCTAATGGGCTGCCTTTTTTATTTAAAAAAAAAAATTTTTTTTAAAGGCTCTTTTTTGTTTGTTTGTTTTTCAGAGAAAAAGAGATAATCCCAAGCAGGCTCCATGCTCAGTGCAGAACCCAACTCCACAATCCCCAGCTCAAGAGCTGAGCCAAAATCAAAGTTGGATTCCCAACCCACTGAACCACCCAGGTACCCCTGGTCTGCTTTTCTCAGAAAGGATACTGCTAAACCCTAAAGCTTTAGCTCTTTTTCAATTCCTGCCAATCAGTTGAAGAGCTATAAAGAAAACTGGAAGGACACAGAAAGACTCCCTCATGTTCTTTGGTTTTTATCATTTGAATCCCAAATCATGTTGTACTACTGCTAAAAGTCAAGGCTGTCCCTGACTTTGACCTTGGGAGCTGGTAAAGATGCAACATCCCTGAAGATCACCCAAGAAACCTATCAGGAAAGGCAGACACAAATTAAATTAGGTCTCAAATTCTTAAGGAGAACAAAAGACCAGTGTTGTTTCACGGTATGTCTAGCCCATTTTGGTTTTACTTCTCATAAACCAAATATCTTAGGTATTTGCACAATTTGCTCCATCACCTTAAAAGCATGGTATATCTTTCAGAATAGAAATAATTCCCTAGCACTATTTTTCAATTATAATAAGGAATCACTAAATTAAAAGGAGACCTCTAAATTGTATGCTATCATAAGATGCTACAAAGTACATAGGTATTCCCTTGGTGAGGGCAATAGCTAGTGAAAAGTCAAAATCAACATGTTTGAATAGTATATCTATACCATTAGTCTCTAAAATAAAAAAAAAAAGAAACCTCATCACTTTCATTATTATCAAAATAGACTGGCAAAGAGCCTTTCTGATTAAATACATGTTTAATAAATGACAACTATACAAATAAAAGATGATATAAAATACTCATTGTATCATATTAAAAAGACCACCTGATCAAAATATAGAAGCCCATGTTCAATTAATTTTTTTTAGTTTTAAGTTTAGAAACTAAATCCTTGAAAACATGATCAATTATGATATGAAATTGATTATAGTTACGAAAAGTCTACATAATTCTAGTATGCACAAAGGGAGGACAAAAAGCGATCTCACTGGGGCGCCTGGGTGGCGCAGTCGGTTAAGCATCCGACTTCAGCCAGGTCACGATCTCGCGGTCCGTGAGTTCGAGCCCCGCGTCGGGCTCTGGGCTGATGGCTCAGAGCCTGGAGCCTGTTTCCGATTCTGTGTCTCCCTCTCTCTCTGCCCCTCCCCCGTTCATGCTCTGTCTCTCTCTGTCCCAAAAATAAATAAACGTTGAAAAAAAAAATTAAAAAAAAAAGCGATCTCACTAACAGTTTTCAAGATTATTTGAATTTCATCTATATTCTCTAACCATGAGTGAACGTGATAAGAGTTATCTAGCAAATTTTTTTCCAATAGTACACTTGCACTGAAGACTAATAAATGCCGAAGACTATGAATATTTTATAATAAAACTGAAAAAGGCTCACAATATCAAAAAGTATAGATATCTGTAATAATTAAACATTACTAACATAAGCTCTATCTAAATAACTGTGACATAATAGCAAATTGAAGTAACTATATGTATAATGAAAATCTATACTCATCCATACATTCTATCCTCAAATGCCATAATAAATTATGATATTTCAGATTTCTGTTGGGAGGGACTACATTATTAAAGTAAACATCAAAATGTTCCACTGTAACATTTTCCTCTTAAATACCACCCAATAAAAACATTTGGTAATGAATAACTTAATTTAGTGTTAATCAAATAACTAGATAGAAACCAATTTTCTTAAGTTAGTATAATTTGGCTCTTGACTTAAAACTTGAAAATATGAGAATGAATTTTACTAAGTATCTGAACCACAAATTGTATCCATTGATAGACTTCACTGAACTTTTTTTTTTTTCAATGTTTCTTTATTTTTGAGAGAGATACAGAGAGTGTGAGCAGGGGAGGGGCAGAGAGAGAGGGAGACACACAATCCAAAGCAGGCTCCAGGCTCTGAGCTGTCAGCACAGACAAGGAGATCATGACCTGAGCTGAAGTCAGACGCTTAACCAACTGAGCCACCCAGGCGCCCCAGATTTTACTGAACTCTTTAAAGCAAAAATTTTGACACACTTAAGTTAGCTTGCTTCAATATTTTTATTTTATTTTAAATTCATGTGCTCTCCTCTGTCAGCTGTTTTTTCCTAGTCCCTTTCTCTTTCAACTTTGACCCACCTCTTATTTCTGTATTTTCTTTTGTCTCTTCAGTTCTTTACCTTTCATGTTCTTCACCTCTATTCAGCTTCTTCCCCTCATCTGTTTCTCATTTCTGTTCTCTCCTCATCAGATCTCTCTTTTTTTCCTTTCTTGATTATTCCTTAATAGCCTTAGAGACAAAGGATGGAGGGAAACAGGAATTTTCTCCAAAATCAAGTTTTAATTAGAAGAGCCTAAATTATCCCCTTTTCAAAAACAAAAAACTCCTTTGTGGGATAAGAACAATGATCTGGCTCCATAGAGACTGGATCTAATATGTAAAAAAGAAAAGAAAAAAGAACACAAATCATTTGAACTGCCAGAGTTTCAGTACCTTCTGTCTATTTGGAACAACGAAGATTCTAGTGACTATCAGATTAATTAAATTTCTCAAAAGACAACTAAAGCTTTTTCTTACCAAGTGGGATCTCATTGGATTCTGCCAGACCTTCAATCTCTACCAATCCTGTTCTTAGTCCTTTGGCCACTGACTTCTGAAACTAGCCACCCTTCATCATCTATAGCCTACTTCATTTCAATTACCTCCCCAAGTTACCCACCTTCTCCATATCCCTCTTGCCCTTGCTAAGCCCATTTGTTTTCACCTGTAGCCCCCTCACATTCCTGGCTATAAGAAGTCAGTTCTCCTTTCCAACATTTTAAGACCCTTTCCTTAGCATTCTCTGTTCTATTTTTTGTCCACATACTTTTCTCAACCTAAAGCACTTTCGAAAAGGGAAGAGCCAGGCTTAGACAAAATTATGAAATAGACTAAATTCATGTTCAGCAATCTCTAACTTTCCTTTCAAATACCACACCCAGTCACTAGGCTGCCTGTGTTAGAACTGCCATGCTTGCACTAACCCACTTTTCAAGGTGACTCCCACTTTCTTCAGCTCTCTAAGCCCCTGATTTGAGGTACGTATTAATATCTGGCAATGCTTAATAGGCTACTTTTCCAAGAGGCATTCAGAATTTAAAAGAGTTTAAGGCAACATCCTTTTCCCAATAGTCCTCAAGCGAACTTTTTTCAACCCAAGAGACTTGAAAGACACAACACTTTCTCAACAAACATAGTTAACTACAGCCTGTTAAGAAAAGAGAAAGGAAGGGAGGGAGGTGTATGGTCCCAGAAGAAATATCATTATATGGGAAGGGAATGGGTGACAGGGAGATAAAAGGATGGCCTGTGTAACTTAAGCACTCCCCCTCCTTCCAAGTAATTCTGAAAAGACAGCCATAAACAGCCTAACACAGAGACAAAAACTAACATATACATATAGAGTTGAGCATGCTTTCATATTGGTCCCATGCTAAATTGGAACAATATTTTTCTGAAATATTTGGTTGAAGTACAAGATGTATACAACAGGGTATACAAATCAAAGTGTACAGTTTATGAATTTTTCAGATTGAAAAGGTCCCTGTAACCAGAACACAGATCAAAAAACAAGTCATTTTTATATTCCAGAAGCCTTCTGTATGCCTTTCAGTCACCCACCCCCCCACCCCAACAAGGATAACCACTATCCTAAATTCTAATATCATCAATTAGTTTGGCCTATTTTTGAACTCCAGATAAATGAAATCACAAAATACATATTGTCTGGTATCTTTCACTCGATATTAAGTTTTTAAGATTCATCCATACTGCTATATGTAGTTTTAATTTGCTCATTCTTATTACTGCAGAATATTACACTGGGTAAATATTCTACAACTTATCTATTCTACTGTTGACATTTGGCAGCTTCCAGTTTGAGTCTATTATAAATAGTGCTCCTGTGAATATTCTTGTACATGACTTTTGGGTAATATATGCATTCATTTCTATTGGATCTATGCCCAGGAGTCGATGTACTGGGATACAGGGTATGTGCATGTCTGTTTTTAGTAGGTATTGCCAAATAGTTTTTCCAAATGGTTGTAGTGACTAAGATATTATTGAGGACATAATGCATGTTGGCCCTGCTTAAATGATTCAAAATACTAAATTTTTTGCCTTCACCAATCTACAAGTGATAAATACACTAGCCAAGGCTATTTCTCTGCATTCTTTCCTTTCCATCAGTGTTATAAAGACTTTATTACTTTCTAAAACATATTCTGGAATAATTGGCCCCTCTACATTATGTGAGTAGGTGTTTTGTTCGGTTTCATGCTTATATACCAAAATATGCAAAGACAGAGCCCAGCATTTTTCTAAAAACTGGAATCTAACCGCTGCTAGTTTCATTTTACAACATCAGGCATATTGAAGAAAAGTTTATGCATCTACTCTTTGCCAGGTACTGTGTTAAGCACCAGCATCTCTAATTACTAAGGAGAAAATAATTGTAAGAGATGAAGTATTTATAACAACAGCATAAATGAAGCCAGGGCATTTTCACTCTCAATGCTAAAATCTACTGGCCTCTCAGACACTCGCCCTCATTTACTGAGGTCTTTGCAATACCTAACATTATCATGAATTTTTATGCCCAAAGTCTCAAAGTTCTTTGGATGCCTTCATCTCCAATGATGCTTATTCGTGCTTACCTTCAGCATCATTCTACCATTCCTAACTTGGGGCTTAGCAAAGAGAATTGCTGCATCTGTGTGATTTCAGACCACACTTGATAGCTTCTTATAAAACTCTTACTACCTTCTCCAACAACTTGTTCTTTAACTAGATTAATACAATTAGCCCCTGAACTGCCCCCAAGATTTTTCTCTCAGGCCTTCACATCTTATATCTTCATTTCTTTTTCTGTTCTTCCTTCCATGGAGACACACCTGGTGGTTATGACCAGTGTCCATTCTGATTGGTCAGAGTCCACAGTTGGGACCAAACAACATAAGGCCTTTAGGCAGGCCATTTAGAGACACTGGTTTTTAGACTAAAAGTCATAAGAAGTCATTAAAGCCATTCTGAGGGGCTCAATATAACCAGATTTGTTCTTGTTTGAAATTTTAAGAGATGACTTTGGAGTATGGAGAACAGGTTGGAAGGAGGCCATTCTGGATAGTGACAGGCAAATTAAATAAATCATTATTTTCTAATTGCATTTCTTAATCATTATTTTCATTATTAGTGGAGTTGAATTTTTTCCGGTATTTTTATTAAACTTTATATTTTCTCTATTATGAATTTCTCATTGATATTCTTTTCCCACTTATAATAGGTACTTTACTATTTTATAAACCAATTTAGGTGACTCACTTCTACATTTAAAAAAATTAATCCTTTGCCATATTTGCAGCACAAATTCCCAGTTTTTACTCAGATTTTTAATTCAGTTTGTTTTCCAACACAGAAAAATGTTCACTCATATTTTGTGCCTTTATTTTTTTGAGTAATACATTTGAAATTTACTTTTTATGTGGTATGACCTTAAGATCTAAATCGGTACCTATCAAATGTATAGAATAATTTTGTTCACCTTAAATACTCATATTCCTATATTAGCATCCTATATAAATAGGAGCTTCTTTGGGCTATTCTCCTCCATTAGTCTATCTGAATAATCTTATTTCTTAACTATGCTGTTTTATTTTTCTTTTAAATTTACTTATTTATTTTGAGAAAGAGAGAGAGAGAGAGAGAGCAAGC
Organism: Puma concolor; assembly: GCF_028749965.1. Lineage (NCBI taxonomy): Eukaryota > Metazoa > Chordata > Mammalia > Carnivora > Felidae > Puma > Puma concolor. The sequence goes on from NC_141667.1 coordinate 71,279,516, forward strand.
GAGTGAGAGCCAAGGAAGAGGGGCAGAGAGAGAGAATCCATACAGGCTCTGTGCTATCAGCGCGGAGCCCAACTCGGGGCTCAAACCATGAAATGACGACCTGAGCCAAAACTAAGAGTTGGATGCTTAACCAACTGAGCTACCCAGGCTCCCCTTAACTATGCAGTTTTAAACAATGTAACCTCCTAGTTGTTCAAATGTTATCATCAGTATTACAGTATTAATTCAAGTTTAAAATGAAGGCAGATCAAAGGATCTAAATTTGTTTATATTCTTCTTGTAGCCTCCATGAAGCCTCTACCACATAGTAAAATACTTAAGTGTAAATCATTCTTTCTTACGGAATTGTTTCTCCTTCCAAGGATTAAGTGACTTTTAAGCAACTTTAAAACCTTATCTGGTAGAATTAGACTCTAAAAGATCTCTAGATATATTCTGACAGAGAAAACCTTTCCTAATCTAAGATCTTATCATTCACCTGGGATTTGCAAAGTAAACCGATGATTTTAAAAATTAACAGTTGGGTCTTAATGTTTGAAATACTAACACTATAAACAATTTTCTGCAGAAGACCATATTAAAAAAAAATTTATTAGGATTTAAATCTTTCATTAGGCACCAAATGAATCAATAAATAATAATATTCACATATTCTCTTTATAAAATCCTTCAATTAAAGTTAAAAAATTAATGTCATAAAATAATTTTCAATATTTACAACAAGACTTTAGAGATAAATACAAATCTTTCTCTACATGCAAGATCAAACTTCTGCTCACAATTCAAGCTAAAAAATAACAACATTCTCATACATAATTTTAAGATAAATGTTATTCAGCTTAAAAATAAGTAGAAAATAAATTGTAGAGTCTGTAATAATTTTTTTTCAGGATAACAGAAATTAAATTATTTAAAAATTTTTAAAATAATGTCCTGAACATGTGATGCAATGGCTTATATGCCAAGTACTTGCTTTTTAATTGATTTATTTTCAATGGGTGTAAAAACAAAACAAAACTATAGTATAGGACAAAGGGAAGAACTGTATTTATTTATAAATGGAAATTTTTAGCAATTTTATTATTCATAATTATTATGACAAATCAGTCATGTAACTAAATAGCCTTTTTCTTCAGATAATTAAATTTTCTTGTGTTTTCAAACAATGTATTTGCATTAAAATGTTTATTTAATTTTTGAGAGAGAGAGAAAGTGTGAGCTGAGGAGGAGGGCAGAGAGAGAGAGAGGGAGAGGGAATCCCAAGGAGGTTTTGCACTGTCAGTGCAGACACATGCGAGAGATCATGACCTGAACCAAAACCAAAAGTGGGACGCTTAACCGTCTGAGACACCCAGGTGTCCCTGTTTTTTGTTTTTTGTTTTTTGTTTTTGTTTTTGTTTTTTTTAACTAACAAAGAATGAATGCCAGTTAGGTAAACAGTAAATCTGGGGGGGGGGGGGGAATCACAGGAAGAAAATCTAATTAGTTTGAGAATAATAATGAAATTGTTGTTAATAAATTTAAATGTTTTATTACATTTAACCTTTTTGGTGTAAACTTGTATAAGTCCCTTAATTTCTCTGCTTTCATTTTTCATCTTTCTGTTGACTGGCATTCCAGTATTCCCAATTTCTTTGGAAATGAAGATGCAGGAGTTATCATCTGATGTTTAAATGATGACAGAAGGAGAAAAAAGCCCACAGATACATGACTACAAAGAAAGGATTTAAAACAAAGGGCTGAGGACTAAAGCCTAAGGAACATTAATGGTCAATTTCATCACAGCATTTAAGTCTGATGTTTTCTTGTTAATCAGTTGTTTATTCATTTTCTGCCTCCTAAATGTAGAGCTATGAATGCACAGACTTTATTATCCGCAGATGTCTCCATACATGGCATACAATATTCATAGAAGTTGGTTAATTGTGTTTAACAGGCAGAAGAGAAAGGAAGAGAAATGGGGCAAAGGTGGAAGAGACAAAAGACAGAAAGACAGAGAAAAGGCAAAAAGGGGGAAAAAAAAGGAAGAAAAGCTAAATGTGCACCAAGCACCTTCCTAACTATGTCTAGAACTCTTTAACATGCCTTTGCCTTTGCATTCATTCATTTAGTACTGATAAGGATCCTATGAGGTGCATATTAGTAACCACATTTTAGTGATGAAGAAACTAACATTGGGGGTGGGGTAAAAAATCACCTAACAGCAAATAAACTCAGACTGATTTCACTCAAATTCCCTGTTTCTCCACCCTGCCCTGCTGCTACAAAGAGAACATTTAAATAATACTGACAGGAAAGGACAAAAGAACTATGAGTAAACCAGATTTCAACTGATATAATGAATAATAGTATTGCATAAATTTACAAGAAGAGTTATTTTTAAAGTCAATCTATTAAAAGCCGTTAATTGAATTTTCCATAATTATAAACTTAAAAGAAAAATGTTATTTCATGAATGAATAAATAATCATAAAATATAATGGTATTTAAGGATTTTTTTCTTTCATTCACATTAAACTATAAAAGGAAACTGGTATTAAAATGTGATTATAAGTGATGCTTTTATAAAAGTTGCTTTGTACAAAATTTTAAACACAAACTTTAACAGTGTAGTAGGAAAAAGTGAGCTTCAAGTAATTAAGGTAATAACAATAAAAAATTCTTTTAAAAAGTTAGGTGGGGGCGCCTGGGTGGCTCAGTCAGTTAAGCATCCAACTCTTGATTTCAGCTCAGGTCATGATCCCAGGGTCATAAGATCCGGCTCCATACTAAGCATGCTTAAGATTTTTATCCCCCTCCATCTGCCCCCCCCCCCCCCCGGCTCTCCCTCTCTCTTTTTCTGGGGAAAAAAAAAAAAAGATTAGGTGGTCAAGCCTATTGATGTCAGCAATACATAATCCCGAGTGAATTACATGATCTTTTATTTTTAAAATATTTTGTAATTGGGGCATCTGGGTGGCTCAGTCAGTTGACCATCCGACTTGGGCTCAGGCCATGATCTCATGGTTTGTAGGTTTGAGCCCCACAAACTGACTGTTGTTGGTGTGGAGCCTGATTCAGATCCTCTGTCCCCCTCTCTCTACCTCCCACCCTCACATTCTTTCTCAAAAATAAATAAATATTTTAAAAAATGTTTTGTAATCTATTGTGCCCAAAAGACAACATACTTTAAGTACAGAGTAGATCCCAAACTGCTTATCTATCATCTAAAAATTAATAGCATATATTTTTAAAAGAAAACATTTATGCTTAATGACAAGACTAAGGAACAGGGGCACCTGGGTGGTTCAGTCGGTTAAGCATCCAATTCTTGATTTAGGCTCAGGTCATGATATCACAGTTTGTGGGATTGAGCCCTGCATTGAGCTCTGTGCTGACAGCATAGAGGCTGCTTGGGATTCTCTCTCTTCTCTCTTTCTGCCACTCCCCAGCTTGCGCTCACTAGTGCTCTCTCTCTCAAAATAAATAAATAAACATTAAAATAAAATAAAATAAAATAAAATAAAATAAAATAAAATAAAATGTGGCTGGCTCTTATAAAAAATTTTTAAAAGACTAAAGAATAAATAAAGACTAGCAGAAGAATAGGCACACATATTAAATCATTATCATTTCTGTGATAATCAAACAGTCAAGTATCAGCTATTAAAAGACAATAATAGCAGGGGTGCCTGGGTGGCTCAGTTGGTTGAGCAGCTGACTTCAGCTCAGGTCATTCTCGAAATTTGTGAGTTCAAGCTGACAGCTCAGAGCATGGAGCCTGCTTCAGATTCTTTGTCTTCCTCTCCCTCTGCCCCTCCCCTGCTCAGACTCACTCACTCTCTCTCTCTCTCTCTTTCTCTCTCTCAAAAATATAATGCACATTAAAAAAAATAATAAATAAAGGACAACATTAGTTTGCTAAGTGGCAGAGACTATTCTATGTGCTTCAAATGTGTAAACTTAACCATTTCTTACAATGAATCCAAGAGTAGGTAAAACTGTAATTCTCATGTTACACATTGGGGAAAGATGGCAGGAAAAGTCCCTAACTTGCCTAACATCACACAGTTATTAAGTGGGAGAACAGTGATATAAACCCAAGAAGCCTGGCTCTGCAGCTGGAGCACACTCTATAATGATTCTATTGCAGTCACACATTGCAATCTTTAACTCTGTAACCACTAAAGACTTTGTCACTCTGGTAAAATATCACTTCCATTATTATTTACAAAGTGAGAAATATTGCACAGAAACCAACTTCAACATTTAAACCATTTTTTTAACTGAGTGGCATCAATTATAACCTGCCAAATTTTATTTTGAAATTTTGTACCTGTTCATTTCCTCTATAATCATTTACTAAGTGTATATCTAGGCACTGCTAGGCAACTAAATTTTTTGAAATGTTTGAATGCATGGATACATAAAAGTAAAAATGCAGTCAATTTTTAATTAATTATTAATCAGTTACTTCTGTTCCATCTCCCCCACCAAAGCCAATGGCAAGGTCTAAGTCCATTTTACCTTTGACCCACCCTTCCAAAAAACCCCATAAATAATATTCATGTACTAAATAATCAAAAAACAATTGATGAATCCCAAATGACTGAATGACTCTGGGTGATTAAGCCTTCTGATTTATATTAATCATAGTAGATATTTAATTCTTGCCTAACTTTCTCCTTTTATTTTTTTCTTTTTAGGGCTAATTAACCCCTAGCCATTAGTTTATGCTAAAATATTAAGAAAGCAACAATTTAAAAGGTAAGTTTGAAATATATATATATACACATATTTTTCACATATGAATATATGTATATATAAATGAAAAGCAGTTTTTTCATTTGGTTTGTGCTATGCATAAACACATATATAGACATATAGATACATATAAATGAAAAAGTTACTTTTCTTTTACTATTTACTTGATTTGGCCCATATATATACTGCATATGCATATGAGCACAGAAAATAGTTAAAATATAAATTGAAAGCATTTTGAAATTTTAAGCGTTTTTTTTCCACCTGATACTGAAGATATCAGTAAGATATCAAGCAAGATTTCATTCTCTTTTATCATGAACAACATTCCATTGTATGTATATATCCACCTCTTCTTTATATTTAATCCACTGATGGGACACTCAGGTTGTTTTCATATCTTGGCTGTTATGAATAATGCTGCTATGAACATGGGGGTGAGATAGCTTTTCAAGTTAGTATTTTGGTTTCCTTCAGATAAATACCCAGAAATGGAATTGCTGGATCATATGGTAAGTTCTATATTTAATTTTTTGAGGAAACTCCATACTGCTTTCCACAGTGGCTGAACCAGTTTGCATTCCCACCAACAGTGTACAAGGGTTCCTTTTTCTCCACATCCTCACCAACACTTGTTCTTTCTCAACTTTTTGGTAATAGCCATTTTAACAGGTGTGAAGTGATGATACCTCATTGTGGTTTGACTGGCATTTCCCTGATTAGTGATGTTAATGAATCTTGACTTTTGGAAAACATTTGGAAAAGTTAACAAGGCTTTTTCAACATCATCTCAATCATCTCTTAACTTCTCTGTTTTATGTATTAGAAATATATACACCAAATAAACACAAAGCATAATATATAGTTGTAAATATACTTTAGGTATCAGATCCTAGGATAACTTAATAATATTAATGGCCTACGAAGCCACTGAAAGTTCAGCATGATAAAATTCATGCCATAGGGGGGCGCCTGGGTGGCGCAGTCGGTTAAGCGTCCGACTTCAGCCAAGTTACGATCTCGCGGTCTGGGAGTTCGAGCCCCGCGTCAGGCTCTGGGCTGATGGCTCAGAGCCTGGAGCCTGTTTCTGATTCTGTGTCTCCCTCTCTCTCTGCCCCTCCCCCATTCATGCTCTGTCTCTCTGTCCCAAAAATAAATAAACATTGAAAAAAAAACTTATAAAAAAATATAATTTATAAAAAAAAAAAATTCATGCCATAGGAAATCTAGAAGCAAAAATTTATTAATCTACAAAACTTATATATTAATTCAATATTAACATAATAATCAACATCTATAACTGACATTGTTATTCACCAAAGCTGTCTTTATTATAACAAAAGGCTGGAAACCATGTAAACATGTCATTCCTTTGCTGAGAATCTTCAATGGCTTCTAATTTCTCTAACAGTTAGCATCAAAGTCTTTACAATAATCTACATGACTATATGTCTACTCCTCTGTCCCCATCTCTAATTTATTCTCTTTTACTGTGCTCTGGAATATTCTCATTTCAGGCAGTCTCATCATTTGCTCCTTAGTTCTTTCAGATCTTTGCATAAATGACACTTTAATAATGAAGCCTTCCTTGACAACCCTATATACAAAAACATTGCCCAGGGTGCCTGGGTGGCTCAGTCAGTTAAGAGTCCAACTTCAGCTCAGGTCATGCTTTCATGGTCCGTGACTTCGAGCCCCACATTGGGCTCTGTGCTGACAGCTCGGAGCCTGGAGCCTGCTTCAGATTCTGTGTCTCCCCCTCTCTCTCTCTGCCCCTACCCAACTCATGCTCTGTCTGTCTGTCTCTCTGTCTCTCTCTCTCTGTCAAAAATAAATAAATATTTAAAAATTTAAAAAACAAAAACACCTCCCGGGGTGCCAGGGTGACTTGGATGATTAAGTGGCCAACTTAAGTGACTTAAGTTGATTAAGTGGCTCAGGTCACGATCTCATGGTTTGTGAGTTTGAGTCCCCTATCGGGCTCACTGTTATCAGCACAGAGCCTGCTTAGGATTCTCTGTCTCCCTCTCTCTCTCCCCATCTCCTGCTCTCTCTCTCAAAAATAAATAAACATTGAAAAAAAAAAAACAACACATCCCATCACCCTTTTTCTTCTTTTTTTTATTTTTCTCCAAAGAACTTACCACCACTTCACATATATATTTAATTATATGTTTAATATTTAATATATTTACTATTTAATATATATATTTAACTGTTTATACCCACTTAGAGTGGAAAGTCCATGAGAATAGAAAAAAGTGTTTATCTTGTACACTACTACATCCTCCAAACTAAAATGATATAGGACACCTGACAATAAATATTTGTTGTTTGAACAAATGAAAAAAAAGCAACTGTATATGCACTATTACGAAATGATACCTAAAATATATTAGGTTAAAAAGCAAGGTACAAAACAATATTGTTGTATATACTACCGTCTGTGTAAGAGCAGGGGGCATATAATGAACATTTATGTTTTCATTTGCATACAATGCTTCTAGAAGGTTACCTCTGAGGTAGAAAACTGGGAAACTAAAAAAGAGACACAAAGACCCCTTTATTTGTACATGTACATGTACTACTATGTACTCAGAGAAATTAATTAAGGCTTTGCCTTTATAAATAAGAAATACATAAGATAATCCTACAGAAAATTCTATAAATTATAACTCAGTATCTACTAATTTACATGTGAACTAAGGTATATTATAGAAAAAACTGAAATAAAACCCATGTTTTAATAACACTTCATATACATTATCTCATTTCAGTGTCAGAAATCTTATCAGGCAAGGTGGATATATATTCATTTCCTCATTTTACAGAAAGGAAAACTCAGAAATGTTAAGGAAACTGACTGTGGTTACAAAGCAGAGGCAAAGCTCAATTCGGGTCTCCTGATTTTTTGTCTCATACTTTTCTCAATGTATTTGATGAGCAAGTCTTTGAATTTGCATTTAAAGAAAGAAAGTGTACCTGATAATGAAAACAGAAAAAGCTTCAATGATGCTGTCAACCTCAACTGATAGTCAGTCCATTTCAGTGTTTAAGTATAAAATTGAAAATATCAGACAGTACTGTAAAATGGACTACTACTGAGTCATAATGACAGACAATATTTAGTCAACAAACCATATATTTTGTTGGTTGTAAATATAACAAAACAGGATTTTATTGATAGTGCTGTTCAACTAAGCAGAACTTACTCAATAAGATTTGCAGAGAAGATAAATATATATTGCATATTAGTCTAGCAAAAGAGCTTAAAAATGTGCAATTTCAGAAACATCAAAGTAAAGGCAATTATCTTTCAGAATAGCTAACCATATTTAAAAAGTAAGAACTCATTATATAGTACCATCAATTCTAGATATATCCGACATATAAGAAAGATTCAACAAAAATTATCATATTTGGTGCATAGCACATGCTATTATAAAGTAAAACAACTAGATTACTCTGGAGTGAAAATAAAATCGATTTCCTCAACTCAACAGATACTGATTGAAAGCTTACGTTCTTACATCTAGACAACTAAAAGCAAACATGAAGAAAGGTGATACTTTTAAATTAATTAATTAATTAATTTTAAAAATAGTAAAGTCAGCTAATGATACTCAGGGATTAGAAAATTCTGGTATTTCCATCAGTATCCAAGGACAGTCAACAAAGAGTTCCCTTCCTAATATTTTCCAAAAGGCAAATTCCTCTGTCCTGCACAGCTAGAATTGAAGGATAAAATAAAATAAAATAAAATAAAATAAAATAAAATAAAATAATCCTTGGGTTTAGAGAACATTTAGACAACTCAAAATGCCTTTAGAATTATCAGCAGCACGTTTAATCTGTCAACAACCCAATCAGAAAAGAAAGGATTTCTCTTCTAATTCAGTATTTCCCAAAGTATATTCCATTGCACTATGGTCCCTTTAGGATACTCTCTGAAAAGGAATTAGGTCAATATTTTCAGAGACACTACATCCCATGCTATACTTCCCTTCATAGGCAATGGATATTAAAAGTTCCAAAAAACCTGCAGTTAGTACAAAGGTTTCTTTTGCCTTAATCCAGCATGTCCCAAATTCTGGAACTCATTTCTCCTTGGAATACTTGAAGGACACCAAATTACCTTGATTTCCTACTACCTCACTGGTCACTCCTTAGTCTCCCACCAGGTCTTCCTTTTCTAGACCAACTAACTTGAAGTGCCCCAGAGTTCAGTCCTTGATTCTCTTTTCTTCTCTATTCTCTCTCACTTGGTGACTGCCTATAGTCAAATGATTTTATTATTTTTTTAATGTTTATTTGTTTTTGAGAGAGAGAGAGACAGAGAGAGAGGCAGAGCGTGAGCAGGGGAGGGGCAGAGAGAGAGAGGGAGACACAGAATCACCCACATGGAGACAAGGAAATATTATAAACTACTCAGAGAACAAAAGATTTACTAGCTAAGATTTTCAAAACCCAAGTAAAAGAAAAAACTTCAGAAGTTCCTCTGTAAGAATGCATATACACATAGTTATTAAGAATCAAGAAAGGGTCCTGGTACATATAGGATAATACTTATTATCATATAGGATAGTAAAGGAGTCACAGAATCTGAAGCAGACTCCAGGCTCTGAGCTCTCAGCACAGAGCCCCATGCAGTGCTCAAACTCACCAGCTGTGAGATCATGACCCGAGCCAAAGTCGGATGCTTAACCGACTGAGCCACCCAGGCATCCCTAGTCAAATGATTTTAAATACCATGTGATACCTAGACTCTCAAATTTATATCTCCAATCCAAATCGCACTCCTGAACACAAGGCCCAAATACCAAATTTTGACAATGACTTGTTTTTTTAGAAAGACAAACTGAAATCTTGCTCTGCCTCATCATAGCTACTTAGGTATATCTTTCCATTCACTCGAAACAAATTGTATTCCTGTAGTTCTCCTGCTAAAAACCTTAAAATCATCCTTGACTATTCTCTCTCATAACTCACATTTAATCCATAGGAAATCTCCTGGGCTCAACCTTCAAAATACATCCAGAAGCTAAACACTTCTTGCTACTTCCCATGCTACCATCCTTGCCCAAACCATGATCTTCTATAATGTGGGTTACTGCAATAATCTCATTCTTCCATCCTTATTCCCTTAAGTAAATTCTCAACATAGTTGCTGCAGCAATCCATCTAAATAAAAAGTCAGAGCATGTCATTCCTCTGTTATTACTCTCCACCCTAGTGGCTTCCCATTTCACTCAGAGAAAAGTCATAAGCCTTAATTATGGTCCACAAAGCCCCAAGGTCTATTCCCTAATACTTCTCTAATCTCATTCCCCATACTCTCACCTTCCCCTCCACTCAGACTTCCTTAATCATACCTTGAATAGTCCAACATGCTCCTGCATTATAGCCTGTGCAACAGGTGCACCCTCTGACTGAAACGCTCTTTCCCCAGAAACGAAGGGGTGTAGTAGCTCCTTGTGTCCAGTCTTTGTTCAAATGTCAACTACCCAGTGATGGTTATTCTGACTTGGATTTAAAATTGTGTCCCAACTTCTAGACCCCCAACCCTCTACCCTGCTCTGTTTCTATTTCTTGGCATTTAGAATCTTCCAAAATAGTATATAGTTTATTACTCATTTATTAACTGCCACTCACTACAGAATGTGACCTCTAAGAGAGGTTTTTTTTAATTAGTTTTATTCACTGATGTATCTTAAGCCATCTAGAAATGTGCTTGACTCAATAAATATTGCTCAAATGAATAAATGAAACATACTTATGCCCAGACAATGGAGAATTTTTGCACAGTACTTAATATTTATCATACTCTCCTTGGAATTTTGGCCAAAATTAGACCTAGTTTTAAAAAAAAGACATTAAGATGGCTTCTCCTGACAGAGATGATTATGTTTTCTGTCTCCACAATTTTTTTTTTAGATTTCTGTAAATAAATAGATGGGCTTTCACTGTAATTGAATTTTAGAGCCAAAATAAACATCAACACCTCTAAGAACCTGACTATACAATCCTAACTCTGATTATACATTTTAATCACATGTATAAGAATACACAATCAAGGCGCCTGGATGGCTTAGTCGGTTGAGCATCTGACTTCGGCTCAGGTCATGATCTCACTGTCCATGAGTTCAAGCCCCACGCCGGGCTCTGTGCTGACAGCTCGGAGCCTGGAGCCTGTTTCAGATTCTGTGTCTCCCTCTCTCTCTTCACCCTCCCCCACTTCACTCAAGCTGTCTCTCTGTCAAAAATAAATAAACATTAAAAAAAATTTTTTTAAATGAATACATAATCTGTGGCCCATCTTAGTGGTACAGTTCTTTAAGGCACTCCTCCACAAAAGCATTCACTACTGAAGCATAAGTGTATTGGTTAACACTGCCATTAATTTGAGTCATGTAACTTACAGATTAACACCGCTCAATTAATAACAAAAATGGGAACAACCATAATAATTTAAATATTTCATATTCATTTATCACATTTTCAAATACTGCCTTTTCTTTCAATAGAGACATCTGAATATGTTTAATAATCAAGTTATACTATTCAGAACCACGTAAACTAAAAATGACTAAAATATCAGCTATAGCATCATCAACTATGATAGTTCTATTTATGGACCACATACAGCTACTCACAGAAAAAGCCAAGGACATACCTCAGGCTTTTTTAGCCTGGGCACTACTGATATTTTGAGTTGGATACTTTTTTGTTGGGAATATGAAGGCAAAGGTTGTCGTGTGCATTATAGGATGTTTAGAGGCATCAGTGGCCTCTACCCATCAGATACCACTAACTGTAACAACCAAAAATAACTGGAGACATTGCCAGATGTCCCCTGGAGGGCAAAACTGTCCTCTTGGTGAGAACCACCAACCTAAGATGGAAAGGAAGAAGGAAAAAAGGAAAAGAAGAGAGGGAGGGAGGGAGGAAGGGAGAGAAGGGGAGGGAAAGTATTTATACTAGGCATTCTTAAATAGGTCATGAAAATATAAAATGTAGTTGAATTTCTAGTTGGTGGGTTTGAATGTGTTTACTGTAGTTTAAGAATGTAAGTAAAAAAAAATCTATTTTTAAACAAAATCAGATGTGTTGTGAAAATAATAAATATATCATCAATCTCAGACAAATAAGATTTTACTGTTCTTAAGAAGAAAAAAATAATAAATAGCTTTCTCCTTATTTCTTACTTCTATCTTAGTAATAACACCCTACCTTCTGTCTTCCAGGAATAAAAACATTTGCAGTCTTTGTATTCAGTTTTAAAGGCCAGAGAAGAGCTTTTCCTCTGACTCTACAGGTGGTTCCCAAAAATGTTCTCCAGGTGACCTGACATGACTGACAAATCTATTTTACATTTACAAACAAGTTTAACAGGGCCTGCATATTAACAAGAAAAACAATTTGTCATAGCAAAAGAATTAATTTTTATATTCATTTATTACCTAGATACTTCTCTTTCAAGTTTCTCATTTGATTACTCTTTGGCTTACCATAGATGTAACTGATCGTGCATCTTCTTCATAATTTACTACTGGAGGTGGCTCTTTCCCATCGTTTTCTTGTACTTTTTGTTCTAGTAATTCTTTCTGTGCTGTAAACTTTGCCTCAGTGCATCTCAACTGCTGGACTGACTGTTTCAGCTCTTCAAGTGACTGTTTCTGGCTTAGCAGAAGCACAATACTGAAAAAGAACACATTAAATATAAATTAGTTCAACTTCTTTAAGAAACAGAGCCTTTCAAGGAAACTATACATGTATTACGCTTCTGCTTCCTTTCATTTTCACCTTTATAACAGTCCTTCAGAATCATTAGAATGATAAAACCAAACAGCTTTCGCATCATCACGATAGTTACTAAATGTTAGCATTAGCAAAATGGAAGAAAATATTTGGAAGCAAAAAACAAATTCAAGATGCTTTGAAATATATTATAATGTATGGTGTTCATTTTACTTTACAACTAAGCCATCTACCTCACAGAGTACAGACCCTTAGGTTGAGAAGTGCAGGGCCTAAAATGAATTAATATGACTAAAGCAGAATCTCAATTTACTTCAAATCTCAAATGGAATACAGCTGAAGTCAGATCTGTGCCTCAGGTAAAATAAACCAAATCAAAGTGACAACCTGGGAAGAAGCTGTGTTTATTTTGTGAGGGGTGTGTTTTAAGAGTTGAAGAAAGCTGTTGTGATGAGGACTCAGGACTGAGCTGTCACTGAGGAAATGAGCATAAGTCCCCAGATCTTTCCAATACATCACTATAAAGATAATATACTTCCCCAATTCTTTACAGAACTACATAGGCCACATGTTGCCTTTCTGTGACCTTTTATACCTTGAAATCTGCCCCAAAGGGAATTTCAAACTAATTCACCCACATTAAAGCCACAAGAAAACAGGGAGTGGTGGTGGGGAACAAACACCTCTAGAAACACTATTATATATAGTATACTAATATCTTAAAGAACTGTGCCATGTACCATTGAAAATAGGTAATTAATATGTAAGTGACAACAGACTGTCAATAAGGGAAAACTTCAAAACTGGACAATAAGATCAGAAAATGTTACTTTCTTAAATTGGAATTTATCTGGATCGATACTAATTGAATAAGTAATCATAGGCAGAAGAAATGCCCACTAAGAGAGATCTGTTTATACATACAATGTTGATCAATATTTTGAAAACTCAATTTCAATCAAATTGAACAGGGTACAACCTCAGGGAATGCTATTAGGAGAGCTAAAATCTCCTCATTATACTGCAATGAGTTTCAGGTGAAACTGACAAAAAGAGAACTCAGGTGGAGAATTGAGTGAAATTTGGGAAAAGAACTAATGAGCAAAGTTTTTGTTTTAATGTTTATTTATTTTGAGAGAGAAGGTGAGCAGGGCGAGAAAGAGACGGGGAGAGAATCCAAGCAGGCTCTGCGCTATCAGCACTGAGCCTGATGCAGGGCTCAATCTCATGAACCATGAGATAATGACCTGAGCTGAAATCAAGAGTCAGATGCTTAAAGGAGACGCCCAGGCAGCCCAAGATTATTTATAACAGAAACCTAGCAATGTTCAAAAGACAAATCGCCCTAACCAGTCGAGTTCATGGCCAAAGTAATGAAGAAGGATATACCATACTGTCAGAGCTCATTACTACCTCCCAAGTAAAATCATCATGGCATAATGGTAAGAGTATAATTATATCAAATGAGAACAGATTCAATTTAATGGCTTAATCATGTTGATTTTCTCATCTTCAGTTTTAGCATGGGAAAAATTGATAATAATACCAAATTGTCAGGGTTGTTCTGAATACAATGAGATAATATTTAAAAACTTGTTAGCATAGTGCCTCCCATCAAGTAAGAATTCAGTAAGTAGCAATTATCATTTATATCATCATCATTCAACAGTCCGTGAACTGTGTTCTAAATCCACACAGATTTCCTGATAAATTCCTACTGGTTTGCATATTAAGTAATAAGTCCTTTCTTCATAATAAATTGGTTATAGATCTTTTTCTCTGTGAATCTCTTCAGAGAAAGTTCATTTTTAAAGGTCACTTTTGTGAACACAAATTCATAAGGACTGAGTTCTGGAAAAAATTACACCCATATGAACTTAAAGCTTCTTGAAGGTTCCTTCTTTGTATCTCCTCACCACCAAAAGAATCGCATGACAGAAGGATAGGGCACAATTTAAAATGTACCAGGTAAGATGGTAAAAACATGTATTTATGTACCTGCAGAATGAGTCCAAAAAAGAGGGTGAATGATTTCACAAAAGTATACCAATTAATAGGAAATTATACTTGAAAATAATAATGCTCTAAAACCATTACTACTACCATTAACCTTCTGTAAATCAAATTCCTAAAGACCAATAGGGAAAAATGCAAAATAAAAAAATAATAATAATTAAAGGAAGGAAATAAACTTCAAAAATAAAATATGAAATAACTAATAAGGAGCGATAATTACAAAATAGTAAATATGAATAGAACATTAGGACAAAAAATTCAAAGAAATACATTTATGCAAATGTAGCAAAACACCTACATTTGATTATCTCTTCAATTGTATAGCAGGCCCCCAAAAACGACTACACCCTTCTCTCCAGAACCTAGGAATATGTAAACTTATACAGCAAAAGGGAATTTTGTAAGTTAAGGATGGTTGAATGGGGAAGTTATTTTAGATTATCCAGGTGAGCCCAATATAAACATAAGCATCTGATAAGAGAGAAGTAAAAGGGACAATGTCAGAGAAGACAATGTGACCAAAAAACAAAAAGGGGGGGGGGGGAGAAAAGGCACTGTGATGTGGAGCCAAGAGCTAAGGAATAAGGAAAGTCTCTAGAAGCTGGATAAACAGAAAAGTGGATTCTCCCCAAGAACCTGCAGAAGAAATCAGCCCCATCAACAACTTGCTTTTAGGCCCACAAGACTCATTTCCAACATCTGATCTCCAGAAACTCATTTCCAACATCTGATCTCCAGAAATATAAGAGAATACATTTATATTGTTTTAAATTACCAAGTTTGTGGCAATTTATTACAGCAGGAATAGAAAACTAACACAAACCCTAAGAGAGATGATACCTGTTTTGGGCCCATTTTAAATGACTAAACTAGGGGCACCACCCATTTTTTGTTGTTGTTTGTGTATTTATTTATTTATTTATTGAGAGAGAGACAGCAGGTTAGGGGCAGAGGTGGAAGAAGAGGGAGAATCCCAAGCAGTCTCTGCAATGTCAGCACAGAGCCTGATGTGGGGCTTGAACTGCGAACCATGAGATCATGAGCTGAACTGAAATCAAGAGTCGGCCCGCTTAACTGACTGAGCCACCCAGTTGCCCTGGGTGTTCAACTGCTGATTTCAGCTCAGGTCATGATCCCAGGGTCCTGGGACCAAGCCCTACCTCAGGCTCTGTGCTGAGCATGGATCCTGCTTAAGATTCTCTCTCCTTCTGCTCCTCTCCCCTGCTCATTCTCTCTCTCTACCTAAAATAATTTTTTTTAATGGCTGAAATATAAGAAACATTATATGGTTGTATAGTATGCATAGCCAGTAACAACCAGGATATAGACTTAAGAGAAAAAAAAGAGTTAGAAGTATTTTTCAACCAGAAAATGACTGTATCACATAAATTAGTTTTAGCTTCATTAAATACTAAATAAAATTTTTAAGGGATTAAACCATTACAGAAAGTTGAAATAAAAAAAAAAAAAAAAGAATAGAAATACCGGACAATCCAGCAATTCCAAATCTGGACTTTACCCAAAGAAACAAAAACAATAATTCAAAAAGATACACACACCGCATTTTCACTGCAGCATTATTTACAATAGCCAAGATATGGAAGCACCCTAAGTGTCCATCAATAATGAATGGATAAAGACAATGTGGTGTTGGGTGGATATATATTATTCAAATATATATAAATATATATATATATAAATTTATAAAATATATATAAAAAATATACATCTACATAATGAAACATATACTCAGCCATAAAAAAAGAATGAAACTTGACTTTTTTTTTTTAACAGAGAGAAATAGCTAGCATATGAGTGGGGGAAAGAGAGAGAGAGCAAGAATTTTAAGCAGGCTCCATGCTCACGGTGGAGCCCTATACGGGGCTCAATCCCATAACCCTGAGATTATGACCTGAGCAGAAATCAAGAGTCAGATGCGCAACCGACTGAGCCACCCAGGTGCCCGAAATCTTGCCATTTGTGACAACATGGATGGACCTAGAGGGTATTATGCTAAGTAAAAATAAGTCAGGCAGAGAAAAGCAAACACCGTATGACTTTACTTATATGTAGAGTCTAAAAAACAAATCAGAACAGAAACAGAAATGAACTCATAAATACAGAGAGAAAACTGGTGGTTACAGAGGGGAGGGGGTAGGAGGACAGGAAAAATATGCAAAGGGAGTTAAGAGGTACAAACTTCCAGTTATAAAACAAGTAAGTCATAGAGGTAAAGTACAGCAGAGGAAATACAGTCAATAGTATTGTAATAACTTTATATGGTGATAATAACTAGATTTATCATAGTGACCATTTTGTAATGTAAACAAATGTCGAATCACAATGTTGTACACATGAAACTAACAATGTTGTATGTCAACTATACTTCAATAAAAATAATAAATTAATGAATTAAAAAATTTTAAACCACATATAAAGTTTAGAGAAAAGGCTCTTTTTATTTTTTTTTTATTTTTTTTTTTTAACGTTTTATTTATTTTTGAGACAGAGAGAGACAGAGCATGAACGGGGGAGGGGCAGAGAGAGAGGGAGACACAGAATCGGAAACAGGCTCCAGGCTCCACGCCATCAGCCCAGAGCCCGACGCGGGGCTCGAACTCAAGGACCGCGAGATCGTGACCTAAGCTGAAGTCGGACGCTTAACCGACTTAGCCACCCAGGCGCCCCGAAAAGGCTCTTTTTAAACATGACTTCTCATGGCATTTATAATCTCTATACTAAACTATTTCACCTTTACTTTACCCTGAATCATAAATAGGGTCTTCCAAAATGATAAACATAAAGGAGAAAAGTTAGTATTTTCAACAAATGGTGCCGCACAAGTAGTCATCCATATGCAAGAAATGAATCAAAAACAGACCTTATATCATTCATAAAAATTAACTCAAAATGGATCAGACATAAAAGTAAAACATAAACTACAAAACTCCTAGAGGATACATAGGAGAAAACATAGATGACATTGGTCTGGTGAGAGCTTTTTTTAGATAAAACATCAAAGGCACACCTGTGAAAGAAATAATTGATAAACTTCAGTTTATGAAAATTAAAAACTTTTGCTCTGTGAAAGACAGTGTCAGGAGAACAGTAAGATAAGCCATAGACAGGGAGAGAACATAGGAAACACATACGTCTGATAAAAGACTATTATTCAAAATACACAAAGATCTCTTAAATGTCAACAATAAGAAAACAAACAACCTGATTTAAAAAACAGGTCAAAGACTTAACAGACACCTCACCAAAGAAGATATGCTCATGGAAAATAAGTATATGAAAAGATGCCCCATACCATGTGTCCTCAGTGACATGCAAATTAAAACAACAATGAGATACCTCTATCCAGTGATGAGATGACCAAACTCTAAAACACAGACAACATCAAATGCTGACAAGGATGTGGAACAATAGAAGCTCTCATTCATTACTGGTGGGAATACAAAATGGTGCAGCTACTCGAAAAGATGGTTTGGGAGTTACTTACAAAAGTAAAAATACTCTTACCATATGATCAAGCGTCACACTCCTTTATTTACTCAAAGGAATTAAAATTTTGCATCCACACAAAAGCCTGCACACAGATGTACATAGAGCAGCTTTATTCATAATTGCCTACACTTGGAAGCAACCAAGATGTCCTTTAGTAGGTGAATGGATAAATAAACTGTGATTCATCCAGACAATGGGATATTATTCAGCACTCAAATGAGCTACCAAGCTACAAAAAGACATGGAGGAAACTTAACTGCATATTACTAAGTGAAAGAAGCCAATCTGAAAAGGCTACATAATGTCTGATTCTAAATATATGACATTCTGGAAAAGGCAAAACTATGGGGACAATAAAAAGATCAGCAGTTGACAACAGTTGAGAATTGGGGCAGGGGGATAAATAACTGGAGCACAGAGGCTTTCTGGCAAAAATTATGGTGTATGATACCATAATGATGGATACATGTCATTACACATTGTTCAAACTGACAGGAGTGAAATGTAATTTAAATTAAGGACTTTGGGTGATAATGATGTGTCACTGTAGGTTCATCAATTGTAACAAATATAACACTCTGGAGAGATATTGAAAACGGGGGAGGATATACATGTGTAGGGTCAAGGATATATGGCAAATCTCTGAACCTTCCCCTCAATTTTGCTATGAAAGTTAAACTACTCTAAAAAATAAAGTCTCAATATAAAAAAAATGAGGTATCAGTACACAGCTATTAGAATGGCTCAAATACAATAAGATGACCACACCAAATGCTGCCAAGGATGAGGAGAAAATGATCACGCATACACTGCTAGTAGGAAACCAGCAATTGCACTCATGGGTATCCCAGAAAAATTAAAACTTACATTCACAAAAAAAGCTGTACATGAATGCCTGAAGCATCTTTATTTGTAATAGTCAAAACCTGGAAACAAATCAGATGTTCTTCAAAGGGTGAATGATTAGACAAATGAGTTGAATTGTGTCCTCTAAGAAGAGATGTTCAAATCCTAACCCTAAGAACCTCAAAATGTGATCTTATTTGGAAATAGGGTTCTTGCAGATGTAATTAATTAAGATGAGGTGATATTGGAGTGGATTTGGGCCTTTAATTCTTATGACTGGTGTCCTTGTAAGAAGAAGAAAATCTGGATACTGAGAAGAGTACCCAGAATACCACCAGGAGATGGAGGCAGATTGAAGTGATGCTTCTATAAATCAAGGAATGCCTAGGTCTGCCAGCTATTAGGGAAGCTAGGAGGGAGGCAAAGAACAGATTCTCCCTCAGAGCCATCAGAAGAAACCAGCCTGCCAACACTTCATTTAAGAATATGAAAGAATAAATTTGTTTAAGCCACCAAGTATGCGGTACTTTGTAATGGGAGCCCTAGAAAACTAACATATACACCATGGAATACTACATAATAATGAAAAGGAATGAAAGTGCCTGGATGAATTATGATGAATATAAAAAGGCAATCTCAAAAGGTTATATACAATGTGATTCCATTTATATAACATTCTTGAAAAGACAAAATTGCAGAAATGGAAGACATTTGCCAGGAGTTAAAAAAAAGGGTGTGAGATGGAAGGCAGTGTAGCTATAAAAATGCAATACAAACGATCCTTGCAATGATGAAAATGTTCTGTTCCATTACAGTATCAATGTCAATATTTGGATTATAATATTATATTATAGTTTTGCAAGATGGGGAGATGTGAGCATAGGGGAGATGTGAGCATAGGGTACATGGGATCTCTCTGTATTGATTCTTACAACCATAGGTCAATCTGTAATTATATGAAAATAAAAACTTTAATTAAAATGTATATCAGTGCTGCTGCACCATGCTTCCTCTGGTTAGGTGAGGTTTTATCATCTCATATGCCTTGGGTTCTTAAATAATCTGTTTTAGAGATAGGCCTTTTTTATTCTCCTCTCAGGAGTTTCAAATAATTATATTGTATCATATTGGCAATCACTTAGTCATTCTGAGACACTATCCTAATACCAAAAATTAGGGTTAAAATATAAATTTATGGGTTTTAGTTTAGTGGTTTGGAAAAACAATGAGATTTGGTGGGGAGGTAGATGCTGTATAGTATGGCTGTAGTCCTAACTTTTTTTTTTAATTTTTTTTAAAGCATTTATTCATTTTTTGAGAGACAGAGAGAGCGCACAAGCAGGGGAGGGGCAGAGAGAGGGGGAGACACAGAATCCGAAGCAGGCTCCAGGCTATGAGCTGTCAGCACAGAGCCCAATGTGGGGCTTGAACTCATGAAATGCCAGATCATGACCTGAGCCAAAGTCGGATGCTTAACCGACTGAGCCATCCAGGCATCCCTAGTCCTAACTGTCTTTAATCAACATGTCTGGTCATGAAATTAATAAGCAACATTAGCTACTTCCAATTAATCTCATTGAGCTTTATGTATAATGATATAGTTTCACATAAACATCTTGCTTTTGTTCAATAGTTACTTTTTTAAAAGTATTACTGTAATCACTATACCAGACAATATTAATGATTTTTCATGCTTATAACACCATTGAGCAAACAAGTTATACATATTATAAGAAAAAATTATAGAAAATAAATGATTGTATAACACAATAGGAAGCCCTAAATAAATTTAAAACCTAGATGAGATCAGAACCTTTACATGTACAACTTACTCCCTATCTCTGACTACTCTTTCCATGCATTTGTCACACGGCGGGGGGGGGGGGGGGGGGGGGCGCAACTTCTGTCCTTCAAAGCTAGTAAAAATGCCAATTTCTGGGAGACCCCAGAGTACCTATCTTAAGTAGGTGTTCCTCTATTATTCTTTTATCTGAACTCCTTATTTTATAGCAATTATCATAACGTTAATTTCTTGTTCATATTAGTCTACTCCACAAAAGTGTAAGCTTCATAAGACATGGGACAATAAATATCTTACCCTTCATTGTATTCATAGCACCTAGCAGACATGCAATAAATGTTATTGAATGTATTGTCTATTTAGGTAGGACAACTTTGTTTGTAATATACATAATTTTTAAATCTGGAGACAAAAATAAAAGGTCCCTGAATTTGCACACTATACAATACTCTAGATAACTTAAGTCTTACCTGAACTGTAAGGTAGATGT
Organism: Puma concolor; assembly: GCF_028749965.1. Taxonomy (NCBI): domain Eukaryota; kingdom Metazoa; phylum Chordata; class Mammalia; order Carnivora; family Felidae; genus Puma; species Puma concolor. Next base: position 71,300,680 of record NC_141667.1, read on the forward strand.
GACATTTTGCAAGTCTCTTAAAATTTCTGGGCCTCAGATGTTACATAATTTGAAAGACAAGGAAGTTGAAACAAATAATCTCTTAAGATTCTGCATGGCTTTGGGGCACCTAGGTGTCTCAGTCAGTTAAGCGTCTGACTTTGGCTCAGATCATGATCTCATGGTTCATGGATTCAAGCCCCACATTGGGCTCTGTGCTGACAACTCAGAGCCTGGAGCCTACTTCAGAGTCTGTCTCTCTCTTGCACATGCACTCTCAAAAGCAAATAAGAAACATTTTTAAAAATAAAAAAAAAAAGATTCTGCAAAGCTGTAAGAGTTATGACTTTATAACATATAAAGTATTTTTAAGTATTAAGTGATAATAGTACAAAACAACACAAAATCAAATAATCATTCACTTTTTGGAAGTTAAGCCAAGCATTAAAACCAGTAGTAATATTACTTGCTCTTTATGCCCCTGAGTCATAAATGACATATGCATGATGTATTTTCCCATAAACTATTTTCTAATACAGTAGTCAAGGGTCATAAATCAGGAGAAGATTGATATTACTTCCATTTGAATAAATATGCTTTAGAAGTAATGAGTAAAGTTATGTATACTACAGTGACACTTTGTGTTGTATTAAAATTATACCATTTCAAGTGGTTAGTTTTATTCCTTTTACTCTATTTTTTAAAATATAATTCTACAATAGCTACATTTCAGTTGAGACCTGCATTATTTATATAAGCTAAAACTCTACTCTTGTTAGTGTGAATTTAATGTCACATAAAAACCATCCTTTAAGTTTATTTTTCACTATATATTATTCAATTATAGGAATGAAAGCTATCAAATGATTTCTCATATAATTTATTTTTTCCACTGTTACTATAAAATGTTTTAGAGACATTTATGTTAAACTCAAATTTAAAGGTTTTAACTTTAGTTCCTTATTATTTCAATAGAACGAACAATGCTTTCTGTTAGGTAAAATTTCAGTATAACTGCAATAATTTAAAAGTGTAAATATCGGGGCGCCTGGGTGGCTCAGTTGGTTGAGCGTCCGACTTCGGTTCAGGTCATGATCTTGCGGTTTGTGAGTTCAAGCCCCACATCAGGCTCTGTGCTGATGGCTCAGAGCCTGGAGCCTGTTTCAGATTCTGTGTCTCCCTCTCTCTGACCCTCCCCCGTTCATGCTCTGTCTCTCTCTGTCTCAAAAATAAATAAACGTTTAAAAAAATAAATAAAAGTGTAAATGTCTAACTTATAGGATATTTTTAGTATTTGTGAAGAACTGTGGTTCTGTCTTATTGTTTTTAATACTTCCAATTAACAGCATATGAAGCTAAAAAAGTATTGCAGAGTAAAAATTATTGTAAATCTATTTCTAAAACTAGATTGAAATTGCTTTTAATTATATAAGTGTATTTAAATATATATGTAGATTTACACACATATATGAAGGAAATGTTTATGAATTATTAAGAAACTGAAACGCAAATATTTCCACTAGAACCCCTTTCAGGTTATTTGCTAAGCAAAAAAAAAAAAAAAAAAAAAAATTAAGTTTATTTATTTATATTTTTGAGACAGAGCACAGGCAAGGGGCAGAGAGAAAGGGAGACAGAGAATCTCAAACTCATGAATAGTGAGATCATGACCTGAGCCAAAATCAAAGAGTCAAATGCTTAACCGACTGAGCCACCCAGGCACCCCGTTCAGCAAAATATTTTAACATATAAATCAAAGACAAACTTCAACCCTACTAATATCTAAATTAATGAAATTTCATAATGACTACTTAGTTATATAAATGTGCTTAACATTTTCAAGATTATGCTATGAAGCTAATAATAACAACTCCATAACAAAGAGCTAAACAGAACTCATCCCCTGAATTGTTTGACATACTTATCTCTTCTACTTACCCTCATAAGAACACTATTAAAAGAATAAGATCAAGCAGATGCTGTGATCAAAAAGACAGATGCTGTAGAGTCAAGAACTCATGTGTTTTCTACTATTGACTAGATATGTAATTATAGTATTTTTTAATTCTCTAAGTCTTAAAGGGAAAATACAGGCAAATACACAAAAGGAGTAGTGAAGCTAACATTCAGTGTGGTAATATATATAAAACATCTAGCATAACATGTGGAACAGAGTAAGAACTCAGGAAATGCTATTTCCCAGATATCCACCACTCTTTAAGCCTCCTTTCTTTATACTCCCATTATCATCTCCTGATAAATATAAATAGGTGTAAGAGAGTGGATCACATTCATTATGTAGATGAAAAGAGAGTCAAAGATTTGAGTCACGAAAACAACAAAAATCAAAGAATCTCACAATTTCTAGATTAAGACAACCCCTTAAAGATTGTCTCTTTCAACAACGTAGACATGCTAATGAGAGGGTCAGCCATCTTATGGTCTTTCTCTATACCTACTAAATTTTAAAACAGGAGTCATTTACAATGTGTGTATTTACAAAACCATAGAAAAATAGAACCACTTGGTTATCTGTAAACAAATGAAGAGAGTATTCCCAAAGACAGAAAAGCAAAATATAATTCTTTTTTGAATTTTATATGGGTAATGTTTGATACATTTTGTTTTTACAACCCAAATAGAATCTTCTATTAACACAATACTAAAATTTTCCAGACATATTAAAGGAATGCCCAGAATAACTCAAATTTTCCTGTTCTCATCTTTAAAAAGCTCATTGATTCTAATATAATATTTAATACCAAGTTGTAATAAGAGCTATAGTATAAGTGGGAGAGGTAGGCCCCTAATATTCTAAGGTGTATAATAAAATAGATTATGTTGCCATTCACTGAAATAAGGAATATAAGAGTGAACTAGGTTGAATTGGGTTGGGCTGTATTGAAATTTTTTTTATATATGAATTTTTGTTTTGTTTTGTCTTGTTTTGTTTTAGAGAGAGAGAAAGAGCACAAGTGGGGGGGCAGAAGGAGAAAAACATAGAGATAGAGAGAGAGAGAGAGAGAGAGGATCTCAAGCAGGCTCCATGCTCAACACGGAGCCAGACATGGGGCTCAATCCCACCACCCGAGGATCATGACCTGAGCCGAAATCAAGAATCAGACACTCAACTGACTGAGCCCCCCAGGCATCTCTGTGTTGAGACTGTTAATTCAACCTTAGACATGGGAAATTTACTTCTAAGACATCCAAGGAGTTATGTCAAGTAGGCAATTGACTACATGGACATTGAGTTCAGAGGAAAAATCTGAGCAAGAGTAATAAATGTGGGTCATCATCAGGAAACCATCTAGGGAGTGAATGTAGCCTAAGGCCATTCGTTGAGTAACTCCAAAATAGACTGGCTTAGTGAAGGAGAATGAGTTTATAAAGGAGTAGCCACAAAGAGAAGCAAAAGATCTGGTCCAAAACACCAACAGAAAAAAACAAAAACAAACAAAAAAAAAAAACATGTAGTCAACAAAGTCAGATACTGAGAGAATGTCAAGTAAGATACTTGTTAAATTTAGCAATGTAGAAGTCATTGGAGATCTTACAGATACCTTATTTCAGTGGTGACGAGGAATAAGCTAGATATATATGGGTTGAGAACTAAGTAGGAATTAAAGAAATGAGTGAATATAATCACTCTGAGAACAAGTATGACTAAGAAAACAATAGGCAAAGGCAGTTGGGGGAAAATATAGAAGGGTTATCTGGGGTGGGCAGAGATGTAGAAATTGTTTTAAGAATCAACACTTAAGAATATTTAATAAATGAGCACTGGGGCACCTGGGCGGCTCAGTCAGTTAAGTGTCCGACTCTTGGTTTCGGCTCAGGTCATGGTTTGTGGGGTTCAAGTGCTAACAGCACAGAGCCTGCCTGAGATTCTTTCTTTCCCTCTCTCTCTGCCCCTCCCCATACATGCACACACATGCACTCTCTCTCTAAATAAACAAAAATAAAAAAAAAAATAAACAAAAATTGGATCCAATTGAGAAGAAAAGGTAAACCTAATATAAAAAATGATGAAAAATTTCTGAGAAAGTATGAGAAGACATGATACAAAAAGAGGCGCAAGAAATAGACTTGAGAAAAGGAACAGTTCCTCTATGGAAGTAAGCACAGAGAATGGGTACAAACGCAGCAGATATGGATATGTAGTCACAGAAAAGAAGGGAGTTGCCACCTGATGATTCTAATTTTTTTCTGTAATGTAGAAGATATCCAACTGCTGACAATGATGGGTGGAGATAAGAGGATCAGAGACTTGAAAGAAGTGGAGAATATTTTAGAAGTTATGTAGAAAGTGCAACTATAGACCAGAGAAATTCGACACATCATAATTTCCTTGAGAATCTTGATAAACCAACCCAGTTATGAGAGTATGATAGAAATGTATATACTCTAGTCAGGAGAAGAGAGTAGAGACACCATACCAGTAACACCTGTTGGAGATGCAAGCAATAACCAAAGCCAGATTATAAATTTTAAGTTATAGATCAAAATTTAAACTTTAAAATGGTAGAAAACGTAATTATTGAAATCATTGAAAACAACAGTATCCACAGACAAGTAAAGTAAGAGGATCCAGGAGGATATTTACAGATCCAGAAATCAGCAAGAAACAACAACAGTAAGACAAAACAGCATAGCAAGTCTCAGAAGGATTTTTACAAGTGAAGCAGATTGCTGTTTTCTAATAAGTTTGTTTCCTTCTAACAGAGGGGAAGCCAATTTCTAGAGAACATTGACCTGCCTCTTTCTGAACCAGGAATTCACAGTGAATCTGGTGGACACTGATGAGAGGAATAAAGACAACTTTTAACAGGATTTTTCAGAAAATAGTTCAAATTGGTAAAATATTGAGATATTTGATCAGGACACTACATTGACAAAACCCAGAATCATTTTTCCAGAGTCCTATAAAGTAACTCAGTTATACAAAGTTTTGTACTTAAAATGAAATGTCAGCTTCTAGAAATTTTATGTTCATAATACCATGTAACTGAAGCGTTCTGTAAAATTACATCAGTTAAGTTTTCTTCCTTCAAATTATTTTTGTTTTACGTACTCAGACTTCTTTTCGTAGGTCTTAGAAGATTCTTCAATTCTCTTCTCTAGCTCCAGGACAGCTTCTTCCTTGTTTAAAAGCATCTGCTGTGTCTGCATAAGTTCTTCTGCTAAGGTTTTCAACCTAGAATGATCAGTTTCCTCATTATTAGTCAATACATTATACTCACTTTATACAAACACACTAAACATTCATACATCTAAAGTGGTGATGTCCAAAGCAGTAGCCACATGTAATTTAATGTAAAGTAAATTAAAGTAAAATTTCAGTCTCTTGGTTGCATTAATCATATTTCAAGTGCTAAACAGACACATGTGGCTAGTGGCAGGCAACCTTACTGGACAGTGAAGAAAAGACTATTTCAGTAATCACAAGTAGTACTCTTGGACAGTCTGAGAGTCTTAGTCATTAATAAAAAAGGGAAAGAGAAACAGAAAATTTAAAAAGAAGAAAGGATTGGGGCACCTGGTGACTCAGTCGGTTAAGCGTCCGACCTCAGCTCAGGTCATGATCTCACGGTTCGGGAGTTTGAGCCCTGCATTGGGCTCCCTGCTGTCAGAGCAGAGCCCGCTTTGGATCCTCTGTCCCCCCCTCTCTGTACCCCTCCCTAGCTCATGCTCTCTCAAAAATGAATAAACATTAAAAATAATAATAAATAATAAAAAGAAAAAAAGGATTTAAGTAAATAAATACCGATAATGTTTCAGGAAGAGTGTAAAGACCATGGTTTTTATTTTCAGACAAACATTTATTTACATTCTGGCTGTGCCACTTTTTAGAGATGCTGAGCAAGTTGCATGAGCTCATTAAATCTATTTTCTCACTTGTAATCTGAGGGCAGGAATACCTGCTTAAAAGCATTGTTTTGAGGATCAAATACAGTAATGTATATGTAATGACTGGTACTTAGTAGGCACTGAGTATATGGTATCCAGGATTTCTTGCATGTATTCTCTCATTTACTTCTCACAACAACCAATCAGATAGTATTATCCTTATTTTAAAGAAGAGACAGTGAGGTTTAGCTGAATGGCAATTTAAGTGGATAGTAAGCGATTTCTCTTTTCATACACTATATTAATGCTTTAGGGATACTTTCCATATAGATATTAACACAACTAAATAAACAAAATTAATATGAACTTTAGCCCAGATCATTTTTGGTTGCATAAAATGCATTTGGTCCTGAATAGAAATATTTCTACCAAAAAAAACACAGAAAGCTATTGTATCACATTAAAATCTTTATCTTCAGCCTTTTATAGCAAAACATGAAATCCAAAATATACAAAAGAAAATATTAAATAATCCAACTCCACGAAAATGTAAATATGTTGGAAGTTAAAGAGATGATAAAGAAAGTCAAAAGCAAAAGTCAAACTGGGAAGAAATAATTTGCAGTGCAAATTACAAGCAAAAGCCCTCTTAAAAAAAGGACAACCTAATATGAAAATGGACAAAGAACGTAACTGGAAATACAGGGCTGACTCCTTTCCTTGTAACAGCTGTATCATCAAGTTAATCACTTCACCTTCCCACCTCAGAATAAGAGAAGTATTTGTGTTGACCACTTTATGTCTCTACTGCAGTTTGTAAAGCACCTTATTCTTGTGTGACAAACAACAGCTCTAGAACCAGACACCCTCACTTTCAATATTCACTCAGCTTTTCTAAACTTCCATTTCCTCCGTTAATAAGATAGGAATCAATTTAACACCTAACTTAAAGAGTTCTTGTGATTCTGTGCATATTTTTAAGTTACTATTACAGAGTTTGAAGCATAACATGTTCTCTATACGTGTAATCTTACATTATTAACCAATTTTATTAGTTTCATTAAAAAAAACATTTTTCTCAGAAGTAACTTTAAGTTTTGCCTTCCACCTTTAAGAATATTTTGTTAACAGTGGGTGCAAAACAATAATGTTGCTCCCAAGGCAGAGGTAGAATTGAATATATTATAAATAAAACTCAAGAACAGGTTACATTTTTTATTATTTATGCATTATTCCCAATTAAGGGCAAGTAAAATAATGGAATACTGCAAGCACACTACATAAAAAATAGAGAAGCCACGCACAATTAAAAGTTTTTCCCTTCAAAACAATGTTATTTCCAACAATGTTAATTTTTCAGAAATGTGAAAATTTTCAGTTCCATAAGAAATTAATATAAGCTTGTATTTTTTTATCATCCTTGGTACAAGAGTAAGTATGTGCATAGGCATACACATAAATATGTACATACATGTTGATTTGATGTGATTTAACAGTAGTAATATCACTACATATCAAAAAGGAAGCAAAAAATGAGAAATTCTATTATTGATTCCTTCATAGTTTATCATTTGGACAAGGGAAGACATTTGATTGTGGTGAATATCAGTTTCCCTAGCACTGCCCTCTTTTTACTTTCTATTTTTACTCTGAAACAGGCTAGGAAAGGAGGAAAGAGGTGAAAGCCAGAGTCAATCAGCAAGTTTAAACTACCTTAGACCCCATTCATCATTGGTACCTCTAGCAAGGTACATATATTAAAATCCAAATCTGCTAAGATTTTCTACTTCCTTTAGTAATCATTTTAGCCTCCTGAAAAACATCACCTAATGTTTCAAAGAGAAATTAAATTTGAGGTTTTATATAGGCTAAATTTTTTTAGTACATGTCAGCTCATTTGTGAGAAGAATGGGTTGGTACTTTTGATTTCCCTTCTCCTCAAATTCCTGGTCTGTGCTATAACAATTTTAAACCAGAAAGAAAGAAACCTACCACAGCTTACTAGATTCCCTAAAGAGCTGGAAATGCACTAGAAACTCAAAGGCCTAGAAGAACTAACAACACTTCTGATCCCTGGCAGGTCTGTTCTGTCAGCTAGAATTCACCACCTACTACATTTAGCAATGAAGGCCAGAAGGCCCAAGGAAGAAAGAAAGGAGATAAGAGTAAGGAAATGGGGAGAGCAGAGGGAAGAGAATAATAATATTAGCTGTTTCTACCTTTTCTAGCTCCTGATCATGTCAAGAAATTGGTACCTCTTCTCGAGGCTTTAATTTTTTGACTGCCTTAGCATAACTGACCTTTATGAAAAGTCTTTCTAAATTAAAAACAAAACAAAACTGAGTAAGGTAAGTCTTTGAAGTCAAAACTTCTTAATATTTCTACATATCTAAAGATTCATAGTTGTAAATTCAAAGTGGAAAAGACAAATGATCTTAGAAGAATGGAATTATATGGGGAAACCATTTTCCCTTCTTTACAACCATCCTCCTAAAAAAAACATGGAGTGAAAATCCAGTGAAGAGGAAAACACTCTAATAATTATACTTTATGAACCGATATCATAATACCTGTTAGGATAATTTGCAAAGCACTCTTTACCATGATGTCATTGTTATATATGTTTGTATACAAATGCACTAGTAACAGTCCAAATGGCTTACTCTTTACATCTTTAGAGTAAATGTGTTATACTTAAACAACATGACTCAAAACATTTAAATGTCATGACACTGCCTTAAAAAAAAATTCACAAAACTGACATAATACTTAACATTTACTAAATGCCTAATAGTTTCAAGCACTTTATAAGTACTTAAATCCATAACATTTTATAACATCATTATTATCGCCATTTACATATAAGAGACTGAGCCACAGGGGCGCCTGGGTGGCGCAGTCGGTTAAGCTTCCGACTTCAGCCAGGTCACGATCTCGCGGTCCGTGAGTTCGAGCCCCGCGTCAGGCTCTGGGCTGATAGCTCAGAGCCTGGAGCCTGTTTCCGATTCTGTGTCTCCCTCTCTCTCTGCCCCTCCCCCGTTCATGCTATGTCTCTCTCTGTCCCAAAAATAAATAAACGTTGAAAAAAAAAATTAAAAAAAAAAAAAAGAGACTGAGCCACAGAGATTAAGGATCTTGTCCCAGGTGAAAGAGCTGGTAAGTGGAAAAACATGTCAGAGTCCAGGCAGCTTAGATCCTGAGTGTATGGACTTAACAACTAATATCCTCTGTATTAGTAATTTCACCTCATAAAATTTAGTTAATGTCTATAGTTCAACAAGTACACAAAGATATAAAAACAAAGATATTTGTTGAAGCACTGCTTATAATCACAATAACGAAAGGTGAACTCTCTGTGATGCTAATAACACTTAACCTACAGGCAGCACACTTGCAAGATCTCTTCCCAGAGTCTGCACTTGCTTTTACACTTGTAAGTCACTAGAGTTTTAAGATGTCACACACACACATACACACCCACCCCAATTTTGTAAGTTTCAGCCTACCAAAATCTGTATCCACCCCTTAGCAAAAAGAAAAAATTAGAAATAAATACCCATCTATAAATAACTACATTAAATAAACCTTATTACATGTAAGCATTAAAACACTGTGCACTATTAATATTTCGTATATATTTTAAAAAGAGGGTAATGCAAAAAAGTATGCATTGAATGAGCCCACTTAAGTCAAGAAAATTTATATACATGTGTATGTCTGTCTCTACAGTCTGGAAAAATACATGACTTTTTTAACCAATTAGCACCAGAAGGTAGAAATGTATCTTTAAAAAGAACTTTGGGGCGCCTGGGTGGCTCAGTCAGTTAGACATCCGACTTCAGTTCAAGTCATGATCTCACGGTCCATGAGTTAGAGTCCCGCATGGGGTCTGGGCTGACAGCTCAGAACCTGGAGCCTGCTTCAGATTCTGTCTCCCTCTCTTTCTGTTCCTCCCCCACTCGCGCACTGGTGCGCACTCTCTCTCTCTCTCTCAAATAAATAAAATATCAAAAAAAATGTTTTAAGGAGAGCTTCAATTTTCACTGTACATCCTTTTTGTAAGATTTTATGGATTTTATCATGTGCAAGCATTAGTTAGATAATTTTTAAAGATTTAATGTATTTAACAAAACAAAAGCAAAAAACACTGTAGACAATAACAAATTTTCGGTACTTCTACAATAACTTTTCTATCTTCAAACCATTGGCCATCATTGTCTAAATTTTATAGCACTCTTACAGAGACCTAACTTCCTAAAAAAGTATAAATTATAAATTTCCAACGCTGTCACATTCATTGTGACATTTGGGTTAATTAAAAAAAATAATTGGAAAAGGGGTACAGCTGCCTGAAGTAACTTTTCTGACATCTCTTTTTCCCTGTTACTGCAACATAAATTGAAGAAATAAAACATTTCTTGTGATCTCTTTCTTAAAATATAACTGCAGCAGCATAGAATTTATGAATGACCTTCTATACCATGACACAAAGCTTTATTAGTTTTTCTCAAGATTAAACAGAAGATAGCTCCTAATCAACCAAATGTTAGGAGTTTCTATTAAATATATTCATCTCTTGGGGCGCCTGGGTGGCGCAGTCGGTTAAGCGTCCGACTTCAGCCAGGTCACGATCTCGCGGTCCGTGAGTTCGAGCCCCGCGTCCGGCTCTGGGCTGATGGCTCAGAGCCTGGAGCCTGTTTCCGATTCTGTGTCTCCCTCTCTCTCTGCCCCTCCCCCGTTCATGCTCTGTCTCTCTCTGTCCCAAAAATAAATGAACGTTGAAAAAAAAATTTAAAAAAAAATAAATAAATATATTCATCTCTTAACCCACAACCTAATCTACCCCCAACCAACAAATCCACCTGCCTTCTTCTGTGTGGCATGTGTCCCTTAATCAAAATATCCTTTTAACATGTCACCAGCTTCCAATATTTTACATATTTCCAAATCTTTTTTTTAAATTTTTTTTTAATGTTTATTTATTTTGAGACAGAGAGAGACAGAGCATGAATGGGGGAGGGGCAGAGAGAGAGGGAGACACAGAATCGGAAGCAGGCTCCAGGCTCTGAGCCATCAGCCCAGAGCCTGATGCGGGGCTCGAACTCACAAACCGTGAGATCGTGACCTGAGCCGAAGTCGGACGCTCAACCGACTGAGCCACCCAGGCGCCCCCCATATTTCCAAATCTTTACCATTCACTCACACAAAAAGTATTCCCCTAACACAACCTAACATAATTGCAATATATGTTCAATCAAAGACCAAACTTGAGCTAAGACTATACATGAGAACAGCCAAAACCAAAATTGATAAAACCATAGTTCTGCTTAAAACATGGAAGTACTGCAGTATTTATCATTCCACTGATTGACAAGGTTGATTCAAACAGTCTAATGGGTTAAATTGGTGTAATTCCTTACAAGAGTCAGAAAACACTTTCTGTGAAGGTCGGAAAAATAAACATTTTAGGTTTTGCCACCAAGAGGCAAAATTATGGGTATAATGTAGGTATTAACATAACAAAAGAGAAAACAAATATTCACAAATATTTTATTGAAAAATTCAAATTGTAATAATAAATGGGTACAATTTATTGTAACACCAGTGTATTAATATTATTTTGAGGATATTTTGAGGGTAATAATATTTCCCTTCCTTGGGGTTCAAAGTTAGTGCTTATCATCAAACAACTATAAATGTACACTTGTTAAAGCAGATATATAATGAAATTTATTTCATCTTTGAAAGCGTCTTTTCACATTGATGGGTACTGCAAATATCAATATCAATCATAAGCACATGACTTTAATTGAGTACAGTTATTGCTCAAGGCATATATAGAAGGCATTTATAATATTATATTGCATGCCTTTTAGCATGTCATTACACTGCAGACACCTCACTCGTAACTGAAAGTTAGGTGGAAACTCCTCAATTGCATAGTTTTATGGATTTTTAAAATGCCAAAATACTTGCATAGAGGTCCAAAACTCACTGCTAGAAATGTAGTTTAAGCTTAGAAAATAAAATATACCAGTTTCAAATTTGGTGGGAATGGTAATGCTGCTTCATGTTTTAATGTTTGATGGCATAAAAAGTATATACATAGCCTGACATTACCTGTGATTCAAATAACATTAGTTGTCATCTAAATGACTTGTACTACAGTATAAATTCTGCATACAAGCACTGTGTTACCTTGTAATTTTAGGTTGGATTCATTAGGAAAATATTCAAATCTTTAGCACATGCTAATGTTTCCAAAGCTTTTGGAATTTAGTGCTCAATAACAGTGGTTGAGGGAAATACTAATTATTTAGAAAAATTTCAGTCTTGGCTCTGACACAAGAAAACTTTACTACTTCTAAACCACCAAAATTCTCTGCACAGGGCAAGTGGAGATATTCAATTTCAGTTTTTGAAAAAATTCATGGAAGTGATGATGGTCAAGTCCATGAGAGCAAATGAAGGTCATTATTGACATTATTAGTTTAAGAACATATGATTAGAATCAAATATTTTCCATGAAGTACGTGCTAATGAAAAATACAATGAATAACCCTATGATTTGAACACCTAAAATCTTCACAAGCTTTGTAAATTTGCTCAACTAAGCCTTTTCCTGATCCATACATTTTATTTTTTTTAATTTTTTTTTCAACGTTTATTTATTTTTGGGACAGAGAGAGACAGAGCATGAACGGGGGAGGGGCAGAGAGAGAGGGAGACACAGAATCGGAAACAGGCTCCAGGCTCTGAGCCATCAGCCCAGAGCCCGACGCGGGGCTCGAACTCACGGACCGCAAGATCGTGACCTGGCTGAAGTCGGACGCTTAACCAACTGCGCCACCCAGGCGCCCCCTGATCCATACATTTTTAACACCACCAGTTGTAACATATCTTAAGACGGTCCACTTCACTTTGTAGTGATTTAGTTTTTTCTCAACTTCTTTGACAATATATATATATATATATATATATATATATATATATATATATATTTTTTTTTTTTTTTTTTTTTTTTGCAGGGAGTTGGGAGTGGAGAAAAAGTCTCTGGAGTCTATTTATGCAGGGAGAGTGCTAGTTCATTCATGCAGTGTGGATGCTATCTGCTATGGTCAACAGGTTCCTGCTGCACAGAGTTGCCTGCTTTCTCTTCATGTCCTTGGCCTTGTTGTTTCTGGGAGACTTTTGATGGCTTTGTCATAATGGGCTTTCATTCCTTAAATTTTCCAGAATTGGTTACTTTTGCTTGCAACTAAAGAACCATAACTCATTCAGGTCCTATATGCTTATCTTCAGCCATGTTTTGTGGGGAGTGGACTCCTTCAACAAATATGTGGCAGCAGATAGTGAAAATAGAAGAAGCCAGTCCCTGGATCTTCAGTAAACAAGAGAAAGAAGACACAGAAGGCTGGTGTGAGCCAGGGATATGGTATATATCACTTTCAGAAGATCAGCTTTACCAGTCAGATCTCAGTTACTTGTGAAGTTAGAATTCCATCTCTAGCTTTTCCATTGTCCCACAGGTTGACTGGCTTATGAGTTAGGCATATCTCACAACCAAAGTCCTAGTGGCTAGGACAGATAATTGAAAAAAGACATATTCTTGTCTGTAGTTGATCCACATAGACTATTCATAGAGAGTAATTCTTCAGTAACTTCAAACTTGGCATTGACTCCTCAAGTAAACAAAAACTGAGCAGTTTTGATCATACCTGCTAACTTATCAAGAGACAGGGAAAACCACTTGAAATCATTTATCTTTTTAAATTAACTAATGATGTAGCTCCCAATATTCTTAATTCTTCAAGCAAATGTTCTCACTGAAAGACTAACAAACATAAACAAGTTTATTTTTTCTAGACACATTTCCTATTTCCTTAGTTGCTACAGTGAGACACTATTTCACCACTCACTGGCAAATGGCTTTCCTTGCTCTGTTAACAAATGAACCACCCAGAAACTTATTTTGGTTGCATCCTTATTTTCATATTTTTTGAAGAAAGTCTGCTGTAATGAGGTATTCCAATTTAAATTTTCTAATTTTTCTGACTAGTGCTCTCCTGTGAGTTGGGAATACTGAGATAAGTATTTAGACTGGTAATGTCAACATGTATAGTATCATTTTAGCACAGCCATACTGTCATTGCATAATAAACACAATATTTTCCCATCTAGTTCAATAACAAAATAATCCACACTCCAGTGTGGATTTTTATCATCTTATCATGATGACCATTGAGTAATATACAGAATTGTTGAATCACTATATTGCACACCAAAAATTAACATAACACTATATGTTAGCTACACTGGAATTAAAATTTTTTTTAATTTTTTAAATTTTTTAAAAGTATAACACTCAAAATCTGTTCTCCCATTTTTTGTTTTGATGATAGGCACAAGCTGATAATAAAAAGCCATTAAGGGGCGCCTGGGTGGCTCAGTCGGTTAAGCGTCCGACTTCAGCTCAGGTCACGATCTCATGGTCCGTGAGTTCGAGCCCCGCGTCGGGCTCTGGGCTGATGGCTCAGAGCCTGGAGCCTGCTTCCGATTCTGTGTCTCCCTCTCTCTCTGCCCCTCCCCCGTTCATGCTCTGTCTCTCTCTGTTTCAAAAATAAAATAAACGTTAAAAAAAAATTTAAAAAAAAAGCCATTAAAATGCAGTAATACAACAATATGTGAGGCATTCAAAATGCTATTCAGTTATAACTGTGTCACTGAGATCTGCAGTGCACCAAGGAGTAGTGTGAAGTGATGGGAATACCATATAATGGTCTCTGTCACAAATGCTCAACTCTGCCATTGTAGTAACAAATCACCCATAGACAATAGGTAAATGAATGAGCATGGCTATGTTCCAATAAAACTTTATTTATGTAGTCTGATGTTTAAATTTCACATAATCATCATGTGTCACAAAATATAATACTTCTGTTGATTTTTTTAATCATTTAAAAATGTAAACAGTATTCTTAGCTCACAGACTGCATAAAAGTAAGTAGCAAACAGGATTTGGCCCACAGACTGTAGTTTGCTAATTCATATCCCATAAAATCCAAGGGAATTACTTTTCTACATAGATAATTACCATTCTTCAATTAAGAGATCTTATCTATATCGCATTATAAAAGCTAAACACATTGACTTTAAATTTTGAAAAAATGTACCAGGAAACATGAGGCTTGAGGTTGGGCTTTAGTTCAGAATACAAGAGTATTTAACACAATCTTCTGGAATTCAAATATATTACCTACTGATAGGTAGTAACTCCATTTACCCTGCTTTAAGTTTGCCACAGATCATAAATGGATGCCTCATTTATCTCAAATGCTAAAACCAATGTAATAGACACTTACATAACTTCTTCTAATGTTCAAAATTTTATAGACCTGCCTTCTTCAAGTTATTCTGATGAACTAAAATTACTGAGTTCCAAATTATTCAATTAAATAGTGATTAGATGAGAGGAAATATTTGCATATATAATCTTAAAAAATGGATGATTAAAATCAATAAAGTATAGTTTCTTTTCTAGAATTTGGCAAAGAACAGTGATTCAAAACAGACACAGATGGGGGAAGTGTGATGAAGGGGAAGGAGAGAGGCTGTAAATCACAGAGACAAAGGAAACAACCTCAGTTTGAAGCCTGAAGGTAATACAACCTAAATGCATGTGTGATGGGAAGTGTACAATCTTGGGCATCCAGTGCTAGAAACAATTAGAGGCTGAGGAAGCAGCCCTCCACCATATCCTGATCTACCGTGCAAAAAAATTTCCTATAAGGAAATAAACATATAAATAATTGAATTTAACTCTTCTATATATGCACACCTTTATAAATACAGTTGATACATATAATGAGAGTATGATAAAATGCTTCGTGGCACATATTTAGATGGGTAAATGCAGTAACTTAGTCATTTACTATTATTGCAACATTAGATTTCCATCAAGCCTGAAAAAGGAGCAGGCTGTGACAATGTATAATCTTTTTTGGATATAAATACTAGTTGTGTAATAATCTCAGAACCTCTTACATTTATTTGAGAAAAATCCACATGGTACCATAAATAGGAACCAAGAATATAAATTATTAAATTTATGAGTAAGTTTCTACTAATACAACCAGCAATTTGTATGTTACATTTAGGAATCTAAAACAAAAACAAAATACCCCCCCCCCAAATGAAAGGTATCTTTTTATGAATAGCAAAGTGAGAAATATTACCTTAGGGAAAGGGTATCTATTTGAGCTTCAAATATCTTACAATTCAACACTGATCCAGAAGTATGGCAGAGGAGAAGAAAAAACAGAGTCAAAAAGGAATTCCAGTAATACTATTGTAAAAATGCTAATTTTTCTCCAGTAACACTATACAACTTGAGGAATATAAATTCATTAGAAAGGTTTAACAAAAAGACACTCTTTATATACGAAAGGTACATATTCCAGTACAGCAGCAGTCCTTAGCCATTTTGGGTCATGAAGCCCTCAGAAAATGTGCAAGGACTCACCCCCAGAAAGTATCACACACATTTCTACACACAATTTTACCAGGTTTATGGCACAGATTTTCAATCCAGTCCACACATGAAAATCATCTGGAGAGTTCATAAAAAACCCCAATGCACAGACCTTACTGATTTAATTGCTTTGAGTTAGGTCCCAGGCATCAGTATTTTTTAAAGCTCCTTAAGTGAACCTGACATAAAGCCAGAGATGATGAGATCCACTATTCAAAAACTCCTTGAAATCTCCCCATAAAACCCTTTCATTCACTCATTCATTCAACAAAGATGTTAATTATTTGAAACATCTGACATCTAGCCAAAAATTTTGAAGAGTCCAATAGAAATGTAGTCCAGTTTTTCCTTTGTTTCATAGTCACTACTAGTCAGTAGTCTGGCAGATTGCCAGTATGACTTGCATTATTAGAAAAATTCTTCAGGAATCAAATACTAATGATTCTCACTTCCAAATTAATGGAACCTTCACAAAGGACAGGGTCACCAGACCACTTAAAACAAACATAAAGGAATGCGAAACAAAACAAAATGATTCTGAAGTTTTCCTATACTGTTTCTTATTACAGCTCTTGGATGGGCTCAGGAAAACCACAGAACCCAGGGAAGCACAGGCCATAAAATATTTTCATTTTCAAATAGAGCTTTTGAGAGTATTCTATTCTAAAACTATATAAAGCAACGTGATTCAATGACAAACGTTTAGTGAAAGGATAAGGAACTGACACAATGGGAGGAAAAACAAATAGCTAATATTCTGGAGAGAATCAAGCTGACCAATAAAACTGCAAAGATGTGAGAAATAAAACCACATTTATTTAACATTACTATAAACATTGGCCTCAACAAGCTTCCCTACTCACCTCATCCATTCAACCTCCATTCCAACATATGATCTACATATATACAAGCATATATATGTACTATTTTTTAAATTAATAGATTCATTCCATAAATATTGCTCTGTAACTTGTTTTTGCTCTTTATCATATACTTTGAAGATCTTTCCATACAGTCTTATATATATAAACCTATCCTACTCTATTTAAAACATGCATAATATAGAAAACTGGTGGTTATGGTATGGATATACCATAATTCAACTAATCCCTAATGAGTGAATATTTCAGATATTTCCAGTGTTTTGACAAAACAAAGGGACTGTTTTAAAACCTTTATAGTCCTTGGTCTCTACCCAAATTAATATCATATATACTAAAATGTGATTTCTCAGAAATCCACATTCATATGCAGATATTAAAATCTAACTTTATTGTATGCCTAAAATTAATGTAACACTGTATGTTAACTAGAAGAAAAAATAAAATCTAACCTATGAATTTTGAAATATTTTTGTGTTACTGAATTTAATAATTAATGAAAGTGACATAGTATAACATGTAACATAGTATTCTTTTCATATTTAGGAATTAACAAAAAGTTTTCAGATCTCAAGTATTCCATAAAGCCCCTGAAAAACTTAAGCATTGTGCTTGGAGTCCTCAATGTATAAAACCACCCAAGCAATAATTCAAAAACAACAAAAACCAATACAGAGAACTGGCTTTGTGCCAGGGACTAATCTAAGTATTCTACATTTATTCATGCACATGAGCTTTACAACAACACTATGAGTTGGGTGCCATTATTATTACCATTTTATATCTGAGGAAAATGACACACAAAGGGACTAAGTAATCTGCCCAGTTTCACAGAAGTAATAACCCATTCTGTCAGGATTCAAAATAAGGCAACCCACCATGCTATGCTTATACGTATATCTTTGCTTACTTAAAAGCTAAAGTTCTAGAAATACAATTCTAACTCAAAGGATATGAGCAAGTTGAATTTGGATATATATTGCCAAATTATCCTCCAAAAAGCTTACGCTAATTTACATTTCTGCCAAGACTTTGTAAGAGGGCTTATTTCTCCATACCCTACATAAGAGTGGGTATTATCAAATTATTTAATCTTTGCCAGTCTGGTAGGTGAAATACCTTCCTTTTTAAAAATTGATATTTCCTTGAGGCGCTTGGGTGGCTCAGTAGGTTAAGTGACCAACTTTAGCTCAGGTCATGATCTCACGATTCGTGGGTTCCAGCCCCCACTCTGCACTGCTACAGCTCAGAGCCCAGAGCCTGCTTTGGATTCTGTGCCTCTCTCTGTCCCTCCTCTGCTCAAGCTCTCTGTCTCTCTCTCAAAATAAATAAATAATCATTTTTATAAAAATAAAAATAAAAATTGATATTTCCTTAATTGTCAAAGGACTACTGGTCATTTGTACTTATTTTTCCAATGCTGTTCATTTGTTTCATTCATTTCTATTGGACATAATATTTCAACACAATCAACAACAAAATTAATAATGCCTCAAGAAAGAAATTAGTTTAACTTTAAAGCACTAATATTATGGTAAAAATAAAGTGAGACTTTGGATTATATTAAATATATATGTGTGTGTATGTGAGTATAATATATATACATACATACATATATACATATATACATATATATACATATATGTATATATATACATACACATATACATATATATATACACATATACATATATTTAATGGAAATAACTTAAACCATTTTAACAGTGCCAATAGACACACTGAATAACTCATTCCTGGAATAAAATTCTTGAGAAAAGCTTACTCTTAAACCCCTATCCTGAATTTAGACACTGTTCAATGAAATATAGCTAAAGTTTTGCCTCAGTAAGATGTAAGCAATTAAATCTTCTACTACACAAAAAAAAATCTTCTACCACATTATCAAAGATTTATTATCCTTAATTTATTACATTTTTCTTCATTGCTTCATCACCATAATTAAGAAATAATGATTTATGTGTAGAACTAGTTTTGTTCTCATTATACCCTGAAAAGCAATAAAACAAATTATTATTTAGTCGCAAAATCTCTTATTTTACATAAGCTTATATCAGGTAACTATTTTTAATTTTACCCTATTATACTCCAATATCTCTATGCTCATCCTTCTTGTTGTTTATTAAAATAAGTTGATCAATTTTAGCATAAACACCTTGAAGGTATTAACCCTTGCAACCTGAAATATACAATAAATGTATTTTGATGAATAAATGAATACATTTTGGGGGAGCAACAGAATGATAAAAAAAACAGGAGTAATTTATGTCATATTCCTTCACCAGCACAGAAATCAAAAAATTAAATTTGTCACTGCACAAGAATTGAGAAACTCTACTATCCATTTTGTGCCATGAACCCAACTCTATTGTTCACAGCAGGGTTTCTCAACCTTGGCACTATTAACATTTCACCCAATAATTCTTTGTTGCAGGAGGCTGTTCTATGCACTGCAGGACATTTTGCAACACCCATGGCCTCTACCCACTACCTTTCAGCAGTGCCTTCCCACCTGATAGAGAAAAATGTCTCCAGATATTGTCAAATGTCCCCTAGAGACAGTGAGGACCACTGGTTTAAAGAGAGCTAACATTATAAGAGAATATCTAAATCCAAAATGAGACTCCTGTGAACGACTTCAGAACCTGGGAACAGCTTCAAGAATCCCAATATGGCTGCTTGAAAAATCTCCCTAATGTACTCCCACACCTCCATTCCACTCATCAGCAGTCAATCCACCATTATTTTTAAGCCTTCAATTTGTATGGGTGATTCAACAAGAATTTGTTAGTTTCTTCAATCCCATCTGCCTAACTTTAAAATTACTAAACTCCTTTCCAAGACCTAGTTCCAGCGTCCCACACTCAGTTAATTATCTATTACTATTACTGAACTATTACTGAACAATAGAAAGGAGAGTGTTTAATTATATTAGATGGGGACTTTTGGCTGAGTCTTCTGAGGTAAAGTGCCAACAGGTCATATGATATAACTGTCCAATACTGAAGAGAAAATGAGTGCATAATCACTCCTAGCTGTGGTTCTGACTCAAAAGACAAATACATACAGTACTTATCATTAATAAAAGTTTCTTTGTGTTGCTGCTAAAACAATCAAGGGATGAGTTAATTATTTAAAAGTAGAATGACTTGTTTTCTAAATTTAAAAATATGCTATTAATAGACTCTAATATTTGAAAAGGACTAAAAAACAAGTTAAGATTTCTCAAAACTCCTTTAAAATATTAGGCAACAAAACAACAAAATGAAGAAAGAATTTATGTCTTTAAAGAAGACATCCCTAAGAGAAAATAACTCAATTAAAAGTCATTTTTTTGTACTAAACACTTCTGATATCTATGAGTCTCTTCTTTAACACTCAATATCCTCATTTCCAAAATAGTTCTGCCAAAAAGTTTTAAGCACTGAATGGGATAGATATAGGCAGATACAGATAGATATAGACACATATATAAATAAGTTTGAAAAGAATGAACCATTATTCCAATATAAGATATCAGCAATAACAGAGCAAATGAATATAATATCACACAGAATTCTGATTCTCAGAATTACCAAAATTAGTGATCAAAATGAATAAAGTTAACATATTTCTCAAAACATTTTTTTCTGACCAAACAACAATCAGTTCTTTTTTTTTTTTAATGTTTACTTATTTTTGACAGAGAGAGACAGACAGACAGACAGAGCATGAGCAGGGGAGGGGCAGAGAGAGAGGGAGACACAGAATCCGAAGCAGGCTCCAGGCTCCAAGCTGTCAGCACAGAGCCCGATGCGGGTCTCAAACTCACAGACCACGAGATCATGACCTGAGCCGAAGTTGGACGCCCAACAGACTGAGCCACCCAGGCGCCCCAACAATCAGTTCATTTTTAATTTACTTTTCATTATTTGTAAAAAATAAACACTGGAATTTTAAATCTGATAAAGTAAATCTATAAATAATGACACTAATATTTAATCTGATCATCTTTTCTAAATACTTACATTACTTGCAAACTTTCTGCTGTTAAATTATTCCACATAATTTCATTTGCCTGAAGATTTTCATTTTCTTCTAGTAAGGAAATATCAAACTCAATTTCTTGCTCTTTAGCAGCTGTTGTTCTAATAAAACATACCAAATAATTTTGATCAATATGAATATACTACCATCTTAGTACACATCAAAGGCACAATATATATTATCCAAAATTATGTTTACAAAGTAGAGCAAATACAAATAGAATAAATCAAATTAAACCCAGGCACCAAGATCTAGTCATGTAATTTCAGCCTTAATTTCCTCATTTGTAGAATATGGCTAATAACCTGTTCATTCCTGTCACAATGGTAATAAGTATGCATGGATAACTAATTGATATATCATCATAAATTGAATATACATATAAAGTCATAGCATTATCACTATAGAAATGTTAAAATATATATATATAATTTCATGGATTAAATACAGTTTTAAGCAATGATGTAGTAACAACTGACAAATTTTTAAAGACAATTATACAGTGGCTCCTGGGTGGCTCAGTCAGTTAAGCGTCCGACTTAGGCTCAGGTCATGATCTCACGGTCCGTGAATTCAAACCCTGCGCCAGGCTCTGTGCTGACAGCTTGGAACCTGTTTCAGATTCTGTGTCTCCCTCTCTCTCTGCCCTTCCCCAGCTCACATTCTGTCTCTCTCTCTCTCTCAAAAATAAACAAACATTAAAAAAATTTTAATAAAAATAATTATATAAATTAGCTGTCACTGAGAAAGAACTTTTAAAATAGTTAGAAACAAATTAATCAGTAAATTCTATGTCCTAACAATAGAATATCTTATTTCATTAAATACTATATGGTAGAAAAAAATAATATCACAAATAATGAAAGAAGAGTGAAAATATTATACATACATACCTGTGAACATCTATGAAATTATTGTATTCTGTGCTAGGGTCTATCTGTTCAACTGACATTTTAATCTCTTTATGGACATTCACTATTTCCTCTGTAACAAGACTGGTTATCTGGCTGTATTCATCAAATATACCTTTTCTGAAAACAAAAATAAAATTTTACAACATTTTAAGTTTTCAAGGGAAACACAGCCCAAAATGAATTCAGAACAATAAACGTAAGAAATGTAACATCAATATTTACAGATGGTGGTTTCATACATCACCTTATTTCATACACCTGAATGGTAAAGTAAAGGGATTATACAAAAGCACAGATTCACAATTTACATTTGATATACCATGATAATAGCAAACAATCTAGAATAAGGCATTACTTTTTCCAACATGTATTTGACATGCTCAAAATGTAAGGTCAGTGTTGATGAGTTTCTATATCTAAATGCTGTCGTAGAAATGTTCAATTCCATTACATGGAACTGTGGATCAATTCCTATCTCTTCAACGTTTCTTTCCAGTAGCTGCTACTTCCTCAAATGCCCTATCCCTTGGTTCTTCTCTTGCTCCTGGGCCTCTGCTCTTTTCTGTGTCTTAATTATAGAGTTTAACTGGTTCTGTACCTTCAATGACATCTTGAACTCTTCTCCTTCAGTAGTAAAAATGTCACATCTTACCTGCCTTCAGTAGTAAAACTGTCACAAAATATATTAGCTCTATGGGGCGCCTATGTGGTTCAGTTGGTTAAGCGTCAGACTTCGGTTCAGGTCATGATCTCATAGTCTGTGAGTTCCAGCCCTGCGTCAGGCTCTGTGCTGACAGTTTAGAGCCTGGAGCCTGCTTTGGATTCTGTGTGTGTCTCTCCTTCCGCCCCTCCCCTGATTATGTTCTGTCTCTGTCTCAAAAATAAATAAACATTAAAAAAAAAAATTTTTTAATATATTAGCTGTATCTAATGAGTACAAAATAGGGTGGCAAAGATCCAATCTCCAACTTAAGAGTGCTATGCTGTAAAAATATACCCCCAGTCAAGAATGGCCTCAATAACAAGTGTGGACAAGCTTATGCTGCCTTTTCCCATATAAATATTAGGGGCATTGTTTGCTTTTCTTTTCCAAAAGCATCACTCATAAAAATTTATTACTTACAAAATTTCTCTTATTTAATATCCTCTCAATTATTTTATTGTAAATAGCCAAATATTGTTTGAGTTGAGGAAAAAGATTTATTTTTTTTTTTCAACGTTTATTTATTTTTGGGACAGAGAGAGACAGAGCATGAACGGGGGAGGGGCAGAGAGAGAGGGAGACACAGAATCGGAAACAGGCTCCAGGCTCTGAGCCATCAGCCCAGAGCCCGAAGCGGGGCTCGAACTCACAGACCGCGAGATCGTGACCTGGCTGAAGTCGGATGCTTAACCGACTGCGCCACCCAGGCGCCCCAAGGAAAAAAAGATTTAGTGTCGCTTGGGTGGCTCAGTTAAGCGTCCAACTCTTGATTTCAGCTCAGGTCATGATCCCACAATTCATGAGTTCAAGACCTGCCTGGCGCTCTGCAGTGACAGCACAGAGCTTGCTTGGGATTCTCTCTCTGTCCTTCTACCCGCCTCCCCCCCGCCCCCCCCCGCCACCTCTCTCTCAAAATAAATAAAAAAAACTTTTAAAAAAATGTCTGACTCTTTATTTTGGCTCAGGTTATGATCTCACCATTCCTACGATTGAGCCCCACATTAGGCTCACACTGACAGCTCGGGGCCTCCTTGGGATTCTCGCTGTCCTCTCTCTGCCTCTCTCTCTCCCTCTCTCTCTGCCCCTCCCCCCACTCACATGCTCTCTTAAAATAAATAATAAAACTTAAAAAAAAAAAGATTTAAACTGTTTCAGGCAATGCTAGTTTGGAAGGATTACAGAAATCACCTGACAAAATTTAAAGAAAAAGGAGAGGCAGAGAAATTTAAAACAGACTTAGTAAATATCCCTGGGCTTATGACCACATTAAGTGAAAGTACTGAATAATATTAATGTAAATGAGCCTATCTAGATAAGTCTCATAAAGCAATACCATAATATGATATAGAGGTTATTATTAATATCTACCTTCAGACAAATGGAAGTTTTAAAAAAAGAAGCCTCCTAACGTTACATCAATGTGACATGGAATTCAACTGCAGTGAAATCATCATGCTTGGATATTTTAAATGCTAGGTCTAAAATAATTGTTTAGAAGTTAAAGATAATATGCTATAGAAAACTACTATGTCTCAAAAAATAGGAAACTACTGTCTCAAAAAGACATCTAGCGATGATGAAGATGCCATTATTGAGGATTCATGTGAAGAGTTTGAAATAACATTGATTCATGAGAGTAGGAAAGGAAGTATTTCTGAATCAACAATATTTAATTTAAATAGACATAACTAAATTTAGAAATTAAATATTTTAAGTAGACATTTTACTATTTTATCAATACCCTTCAAAGTTTACCTATTCAAGTCAACTAAAAATAATTTTTTATCTTTTTACTGGGAAGATGGGAGATCACCTAATCCAGGTCAAAGGAGATGAACTCTACCAAACATGGCCTATGTTTTTCTGTTGTCTTGCATTGATGTCTATGGTAAACGTGTGCTCTTGACTTACTCGCCAGAATATACTGTTAGCTCCTTAAAGGCAAAAATTGTGGCCAATTCACAGGCAGCGTGCTTTACACACAGTAGAAATTCAATAAACATTTTTTGATGTTAACTTCACATAATAAGTTGGCAAATAAACCTTCAAAAAATTCTTTCCTTTGATGGAGTCACAGAGTGTAATGCTAAGTGAAATAAGTCAGTCAGAGAAAGACAAATACCATATGATTTCACTCATGTGTGGAATTTAAAAACAAAACAAACAAACAAAACCAAGCAAAGGGCAAAAAGAGAGAGACAAACTCTGTCTAAAGGGAACAGACTTTAATTTGGAGAACAGACAGGTGGTTACCAGAGGGGAGGTGTGACGGGGGATGGGTAGAATAAGTGATGGGGATTAAAGAGCACTGAGTTATGTAGAGAATTGTTGAGTTATGGCATTGTACACTGGAAACTAATATAATACTGTATGTTAAATATACTGGAATTAAAATTAAAAACTTAACAAAAAAAATTCTTTCCTTTGGACTTCTCAGTTGCTCAATATTTAAACACTCAATCCTCCGAAAATATTAACTTCTTAACACTTGTCAACTAATGAATTTTTTTTTCACCTAAATTTCCAGCTAATCAGAGTAGAACAAAAACATACAAAACAGAAGGACCATTCTTAGGGCTAGCCAGAAGGTTTAGGAGATGATAATAAACTGAAAGGAGACGAGAAGTGAAAATCAAGAAGGACTAAAGTGAAACAGATGTGAAATACACACTGGGCTAAGTCAATAATGAAGTTCACAAAACACAGACAACTTCTTTCCAAAAGCTTAACTAGGAGAAAAAATAATGTTAAAATCACTTCATGAAGGGACTTTATGCCAAATAGGAAATGTATCTTACAGTGCTTTTATCATTTCTTCTTGCATCTTTTGTAAGGAGTCCAGAAGCAAAGGAAGTGTGGTGTCATAATACTGATTCTGATGAAGCTGTGCCCCTTTCAATGCCAATACATACTGATTATGCAGCATATGAAGTTTCATTGTGGCTTTGTCGTATCGTTCCTTGGCCTTTTCGGTTTCTTTCCCTGAAGAAAATGTTGAAGAAAGTTAAAAGAGATAAAGATGTTTTATATTCACTATATGCAAACAGAGTGACCACTATTTTATATTATTTCATACATTTTAGGAGTAATCGACAGAATTTTATTGAGCATAATACTACATACCCAGCTCTATACAAAGTACTGCTTATTTGTCAGTATTTTGCACACAGGCTGCTATGAAGGAGACATATATTACAGTAAATGTTTGATGAATGAAAGTTAATGTACAATTTTTTATGAAATTACACAGAAAAATGATCTTTCTTATCTTCAAGAAGCTTACACAAATTGGAACAACCAATGTACATGAAACAGTGCAACCAAGAAAACAACAAAGTTTGTAAACAATGTTAAATTTTGAGGTCTGTGTTTGAGGTTTCAATAAAGACAAGGGGAGTCAGAGGTGGCTATGTAGAAAAAACAAACATTAAAAGGTGGGGCATGTGCAGGAAGGTATAAGAAAGACAGAATGGATAATAATAATTCCTTACTCTCGTCTTCCCTTTCCACCTTTCTTCCTTTCATTTAATGAATATTATCCACTGATCACCACCCACCACCAAGAACTGTGCTAAACACTGGGAATTCAGTACCTAGCAAAACAGAGTCCTCAACATATAGCCACTGGTGAATTGGAATACTGAGTGAAAACGGGGAGAGAATAAGCAAAATTACATAGGCAAGCAAAGAAATAAGCTCACAGAGTAAGTATTAACAAAGTGAAGGAAATACGTCTGTATAAGTAGAGCAGTTTTAGGTTGTGAATGACTTGAAAGCAGAGAAATTTAAACTCGATACAGGAAAAGTCCAGGAGATATTGATAATATTATGAACTAAAACTTTTTGTGGTACCTTTATTAAAATAATTCAGAAAATATTCACAGAGTGACAACATAAACAACTATATAAATAAATGAAAAAAATTTTAATGCTTATTTATTTTTGACAGAGAGAGACAGAGCATGAGCAAGGGGTGGCGGGGGTGCAGAGAGAGAGGGAGACACAGAATCGGAAGCAGGCTCCAGGATCCAAGCCATCAGCACAAAGCCTGACACGGGGCTCGAACTCACAAACTGCAAGATCATGACTGAGCTGAAGTCAGAGGCTTAACTGACTGATGCACCCAGGAGCCCCTAAATAAATGAAATTTTTAAGCAGATCTTCAATTTTCAATGTAAACCAAGCAAATATCTTTATTAATTAATTAGATTTAGGGAATAAACTTTTCAAAATATTTATTATGTTGAGAATTTTATTTTAAAAGTTTATTAATTTCATTTCTGAGAGAGAGGGAGAGAACGAGCAATCAGAGGAGGGGCAGAGAGACAGAGGGACAGAGAGAATCCCAAGTAGTGTTGTGCTGTCAGTATAGAGCATGACACCATGCTTGAACCCACGAACCGTGAGATCATGACCTGAACTAAAATAGAGAGTCAGACGTTTAACCAACTGAGCCACCCAGGCACCCCTATGTTGAGACGTTTTGACGCCACAGGCTCTCCTCTGCTGCCACTCTGCATAGGTTCAGCACCCATCTAAGTATTCCCTATAGGTAGGAGTCTGAAAAGCATTCCCTGTTGAAGAATGTGTCCAGCTAAGAACCAAAAGCAGAGTAAAGACAGTGTTATTGTGAAGAGAGGAGACCTCAGACCCTCAGACATGCACAGGCAGGGCAATAGAATGAGAACAGTTTGCTTGCCTTTCTCATCTCCCCTCCAGTTCTCAGACAAAGAAACTGCATCTAGCAGATGGAAAAGAAAATCTTTCCAGCATACTGGTAAGTCCCTGCTACCAACAAATTCTAGTGGTTCCAAGTACCAGAACCACCACTGACTTCCAGGGAGCTGCACAGAATTATTTTACAGAGCATAATTCTCTAGCCATAGCCCATCAGCTGGTTCCTGCATATGGGGACATTATTAATTTCCTAAGTTATTTGCAAATTGCTACCTTAGAAAGCCTATTTTACTTTATAACATAAAGAACTTCTCAAGGAGAAAATATTTTAATCACCAGAGTATCTTTCCTAGCCCTTCTATCTAGAAGGGCTGCTATCTAGAAACAGGTTCTAACATCAGGTGGATGGAAACAAATATATTAATTTAGTTCTGATCTGAAGGGATCAGAAAAAATAACATGAGCCACTAAAGAAATGGATATTCTCACTTTTGGACTACAACTCACAGGATAATATATTTTATTTCATGAGCCAATTATCATATACATTTTTAAATATATAATTAAGGGGCGCCTGGGTGGCGCAGTCGGTTAAGCGTCCGACTTCAGCCAGGTCACGATCTCGCGGTCCGTGAGTTCGAGCCCCGCGTCAGGCTCTGGGCTGATGGCTCGGAGCCTGGAGCCTGTTTCCGATTCTGTGTCTCCCTCTCTCTCTGCCCCTCCCCCGTTCATGCTCTGTCTCTCTCTGTCTCAAAAATAAAAATAAAAAACGTTGAAAAAAAATTTTTTTAAATATATAATTAAAATAAATTCATGAAATAATTCTTCCCCTTCCTATGAAGGATACCCTGTTATTTTAAAAAGGTCTGTTTTATTTGAATTTTTAATTCTTTTAAATCTTCATTGAGAACTCAATATATTTTTTTGCCTCAGTTACCCTACAGAAATTTTAAGTCATTCTGTATAGCACTAGGGATATTTTTTTTAACTTAGTAATTACCAAATTACCTCAGTAATACTAATCATGAATGATATTTTAAGGTTCTCAGTAACACATTCTCCTACATGTTCAATTAATATAATAGTTTTTTTTTTCCACAGAATAATATATTTATTTACCCACAAATATTGCTATTTGGCATCCTTCTTACAAAAATATATTTCAAAAATGTCCCCAAGAGTCTATGCAGTTTACATATCTATGGCCAGCCTCAGAGCCTCCGTCAAAAATAACAATCCCTTTATCTCCCTATCCACACTAGTCAGGATGAGACTCCTATATGAAGCTAATACTCAAAAGCCAAAGTGCATACCCAACCAAATCAGAATCCATTTTTTGGCTGGAGGCTAAATCACATTAATGTCTGAATGAGAGTGAAAACTCGACAAACACCTGCTGCAGAAGCTGCCAGAGCAGCCCTTTCCAAGGCCCTTTTATTTTCTTTTTTTAATTTCATTAATCATTTTTAAGCTAGTTTAAATATATGTTACTTAAAATTCAGCAAATTCTGACAGAAATTCCAATGGTCATATACAATTAGGCAGACAAATTGATTCAAAGTAATAAAGAAATTTTCTAGAGTCTACGTGTTGATAATAAGAAAATAAGGCATGCATCTACCAGACAAGACTATTTAAGTACTGTGTTCTAATTTGTTAATTGTTATTGTAAATTCACAAAGTATAACTACATAGTAAATTCCATATTTTAAATCATTTTTTAAATATTACTTTTTATATGAACTCTATTATTCCTAATTAATTTCTTGGATTTTTAGTACAACTTCAGGAGTCAAGCTCTCCACACAAACATTTTCATGGAGACATTTAAACCACCCATCTGTCCTCCTATCTGCACAGATTTTTTAAACTGCAAACTACCCATCTGTCTTTCTAGATGGTGAAAAATGATGCACTAAATGTGTAACGCTCAGCTAAGATTTTATAATCTAAAGTCTTATTAGAAAAGTTAAGAATTTCTTTTTTTTCTTTATCATACCCAGTATATGACAAACGATCTGAAGAAGACTATTATAACCATATCAAAATATCAACAGCTTATAAGTGGTAATTAACACAATTGATGAAAAAAATTAAATGCCTTTGAAAATATCCAAGGCAGAATTTATTACATTAAAATACTACTACTAATAATAAAGAGCTTTGGGTTTAATACGAGCTTAATAAGAGCTTTGGGCTTAAAACTGAATTTGAGGGTGTGTTTTAGCAGGCTTTTGGTTTGTTTGCTTTTGTACTCTACAGCTCACATACACTTATGCATTTGGTTATCTGATGTACTTGTGCATGTGCGTGATCGATCAATCAACACCCTCCCTCCCCTGTAGAAAGCTCCAAGAACATGTTCACTTGCTATGATTTCAAAAGGGATTTTATTATAGTTTTTCCTGATTTACTTTAAAATAATTATTTAGGTCCCATACAAACTATATAAGTAAATTCAAGAAATAGTAATACCTTGTGAAAACCAAAGTCACAAATAAAATATTTTCTGTTCCATTCACGTAATGAAACATGTGGCAAAAAACCCTAACACAATTCTCGCCACGTCACTTCTTGGTGCAGAATATTTCACATCATTATTACTCTTTCTTAACTTTTAAATAACATTTGAGCCTAAAATTAATATGAAGTATACAGATTAAGTAAATTCTTATTGACAGGCACAGAATTATACCTCTGTTGCCATATGACTTTTTTTCTTTTTTAATGAAGAGAGGCATTCAAGCAGGGCATGGAGTTGTCCCATGTGTCAATTAACAGGCAGGAAAACATCTAATTTTTCCTCCTGCACATAATGAATTTCACAAAGAGATTGTATTATAATTCTTTTGTCACCACTTGTTGACAAATCTGTTTAATGTTTGTAATAACAGAGTGTATACACAATATGCCATGCCATAAACAATATTATGAAGCTAGCAAAACTCAATTATGTAAGTTTGACATTTACAAGAGACAGGCAAGACTATTCATTCAGCTAGTCTAGAAAGTCCAGTATTTTTTATTATAAACTTCAGAAGTGTTTGCCATTTGCTAAATATTATGGTGGAAAGCCTCCTGATAATAAATGAGAAGTGATTATTTTCAAAAAGCAAAATGCCTGCACATAGACTCTGCTTTGATTTGGATAACTAAACGTTCTACCATCTTACATTTTTCTTTCCTGTCAAACCATTCCTCCTCAACTATATAATTTCTACTTATTGCTCTGAGAAAGAAGAAAATGAGCAAGAATTCATCCTAACTTATAAGTTATTTGGGCCAAATGTCCACATATGTTTTTTCACATGCAAGTTAAAATTCAAGTATGACATGTGGGAACAATGAATGAGTTACCCATTTTATTCCATGCTGTTCAGACAAAAGCAAAGTTAAGAAGTCATTTTTTGTCTCAGCTTCTCCTTTGATTAGTTTTGCAACCCAAGCAAGTCATATAATCTAAATTTTAGCTTCTAATTTCTAATCCTGGGTGTTAAACTATCTGCCCTTTTCAATTCACTGGGTAGTGATGAAGAATGAATGCAAAAAAATTGTCAAAATACAACAGCATAGGCTAAGGAGGGCATAGAATTTGGAGAGCTGAAAAAACCTTTTGATTATATGCTCCTATAAAGCATTAAAAAATACAATAGATATATAGGTGTGTGTATATATATATATGTGTGTGTGTGTGTGTATATATATACACACACACATATATATATATTTATATATACACATACTGTGCTACTTTTAATAAATTTCCTGGTATAAGAAAAATTGATATATCAATCAAGAAATATTTACTGGGCATGTGTTATAGACTCTAAACTGTTCAAGGAACTAAAACAGTGATATTTTATTTAAAAATTCAACAAAATACCTTTAAAGAGAAAACTGTGAAATATCATTTCCTTGCATATAATGATTGCTAGATTCAACTGACCAACAATCGTTTAATAACCTATAAACTGAATATACCATGCTCAAATCTATATTCTATAATGTAACAAAGCTTTGAAGGGGAGGATTCTGTGTAGCTGGGATGAAGTAAAAGCATAATTCTGAATTTCCCACATAGCATCTGAATATTTAATAAAGCACAAAAAGAAAAATAAAAAACCCTCATCCTCAGCATAGTAGGCAGTGAATGTACAAATTTTAAATCGTCTGTGAGTGGAGGGGCAGCTGGGTGGCTCAGTCCGTTAAGTGTCCAACTCTTGAATTTAGCTCAGCTCATGACCTCCTGGTTCGGTTTGTGAGATCGAGGCTGGCATCACCTGTCAGTGCAGAAACGGCTTGGGATTCTGTCTCTCTCTCTCAAAATAAATAAATAAACATTTTTTAAAAAATTATCTCTGAGTGTAAAATTAAACACCAAATCACTGCAAAAGATCTCTCACCCTCCCACTGCAAGACTTCATGGATACCAAAGGCTGTTCTGAAAACAAGAAAAATGAACTAAAGAGAGAAGAGAAAAGGTAGCAGTGTGCTTAAGACTTGTCTAAAATCACCATCAGAAAAAGCAAGTTCATTCTATATGTGAAAATACTGGAAACATAATGCTAGATCACAGAACTGACTACAAGAAAGGGAACTAAAAGTATATGTGAAAGGCATGAGAAACAGTCTTAGAAAGGTAACACTTCAGAGGGAGAAATGGTTAAAATGAAGGAACTTGGGAAACCATGAAGGAACAAAACAAAGCAAGTGAGGAAAAAATCCTGTAGGAAAAAAAAGAATATAAAAATCTATATAAAAAAAGGACACATCAATCTTTGTCAAGAGCATGAAGGGTACAAGATTTTATTCTACTTGCAAGCTAACAAATTAGCCTGCCTCAACTTCATGAAGATGGGCAGAAGACATAAGTTCTGAGACAGAAACAAAGGACAGTTTATTTCTCAAAGCAGTATCAGTAGCTAGAGTATCATCATTCATTGGTGGGGGGAAACACATTAAACAGAATAAAATGACAACCAACAAACTAGTAAAAAATATGTGTACCACGAATAACAGATAAGGGGATAATCATTGTAATATACTTAAAAATTCTTAAAATTTGGGACACCTGGGTAGTTCAGTTGGTTAAGCATCCAACTCTTGATTTCTTCTCAGGTCATGAACTCATGACCTGAGAGAAATAATTATAGAAGATAATAGTTATCTAAGTATATAATTTTATACAGTACTGACTTTTGGAACCATTAATGTTAAACCATTAATGAGACAGATAAGCAAAAAACAAGAATAGGAGAGGACAAAACAACTTATAATGGGATACAACAGATACAAATGAACCAAACTATTTCCAGTGAATAACGCAATCACACCAAAAGGAGTGGGGAAGAAAAGAATTAATCTAAGAAACTTTGGCAAACAATATTTGATTACAATGAAAGACTAAAGACAAAAAGAGCTCTAAAGAAACCATGAATCGTAGTTTCTTTAAGAGGCATGCGTTAACAATTCTGAAATGATTTTCTGTTATTTTAGAATTGAACAAGTAAGTAAACACAGTGTGAATAACAGAAGCCAGGTTTCCCACTGTCAGAGAAAGAAGTTGCAAATACATAAATATGAAAACACCAAATGAACACAAGGCATTGGACTAGAATTGAAAGTCTCAATATAAACTCTTTAGTTTTAATATAGACAGATCAACAGATATAGAAATAAGCACTGATACATTTGTGTTTATTTCTTATCTCTGTGCATTGAAAGGACCTAGAACAAAGATACCCTCATGACAATGAGCACACCCAGTGCCCAAATAATGGTTTCTAAATACTAAATGGAAAACCACTAAAAGAAACTATGGTTCCTTAAAATAATGGAGCAGGATCCAGAGCATGAAAAGTATAAGATGAGTCAGAAAATAAAGGATGAATGACAAGAACACATCAAAAGGACAGAGGGGTCATTGTAAGTTTCTCTATCACATACAGAGAAAGAAATAAATAAAATGTGGTGAAATATTAATATTTGGGGAGTATGAGTGAAGGTATTCTTTGTATCCTTCTTTTAATAGATATGTAAGTCTGAAATTATGTCAAAATAAAAGTTAAAAATCAAAAGCTGTGAAAATCTGATCAAAAGTCAAAAGTATCTGAATATTCATTAAACCTAAAAAATTGGAGTTATTTAGTCTAGAGATCAAATATCTCAATGATTTGTTCTTTAAATATCAAAACACTTACTTCCTAAAATAAAAAAGAAAACTTGGTTTCAATATGTATGTTTCAAAGCAGGTATGTTCCCACTATGAGGATTATTAATACATAAACACAGCCAGAATGAAAACAAAACAAAATAAAACAAAACCATCATTCTGCTTTATAAGATTAGTCAACTGTGTGGAATAACAACATTTCCAGCAAATTAAGGGTTTTCATCCTTTAAATCTTTATCCACATCCCATGGTGTTTTAGGTTCTGTGAGGGATAGGCAGTATTTTCCTAAAAGATGCTTGACAAAAAAAATAAATAAATAAAACAAAGGCTCACAAAATAGTCATCATAATGTTAGGATATAATTATAGAGGAGGAAGTGTAGAGATCACCATTTACTTAGCATGAATAACCAACCAGTAACTGACCTCAAACTCTGAATAATGTACTATAATAATACACAAGGTTATCTAATAAGTTGATGAATACCTTTAAGTAAGTAAGTAGCTTAAAAGCTACAAGATATACATAAAATATATCTAGAAGAAACAAAGTATTAGTCATTTCTGAAGGAAAAAAAAACAGGTAACAGTCAGGAGAAAAACTTTTCACTATATACTTACTGGCCTATATCTTGTGATTTTGAATTTGGGAAGAGGAAGCCCAGGAACCCCCTTAAGAAAAGAAATTTCAAGACAACTTCAACAAGCTATAACCAATATATCTACCTACTTATCTGTATAAAGCTGTATGCTTGGCCTTCTTAGACTACTACTATGAATAAACGGCTCTGGCTCCTAGGTAAAACCAATCCATTCACTTGGGTACTGGATTCATCACCTCATAACTACTCAAGGACACTGCTACAGCCATTCTTCCTTCATTCTTCTACCTCATCAACTTTTCCTTTTCTCCCAGAGCATTCTCAACAACAAACAAGCAGTAGTTGCTCCTAATCTTTAAAAAAAGAAAACATCCTCCCTTGACTACTTTCAGTTACCTCCCTCTCTTTCCTTTGCTGCAAAACTCCTGAAACGATTTATCTGTACCAGGGATCTCCAGTTTCTTTTCTCGCATTCTTTCTTAAACCCATCCCATTTAAGCTTTTCCCTCTACTGCAATATTGAAACTGCTCTTTTCGAAGTCTCCAATAACCTACACTTTACAATATCCAAATCACGGTCCTCATCTCATGTTTTAGTAGTACTTAACCAGGTTGATCTCTCGTTCTTCCTCAAAATCTTTTCCTTCCTCATTTGGCTTCCAGAATAATATGTTCTTTTGGTTTTCCTTTTATCTTGGTGTTCTTTATAATTTCTTCCTTATTTCTTGATGTTGGGATTCTTAATGTTGGGCTCAGCCTTAGGACCCTTCTCTTTTCTATCTTAATGAACACCCTTAGTAATGTCATCAAACGGCATGGCTTAAATACCAACTAATATTCAAGTTTATACTTTTACTCTAGACCTCTCCCTAGAGATTCAAGTACAAACTAGACATATCTAGTTAGATGTCTAAAAAGAATCTAAAAACTCCTGATCTTCAGCTCCAAATCTACTACTCCTATATTTTTCTCCACCTCAGTTAACCACCTTTCCAGTTGTTCAGGCCAAAAATCTTGAAATCATCCTTGACTTCTTTGTCTCACCCACTATATCCAATTCATCAGCAAATCCTTTAGGCTCTATTTTCAATACATATATACATTCATGGATTCCATATGTCTGAATTCACCTACTGCCTAAAATTATTTCTAATCCTCAAATCAATATACAAAATACTTTCCAGGCCAATCACAGATATACACATATGCAGAGCACAAGAGTCATTTGATACACATGTTCCCAAGAGAGGTCAAACAAGGCTATCTCTGTCTACCTTTTTGTTTCAGTTCCCATGCTGGAAGCTACCCATTCTGCAGTCTATTTAGTTTCACATTTACTGCATTTTTGTGCTTTTATCTGATGATTTTGCTGTTTAAAATGGCCAAAAGTAATACTAAAGCGCTGTCAAGTATTCTTATGATTAAGAAGGCTACAATGTACTTTATAGAGAAAATAGGTATGGCAGATTGCTTTGTTTAGTCATGACATACAGCACTATTGGTTTGGAGTTCAATGTTAATGAATCAACAACATATATTAAAGAAGGTGTCTTTAAACAGACACATACATAAAACAGGATGATGTATTAAATCAGTCACCAAAAATGCTGTGACCTTGCTTATAGGAACTTAAACCCTAATGTTATGTCCACTAGGGGCAATGATTCAGTACTCAGCTAATGCTAATTTAGCATTCAGAGTGATTTCACAGAACATAACTACTGTAAATAACAAGAATCAACTGTATATCCAGAAACTGACCACTTCTCACCACCTCTGTTACTACCACCCCAGGTCCAGACCAGCATAAAACCTTGCCTGGATTTCTCCAATAGCCTGGAAATAATCTCCTTACTTCCATCCCCCTCCACCTCTCAGAGGAGTAGCAACAAGGATGCCAAATTATACTATTAAAATATTAGTCAATTCCTGTCATTCTTCTGCTCAAAACCCACCATAGTTTCCAATTTTACTTAGAGTAGAAGCCAAAGTGCTTTAAGATAATGACCAAAATCCTATATAATTTGTGCCTCCTTCGCCACTCACCATCACTCTTCCTCTCTGATTCCATCTCTTTCCTTTATCACTCCACCAGTTGCAGACACACAGGCATTTGCACTACTCCTCAAATATTCTAGACATGATCCCCTCCCGGTGAATTAGCTCTGGCTATTCCCTCTACCTGGAGTACTCTCTGTCTCAGATAACCATACACTTCACTTCCTCACTTCCTTCATTCTTCATTTAAATGTCTCTTTCTCCATGAGGTTTGACCTGATCATTCTCCCAACATCCTATCCACCTGCTGTGTTTCATTTTTATCCATGGTACTTATCACCATCTAACATACTATATGTTTCACTTATTTGTTGTGTTAATTAGCTATCTTCTTCTCTAAAATGTAAGCCTGACAGAGGCAGGAATTTTTGTACGGTTTGTTATCTACAGTATCCCTAGTACAAATAACAGTGCCTGGCACATAAAAAGAAAATGCATAAATTGATATAGTTTTTATTATTAAAAAATAAATTTAAGCTTAAATAAAATTTTTTAAAAAGCTAAAAGTTACAGAAAGATTACAATTTTATCTTCTGCATCTGTTTATATCATCTTTCTAGTAATCAAGTCCAAAACTAATATTGTTAAAGAGCTCACCTATAAAATGTAGAGGAAAATCAGCAAAAGGATATAGCTTCTCTTAATCTCTTTGTATATGAAACTTAGCTTTGTTTATTTAATAAAACTAAGAAAAATAGGGACAAATCAAATTATTGTGCTTTAATTTTATTTTCATATTAGGAAGTTATCTCTAGAATATAAATGAATCATGTGACATATTCCATCCCACATAATATTTCAGCATCTAATGAGAATATTATAACTGTCACTCCAATTTCTGCAACTTTAACCCAATGCAAATTAGATTAACAACAAAAAGTGTCATTACTCTTTATGACCTTATAAAGTTCCTATCATATTAAGCTCCATGCAGTGAAAAGCATTCATGCCATATGTTAGCTGCTGATATATCATGTACTAATAAGTAGGTCAAAAAAAAAAGGGGGGGGGAGGAGGGAAAGCCACATCAACAGAAATGATGATCGAAAAACATATCTTGAACTTATTAGCTTTGGTCTTTAGCAAGTCCTATATCCAAAAAGCATTTCTCCTTATGTTGAACTGAGATGTAAATTTGAATTTCAGAATATTTGTCTAGGGGACCTCCACATTTCACGCATACATGATTCTGGTTTTTAAAAACTCCAAGATTTAGAGATTATTGAATAGGAAGGCCATTCTTGTTGGACTAAAAATGAGAAAATCAACTAAAAGAGCCTTCAAAAAGTTTTACTCATTTTTTTAAATTTGGATTTATTTAAACATAAATTTAACCATCTGTCTCAAATCTGGACTCATTTCAAACTGGTTTTCACAATTAAAGTACTCTAAAGAGACAACTCAATGGATCTAATCAATTTTAATTGGCTATAAAATACCACAGAACTATTCATAATGCATGAAGAGGCAATTTAAGAAAATCTACTTCCCAATTACAGAAAAATTTACTTTTGAATGAGACTTCTAGCAAACTCCCCACAGTTCTAGCAGTAGGTATCTTCTTATTCTGTCTGCATAGGTTAAGTGAGGGCCTGTACATAATCAGGGAGTTTACAAATCTCTTAGCACTCTGTTTTGTTTCCCATAAAGAAATAAAATTTGAAAGAGAGTTTGTTTCCCTACTCTTGTTATATAAGTGGGTGGAGAGCGCTCCTTTTAAACTTCTCTAGACTATTATAAGCATTTGTAACGTGGAGTAGCTCATCCTGTTTCTTTTTCCTGAAATATGACGTGTGATAAAGCAAAAGCATTCAGACTTCTACTCATATAAGAGTAACCTCCGCGAATGTTATTGTGGGTATTTTGAGTCTTGGTAAATATAAAACCCCAACATAACTGTAGTCACACAGAATCAATTAAATAGGCTATATCAGAATACATAACTATGAGAGTTATTTTGAACAGGTTTTCTGACACTTCAGTATATCTCCAAGCAAACTATAAAACTTCAAAGCAAAAACTGTATTTAAATTCACTTCATCAATACCATATGGTTCAACTCTTAAAAAAATACATTTTAACTCTAAAAAAATACTACATGGCATATGAACAAGGGACTGAATGTAGGTTTATAGGTAAAGATTATGTATATTTTTTACAACATAAGCAAGTGGAAGATTATAGTGAGTTTTTAAAAAATCTGGGAATGAATAAACTCATAAAACTCTCAGAACAAATGAAGAAGGATGATGAAGTCCACTAAGACTCTAAACTTAGGTTAATGCGTTAAGTAGATACCTGCAAGTTTTAGGAAAAGACCCATTATCACAATTATTCAGGCATAATCTGCAACGCCTGAGATGAAAACTATATTACATGGGATTAAAGAAACATAGACATTGTAGGAAATAAGATGAGTGCACTTGTAAACAGAGCATAGAAACTACCAAAATGAAACAGAAAGAAAAAAAAAAGACAAGTGGGAAAAAAATGAAGAGTATCAGTAGGCTGTGAGACAACCACTAGCAGCCTAAGATCCATGCAGCAAGAGTCTGTAGCAGAGAACAGAGAGGGGGACACAGAAAATATACATGAAGAAATAATGGCTGAACGTTGTCCAAATCTGGTG
This sequence comes from Puma concolor, assembly GCF_028749965.1. NCBI lineage: Eukaryota > Metazoa > Chordata > Mammalia > Carnivora > Felidae > Puma > Puma concolor. The sequence goes on from NC_141667.1 coordinate 71,339,720, forward strand.
AAAACTATAAATTCTCAGATAAAACAGGCTCAAAAACCACAAGAAAAAAAAAAAAAAAAAAACTACAGCAATGGACATCATGACCAAATTTCTTAAAACCAATGATAAAGAGTAGCTAAAAGCTACCAAAGGAAAATAAAATGTGTAGAGCAAAGATAAAGATTAGAATAGATTTCTCTATGACATAACACTAGCACAACATCTTTAAAGACCTAAAGAGGGGGAAAAAAATGACAAAATAGAATTCTATACCCAACAAAGATATATTTCAAATACAAAGGTGAAATAAAAACTTTTTCAAGCATGTAAAACTGAAAGAATTTATTACTTACAGACTTACATTACAAGAAACATTAAAGTAGGTAATTCAGGCAAAAGTTAACTGACGCCAGATGGAATACAAAATGCTAGAAAAGATAACTACATAGATAAATATATGAAGTGTTCTGCTGTAGTTTTAAAAATAACTAACTATTGGGGCGCCTGGGTGGCTCAGTCGGTTAAGCATCCGACTTCAGCTCAGGTCACGATCTCGCGGTCCGTGACTTCAAGCCCCGCGTCGGGCTCTGGGCTGATGGTTCAGAGCCTGGAGCCTGCTTCCGATTCTGTGTCTCCCTCTCTCTCTGCCCCTCCCCCGTTCATGCTCTATCTCTCTCTGTCTCAAAAATAAATAAAAACGTTAAAAAAAATTTAAAAAAAATAACTATTTAAACAAAGAAACATTAACAAGGTAGTGCGGACTTTACAACGTACACAAAAGTGGAATATAGTACAACAATAGCACACAGACCGGAAGATGACACTATTGTAAGGGTTCCATGTTAAAAGCAAAGTATTACAATATCAGTTGAAGATACACTATGGTAAATTAAAGATAACATAATACAACAAAAAGTTATAGGTAATAAGACAACAAAATAGGAAAAAAAGGAATCAAGAAAATGTTCATCCAAAAGAAGGTAGATAAAATGAAAAGGAAAATAAAGAGTAAATGGAAGAAAACAAAGAGCAAAATGACATATTTAAACATAACAATATCAAAAGTCACATTAAGTATAGTTGAATAATCCCAGTTAAAAGGTAGACATTAACAAGCTAAAAAAGCATGACCTAACTATATGCTGCTTACAAGAAATGTAATTCAAAAATAAGGACTGAAACAGATTAAAGAATGAAAACCACAAAGACTGTATAAACACTAATCAAAGTAATGTGGGAATGGCTGTATTAATATGAGATACAACAGATATCACGGCAAAGAATACTACCAGGGATAATAAAGATTATTTTATAATAATAAAGGGGTCATCAAGTGGATATAAGAATTGTAAATGCTTAGTCACCTAATAACAGAGTTTCAAAATACATGAAAAAAAAACAAAAACAAAAACTGACAACTACAAGAAGAAATAGACTGACCCACAATTACAGGGGGAGATTTCAATTGCCCTCTCTCAAACATTAATATAACAAGTAGACAGAAGATCCATAACAACATAAAAAAATCAAAAAACACTATTAGCTAACCGAACCACGCTGACAATATAGATCACTCCAACCAACAGCAGCAGAATACACATTCTTATCAAGTGAAAATGAAGCATTTATGAAAACACACCAAACTGTGGGCCAGATAACAAGTACACATAAACTTAAAGAAATGAAATCATAAAAAAATATTCTCAGATCAAAATGTAATTAAATTATAAATAAAAAATTGAAACATCTCTAGAAAAACGACAAAACTTTAGAAAACTAACTCACACACTTTTAAATAACCTACAGATCAAATTAAAAAACAAAAGGGACACTAGAAAGTATTTTGAACTGAATGAGAATGAAGACAGTGTATGAAAAATTGGGGAACGTTGCCAAAACAGTGCTTAGGGAAATTGAGAGCACAAAATGACTATATTACAAAACAGACAATTCTCAAATCAATGACTTTAGCTTCCACATCAAGGACATTTAAAAAATGTTTTAAATGGTGCAAACTAAGCCTAAAACAAGCAGAAAGAAAGAAATAACAAAGATTAGAGCATAAGTCAATTAAATAGAAAGAAAAACAGAAGTAAAGCCAAAAGCTGATCTTTGAGAAGATTAATAAAATTGATACACTTCTAGCCAGAATGATTAGGAAAAAAAAGAAGAGACATAAAATATCAATATCACCAATACCAAGAATGAGAAAGAAAATGTCACCACAGATTCTATAAATTAAAAAGGTGAATAAGGAAAATTATTAACAATTTAATACCAATAAAATCACCAACTTAGATGAAATAGACATTTCCTTGAAGGATACAACCTACTAAAATTCAAACAAAAAGAAACAGATAAACTAAATAGTCTATATCAATCAAAAAAAAATGAGCTTATAGTTTTAAAATCTTTGCAAAAAAAAGTAAAAAAATAGAAACAAGCAGACTCGGATGGCTTAAGTAAATTCAACATATATTTAAGAACCATTAGTAACTGAACACAAATCTTTCTTAAAAAGTTAGAGGAGGTAACCATTCACAGAATAGAATTACCTTTATATTAAAATAAGACAAAAATACAAGAAACAAAGATATAGATAAAAAATTATTTAAAAAAACTTAACCAACCATATCCAACAATATAAAAAATGATAATTCATCATAACAAAGAGGAGTTTATCCCAGGAATGTGAGATTGATGTAATATTTGAAACATGTGAAAATCAATCAAAGTAATTCATATCAAACAAAAAGAAGAAAAAATATTTATCTCAATAGATACAAAGGAAGCATTTAACAAAATCCAACATCTACTCTAAAGCAGGAAGAGAGGGGCACCTGGGTGGTTCAGTCAGTTAAGCATCCGACTTCAGCTCAGGTCATGATCTCTTGATTTGTGGGTTCGAGTCCTGTGTCAGGCTCTGGGCTGACAGCTCAGAGCCTGGAGCCTGCTTTGGAGTCTGTGTCTCCTTGCAGGAGGAGGGCTCCCACTCGCATTCTCTCTCTCTCTTTCTCTCTCTCTCTCTCTCTCTCCCAAAAACAAACATTAAAAATTTTTTAGAAAGAAAGAAAGAAAGAAAGAAAGAAAGAAAGAAAGAAAGAAAGAAAGAAAGGAAGAAAGAAAGAAAGAAAGAGAAGCAGGAAGATGAAAGGAACTTCAACCAGATGAAAAAGAATTTTGAAACTATACCTAACTTAATACTTGATTTTGAAAGATTTTCCCTCTAAGTTGAGGAACAAGACAAACATCTTTGCTCTTTCTATTTCTATTCAACATAATACTAGAGGTTCTAGTTAAGGCAATTAGACAAGAAAAAGAAAAGAAAAAAAAAAAAAAAAGAAAGATATCCAGATTGGAAAGGAAAAGTAAAACTTTCTTTAGTCATATACAATATGATCCTGTAAGAGTTCTTTTGTGAAGTCATTTACTTATACATTCACAAAACTGTTTTATGGTTAAACCTAAACAGGTGCTCAACCAAATTAAAGTATTCAGAACTTAATCCACAATAAGAAAGTAAAATCTGTATATTTTGCATTTAAGAACTCATTATTCTATGCTGCTATCAAGAAACATTCTGAATTACTAACTTCAACTCAACAGGCTAGCTAAAATTATTTTGGTTGTTCTCAGTTTATATGTTATAAATAATAATCAATAGACTAGTTTCAAATTAGTCGAAGTCAACTTAAGACAAATATTTGCTTTCTCAGCCCAGCCCAGAGCAAAACAAGTTTAATAGTTAAGGTATATTACAAAAGATAATAATAATAATAATTAATTAAAATGCCACAGTCAAATTACAAATGAGTGTAATATTTTACATTAAATAATATTAACTGATGTTCCTTTGGATATAAATTTTAATATTCAAAATTTAAAGTATTTTGTGTAATCTACACAGCAGGGGTCAGGAATTTGGAATTTCAGCATTAACCTAGCCTTCCTGCTGATCTACTACTGCTAAACCTCCAGTTAGTTATAGTAACTGAGCCCTTTCTCAATCAACTGAACCCATTCTCAATCAAATCCAGAATTTAACCCTTTTACTATAGGAATTATTTTCAGGCCTTGTTTCCCCCAAAGCCTTGTCTCCCCCAAAGCCTTGTCTTCTCTAGCTGGGAGCTAAACGTCAAACTGGGGTTTTAAGACCCCCTAATATCTAAAGTAATGACTGGATGCTACAGCCATACTGGGGGTATTCACTGTCACTGCCTAGCTGTCCCTAGGACCCATTTCAGAACTGCCCTGTTCTGGCCTATACAATGAACTAAAGTTCTGACATTAAGTCTGCAAATGTTGGAAGATTTGCCATCATATCATCCTTATAAAGAATAAATAACTTCACAAAAGAACCCCTATTTCCATGTTAAATATAAAAAGCAGTTTGATAACAGAAACAAAGTGTTCAAAAATATAATTTTACACTTTTTCACATAAACAGGAGTATAAAGATAGTGTTGATTATAAAAAAAGAAATGTAATATGTCACATATCAAACACAATAATACAAGAAGTTATTTTTCAAATATGTATTCCACAGGATATAAGTTGATCAAATATTTGATAAAGAGCAATCAAATTCTTGAAAATAGGAAAATATTATCACTAATACCTTTAGAAGGAGAAATGTAAATAAGTTCACATATTTTAATTTCAGGAGATTCAGCCACGTAATACATTTCTTGGGATTAATTAAAACTACAGTGTTCAGGGGGTGCCTAGGTGGTTCAGTCAGTTAAGCATCTGACTTGGCTCAGATCATAATCTCACAGTTAGTGTGTTCAAGTCCCGCGTCAGGCTCTGTGCTGACAGCTCAGAACCTGGAGTCTGCTTCAGATTCTGTGTCTCCCTCACTCTCTGCCCCTCCCCAGCTCACTCGCTCTCTCTCAAAACTAAACATTAAAAATTTTTTTTAAACTTAAAAAAAAAATGCAGACTTCAGGGGAGCCTGGGTGGTTCATTCAGTCGGTTGAGCAACCCACTCTTGATTCTGGCTTAGGTCATGATCTCATGGTTTGTGAGTCAGGCTCCATGCTGACAGTGCAGAGCCTGCTTAGGATTCTCTCTCTGCCCTTCCCCTGCTCACTTGCTCTGTCTCTCAAAGTAAATAAACTTTATAAAAAACAAACAAAAAAACAGTCTTCCTATTATTAATACAACACTAAATGGTATTTTATCTAAATTAAAATAAAAAACAATAAAGAAAAATTACTATCTGTGGAAAATCTTCAATAGTATAAGTACTATGTATAAGAACTATTTAAAATTTTATTATGACATCAGAATTAGATTTCATTTTTTAAACCAAAATAAACTATATCATTACAAAGGAAAGATGTAGGAAAGGGAAGGAGGGAGAACTGCATGTTAAATCAGTATCTCTTTTAGTCTACTGGGATTAACATAAACATGGTGCTTCCATTGTGCAAGATACATTGAAATGTAGGAGCTATTTATTTCATTTACCTCCACAAAGTAAGAATATAATACACAAGTAAAAGACCAAGAGAAATATGTTAGTAAAAAGAAAAAGAAGATAGAATTACTAATAAAGCTTATATTTAGACAGGAAGAATTTTTTTAAAAACCTCCAACTTTTATCATTAAAAAAAATCTAAATATGAAGACTGTTTACTCACATTTAAAGATTCATAATCATAAATGCTTATTTAAAACATAAATAATATGTTTCTCTTTCTATTTACTTCCAAAGCTTCTTATGAAAATGTTAGAGGAAATATATGCACATAAAATTAAGCTATGAAGGGGCGCCTGGGTGGCTCAGTCGGTTAAGTGTCTGACTTCAGTTCAGGCCATGATCTCACTGTCTTTGAGTTCGAGCCCCGCGTCAGGCTCTGTGCTGACAGCTCAGAGCCTGGAGCCTGCTTTGGATTCTGTGTCTCCCTCACTCTCTCTGCACCTCCCCCACTCATGCTCTGTCTCTCTTTCAAAACTAAAATAAAAACATTAAAAAAATTTTTTTAAGATTAAAAAAAATTAAGCTATGAAGGCAAAATAATGCTATAAAATGGTCTGGCTGCTTTAGTGGCTTTTAAATACCATAGGCAAAAAGAGAGCTAAAAATGGTATCTTAACAAATACAACCTATTTTTCTTATTTACATTCAGTAATTAAACTTCTAGAGAGAAATTTTTAAATATTCCTTGCATTTTAGTTACAAGTGCTACATAATTCCATTTAGTATGAACTACTAAAAAGTAAAAACTAATTTACATCATTTTTTTAAAAAGACAAAAAATAAAAAGACATTAAACAGTTTGACAATTAGTCTATTTTGACATATTTTGATATTTTTTTAAATGTGAATTGGTCTAAGTGGAATTATTCTGGTACTTTAAAGACAATCTTCAAATGATAAGAATAAAAATCACTAAAATAAACATTTTTCATAATTTTGCCATACCTTTAGCTAAAGCTTCTTTATATTTCTCTCTGGCAGAATTCATTTCTTTTATCAACTGTCTATAGCTGGACTTTAATTTTTCTAATTCTGTCTTTGTAACCTGTCAAAAAAAATGCAAAACAAATTTTAAATGATTAAATTTATATTTGTCAAGAACTTAAGTCCTAATATATTTTTATTGCTTATAGATCACAGTTGTTCCTTAATATACATTATAGACAATATATTAAACACTGGTTTAGAAATCAATGATAAATTCAACGCCATATGAAAAAAGAAAAACATCTCTTAAAAATAAAAGCAAATCAAGAAATAGTGCTGTCATCATCTAAAATTTAAAGACCAATAGATTAATATACTATGTATAAAATATTTTTTCTAAAAAATATTTATTTTAATATACAGAATACAATTTACCAGTTCTTACATGAGTTTTTTGGTTTTTGTGTTTTGGGTTTTTCAGATATTGTAACATCACTTAAAATAAGATGTATCTAACAATCACTGTTGGCTACATAATAATCATGACAGTGGTCATTGCATACATACATGAAATCTGTTATTCTATCTATGGAAAGACTAAGCAAATGCAGGTCCTTGATTCTGTACCCAAAAAACACTTAAAAGTCTGCTCTGTCTGAAATTAATATAGCTACTTCTACTTCCTTTTGATTAGGATTAGCATAGTATATCTTTCTCCGTCCATTTACTATCAATCTATATGTGTCTTAATATCTAAAATGGGTTTATTGTAGACAACATATACTTGGGTCTTGTTTGTAAATCCACTCTGAAATGTCCCTTAATGGGCTCATTTAGACCACTGACCTTCAAAGTACTTATCCACACACTTGGATTAATAGGTACCATATTTGTTAGTTTCCTAATTGTTATCCTTGTTATTTGTTCCTATTTCTAACACTCTTTTTTCTACTTTTCTGTGGTTTTAAGTGAGTATTTTATACAATTCCACCCTCTCTTATTTCTTAGCGTATCAGTTACATTTCTTTTTTAACTTTTTTTTAGTAAGTGCCCTAGAGTTCACAATATGTATTTATAACTAATGCAAGCCTACTTTCAAAGACCACTATACCATTATACCACATTTCAAGGACCACTATACCACATAAGTATCTTACAATAACAAAATAATCCTAATTCCTCCTTCCCATCTATCATTGCTGTCATTCATTTAACTTATATATAAGCATACATAAACATATATCTATATATATATATATATATATACACACACAAGATATATTCATGACTGTACGTAATCAAATGTTGCTGTTACGATTTTCAATAAAGTGTTATGTGTTAGATTAATTAAGAGTGAGAAACATAAATTTTTACTTTATCTTCACATTCCTTCCCCAGTGCTCTTCCTTTCATGATGTAGATCTGAGTTACTGACCTATATTATTTTCCTTCTCAGTCCACTGGATACAAATTTCCTCAATTTTTGTCTATCAAAGAAAGTCTTTATTTCATTTTTGAAGGATAATTTCACAGGGCATAGAATTCGGGGAAAGTGGGTTTTTTCTCTCAACACTTAAATATTTCATTCTACTCCCTTCTTGCCTACTTAATTCTGAGGAGAAATCAGATGTAATTCTTATATGTTCTTCTATACGTTAAGGTGCTTTTGTACTCAGGCTTCTTTCAGGATTTTTTCTTTATCTTTGATTATCTATAGCTTGAAATCAACATGGCTAGGGTGTAGTTTTTTGGTCATTTATTCTGTTTGGTGTTCTCTGAGCTTCCTAGAACTACTGTTTGGTGTCTGACATTAATTTGGACAGATTCTCAGTCATTATTATTTCAAATATTTCTTGTTCATTTCTCTCTTTCTTCTCCTACAGGTATTCCATTATACATATGTTACATCTTTTGTAGCTGCCCCACAGTTCTTGGATATTCTGTTCCATTTTTTTTTTTTCAGTCTGTATTCTCTGCTTTCAGTTTTATAGAATGCTACTGATATATCCTCAACTTCAGAGATTATTTCCTCTATTGTGTCTAATCTCCTATTAAGCCCTTCAAAGTCATTCTTCACTTCTATTAAGGTATTTTAGATCTCTAGTATTTCTTTTTGGTTCTTTCCTAGGATTTCCAACTTTATGCTTACATCACCCATCTGCTCTTTCGTACTTACTTTATCCATTAGAGCCCTTAGCATATTATTCATAGTTGTTTTAAGTTCCTGGTCTGATATTTCCAACATCCCTGCTGTGTCTGGTTCTGATGCTTGTTCTGTCTCTTCCAATTCTGCATGTTTGGCTCTTGGTATGCCTTGTTATGTTTTCTTGATTGCCAGGCAGATTGTACCGAGCAAAAGGAACTGATTAAACAGGCCTTTACTAACGTGGTGATAAGCTGCCAGAAAAAGGGAAAGTATTTTACAGCCTATGATTAGGCCTCAGTCTTTTACTGAGCCTACACCTCTGGCTATGAACTTCACATGTGTTCCTCAGCTCACTAGCCCACTCTCCACTCCGAGTGGACAGGAGTTATGAATCCCCCTTGCCCCAGATCAATTAGGTTACAGGTAAACAGTTTCTCCTAAGCGACTTTATTAAGAACAGAATGCTTTGGCATATGGCAAAATGGTTCCTTTTCCCTCCTGAAGCATGAGATTTTTCTCCAATATTCACTGTGAGAACCTGGTAGAGGTCTAGGAGGTAAAATTCACAGAAGTGTGTAGTTCCCTCAATAAGTAGCTCCTCCTGGAGGTTTTAACTGTCAGAGTTGTCCACACTGAGCGTCCAGAATTTGTCACTTACACTCCAGGTTTTCCTATAACCAGTACTATTTCCCAAAGAGGCTTTTGCTCTGATAAGTTGTAATTCTCTGTATTCGCTTGTCTGTCTCTCCAATTTTAGGGGGAGCCATTTGCCCTGTCACGTCACTTCTCTTAAGGATCTAAAAGCAATTGGTGATTTTTCTATTTGTTCAAATTTTAACTCCTTGTTAGGAATGAGTGACAACTTCTAATCTTCTTATATGCTGGACTGGAAACTGGAAGTCTTTACTTCTGAAGTTGCTAAAGAACCAATTCATGTTCTCCAAGCTGGCTTATTAATTGCAAAAAGCAAGCATTTATCCTGATTCTTGTATATGAACGATACCTCAGGGTAGCCAAGTAGGTGATATAACAAAACTTTCTACTGAAAAATTATAGCTAACAATCATATTAGGAATGATAGAAGTAAAATACTGCCATTTTACAACCCCTAGTAAAATAATGGATCTAAGCAGTGAACATCAATTATTTCTAAACCTATTAGGTAAATGTCTGAAAAGAAACTTTTTTCATAGGTTGATCAGGCTAGCAGGACTGGAACCTATTAGACAAGTTTAACATCACAAATAGATAAACAAGATGACATTAGATATCTCTGATAGGGGGAAAAAAAACAGGAAGTCTATACCAGCACCTATCATGTATTCTTGCCCCAAATAAGTAGACAGAATGTTATCAAGCCAATCTAATTACTCTCCAGTTTACAGGAAAATTGAAGGATGAAGAAATATGTGAAATCACATCACAAGATGCTAACAATAAAGTCAAAAATTAAGGAACTTCAATTCTATAGAGCAAATTACCCAATTTCTTCCACAAATAAATAGCATTTTTAAAAGGTTGGGAGTGGTAGGTGCCTGGGTGGCTCAGTCAGCTTAAGTGTCCAACTCTTGATTGAAGTTCAGGTCATGATCTCAGGGTTTGTGTGATCAAGCCCCACACTGGTTTTCTGCACTGACAGCGCAGAACCTTCTTGGGATTCTCTCTCTGACCCTCCCCTGCTTTCACATGCATGTGCTCTCTCTTTCTCTCTCAAAATAAATAAACTTTAAAAAAATGGGGGGGGGGAACCTACAGATTAAAATTATTCAAATGCATGTTTGGGTCATGATTCAAATGAACCAACTGTAAAAAAACATTTAAAAAACAATCAGTTGAGCACAGTCAGAATATTTAATAACATTAAGAAATTACTGTTATTTTTAGGTAGGTTAATGATAATATAGTTTTTTTTTAATATTTATTTTAGCAATATATACTAAAATATTTATGGATACAATGATATCTGAAATTTTTTAAATGGTTCAGTGTATTAGAAAATGGAGGTGAGTATAGATTTTATAAAACCTTGACTATGTGGGTGGATCAGTCAATGGGAGTTTGTTTTACTATTCTCTCTCCTTTTGCACATTTGAAACTTTCATAATAAAAAACATTTTAAAAAGTTACCCAGAAAAAAACAAACTCTGATTGTGAAAAAAATTTTAGAAATATCAAAACTCATTTATTTTGCCTGTATTTTCTTTTCTATTATATGCATAGTAAAAATTAAAATCATAAAACTTAAAAGAGCTACTGCAGTAAGTAAAAAATAAAAATTCAAAGTGATAAGAGAGCACTGTATCATAGTCTAATTGGCAGCATTCTTTTCTTTCAGAAGAGTATATAAAGTAATAGTACAGCTTATAATCAATAATGTTTTATAATAAATAGGAATAAAATATCACTTATTAGAGACACCAAAACCTATTTCTAATAATAAAATGATGGCCAACCAACACATGAAAAAATGCTCAACATCACTCATCATCAGGGAAATACAAATCAAAACCACAATGAGATACCTCCTTATACCTGTCAGACTGACTAACATTAACAACTCAGGCAACAACAGATGTTGGCGAGGATGCGGAGAAAGAGGATCTCTTTTGCATTGTTGGTGGGAATGCAAGTTGGTGCAGCCACTCTGGAAAATAGTATGGAGGTTCCTCAAAAAACTAAAAACATAACTACCCTATAACCCAGCATTTGCACTACTAGGTATTTATCCAAGGGATACAGGTGTGCTGTTTCAAAGGGACACATGCACCCCCATGTTTATAGCAGCACTATCAACAACAGCCAAAGTATGGAAGGAGCCCAAATGTCCATCGATGGATGAATGGATAAAGAAGTATGCTAGATATATACAATGGAGTATTACTCGGCAAGCAAAAAGAATGAATTCTTGCCATTTGCAACTACGTGCATGGAACTGGAGGGTATCATGCTAAGTAAAATGAGTCAGAGAAAGACAAAAATCATATGACTTCACTCATATGAGGACTTTAAGAGACAAAACAGATGAACATAAGGGAAAGGAAACAAAACTAATATAAAAACAGGGAGGGGGACAAAACAGAAGAGACTCAAAAATATGGAGAACAAACTGAGGGTTACTGCAGGGGTTGTGGGAGGGGGGATGGGCTATATGGGTAAGGGGCATTAAGGAATCTACTCCTGAAATCATTGTTGCACTATATGTTAACTAATTTGGATGTAAATTTTAAAAAATCAAAAATAAAATAATAAACAAATAAATAAATAAATAAAATGATGACTAAACAATTTTTAAAAGTCAAACAAGATGAAATATTTCAGTGAGTCTCAAAGTCAAATTAAAAAAAGAATTCCAGAATAAAAAGACAAACCTTGATCATCTCTGCCTCTATCTGCTGATGAACACCTATAAAACTTTTCTTCATCTGTTGCTTATCTTTAATCATCATGGTGAGCCTGTGTAAAGGTCCAGAATTTAGGTCCTCTGCATGTGTCTTCATTATTCTACTAAGTTGCTCTGTCTGCTGAATCATAAGTAGCCAAGACTTTAAAAAAAGAAAGAATGAAAGAAAATTAGCACTTGTATTAAAGGCTGCCATTTAGCTGTGCTTTAAGTGTTCTGGAACTTTAAATATTTAGTTTTACAGAAATTATTACATTAATACAAAAATGCCAGGTTTCTCGCAATTGTGCAAGGAGCTATGAATGGCTCAGATTTAACATCTTCAACTTCAAGTACAAATGCTTCAAAATTTAGTAATCAGAGACTATGTAGTATTGGAGGAAAGGGATTAAGGCTCTTCGAGAGTTCACACTTGCAGTCTTCATTTTATCACTTCTTGTCTCTTTGTCAATATGTTGATATAATCCTTCTGCCTACACCATACTGATGCCTCAGTACGGTCACCATTTCCTAATGGTCAAATGCAACAGATATTTACCCGTCTTTATCCTTAACATTTCTCTCTGTGGCATCTGATCTTGCTGACCCACTCACTCCTTCCTGAAACTCTTCTTTTCTGGTTTGGATGGCTTCTTATATTCCAACATACCAATTTGTCTTCTCCTTTTCCTAAAAATCCCTTCTCAATCTTTGTACTTGCTATTCATTTGCTGCTTATGTATTAAATAATGGTAATCTGTGGATTTCTATCTATTCTCGTTTCTTAGTAAATACCATTAGCTCTCAATGGTTTTTCCAGCACAACACATTCCATCAATAGCAGACACACATAATGGTGGGGTTTGGGACAAGTCAGCATATGGATACTGCTGGAAGAACAAGTCATTTGTTATTAAACATTCTAATTTCTAGATCCAAAAAAAAAAAGCAACTGAGGAATACTCTTCACTATAGATCTTCAAAATTCTATCCAGAAACAATTGTTGGAGATATACCATGGTTGGGTAAGATCCATGTTAAAGATTAAAAAAGTAGACAAGGTATGATTTCAGATATTTATTGATTAGAATAAATTGTTATGCTATTACTTATGATCTGTGAATGAACAGGATTACCCTCCATTGGTTAATGTTCTGATATAATCCTAAATCAAAATTTAATAAGCATCTAAATCAAAATAATAGCCTAAAAGAATCAAATTCTTAGTCATAGTCAAAACTCACCAGGGTCTAACTTAGTAATCTTGTTTTTGGTAAACTGTAATATACATTTTTTTAAAAGTTAACCTTTGAGTACATTTTTTAGGGAGAAGGGCATTCTTAGTTATGAAATGTTATTATGAACATGGAGTAAAATGTGACCAATAAACTCATTATATTTACTTTCAGATTCAAAACTCTAAGTACTAATAATATGCTCTTGATACCACAAAGGAATTTAAAACTGATATATCTCTTCCATTAAAATATAAAATTTAACAAAGATGAAAACAGTAAAAAACAAAACTATACAAACATGGATTAAAAACAAACTAAATAGGGGCGCCTGGGTGGCGCAGTCGGTTGAGCGTCCGACTTCAGCCAGGTCACGATCTCGCGGTCCGTAAGTTCGAGCCCCGCGTCGGGCTCTGGGCTGATGGCTCAGAGCCTGGAGCCTGTTTCCGATTCTGTGTCTCCCTCTCTCTCTGCCCCTCCCCCGTTCATGCTCTGTCTCTCTCTGTCCCAAAAATAAAAAACGTTGAAAAAAAAATTTAAAAACAAACTAAATATCCTAATAACTTCTGTAACTTGGCCTTTTTCATTTTTGTATTTTCACTCTAAAAAATACAATGCTGGGAAAACACTATGTAGCATGTTCAGAATGTTAAAACTACGAAAAAATAAGAGGAATCAGTGTTTCATTCTCTATCTTCAAAAATTAAATATTCTCTAAGTGCTTCATAGCAATAAATTTTTGTAATTTTACATAAGACTCTTTGCGGCCTAAGAGAGAAGCCTTCTTGGAAGCCAACATTAAAGGTGAGACAACAAAGTCAGATTGACCTCCTCCTCCCAGGAGGGCACATCTCATCCTGCCTAATGGTCCTGTTTACCGTAGTCACTGTGGGAAGTCCAAGCATCCCAAGATATATATCATCACGCCAATTACCAATCCTATGTTGCCCTCAATATTTCCTAATGTGACTCGGGAACTCTCTAGAGAATCCTGTACCCTCAAAAGCTCCTTAAAAACTCCTTACACCTCATATCAGAACGTTCCACTTACCTTCTAGCTTTTACAAAAACCTGGCTTTAACCCATTCCCAACATCCTAATAGCTAATAAATAAAACCACTCTTCCTAAAAAAGTCCCTGCTCCTTTGAAGTTCAGGTCACCCTTCCCAACAATCTATCAGCAAGCCTTTCTGATTCTCTCTCCAAAGTCTACCACAAATCCACCCACTTCTCTCCATCTCCACTGTCTTTTGGAAGTTATGACTATCTCTGGCTTAAATTATTACAAAACCTCCAAATTGGTGTCCTCTTTTTACTCCTGCTCCTCCCCAATCCACTGCCTTCAAAGTAGCAAAAGAAATTCTAATTCTCTTGCAAAAAAAACCCTACATTGCTTTTCCTTTGCACTTAAAAACAAAAATCCAACTTATTTCTAAAACCTAGTTGTCTCAGATTATCCATCCTCTGTCTGTCCTTCCAAGTTCACATTTTGCTATTCTCTACCCAACTAAATAAATAAACCATTGTTTTCCTTCAGTTTCCTGAACATTCACTCTTTCTCAAAGCTCACCCTCTCTTTCACTTGGCAAGACCCATCTCTTCCTTCAGGAATCAACAAAACCTTATGTAGGTGTAATCCTTGCTTTTCTCTCTCTTAGCACTTGAAACAACTATCTGTATGTATACTTGTTTGGTTTTTTTTCTGTCTCCCCAACCAGAATGCAAGCTCCAGGGGAGTGGTACCATAACTCTTTCCTCACTAATTTAGGTATTTACTGTGATGCCTTAAATAGCTACTAAATATTCTTTGAAAGAAGAAAGGAAGGGAGGGATGGAGGCAGGGAGGCACAAATGTAAAAGAAAACCATGAATTAAATACATGCCATTAAAAGATATTTTCATTGTTTATAACCGGAAATAGAATGATAGCAATGCCAATTATGACAGGGAAGAAAAAAATTAACGGATCTTCAACTAATACAACAAAGGGAGAGGAGCAGTACATAATGCAATTATGAAGCAATGCCTAAAAGGAATGCGTGAGTGGGCAAGAAAATGTTTGGATAGTATATAATTTGAATTAGACAGGTGACTAGAATATTTGTTATAAAGAGAAGAGAGTAAAATGTTAACAGATGCTTGATAAACAAAAGTAAAGGAGTACTTCAACATTTGCAATAGAACTTGTGCAGCACTTTGCAGATATGGCTCTTTGGTTATGGCACAGGAATGGCCAGGGCACAGACAAATTATCTGTTGACCAGGATAATTTGTGGAACATAACTCTTTGTAACTTAATAAGCAAAATACTGTAGGCCACTGGCAGGCATTCAAATTTCTTTATTATACAGAATCCTACGTAATGGTAATAATTCTGCTAATAATATTCCTCATAAAGGGATTTTACTAGTAGTTACTCACTGATGCTGAACACTAGGTAAGTTAAGAAATATTAACAAATAAAAACATCTAAAGTTCAACTTCAAAAAAATAATCATAGCAAAGAATAATAATACAATGTCTAAACACAACCATTGTGGTTAAGTTTATAAAACAGAATATAAATATATCCTAACTATTGAGAAAAGAGCTACAAAATGTAAATGTAGTAATAATGTAACTATAAAAAACTAGACAAAAAAATCTAGTGGATAGTAACAAAAACCAGGAATGAGAATTTGATGAGAAAAGTGTAATTATTTCCATTTTCCCTCTTTTCAAATAGAAGAGTGTATAGACAGCTCTACATCTAAAGTTTGTAAAGAAATATGGACTTAAGTTTAAAATTTTTAAATTTCAAAAGTTAAACAAGTGAATGTTTAGGAAAAAAAAACTATACAGACCATCTAAGTTATCAAAAGTACTTTTTGAAGAAAGTTAACATTGCCCATTAAAAAAAGAAAGAGAGCAAAAGAAACAAAAAATTATTGACAATTAAAAATGAGTTGCAAAATAAAAATTATACTAAACACATCTGTTAAACATTGTATGAAAATATTATCTGTTAAACATCTATGAAAATTCAGGTAAACATTATCAAATCAGAGGAGGGAACTTCACTCTAGGCAATAAATAAGAAACATCAGTAAAATAAAATAACATACAACAACAAAAAGACAAGTAAAACTACCCCAGAAAAATATAAACAATAGGATTCAGTACTCATTATGTCCAAATAATTTCAAATTGAATTCTAGACCCAAAATATAAAACAAAGAAGGGCACATTATGATGCAGAAGAATATCAATTACAATGAACATATAACTGTCAGGAATCTTTTCATTCCAGAAAACAGTACATCAAAACACACAAAGCAAAACAGTAGAAAATGAAATGAGAAATCAAAAGTAGCAGGAGAATTAAATGTACTCATCTCTACCTATGACAGATAAACTAAAAAAATAAATAATGCAGAGTATCTGAATAAGTAATTTAATAATGAATATGTTTGATCTATATTACATATAAAAATCTATATACCTCCCCAGGTATAGAAGATATGTATTTTTAAAGAATCTATGGAATATTCATTTTTTTTAACTTTATTTTGAGACAGAGAGGGAGTGAGCAGGGGAAGAGCAGAGATTGACAGGATGAGAGAGAATCCTAAGCAGGCTCTATGCTGTCAGCGTGCAGCCTGATGCATGGCTCGATCCCACGAACCATGAGATCATGATCTGAGCTGAAATTGAGAGTCAGATGCTTAACTGACTAAGTCAGGTGCCCCAAATCTATGGAATATTCCTAAAAATTAGATGATATTATACTACAAAAAAATTTATAAATTTCTTCAAGAATAGAAAATAGTACATACTAACTATACTTTCTATCTAGCCTCTTACAAGGAAAAAAAGCAAAGAAAAAATCACTGACAGAATTTTTTAAGAAAAAAATAATTAAATCATTTCTTAAAAATGGATAGGCCAAATAGTAAAGTTTGTAAAACTAATATAAGACCTAGAAAATACCAGTAAATAAAATACTGACTACCAAAATCTATGATACAGAGCTCAATTTGCCGAAAGATTCACAAACTTTATAGTTCCATTTCTAAGTAAGAATAAAAATAAATTTATTAAATATTCAATTTTAGAAATTGGGAAAGGAGAACACTATAAAATCTAAGGAAAATACAAAGAAGGAAATGAAAAGCAAAAAACAAAAAGTATGTATTAATTCATCAAAAACAAAAACAAACAGAAAAAATAATGTTAATAACACTAAAAGAGAGAGCTGACAATAATGAGGAAAAAAGAAAATAAAGTATCTAAAGTTAAGTCTAGGAAATAAGAAATAACCAGAGATTAAGAAAAAAATTATAAAATCTTTGAGAAAAACTGCTTTTCTCCTATTAATCTACCTTTTATTGGTTTATTTTTTAAATATCTTTTTGTTATCTTTAATTGACATATAATATTATATTAGTTTCAGGTATATAACATAGTAATTCAACTTTACATACACTAAGAAATGCTCCCTACAAGTGTACTTTCCATCTGTCACCATACAAGGTTATTGTTATTTTTTAATTATTTATTTACTTTGAGAGAGCGAGTGAGCCCGTGTGAATGGGGGAAGGGCAGAGAGAGAGAGAGAGAGAGAGAGAGAGAGAGAGAGAGAGAGAATCCCAAGCAGGCTCCCTGTGGTCAATGCACAGAGCCCCACCTGGGGCTAGAACTCACGAAACCGTGAGATCATGACCTGAGCCAAAGGCAGACGCTCAACCAAATGAGCCACACAGGCGCCCCCATACAAGGTTATTATTTACAATAGTAGTGACAATATTCTCTGTGCTGAACTCTACATCCCCGTGACTTATTTAATTTATACCTGGGAGTTTGTACCTCTTATTTTCTTTCACCTATTTTGAAACCCCAATACTGCAAAACTCTTATACATATTTCTCTAAATCAAATCCTATCTACTGAAAAAAAGCAAGAAAAGAAAGAAAACAATCTACCTAATGTAGGTTCTATTTTTTCTAAATGAATCCTTACTTTTACAGACAGCAAATTCAAAGAGATCAATAACCATGAACTACATAGTTATCATAAACCAATTATCCATAAAATATCTCTAAGAAAGTACAAAGCTCAAAATGTTTGCTAACAAATAATTTTAAACCTTTATGAATTAGATACCTTTGGTACTACCTAAAATGTTTCTAAGCACTGAGAATAAAAAAAACTTCCTAAAATCACCATAACAGAGACATCAAAAAGTGGCAAAGATGCGAATGCAAGCTGGTGCAGCCACTCTGGAAAATAGTATGGAGGTTCCTCAAAACACTAAAAATGAACTACCCCACGACCCAGCAACTGCACTACTAGGCATTTATCCAAGGGATACAGGTATGCTGTTTCAAAGGGACACATGCACCCCCATGTTTATAGCAGCACTATTAACAATAGCCAAAGTAAGGAAGGAGCCCAAATGTCCATCGATGGATGAATGGATAAAGAAGTATGGTATATGTATACAATGGAGTATTACTCGGCAAGCAAAAAGAATGAAATCTTGCCATTTGCAACTATGTGGATGGAACTGGAGGGTATTATGCTAAGTGAAATGAGTCGGTCAGAGAAAGACAAAAATCATATGACTTCACTCACATGAGAACGTTAAGAGACAAAACAGATGAACATAAGGGAAGGGAAACAAAACTAATATAAAAACAGGGAGGGGGACAAAACAGAAGAGACTTATAAATATGGAGAACAAACTGAGGGTTGCTGCAGGGGTTGTGGGAGGGGGGATCGGCTAAATGGGTCAGGGGCATTAAGGAATCTACCCCTGAAATCGTTGCTTCACTATATGCTAACTAATTTGGATGTAAATTTTAAAAAATAAAAAATAAAGTTAAAAAAAATGAAATAAACATTAACAAATATATATATGTTTTTAAATTAAGGTAACTTCATGTGAAATGATATAGAGAAAGTGCAAGGTATATAATTAGGTTAAAAAGTCAAACTGCAAAATAGTTTACAGAGTAAAATGTTATCTCTAGAAGATAAATAAACATCTTGTACAGGCTTATGCATCAAAAAAAAATAACAGAATAAAAATAAAGATGACTATATTTGACATGTGGAAAAGATAAAAAACAATACTCTTTTTGTCTTCAAACCTGAATTGCTTTGGAAAATTTAAATATCAGAAATAATCGAAAACAAAATGATTTATGTACTATGTCAAATTCCATCTACAAGCTGTTCAAAATACATGCACACTGTGACCTAACAGTACAATAGCACTTCCAAATATAGAGCCTCCTAAAATATGAAACACCAGCCTCGACTGTATCACTCCAAATTTAGTACAGATGCTTCCATGAAATTAAATCGCAGCTCTCATGCATAACAGGAATCAATCATCACACTAGAAGCCAAAATTATATCTAAAGTAAAATAATACAGGAGCCCCTGGGTGGCTCAGTCAGTTAAGCCTGTGACTCTTGATTTCAGCTCATGATCTCATGGTTGGTGAGTTCTAGCCCCACAAAGTGCTCTCTGCTAATAGCATGAAACCTGTTAGATTCTCTCTAATCCCTCTCTCTCTGCCCCTCCCAGCTCATACCCTTCCCAACTGGTGATTCGTATGCTCTTTTGCTCTCTCTCAAAATAAATAAATAACCTTAAAAAAAAAAAAAAAAGAAATGTTAGTATTTCCAAAAAATAATATAGAAAGAAAGAAAGAAAGAAAGAAAGAAAGAAAGAAAGAAAGAAAGAAAGAAAGAAAATAGAGGACAAGGTGAGTTGTTTTTTTTTAATCATTACTTGGTAGTATGAGAAAATATAAAACAATATCTACTCAAAGATAATAGAAAATATTAGCAGCTCTTCCATAAGGAAAGTAAATACTAGTTTAACTTACTTTGGGGAAATACAGTCTAAATTAATTTTTTAATTAAATGATAGAATCCTTCCATTTTATTCCATTGAGACACATACAGTAGCAAACAGGTATGAAATATTAAATACAGATCCTTCCAGAACTGCTTATATTTCTATGTATTAGTAATTTAGAATTAACAAATTAATCATGCATATTAGCAGATACTCAGAAATGAGCCAAAAGAAACCAATAATCATTAACCATGATTCCTTTGTGCTAGGAAGAATGCTAGAAAGAAGAGAGAAAATAGCAACTAAAGTAAGGGACTTCTTCCAGCCTTGACATAGTAACTAGAATCAAACCCATCTTCCCACTGAAACTACAAAAGTGAGCATAATACATACGAAACTGTTTTTAGATACAGGATAACAGGCAGCACAGGGTTGGAACCCTAAAGAAAAATGAAAGACCTGAAATTGCCCCACTTTTCTGCCTGGAGGTACTTTCCTAAGGGAAGTGCAAGGAGAAAATCAGAGTGTAAGACCAAAACAAGTATAAACTTAAAAGTCATAGTAAAAAGTTTGACTTTATACTAATTACAATGTCCAATTATAGAAACTTGGCAGGGGAGTGACATGGCCATTATAGGGGGCAAATTAAAAGTCAAAGAGAAAACTCTGGGCCTCGCACTGCTTGCATGTGTTTTTGTTTTGTTTTCTTTTCTTTTCTTTTAACAATAATGCAAAGCCTCATTGGATCGGAATTATCTTGAATTCTAAATAAATAGTCTGATTTTATAAATACTAATTACACCTTACCAAAAGAAAAATAAAATGCTTTTAGGAAAATATTTTAAAATAAAATCAGCCAAGAGGGGATAACAGGGACCAAATTTACTCTTTCACCTGAAAAAAAAAAATGGACAAAATATAAGCAATAACAGTTCAGGCAGTGAAAGATATGAAGTGATCACTGAGAGAAAAAAACAAACAAGATGAACCCTACAATTGCCCTGACTTACTGACTTAGAGGCCGCCCCACAGGGAGGAGAAACCAAAGGAGGTGTGAGCAGAATCCTAGAGTTGAGGAGGCAGAACAGAGAGTCTGGGAAGAACAAGGCAGCTAGAGTTCAAGGCACACTGACTCCTGGAGAGGATGGAGGCACACAGAGAAGCCTGGACATCTGCAGTGAGCCTCACTCTGGTATTTGGCAGAAAACTGGTCAGTGCATGCCCATGAGGAAACTACATGAACTGGGGGGAAACTAGCTGAAAAGATTACAGGCACAGTACCTACTGTTCACATATGGTCAGGAATAGTGCATTCCTACCAGCCACTCCCAAAAAACTCATAATTCATGGGTACTGGTAAGAGCTCTGGCAGTGAGGAGTCACTAGCCCCAGAATTAACACTGCTCTGACCCTGCCTAAGGAAATTAAAATCAAGATCCAAAAGGATCAAGCTCTTTCCAAGTAACTTAACTGTGCTCCGTCACAAAAATCAACAAAACAAAGCCATATAAACTATCAAAAATGAAACTTAGAGAAAAAAGAATCCAGAAATAAACAGAGTATCAGTGGGCTGCAGAACACCTTATAGACATCTAATTATACACGTAATAAGGAACTTCCAAGGAGACAGAGGAGGGATAGGAAAAGTATTTGAAGAAATAATAGCTGAAAACAGTGAAAACTCAATGAAAAACAAAAAATTCACAGATTCAAAAAGCTCAGTGAATCCAAACAAGAAGCATGAAAGAAAACACACTGTCAGTACCACATCTGAGGCAAATAGCCTTGGAACATTTCAAACATTTCATAATGATAGTATAATAATCTTCATAAAATAAGCTAGTTATGTATACAAATCCCTGTCAATTTTATAATTCATTTGATGAGTTCCTGGAGATCTCTGATTTTTTTCTTACAACATTTAAATTTTCTTCCCCTGTAGCGGGAATACACTAGTTTCCTTCCCTGCATAGTTTATGTCACAGTATCTAGAACAGCAGATATATTCTCATCTGATGGGAGATTTTAAGGAACCAAAAAATGAAATTATTTGGTGAGTCAGAGAAGGATGGATCATCTGTAATAAGTATGTCCTTCAACGGCAAGGGAATTTCGGCTTCTCTAAGTAAAGGTAAAGCCTTTCTAACAATGGAAGGGTCAAAACTTTCCAGCCCTTGTTACTTCAAGTACTATAAATTCTAAGGTTATCAAACACTAACACAATAACCAAAACAAATCCCAGATAAAAATACTAGGTAAACAAAAAATAAATAAATATTTGTAAGATAAAATAAAATAAAAATAATCAATATAATTAAAGTCACTAGTTGGATTCCAAAGACTGGTACCATATAATACACTGAGCTACATTAGCTCACTCATTGTCCAATCTCAGAAGATAACCATTTCCAGAGACCACATGACTACCAAAATATTGCTATTGCTACTGCTACTAATAAGAGTAAGTCTAGATATCTAAACACAGATCAGGCCAGGAAGAAAACTACATCACCTTTTCTTGCTCACCACTTTTTCTCCCAGCTTCCTAGCCTCAGCATCCTTCATCTGCTTTTGTTCTTGGACTTAAAAGCCACAATTCTCGTTCTTCCAGAACAAGATCCAGAAAGATAACAGGCCAGAGTCACCTTTGCCCTTCAGAAGCAAATCACATAACCTCAGCAGTGGCTCCCACCAAAAAGTTAGGTGCTGAGCTAAAGACCTCTGCAGTCTTCTCCAGCCCTTGCACCATACGATTTTTCTCTCCTTAGCTACTTCCCTCTATACTGTCATCCTCATAAACTCCTTGAGTTTTATAGCTCATGTCCATAGAAGATTACTTTGTTGATCCAGCTCTAGTGGTTTTTTGTTAATACAGGGCTGACCTATTTGGACGTTTTAAAGAAAACAATAAATTACAGTACTGCTTCTGGAAATGCTTACTTACTCCCTCTAGCTTCAGTGTGATATTCCGGTTTTCCAAACCATTGCATCCCATTCCTGTTCCCCATCCATGTCCTGAGGCAGTTGTTCTGTTATCCCCTATTTCCTGTATCCCCAAAATCTCCTTGATTGGCTCTTTCAGCTTGACATCTCTTTAAAAGCAGGCTTCTTTTTCCTCCCCGAATCCAGCCAAAACTTTGAGCTACTGCTCAATCTAATCTCTTTAAAAAAAAACCCTCATATAAACTTCTGAGGGAAAAACTTAAAATTGTGTATTTGCTCCCAGAAGTTATGAACCAGACTCTATACTTAGGACCCTCTCTCTCTCTGAAACTCTGTAAAATAAATGTTGTTTTCTTCTCTCACAACCTGTGTAACTCAGAACCAAGAGGAGGGGTTATGGTTTCCCTTTCTTCTCCCCAACCTCACCCCTATTAAAGCTAACCTTGCTTGTCTAGACCACCCTCCGCTCCTCCTTTTTAATGCTATCGACTTCTTCTAGACTATAGGCTTTATCTTATATACTCCTTATATCAACACTGAGGCAAATATCTTCATCTTATAAATGGTGTCAGAGAGATTAAATCATCTGTCAAGGTCATACAGCTAATAAATCTGCCTCTGAATGTGCTAAATCCAAAACAACCTAACATGCTGGAGGATCCAGAAGTATGGTAACCTAAAGACACTTGCATCTAAAGATTATGTTCATATTTATTACATCTCCAAAATACATGCATCCAAAGAATAACTATCTAAGCTAAACTAATGAGAGTACTTTACAAACTGGTTACAAATTACACAGTAATCATTGATTAATCTTTATTTAGTGCTTTATCATTAGAGGCCAACAGTCACAGGGAAAATCCATCTCCCCTTCAGGCCACCTACTTTGCAGCATGAGTAACATCTAAAGTGAAGAAGTCCTTTTAGGCCAAGATTAGTGAGTCATTCTTGATATGAAAGTAAAAATAAAAGGGGCCTTGCACCATATTTGGCTTTCTAACTAAAATAATGACCTAAACTTAAAATCTCCTTAAGCAGAACAATTAGGAAATAAATCATCATCTTCTGTCTAACCAATACCAGCACCACACTGGATAACTAGAAATAGCACTACTTTAATATAAACATACATATAATACACATTTCCCTATCCCAAGAAAACAAAATTACTAGTTTGAGACTTTTATTTTTTGAACATTTTTCAGAATCCTGATGTGTAAACTGAATGGTATTATTATATTATAAAATACTGTTTTTACCTGAAATGTATTTTTCAAAAGATTTTTTATATTCCTAAATTTGATTTTTTATATTGTCATTTTGTGACCAAAAATATTTCCAAGAAATAAATGAGTCTCTTATTTCACAATGAGAAAGAGGAATAATGATTCCATTTACAGAAATTTTATTCTCTCCTATATCCCTCTTAAAAAAGGGATCATATGCTACATTGCATATACTACATAGTATCACACATTTCCAAAATAATTAGCATAAACCCTAAAATGCCTATTTGACTCTTAGGTATACTATCAGCTATATTAGGATGAATATACAATATTAAAAAAAAGTAAGCACTTCACTCAATTTTTAAGTTTTGAATTTTCCCTACATATAGGGAAAAATTATACCTTTTAGAAAAACAAATCATGCTTTCCACCTTTGAACTAGCAGTTGTGTGGTGAGGTAAATCAGTATTACATAAACCAAAAGTAATTTAAACTTCTGAGTTCATTATACCAAAAAGTATTTATCCTGGGACACTGAGTCAAAGAACAAACTACTACTGTAGCTATAATTACAGTAAAGCATTGAAAATAATCAACAAAATGACTCCAGCTTGAAAAATACCTAAATAATAGTTGTTATAAATAGGTTTCCCCTACAGACCATATCTCCTAACTTGCTTTCTTTCCAAGTTGAATGTTTTTAAGACACAACAATAAAATTCCATGAAGAATGCAAAGTTTCTGTGCCACAAAATAATTCAAAATAAATAGTTCTCTGAAACAACAATTTTTATTCAGAGTTTGTCTATTACATAAGAATGTTTTTGGAATTTCTGAGTCCTTATGAGATAAAGAAATCTAGGAGACAAGTCATTAAATTTCCCTAAAACTGAGAATTGCAAAGATTGAACTGCAAGTGCAAAGTACTTCCCATACACAAGAGCCTGTCTTTACATTGTCTTCAAAGCTTTCTGGTTTGCCCAGGCCAGTGGGTCACAATTCTGCCTGCAATAAGAATTACCTGGCAGCGTTTTAAAAATACCAAATCTTGAATCCCATGACCACAGATTCTAATTTCATAGGTTTTGGATGGGGCCCAAGGATCAGTATTTCAAAGCTCCCAAGTAATTCTAATATACTAGTTCTGCTCTAACAAAACATTTGTGTCCCCAGTCATCACTGGGTTATGCAAAATCACACATTAAAAACCACAGGGCTTATAAAAAAAAAAATGGTGTTCGATACACAAGAGTCAAAAAATTTATCAGGGACACATTTTTAAAAAGACAGGAACCTAATAAAAACTTTGCACGGTTTTACATATATTAAATGGTAACAAAATATATAGTACTACAGTATATATGGCACTTTATTTTGAAAAGACCTGAGGTTGACTTATCAAAAGTAGGTGGCAGAAGAGCTGAAGACTGTTAAGTTTTTGTGAAGTGGTAGAAAGAGTGATCTGAATTTGGAGAGTTGCAATATCACGTGTGGAATATATGGGTGTGGCTTGTAACACAAGACATGAACAGAGGTAGCTAATAAATGACAAATGTGTGTGCCTATGTGAGTTTTATATATTCCTAAGCAGCTCTATTCATTTGGATAGTTTTCATCATTCACCTAGTGTTTCTTCCAGATGTGTGCATAAATACAAAATCACATTGTGCTCAAAGTATTCCCTAATATATCAATTGCATTGGAACAAATTCATGTTTTTAAATCAAGCTTTACAGCAGAATTGACTCCACATTCAGACTTAAGAATTAGTCTTAAAATATATACAGTTGAAAATCTAGTTACATAGGTTCTAGTTACAGTATGTTTATTATGTGACTACTAAATAACAAGGCTGGTTCATCAAAACACATTTTTCATTACTTTTGATTCCCATGTAGCATATGTAATATAGCCCATATTTCATTCTACTTTGTGTTCAAAATATAAACCAGTATGTCCCTTCAAATAGGTTGTGTTGAGAATTATGTGTACCACTATACTATTTCAGCAGACTTGCCTGTATTCTGATAGGTGTAATTGTATATTTACTTATTTTTGTTCAGATTTATTGGGATATTAGTAACATATAATACATGCAAGTTTAAGGTGTACAACACGATGATTTGATACATGTATATATTGCAAAGTGATTACCATAGTAGGGTCACTTAACACCTCCATATCCCCTCACATTAATCATCCTTTTTATCCTGTGGTGATAACATTTAAGATCTACTCTCTTAACAACTTTCAAGTATATAACATGGTACTATTAAATATCATCACATGATGTACCTCAAATCCCCAGAAATTATTCATCTTATGGCTGGAAGTTTGTACCCTTTGATCAACATCTCCTCACTTCTCTCCCACCCTCTTCACTTCCCAGTTTCTCGTAACCACCATTCTAATCTCTATTTCTATGAGTTGGCCATTTTAGATTCCACATATAAGTAAGAATATATAGCATTTGTCTTACTCTGACTTATTTCACTTAGCAAAATACCCTCAAGATCCACTCATGTTATGACAAAAGGGAGGATTTCCTTCTTTTTTATAAACAAATAATATTCCATTGTATATATACACCACATTTTCTTTATCCATTCATTCATTGATGGATGCTTAGGTTATTTCCATATCTTGGCTATTGTAAACAATGTTGCAATGAACACAAGGGGACAGATATCTTTTCAAGATAATAATTTCATTTCCTTCAGATATATATCCAGAAGTGGGGTTACTGGATCATATATTAGTTCTATTTTTAATTTTTTGAGGAATCTCCATGCTTTTTTTCAAAGTAGCTATACCAATGTACATTCACAGCAACAGAACACAAGAACTCTCTTTTCCCCACAATCTTGCCAACACTTGTTATCTCTTGTCTCTTTGATAATAACCATTCTAATAGGTATGAAGTAATAATATCTCATTGTGCTTTTGATTTGTATTTCCTTGATGATTAGTGATGTTGAACATCTTTTCATGTGTCTGTTAGCCATTTGTTATGTCTTCTTTGGAAAACTGTACTCAGATCTTCCACCCATTTTTTATTGGATTTTTTTTTTTTTTTTTTTTTTTTTTTTTTTTTGCTATTGAGTTGTATGAGTTACTTATATGGTAAATACTAACTCTGTACCAGATAGATGGTTTGCAAATATTTTCTCCCATTCCCAGGTTACCTATTAATTTCGCTGAATGTTTATTTCTGTGCAGAATCTTTTTATTTTTACTTTTGATGCTTACTTATTTTTGTTTTTGGTGCTTGCTATTTTGGTTCAATACCCAAAACGCTGTTGTCAAGACCAATGTCAAGGAGCTTTCTCCCTATGTTTTCTTCTAGTAGTTTTACAGCTGAGGGTCTTATATTTAGTTTTTAAGCCATTTTGACTTAACTGTTTTGAGTGGTGTAGGAGAGGGGTCCAATTTCATTATTTTGCATGTCAATATCCAGCTTTCCCAACACCATTTATTTATTTTTTTTAATTTATTTATTTTGAAAGAGAGAGAGGCAGAGAAAGAATACCAGGCAGGCTCTGCACTGGCAGTGCAGAATCCAATGTGGGGCTCAAACTCTCGAACCATGAGATCATGACCTGAGCCAAAGCTGGACACTTAACCAACTGAGCCATCCAGGTGAAAAGACTATTATTGGCTCTCTTGTCAAATGTTAATTGATGATATACACATGGGTTTATTTCTGGGCTCTCAATTCTATTTTTCTGGTCCACATGCCTGTTTTTATGCCATACCATACTGTTCTGATTGTTTTACCTTTACAGTAAAGTTTGCAATCAGGAATTTGATGTATCCATCTGGTTCTTCCTTCTCAAGATTACTGTGGCTATTTGGGGTCTTTGTGGTTCCATCCAAATTTAGGATTGTTTGTTCTATTTCTGTGAAAAATCCCATTGGGATTTTGATAAGGATTGCACTGACTCTATAGAAGGCTTTGGGGAATAAGGAAATTTTAATGATATTAACTCCTCCAATCCATTAGCACAGAATATTTTTCCACTTATTTGTGTCTTCTTCAATTTCTTTCATGTCTTACAATTTTTCAGTATACAGATCTTTCACCTCCTTGGCTAAATTATTCCTAAGTATTTTTTTGATGCTATTGTAAATTGGTTATTGTCTTTATTTCTTTTTCTAATAGTTCATTAATAGTGTATAGAAACACAACTGATTTTTTATGTTGCTTTTGTATCCTTTAACTTTACTGAATTTATTAGTTCTAACAGTTTTTTGGTGTAGTCTTTAGGGTTTTCTATGTATAAAACTGTACCATCTACAAACACAGACAATTTCACTTCTTCCTTTCCCATTATAGTATCTTTTATTTCTGACAGGTGTAATTTTAATGAATAAGAAAACACAAAGTAAAATATACCTTAAAGGTCCTCAAAATAATATAGCTGTTAAACACATGAAGAGATGTTTAATTTCACTCATAATCAGAGAAATATAAAATAAAGCTACACTAAATATCATTTTTTACCTACCAGACTAACAGAAATTCAAAAGTCTGACAATATATTCTCTTGCACAGATTAAATAGAAACTGGCACTTTCAGATATTCCTAGTGGATATACCAAATTGTACAAGAGCTACAAAATAAATTCATAATTACAATGGAAATATATGACAAAATGACATGGACATTTACACTTCGACCTAGAAATCTCATTTCCAGAAATTTACCCTGAAGATACTCATAATACACAAAAACACATCTGTAACAAAGTTATTTTTTGCAGTATTGTTTGTGATTGCAAAATACTACGAGACATAAAATTTCATATGCAGTAAATTGGTTGAATATGTAAATATTCTCTGTCATAGAAGGAAACAGGATCCTAGGGGAAAGGGTTTATTCCAGGACTGGAAAAGGGAACATTCAAGATGAGCCTGGGATATCTTAGTATGCAAGAAAATAAAAAATGTGCTCAAAGAATGATGGGTAAACAGTCCAAGTAATTGAAAGCAAACATAACTACTGAGGCTTCTATCTCCCAAAATTTCCCCAAAACAATACAAACAAAAAGGGAAAAATAAAACCTCCCAAAAGCCATGCCCTCAGAATTAAAGACAGAATGTACACACTTCAAAATAACTTTTAGTAAAAAAAAGAAAATTACCAAAACACAGAATATGATTTCTTACAATCATGTTCTACATTTGGAACTTAAGAGACAAAACAATTAAATGAAATGAGTTATTCTGGATTACATCTTGAATCAGGGTTTAAAAAAATGTCAAAAAGGGACATTACTAGGACAATTGACAAAAGTTGAATACGGAATATGTTTTTGATAATAGCATGGTAATGATGCTCAATTTCCAAAGTTTGATTACATTGTGGATATAGTCTCAGAAAATACTTAAATAAATATTTAAGAATAAAAGAACACGATGTGTTCAACTAATTCACAAATCATTCAAGAAAAAAAGTAATATATAATTATATTGACAGAGAAAGCAAACTAAAGAGTATATATGGCAAAATGTTAACAATTAATGAATAGAGTTTACAGAGATATCTTTGTTTTATTCTTGAAAATCTGCTGTACATTTTAATTTTTTTAAATAAAGACATAAAAATCACTGGATGAAAGACTTCTGCTTTCAGTCAACATAGAGAAACAGTCATTGCTTTATCCATCTGCATAAAACAACTAAAAACTGTGCAAAATACATGGAACAACAGCATTCAAGCCGCTGGACATCACGCAGTGAAGGACAGTAAACCTTGAGAGAGTCTACAGATCAATGAACTGAGCCCTAAGGTTATCCCAGCTTACTTAATGGAGAAAATGTCCAGGCTAAAACCCAAGTTGGAAGAGCCAAGCAGAACAGCAATCTCTCTCTGTAAGTTAAAGAGACAGAGTTCAAAGCAGAGACACCAAGACAGATTACTGGAGAAGAGACAAGGACCGAGTAGTACAGAGAACAGAACTGCACAAAAAGAAAACTCAGCAGATCTGCAAAGGTTCTCCCTTGATCGTTTAGCTAAGTACTGATTAGCTCACAAATATGAGGAGACTACTCTACGCCAAGGTAATAACCCACCTACAGTGATCACACAGAATACTGTCTAGAGCTCACATAAGACCATGGAATTATGCCAGGGCCTAACACCCAAAATGTAAAATCTCATAATATCAGGAGCATCCTTTGAGTACTGAGAATGATCTTGCCTCAGTAGAAGAGATAAATTCATCCTAGAATACAAGTAGCTCTGATCCACATAACAAATTAAAAGCAAGAGCCAAAAAGATAAAACTGTCTCCAAGTAACCAACTGTCGCCAATCCCAAAACAAAGCTCAAGAATATTTCTAAAAATATATAAATACTCAGTACCTAAATAGGTAAAATTCATAATGCCTGGTATCAAATCAAAGACTACCAAGCATAAGGATGCAGAACAATTAGTCAATCAAAACTGACCCCAGAAGTAACACAGATGATAAAAGAAAGAAAGAATAAAACAACTACTATAACTGTATTCCAAGAAACTAAAGGAAAAAATAAGTATTTAAGTAGACACATGGAAGATATAAAAAAAAAAAGATTCAAACTGAACTGTTACAGATAATTCATTTATTTATGACTTGTTCATTTTCAACATGGAAATGGCTCAGCTACTCAGTCTCTGTTTTCTCCTCTCCAATTCCTCCACCCTAAAGCACAGGTGTGGGACAAAAGGAAAAGCTGGATTTGGGCAGGTATGAAGAAACAAAGGAATAGAACACAAGAGGCATATTTTCAAAGGTACAATTTATAGTTATAAGGTAGTAAGGACTAGGTGTGTAATGTACAACATGGTGGCTATAATTAACATTGCTCTATGATATATAGGAAAGTTATTAAGAGAATAGATCCTAAGAGTTCTCATCACAAAAGGGATTTTTTTTTTCTTTTCTTTTTATTGTATCTATATGAGATGATGGATGTTAACTAAACCTATGGTGGTAATCATTTCACGATATATGTGAATCGAAACATCAAGCTGTATACCTTAGGATATCAATTTTTTCTCAATTAAAAAAAAAGAAATGGCCAATTTATAGGGTCAGATCTATAACTCCAGTGAAGCTCACGAACTGGAGAAACCTATATGAAAGAAGAGGAGATGATACTGAAACAGAGGACTCATTCAAAGTCTTTAAGGACCAGACAGAACTCCCATTTGTATTGCTCAGCCCTCACAAACATGCAACCGTTCTTCCCCCAATTCAGAAGAAAAGAAGAGGAAAAATTATTAAGGTGTGTAATATTTCACCTTTAATACCTTCAACGAACAAGCAATGGTGCAATTTTGGCCTTTATTTTTATGGCTCTTAATTTTAAATTTTATACTATATTTTTATAATCTTAGAGATAAAAAAACATACTGCTTATCCAAAGACCTTTTGAGTGTGATTAAGTCATCAGTATACAAGTATTTTAGTAACGAATGACAGCAAAGAACAGCTACATGTTAAAATATTCCATGTGATTCACTACATTAACGATTCACAGAATAAATTAGGGAAGGTGGGTTATAATGGAAGTTTGTGTCAAAAGAAAATAGCAGGTC
The DNA here is from genome assembly GCF_028749965.1 of Puma concolor. NCBI lineage: Eukaryota > Metazoa > Chordata > Mammalia > Carnivora > Felidae > Puma > Puma concolor. The sequence goes on from NC_141667.1 coordinate 71,371,482, forward strand.
TCAAGAGACCCAAGGAAGAAGGGTAATAAAGAAACAAAATTTGTAAAAAACGGTTGTCAGACCCAACTAAATCATTACAATAAGTTAGACATCTACTTTTTTTTTATTTCAAAATTCAAAAATTTCACATCTACCATCTCAGATTCAGGCGGTAGGGCCCAAAATTTATAATTTTTGAAATTTTCCCCCGTGAGATTCTGATAATCAGCAAGATTTTAGAACCACTGCCCTAGAATGCTAACTTGGGTATGTTCATGCAACAATATGATCTATTTGCCCTAAGCACAATTATAATGCCATACACAATAAGTAATGAAATTATTCTTCTTACCTTGGATACATTGCTGACATAATTCATTTGAACAGTACTTTCCTTATCAACTTGATTACAAAGGTTCTGTAAAGTAGATGCATATTCTTTATCACTTTTTATTCTCAGAGCCATAAATTTCTTCACTGTTTCCAGTAATCGTAATTCCCAGTCTTGCAATTTTAACACAGCTTCATGTGAATTCTTCAGGTCACTCCCAAACCCCATTTTTGTAAGGCACTGTCTTATCCTCCACTCCGTACTGTGAGCCTTCTAATCAGCACATATCTGTGTATGCAAACAGAAGAAAAAACACCTCTTAAATCAAAAGGAAATTTGTTTTCAAGGCAAAGTTATGGCCCATTCTTTTTAGAGTTTAAAAAAAAAATCACTACAACTGAATGCTTTCACCCAAATATCAGGAACAAGATGAGGATGTCCACTCTCACCACTTCTATTGAGCACCATATTGGAGGATCTAGCCAGTACAATGAGATACATGAAATGATTTCCATGGAAATTGAAAAGACGTGAAACTATCTTTATTTGAAGAGGATGTGAAATTGAATATAGAAAGAAATGCAATTAAAAACAAGTTTTAGAATTAATAAATGACCTCAGTAAGATTACAGGGTAAAGATCAAAAGACAAAAATCAACTGCATTTCTACACACTAGCAATGATCAATCTGAAAAATGAAAGTAAAAACCAATTCCATATACCATAGCATTAAAAAGAATAAAATAGTAATAAATTTTATACAATAAATTAAAACTTGTGCTCTTAAAACTACAAAATATTGTTGAAAGAAATCAAGGAATTTATTCCTTATAATTATTTCCAATTATTTAGGTTGGAAATAAATGGAAAGACTCATGTTAATGGATCCAAAGGACTTAATATTGTTAAGAAAGCAATATTCTCCAATTTAACCTACATATTTAACTTAATCCATATTAACATATAACCTAGCTTTTTTTTTTTTTTACAGAAATTGAAAAGAGAATCTTAAAAAAACCTTAAAGAAGAAGAACAAAGCTGGAAGAGTCATACTTCCTAATTTCAAAACTTACTAAATAGCTACAATAATCAGGACAATGTGGTCCTGGCATATGGAGAGACACAGAGATCAATGGAATAGAATACAGGGTCCAGATGTGAATCATCACATTTATGATTATATGATTTTCTACAAGAGTGCCAAGTGTATTCATTCAGAAAAAAGTCTTTCAACTAATGGTGGTGGGACAACTGGATTTCCACATGCAAAGGAATGAAGCAGAATTCCTTTCTTAGACCATACACAAAAAATTTAACTCTAAAGGGATGGATAATGGGCTTAAATATCAGAGCTAAAACTATAAAATTCTCAAAAGAAAACACAGTAGTAAATCTTTGTGGCCTTGGCTCAGGAAACGGTTTCTTAGATATGAGACACCGTTAAGAAAAGGCAACAAAATTAAAATACATAAATTGGATTTAATCAAATTTAAAACTTCTGTATTTCAAAGGTCATCATTAAGAAAGTGAAAAGACCATAGAATGGGAGAAAATATTTGCAAATACTTATCTGATAAGGGACTTCTATCTGGAATATATAAAGAATTATTAAAACTAAGTAATAAAAATACAGTTAAATAAATTAAAAATGGGCAAAGGATCTGCATAAACACTTTTCCAAACAAGATTTAACTAGTTTTGCTAGTTAAATGTCCAATAAGCAGATGAAAAGATGTTCAGTATCACTAGCCATTAGGAAAATACCAATCAAAACCACAATGAGATACCACACCACACCATTAGGATGTCTTTAACCAAAAGATAGATAATATCAAGTGTTGGAGACTGTGAAGAAATTAGAACCCTCATACACTGCTGGTGGAAATGTAACCTGGGGCAGTTCCCCAAAGTTAAACATACAGTTATCGTATGATCCAGAAATTCCACTTTTAGGTATATACCCAAGAGGAATGAAAACATATGCCCAGACAAAAACTTGCACATGAATGTTGTGGCAGAATTATTCATAATAGTTACAAAGTGGAAACAATCCAAATATCCATCAACTGATGAACAGATAAAACATATTATATACACACAACAAAATATTACTAGCAATGAAAAGGAACAAAGTAATGATAAAAGCTACAATATGGATGAACCTTGTAAACATTATGCTAAGTAAAAGAAACACAGACACAAAAGACTGACATACTGTATGATCTCTTTATATGAAAAGTCTAAAATCCAGACAGCGGGTAGATTAGTTAATAGTTGCCTGGGCTGGCAAACTTGGGAAGAAATGAGTGACTGCCAGCAGGTACTGGCTTTCATTCTGGGGCAATGAAAATGTTCTAAAACTAATTGTGGTGATGGTTGCACAACTCTGTGAACAGAATAAAAACCACTGAATGATACACGTTAAGTGGGTGAATTCTTCAGCATGTGAGTTATATCTCAATAAACTTGCTTTAAAAATCACTGCAGCATAACTGGTGATGATCTAAAGGTCAGGTCTCAGAAACCTCCCCAAAATATCCTGCTTGTTTGCTATAAATCCCCAAAACTATGATAGAATTTATTTTGCTCTCCAGACTCACAAAACTTCAGGCAATGAATCGTCTAGGGCCAGTTAGAAGAAATGAAGAAACACACCTCTTATTTTTAGTTTTGGCTCATCCATACCAGAAGTCACTTTCTTGTTAATTCAGCTGAGATCCTCTACATTAGACAGAAAAATAAGAACAGATTTATGTGTCTAACCTCAGTGATAACATCTAAAGAGATGATAAAAATGTAGGTTTTCCATATAGAGAACAAATTACGATTTTTCTCCAACTGAAAACTGTCCAGTTTTATGATCTATCAAATAAGCAGAGGGGAGAAAAAGGTTGTGGAAAACTGTGCTTCATCAGTTCCCAAAGCAGCAACCAGAACGCAAAATGGACCTTAACATAATTAAGTCAATACAAAGTAATTGACTTATTCACTTTAATATGGAGTAGCATAATTCCAGTTTTTTCACTTTGGATATAGTTGCTTTAAAATTTTTACTTTGAAGAGCACCTAGCTCAGTCGATTGAGCGTCTGACTCTTGGTTTCTTCTCAGGTCATGATTTTGCGGGTTTGTGGGTTTGAGCCGCATGTCAGGTTCTGTGCTAGTAGCATGGAGCCTGCTTACAATTCTCTCTCCCTCTCTCTGCCCCTCCCCCACTCGCATTGCCTCTTTGTCTCTCAAATAAATAAAATTAAAAATAAATAAAATAAAATTTTTACTTTGATGTACTTACTATATCTTCACAGAACACAAAAATTCAAAAAGAACATTTTTCTGTCATTTTACCTACAGCTCATCTAAGTCTCAGTAGAAGATACATTCTACCTCATCTCATGGTTTTGTTTTGTTTTGTTTTGTTTTGTTTTGTTTTTTTAAGTAATATCTACACCCAACATAGGATCTCACAATCCTGATATCCAGAATTGCATCCTCTACTGACTGAGCCAGCCAGGTGCCCTTGTTTTTCTTTAAGTTTTTAAAATCTAGTTAGTTAACACATAGTATAATATTGGTTTTAGGATAGAATTTAGTGATTCATCACTATATATGTATGTATGATATATATATATATATATATATATATACACCCTTTTATGATTCATCACTTATATATAATATCCAGTGTTTATCACAAGTGCCTATCACTCACTTAGCCCATCCTCTATCCACCTTCCCTCCGGCAACCCAGTTTATCCTCTATAGTTAACAGCCTCTTATGATTTGCCTCCCCCTCTATTTTCCCCTTACCCTATGTTCATCTTGTTTTGTTTCTTAAATTCTACATATAATTGAAATCATATGGTATATATCTTTCTCTGATGCACTTATTTCGCTTAGCATAATACATTCTAGCTCCATCTACGCTGTTATTAATGGCAAGATTTCATTATTTTTGATGGCTGAGTAATATTCCATTATATACATACATATATATATATATATATATATATATATATATATATATATATGTGCCACATCTTCTTATCCATTCATCAGTCAATGGACATCTGGGCTCTTTCCCTAATTTGGCTATTGTTGACAATGCTGCTATAAACATCAGGGTGCATGTGCCCCTTTGAATCAGTATTTTTGTATCCTCTGGGTAAATATCTAGTAAAGCAGTTGCTGGGTCTTAGGATAGTTCTATTTTAAACTTTTTAAGGAACCTCCATACTGTTTTCCACAGTGACTGAACCAGTTTAGATTCCCATCAACAGTGTAAGAGGGTTCCCCTTTCTCTTTATCCTCACCAACATCTGCTGTTTTCTGTGTTGTTACTTTTAGCCACTCTGACAGGTGTGAGGTGCTATTTCATCATGCTTTTGACTTGTACTTCCCTGATGAGTTATGTTGAGCATCTTTCCATGTATCTGTTAGCCATCTGTATGTCTTCTTTGGGACAATGTCTATTCATATCTACTCTACATTTCTTAATTGGATTATTTGGTTTCTGGGTGTTGAGTTTGATAAGTTCTTTATAGATTTTGGATTTATCCCATGTTTTCGATGGAAGATTAAGGAATCATTTTTGAGGCCAAAGAAATGTGAAACATTTTCCTTTCTAACTATATCTAGGATTGTGGTTCATTTTATCCCGTAACTTAGGATAAATATCACTTCTACTTCCAAATACATCTAGCTCTGATCTAAACTTTAATAATATTTTTTTTCTTCCATTATCAGGAACTTCAAAATGAGCTCAAAAGAACAAAAAGGGAAATAGAATCTGGTAGCTATCTGGCAGAAAGACTCCAGACCATCCTAAGGGCTTATTTATATACACCAGTATTCTAGGTCTAGGAATATAAAATAATGTTATTTATGGTACCTCTCTTAAGGAATGACAAATGATAAAAATTTTAAAAACAATTCCATAATAAATTAAGACTATGTCTAACGGTTAAGTTGGTAAAGATTACAAATATTTTAGGAATGAAGGGAATGATATCCTACAATTTTCCCAAAGATGTCAAGTGACATTAATATGAGACTATTCATTTCAATAGTATTTGAGATAACAACAAAAAAACCAGAAATACCCATCAAAAAGAACTGACTAGGTTAATTACAATCAAGGCTGCTGCATCTGATAATAACAATTCTAGGGAGTGCCACTCAAATCATAGTCTATGTGAATTGTTCAGTGTCCAACAGTGGAATATCATTCAGACCTAACAAAAACTAAGAAAATCTTTTGTGTATTGTTCTGGACCTATCATTAAAAACTACTAACTGGGGGCGCCTGGGTGGCGCAGTCGGTTAAGCGTCCGACTTCAGCCAGGTCACGATCTCGTGGTCCGTGAGTTCGAGCCCCGCGTCAGGCTCTGGGCTGATGGCTCAGAGCCTGGAGCCGGTTTCCGATTCTGTGTCTCCCTCTCTCTCTCTGCCCCTCCCCCGTTCATGCTCTGTCTCTCTCTGTCCCAAAAATAAATAAACGTTGAAAAAAAAAATTAAAAAAAAAAAACTACTAACTGAAAAAATTGAGATAAAGAACTTGGTGTGTTTACATGCTATAACAAGGAGGAAGAATGATAGAAATTAATTTTCCTTTTTTTTTTTTTTGTTAATTTTTTTTTTCAACGTTTATTTATTTTTGGGACAGAGAGAGACAGAGCATGAACGGGGGAGGGGCAGAGAGAGAGGGAGACACAGAATCGGAAACAGGCTCCAGGCTCTGAGCCATCAGCCCAGAGCCTGACGCGGGGCTCGAACTCACAGACCGCGAGATCGTGACCTGGCTGAAGCCGGACGCTTAACCGACTGCGCCACCCAGGCGCCCCTAATTTTCCTTTTAAGCGCAAAAATATTTCCTAAAGAACACATAGTGGCTGAGGCACTGGAATGAGAGAAGGACTTATCGTTATATACCCTTTTATACATTTGAATTTTGTGCTAAGTAAACATTGATATTGCCTATTCAAAAAATTAATTAACTAATTAAAGAATTTTTGAAGAGAAATTTAAAAAGTAATGAAGGCTGGACAAAGCCCACAAAGTTTCCTAGAGATGGCAAGATTTGAGATAGGGCTGGAAAATGAGCACAATTTAGATTATAAAGAGTCAAACGGGAAATGTATTTCAAGAAGTAGGAGCAGTATGGGACAAAAAAGGGAGTATGAGGTAAAGAAAAAAATGTCTCCAAAACCAAGCTATATGTGGCAAGCAGTGGGAGATGCAGTGTCAATTTATCTCCTATTCCACTGTTCAGGAAATTAATAAGGACCAAATTCCTTGAATTAATTGTTTTTTAGAGCAAAAAAACATGATCATAAATGTGACTTTTTTAAGGTACTAATTTGTTGGTGTTATTACATGAAAGTATGTTCAGTCTGTGAAATTTCATCAGGCTGAGCGCCTGTGATTCATGTACTTTTCTATCTGTATGTGATAGCAATAAAAAGAGAAAGAAATAGTAATAGATTTTAAACTGAAAGCTAGGTATAAAATTAGCTTGAAGAGAGAAAAAAATAAAATGAAACATATGACAAATTAATAAGTCATAGCAATATATAACTTGAAAAACAAGAATCTATAATTGACAATATCAGTGAGAATTAAGAAGAAAGATCCTTGATGTGGAGAATAAATTTAGGGGACAAAAGAGACACAGATGATTCAGTGACAACTTCAAGGCTTTAATAAGATATGATGACAATACCAATAGAATAGGAAGAATGAGAACATGTTCATTTCAGCAGGAAATAAAGGCTTAGGTAAAATATTAAGGCTAAAGATTCAAATGTGAGAGTCAATTGCTTAAAGGTGATAGATGAAATTCACGGACTGAACATCAACAGAAAAGCAGAGTCAAGGACAAAGGAGGAAGAGAGGTCAAACAAAGGGCAGAGGTTAAGTAAGCAAATAAAAGAGGTTTGGCAGAGAAACAGATGCCAGGATGAAAAAGAAGACATTTGCAACACCAAAAGGCAGAGGAAGATGTGAAAACTGCAAAAAAGTCATTAGTGGAATTTGGGGGTAATGTCAGTTTAGTGAAGCAGTACCTCAGAAGCTCCTACCACCAATAACTAATTAAAAGAACAAAACACTGTTTTTAAGAAAAAAACAAAAATTTAAACATATCATCAGCAAATGAGGAATGCCAACTGTATGCCACAACTTTCACAGCATGGTTTCAAAGAAAAAAAAGAGAAAATTCTGGTGTTCTAGATACTATGGCAATGTGCCCAACACTACCCCAATCTCCAGAAGACATTCTAAGGAATAAGAGTTAACAGAAACCTGAGAATACACAATGAATACTCCAACATGAAAAGAAGCAGGCCAACCCAGGAAAAATTCAAGAAAATATCTAAAGAAAGAAGCCTCTCTGTACCAGGACAGGACCTTAGAAAATGCAGAGAGGGCAGCCTTGGCTTGCCATTTTCTAGGGCTTTGTGAAAAACTGGTGGATGAAATTAAATCCAGGAGCACAGGATAATTAGTGAAATTTCATAAGAGACCATATATCTCGGGTCCCCCAACAAGGCCAAACTCAGCCCCAGCCAATGTTGCCATACCACCTCCATGCTCACACAACAAAGAAACCAAAATTAAAAGTAATACCCAGCTTTCTGGTACAGATAAGATGGCAGAGATCATTTCTCCCAGTTCCACTGGACAAAACACAAGTATAACACTAGAAACAACACAAGAGACTACCAAAGAAGAACTCTGAAAGGTAGATAGTAGGCAGCCTGCTACACATGCACCCCAATGTTTATGGAGGCGTTTTCAACAACAGCCAAAGTATGGAAAGAGCCCAAATGTCCATCAACTGATGAATGGATAAAGAATATGTGGTATAGATATATAATGGAATATCACTTGGAGGTCAAAAAGAATGAAATCTCGCCATTTGCAACAACATGGATGGAACGAGAGTATATTATGCTAAACAAAATAAGTCAGTCAGAGAAAGACAAATATCATAAGATTTCACTCATATGTGGAATTTAGGATACAAAACAGATGAACATCAGAGAAGGGACGCAAAAATAATACAAAAACAGAGAGGGAGATAAACCATAAGAGGTGCTTAAATACAAAGAACAAACTGAGGGTTGTTGGAGGGGTGCTGGGTGGGGGGATGAACTAAATGGGCAAGGAGCATTAAGGAGGACACTTGTTGGGATGAGCACTGGGTGTTATAAGTAAGGGATGAATCACCAAATTCTATTCCTGAAATCATTATCACAGTATATGTGAACTAACCTGGATTTAAATTAAAAATAATAGGAAAGAAGGAAAGAAGGAAAGGAAGGAAGGAAGGAAGGAAGGAAGGAAGGAAGGAAGGAAGGAAGGAAGGAAGGAAGGAAGGGCAAGGCAAGGGAGGAAAGGAAGAGGAAGAGGAAGGGGAAGGGGGCAGCCTGCTTTGGTCCTAGGACTAGAAGAACAGCATGAAGGCAGTATCTCATGTTCTCCTCACCCAAGAGGAAGTCACCCAGACCCAACTTTTCCCAACCTCCAGTCTAGAAACAAAAGACAGTCCATATTTGTAGGCTAACCCCCCTAGGATCCAATAGGAGTCCCTGTGACAACAAACAGAGAGTCAGGCACCACCAGAAAGAGAAATCATTTATGAGTCTCACCAAAAATAAACAGCCAGGGCAAGCACTCTCCTTACCTGCTAAGCCTGAGAATCCGCTTTTCCACCAAGAGAAACTGAATGAGGCAAGAAGAACCAGCAACAGAGACCCAGCTATCAGGTCAGGAAACCTTTGTCCTCACAGGTATGGGGGTCTCCTTCCGCACCCAGAGACACCAGAACTGGAGGGCAGAACTAACAAAAGGAACCAAGCTGAAGCTGCTGCTCTCCAAGAATTTCTTCCCCGGCCCATAGACATCACGACAGCTAGGGGACACAGTAAGGAAATTCTACCTTAGCCCTTTTCTACCAATAGATACCTAGTAGTTCAGCCTAAGAAAAACATCTTCTACTCTGTCAAGCAGCACCAGCAGGAACCAGTGGGAGACCTGGTGATACAAGACAAAGCAAACTAAAATAACAGCACAATGACTCTGAAACTTAACTGTCATTGAAACCACAACCCATAAAAAGAGGCCAAGAGACCTGCATGCTAAACCTAAAGAGGGACTTCCTGTGAAAATAAAACAGTGAAACAGACCCCAGAGACTCCTAAAATAATAGATAAAATATCTAAGATTCAATTGAAAATCACCTCTCACACCAAGAACCAAAAAAAAATAATAACTTCGATGAGAAAAGACAATCAACTAATGCCAACACTGAGATGAACTAGATGTTGGAATTATGAGAAAAGGGTTTTAAATCAGCCAACTTAAAAATGCTTCATCGAGGGATGAGGGAAGATGGCGGCGTAGGAGGACGCTGGGCTCACCGCGCATCCTGATGATCACTTAGATTCCACCTACACCTGCCTAAATAACCCAGAAACCGCCAGAGGATTAGCAGAACGAGGTCGCCAGAGCCAAGCCCAGACGAGAGGCCCACGGAAGAGGGGCCCCTCCTAAAGTGGATCACCTAAGGAGTAGCGAGCTAAGCCTGCCCCTCCTGCCCCTGTGCACCTTGCCTACCCACCCCAGCTAATACGCCAGATCCCCAGCATCACAAGCCTGGCAGTGTGCAAGTAGCCCAGACGGGCCACGCCACCCCACAGTGAATCCCGCCCTTGGAGAGGGGAAGAGAAGGCACACACCAGTCTGACTGTGGCCCCAGCGGTGGGCTGGGGGCAGACATCAGGTCGGACTGCAGCCCCGCCCACCAACTCCAGTTATACACCACAGCACAGGAGAAGTGCCCTGCAGGTCCTCACCACACCAGGGTCTATCCAAAATGACCAAGCAGAAGAATTCCCCTCAGAAGAATCTCCAGGAAAAAACAACAGCTAATGAGCTGATCAAAAAGGATTTAAATAATATAACAGAAAGTGAATTTAGAATAATAGTCATAAAATTAATCGCTGGGCTTGAAAACAGTATAGAGGACAGCAGAGAATCTCTTGCTACAGAGATCAAGGGACTAAGGAACAGTCACGAGGAGCTGAAAAGCACTTTAAACGAAATGCAAAACAAAATGGAAACCACCACGGCTCGGATTGAAGAGGCAGAGGAGAGAATAGGTGAACTAGAAGATAAAGTTATGGAAAAAGAGGAAGCTGAGAAAAAGAGAGATAAAAAAATCCAGGAGTATGAGGGGAAAATTAGAGAACTAAGTGATACACTAAAAAGAAATAATATACGCATAATTGGTATCCCAGAGGAGGAAGAGAGAGGGAAAGGTGCTGAAGGGGTACTTGAAGAAATAATAGCTGAGAACTTCCCTGAACTGGGGAAGGAAAAAGGCATTGAAATCCAAGAGGCACAGAGAACTCCCTTCAGACGTAACTTGAATCGATCTTCTGCACGACATATCATAGTGAAACTGGCAAAATACAAGGATAAAGAGAAAATTCTGAAAGCAGCAAGGGGTAAACGTGCCCTCACATATAAAGGGAGACCTATAAGACTCGTGACTGATCTCTCTTTTGAAACTTGGCAGGCCACAAAGAATTGGCACGAGATTTTCAGTGTGCTACACAGAAAAAATCTGCAGCCGAGAATCCTTTATCCAGCAAGTCTGTCATTTAGAATAGAAGGAGAGATAAAGGTCTTCCCAAACAAACAAAAACGGAAGGAATTTGTCACCACTAAACCAGCCCTACAAGAGATCCTAAGGGGGACCCTGTGAGACAAAGTACCAGAGACATCATTACCAGCATAAAACATACAGACATCACAATGACTCTAAACCCGTATCTTTCTATAATAACACTGAATGTAAATGGATTAAATGCGCCAACCAAAAGACATAGGGTATCAGAATGGATAAAAAAAACAAGACCCATCTATTTGCTGTCTACAAGAGACTCATTTTAGATCTGAGGACACCTTTAGATTGAGAGCGAGGGGATGGAGAACTATTTATCATGCGACTGGAAGCCAAAAGAAAGCTGGAGTAGCCATCCTTATATCAGACAAACTAGACTTTAAATGAAAGGCTGTAACAAGAGATGAAGAAGGGCATTATATAATAGTGACAGGGTCTATCCATCAGGAAGAGCTAACAATTATAAATGTCTATGCGCCGAATACCGGAGCGCCCATATATATAAAACAATTACTCATAAACATAAGCAACCGGGGTGCCTGGGTGGCGCAGTCGGTTAAGCGTCCGACTTCAGGCAGGTCACGATCTCGCGGTCCGGGAGTTCGAGCCCCGCGTCAGGCTCTGGGCTGATGGCTCAGAGCCTGGAGCCTGTTTCCGATTCTGTGTCTCCCTCTCTCTCTGCCCCTCCCCCGTTCATGCTCTGTCTCTCTCTGTCCCAAAAATAAATAAACGTTGAAAAAAAAATTTAAAAAAAAAAAAAAAAAAAAACATAAGCAACCTTATTGAGAAGAATGTGGTAATTGCAGGGGACTTTAACACCCCACTTACAGAAATGGATAGATCATCTAGACACACGGTCAATAAAGAAACAAGGGCCCTGAATGAGACATTGGATCAGAAGGACTTGACAGATATATTTAGAACTCTGCATCCCAAAGCAACAGAATATACTTTCTTCTCGAGTGCACATGGAACATTCTCCAAGATAGATCATATACTGGGTCACAAAACAGCCCTTCATAAGTTTACAAGAATTGAAATTATACCATGCATACTTTCAGACCACAATGCTATGAAGCTTGAAATCAACCACAGGAGAAAGTCTGGAAAACCTCCAAAAGCATGGAGGTTAAAGAACACCCTACTAAAGAATGAATGGGTCAACCAGGCAATTAGAGAAGAAATTTAAAAATATATGGAAACAAACGAAAATGAAAATACAACAATCCAAACGGTTTGGGACGCAGCGAAGGCAGTCCTGAGAGGAAAATACATTGCAATCCAGGCCTATCTCAAGAAACAAGAAAAATCCCAAATACAAAATCTAACAGCACACCTAAAGGAAATAGAAGCAGAACAGCAAAGGCAGCCTAAACCCAGCAGAAGAAGAGAAATAATAAAGATCAGAGAAGAAATAAACAATATAGAATCTAAAAAAACTGTAGAGCAGATCAACGAAACCAAGAGTTGGTTTTTTGAAAAAATAAACAAAATTGACAAACCTCTAGCCAGGCTTCTCAAAAAGAAAAGGGAGATGACCCAAATAGATAAAATCATGAATGAAAATGGAATTATTACAACCAATCCCTCAGAGATACAAACAATTATCAGGGAATACTATGAAAAATTATATGCCAACAAATTGGACAACCTGGAAGAAATGGACAAATTCCTAAACACCCACACACTTCGAAAACTCAATCAGGAGGAAATAGAAAGCTTGAACAGACCCATAACCAGCGAAGAAATTGAATCGGTTATCAAAAATCTCCCAACAAATAAGAGTCCAGGACCAGATGGCTTCCCAGGAGAGTTCTACCAGACATTTAAAGCAGAGATAATACCTATCCTTCTCAAGCTATTCCAAGAAATAGAAAGGGAAGGAAAACTTCCAGACTCATTCTATGAAGCCAGTATTACTTTGATTCCTAAACCAGACAGAGACCCAGTAAAAAAAGAAAACTACAGGCCAATATCCCTGATGAATATGGATGCAAAAATTCTCAATAAGATACTAGCAAATCGAATTCAACGGCATATAAAAAGAATTATTCACCATGATCAAGTGGAATTCATTCCTGGGATGCAGGGCTGGTTCAACATTCGCAAATCAACCAACGTGATACATCACATTAACAAAAAAAAAAGAGAAGAACCATATGATCCTGTCAACCGATGCAGAAAAGGTCTTTGACAAAATCCAGCACCCTTTCTTAATAAAAACCCTTGAGAAAGTCGGGATAGAAGGAACATACTTAAAGATCATAAAAGCCATTTATGAAAAGCCCACAGCTAACATCATCCTCAACGGGGAAAAACTGAGAGCTTTTTCCCTGAGATCAGGAACACGACAGGGATGCACACTCTCACCGCTGTTGTTTAACATAGTGCTGGAAGTTCTAGCATCAGCAATCAGACAACAAAAGGAAATCAAAGGCATCAAAATTGGCAAAGATGACGTCAAGCTTTCGATTTTTGCAGATGACATGATATTATACATGGAAAATCCGATAGACTCCACCAAAAGTCTGCTAGAACTGATACATGAATTCAGCAAAGTTGCAGGATACAAAATCAATGTACAGAAATCAGTTGCATTCTTATACACTAACAATGAAGCAACAGAAAGACAAATAAAGAAACTGATCCCATTCACAATTGCACCAAGAAGCATAAAATACCTAGGAATAAATCTAACCAAAGATGTAAAGGATCTGTATGCTGAAAACTATAGAAAGCTAATGAAGGTAATTGAAGAAGATTTAAAGAAATGGAAAGACATCCCCTGCTCATGGATTGGAAGAATAAATATTGTCAAAATGTCAATACTACTCAAAGCTATCTACACATTCAATGCAATCCCAATCAAAATTGCACCAGCATTCTTCTCGAAACTAGAACAAGCAATCCTAAAATTCATATGGAACCACAAAAGACCCTGAATAGCCAAAGTAATTTTGAAGAAGAAGACCAAAGCAGGAGGCATCACAATCCCAGACTTTAGCCTCTACTACAAAGCTGTCATCATCAAGACAGCATGGTATTGGCACAAAAACAGACACATAGACCAATGGAATAGAATAGAAACCCCAGAACTAGACCCACAAACGTATGGCCAACTAATCTTTGACAAAGCAGGAAAGAACATCCAATGGAAAAAAGACAATCTCTTTAACAAATGGTGCTGGGAGAACTGGACAGCAATGCAGAAGGTTGAAACTAGACCACTTTCTCAAACCATTCACAAAAATAAACTCAAAATGGATAAAGGACCTGAATGTGAGACAGGAAACCATCAAAACCTTAGAGGAGAAAGCAGGAAAAGACCTCTCTGACCTCAGCCGTAGCAATCTCTTACTCGACACATACCCAAAGACAAGGGAATTAAAAGCAAAAGTGAGGGGCGCCTGGGTGGCGCAGTCGGTTAAGCGTCTGACTTCAGCCAGGTCACGATCTCGCGGTCCGTGAGTTCGAGGCCCGCGTCAGGCTCTGGGCTGATGGCTCAGAGCCTGGAGCCTGTTTCCGATTCTGTGTCTCCCTCTCTCTCTGCCCCTCCCCCGTTCATGCTCTGTCTCTCTCTGTCCCAAAAATAAATAAACGTTGAAAAAAAAATTAAAAAATAAATAAATAAATAAATAAAAGCAAAAGTGAATTACTGGGACCTTATGAAGATAAAAAGCTTCTGCACAGCAAAGGAAACAACCAACAAAACTAAAAGGCAACCAACGGAATGGGAAAAGATATTTGCAAATGACATATCGGACAAAGGGCTAGTATCCAAAATCTATAAAGAGCTCACCAAACTCCACACCTGAAAAACAAATAACCCAGTGAAGAAATGGGCAGAAAACATGAATAGACACTTCTCTAAAGAAGACATCCGGATGGCCAACAGGCACATGAAAAGATGTTCAGCGTCGCTCCTTATCAGGGAAATACAAATCAAAACCACACTCAGGTATCACCTCATGCCAGTCAGAGTGGCCAAAATGAACAAATCAGGAGACTATAGATGCTGGAGAGGATGTGGAGAAATGGGAACCCTCTTGCACTGTTGGTGGGAATGCAAATTGGTGCAGCCGCTCTGGAAAGCAGTGTGGAGGTTCCTCAGAAAATTAAAAATAGACCTACCCTATGACCCAGCAATAGCACTGCTAGGAATTTATCCAAGGGATACAGGAGTACTGATGCATAGGGGCACTTGTACCCCAATGTTCATAGCAGCACTCTCAACAATAGCCAAATTATGGAAAGAGCCTAAATGTCCATCAACTGATGAATGGATAAAGAAATTGTGGTTTATATACACAATGGAATACTACGTGGCAATGAGAAAGAATTAAATATGGCCTTTTGTAGCAACGTGGATGGAACTGGAGAGTGTGATGCTAAGGAAATAAGCCATACAGGGAAAGACAGATACCATATGGTTTCACTCTTATGTGGATCCTGAGAAACTTAACAGGAACCCATGGGGGAGGGGAAGGAACAAAAAAAAAAAAAGAGGTTAGAGTGGGAGAGAGCCAAAGCATAAGAGACTGTTAAAAACTGAGAACAAACTGAGGGTTGATGGGGGGGTGGGAGGGAGGGGAGGGTGGGTGATGGGTATTGAGGAGGGCACCTTTTGGGATGAGCACTGGGTGTTGTATGGAAACCAATTGGACAATAAATTTCATATATTAAAAAAAAAATGCTTCATCAATTATAAATTATCCTAAAAACAAATGTAAAAAATTGAAAATCTAGGCAAAGAAACAGAAGTTATAAAAATAACCAGATGGCAACTACAGAGCTAAATATGCAGAACAGGAATATAAACCTCACAAGATGCAAGCTCAATACAAGAGTGGAGATGACAGAGGATACAATCAGTGAATGTAAGCACAGAGCAATAGAATTCAACTAATCCAAAAAAACAGAGAAAATGGGTGAACAAAAAGAATAAAGCCTTGGGACAATAAGAAAAGATCCAACATTTGTATCATCTGAGCTCTAGAGGAGAGGAGAGAGTCAGGTAGAAAAACTATTCAAACAAATATGTCCATCTTGGGGAATAAGATAATATAGAGTTACAGAAATCAAGACAGTTGTGATCTTGGTAGAGGATAAACAATAGATCAGTGGAACAGAATAGAGAACCCAGAAAAAGACCCACACAATTATGCTCAACTGCTTCTTGACAAAGAGCCAAAAACAATTCAATGGTACTGGAGCAGCTGAATATCTCTACAGGCCAAGAAAAAAAAAAGGGAGAGAGAGAGAGAGAGAGAGAGAGAGCAAGAGAGAGACAGAGAGAAAACCTTGACCTAACACCTTACACAAAAATTAACTCAAAAGGATGATGAACTTAAATGTAAACAACTGCAACACTGAAGAAAAAAAAAAAAAAAAAGGATATCTTTGGAAATCTTCATGATCTAAAAGCTAGGCAAAGTTCTTAGACTTGACAAAAAAAAAAAAAACACACCACAACGCATAAAGAAAAATCAATAAATTGGGCCTCATCAAAAGTAGAAACTTTTGCTTGTGAAAGCCCATGTGAAAAGGATAAAAAGACAAGCTATAGACTGGAAGAAAATACTTGCGAACAACATATCTGACAGAAGACTAGTATCCAGAATATATAAATATCTCTCAAATTCAACAGTTAACAACAACAATCTGCCTAGGAAATGAACAGGGGTGCTTGGGTGGTCAGTTGCTTAAGTGTCCAACTCTTGATTTCAGCTCAGGATGAACCATGATCTCATGGATCTCATGTGCTGACAACAGAGAAGCCTGCTTGGGATTCTCTCTCCCTCTCTCTCTGCCCCTCCCACACGCTCTCTCTCTCTTTCTCTCTCAGCCTCTCTCTCAAAATAAATAAACTAAGAAAAAAAAGAAAAAAGAAAATAAACAAAAGACATATACAAGCATTTCACAGAAAAGGACATAAAAATGGCAAATAAGCACATGAAAAGATATTCAACATAATTAGCCAACAGGAAAATACAATGAAAACTACAATGAGAGGGGTGCCTGAGTGGCTCAGTGGTAAAGCATGTGACTCTTGATGTCAGGGTCATGAGTTCAAGCCCCATGCTGGACATGGAGCCTATTAAAAAAATAAATTAAATAAAATTATTTTTTAAAAAAATTACAATGAGATATCACTACACACTTATCAGAACGACTAAAATAAAATGACAAGACCAAATGATTGTGGGGATATGAAAAAACGGGATCACTCATTTGTTGCTGGTCAGAAGACAAAATGGTACAGCCAACTCTAGTTTCTGATAAAACTAAACATTAACTATACTATGACCCAGCAATTGCACACTTGGACATTTATGCCAAAGAAATGAATACATATCTTCACACAAAAACTTGTACACAAATGCTCACAGAAGATTTATTTATAATAGCCAAAAACTGGAATCAGGCCAGAGTTCCTTCAACAAGTGAAAACATACCATGGAATACTACCCACAGTAAAAACTATCCACAGAGGCCACCACTTGGATGAATCTCCAAGAACCCTACTGAATGAAAAAAGCTAATCCCAAAAAGTTCCATTTATCTAACATTCTTGAAATGAAAAAATTCTCGAAAAAGTACAGAGTAGGAGTTGCTTGGATTTATGGCTTGAAGAACAGAGTAGGGAAGTGAGTGTGGTCATAAAAGGGGAACACAAGGGATTCAATCAATGTTGGAACTGTTTGATACTTTGATGGTAGTAGTGGATGCATGAATCTAGACTAGTAATAAAATTTTATAGAACTTAATATACACACAACAAATGAGTACAATCAAAACAGACTACAGTTAAAAATCCTATTTCTATGAATAGGATTAGTGGAATGTGTCAACGTTAATACTCTGGTTGTCATTTTATACATAGTTTTGCAAAATGCTACCATTGGGGAAAACTGGACAAGGGATTATTATTTCATACAACTTCATGTTAATATACAATTACCTCAATAGAAATTCCAATATTTAGAAAAGTAATGCTCAGATCTCAAACTATAGGTCGGAGGAAGAAAAAGATGGAGAGGGCATCACACATTTAGCTACATTCTTCCAGAGTAAAACAGAGCTGCCTATGTTAACCTTGAGGAAGGTGAAAAAAATCTCAAGCAAAGCCTATGGTTATGCTGTAGCCAAAAATTACAGAGAGAGACAGAGACAGAGGGTGGGGTCAGGTGGGTGGTTACTTTATAGACTGATTTGTAATGTAAGTTCCAACTGGTCAGGGAAGTACTCTGCTCTGTTCCCCCACTGTATCTCCAGTGCTTAAAACTGTGCCTTGCATATTGTTGCATAAAAATCTCTTAAAAGAATTAGGTGGTTGAGGCTAAACAGCATTGTACTAAGTAGTCCCTACTTTGCAGTCTTCATTCTTTAGGATACTTAATAATACTAGGTATTAATTTTACAACCCTAACCCACAGGTTCAATTTCAAACTCCTTTGCCTGGTAATCAAAGCTGGCCCCAGACAACCTTCTACCCTCAGCAACGATACAACTTCTTACTACTATGATTCCTTAAAAGTCTCTGTGCCTTTGCAGATGTTCCTTCAGTTGAAATGCTTTTCCTCCCTCATGTGCCTGGAGAATTATCCACAACTAAACTTTAAAGTAGTATTCTCTGTGAAGGCTTCTCTGACTATCCCCACAACCACAACCATCCAGGCTGACTTAGTGTTTCCTTTTCTCAGATCTCAGGGTTCATGTACGTATCTGTGATGAATATAACACTTCTCATGGTATATGTTAGCTATTTGTTGAAATACATTTCTCCCATTAAATTATGAGCTACATGGAAATAAGAATATCACATATTTTTCATCCTTATATCATTGGGGCTTAAGTTACTACCTAGAATACAGTAGGCATTCAATTTATTGCAAATAATTATAAGAATTAACATTTTTTTAGATTTGTAAATGAAATTTTAAAATAAGAATATCTATAATTTTGATAGTAAGTACAAACCAGACAGGAACAGAATATTATACAAAAGTACATGCATGTTATTAGCAAAGATGTCTACTTTTAAATAGCATCTTTTAAAAAAATGAAAGTAATAGGGGCACCTGGATGGCTCAGTGGGTTGAGTGGCTGACTCTTGATTTGGCTCGGGTCATGATCTCAAGGTTTGTGGGTTCTAACCCCACATCAGGCTCTGCGCTCACAGCTCAAGCCTGCTCGGATCCTCTGTCTCCTTCTCTCTGCCCCTCCCCCACTTGCATGCATGCTCTCTCTCTCTCTCTCTCTCAAAAATAAATGAATATTTTAAAATTTTTTAATTAAAAGTGAGAGTAATGAAACTAATAAACTATTGACTAGGTTTATTTAAATCTGTTTTATTCAGCTTGTTATTGAGAATCAAGTGAGTTACGTTGACTTTTCAATTCACCTTAGTTATTAAACACTTTAAAACAACTATTAAAAATTGCTATATTTTCAAATATTAGAATTCATGTTGTAGTAAAGAAATCTATACATACTTTTAAACAAAAATGGAAGTTACAAAATAGCAAAATATAAAACAGATAACTAGTTACCTTGGTAGGATAATAGAATTCCCAAGTTATTTCTTGTAAGTACAAGGGTATATCCAAGTATTTGTTCTAAAACTTCTCCTGTTTTTCAACTTTTGGCTCCACAACTGGCAATGTTTACATTCTCTGAGTATACAGATGGAAATATGATTTTTATATAGTATACAGAAAGTTTAATCTGTACTGAATATTCTCCTTCAAGTAAGGGCGGCTTATTTTAACAGAGATGATGTCTTCTGGTCAAAAATATTTATTGAATTATTTTCTTTATTTTAACATTGATGAAGAGATTCAAATATACCAAGAAGGTATGCTAATTTTTAAAAATCTGCAAATAAGTAAATAACTGTGTAATAGAAATAGGAAATATTTCATTCGTTCTCCAAGAGATATTTTCACAAGTAGGCAAGAAATTCAACAGTTTGAATTTATAATCCGTGCCTAATAAAACCAATCAAAATCAGTATATGGTTCAAATTACTTTATCAGAATATGTTTATTCATTAATAAAAAACTATCAAATCATTAATCAGTTAAAGTACAAATATAATTACCTAATGGTATTTCTTACCTTTCATATGCTTCAATACTGACAAAAGTCGGAAACAGTAACTATTTGAACAAAATATTAAGCTGTCTGCAGCAAGACAGAAATAAAGTCACAAAAAGCCACCAATTTTGCAAGTAAGAAACAGGGTTATAAAAAGCAAAAAAACTGACCTCATATGAATACAAAGTGAGGTGTTTTTTTCATAAGCATTAAACAGTCAGGAATGAATAGTCACCAAAGTGTAACTATGAAGACAATGTTATTCATTACCAGTTAATATATGCTGACCTTGGCCATCTTACAGAGTCAGTATTTAAAACACCTCTTATGCTTTATTTGAAAGTGTTGTTTTTAGCTTAATTTAAAATAAAAATTGGGGCACCTGGGTGGCGCAGTCGGTTAAGCGTCCGACTTCAGCCAGGTCACGATCTCGCGGTCCGTGAGTTCGAGCCCCGCGTCAGGCTCTGGGCTGATGGCTCGGAGCCTGGAGCCTGTTTCCGATTCTGTGTCTCCCTCTCTCTCTGCCCCTCCCCCGTTCATGCTCTGTCTCTCTCTGTCCCAAAAATAAATAAACATTGAAAAAAAAAAAAATTTAAAATAAAAATTAATTCACCAGAAACAGCACTGGATTGTCCAGACAGCCTCCTGGAACAACATTATTGGATGATACTATTCCACTGAGAAAGAACATCGTACAAGTCCATAAACAAATGAACAATGTGCATGTTTTTAAAAGAACTGTTGTTTAATTTTAAAAATGTATTTGAAGTAATTATTTGGGGAGAACAGAATTATTAACAGAATTTTTATTCTTTCTTTTAAAGTATTAATATAAATCAACAACCATTTATTGAATAAACATGGGCGAGAGAGCATTAGGGTACAAAGATAAATAAATTCTGGATTGCTTCCTTCAAACAATTTACAGTGTATTAAGAATAAATAGACTTATTCAACATAGTATTGGAAGTCTTAGCCTCTGCAATCAGATAACACAAAGAAATAAAAGGCATCCAAATCAGCCAGGAGGAGGTCAAACTTTCACTCTTTGCAAATGACATGATACTCTATATGGAAAACCCAAAAGATTCCACCAAAAAACTGCAAGAATTGATTCATGAATTCAGCAAAGTTGCAGGATATAAAATCAATGCACAGAAATCAGTTACATCTTAATACACCAACAATGAAGTTACACCAACAACAAATGTTGTTAAGGATGTGGAGAAAGAGGATCTCTTTTGCATTGTTGGTGGCAATGCAAGCTAGTACAGCCACTCTGGAAAACAGTATGGAGGTTCTTCAAGAAACTAAAAATAGACCTACTCTATGACCCAGCAATTGCACTACTAGGCATTTATCCACAGGATACAGGTGTGCTGTTTCGAAGGGACACATTCACCCCCATGTTTATAGCAGCACTATCAACAATAACCAAAGTAGGGAAGAGCCCAAATGCCCATCGATGGGTGAATGGATAAAGAAGATATGATATGTATATATATCATATATATATGAAATCTTGCCATTTGCAACTATGTGGATGGAACTGGTGGGTATTATGCTAAGTGAAATTAGTCAGAGAAAGACCAGTATCATATGACTTCACTCATATGAGGACTGTAAGATACAAAACAGATGAACATAAGGGAAGGGAAGCAAAAATAATATAAAAACAGGGAAGGGGACAAAACAGAAGAGACTCAAATATGGAGAAGAAACTGAGGGTTACGGGAGGGATTGTAGGAGGGGGGATGGGCTAAATGGGTAAGGGGCACTAAGGAATCTACTCCTGAAATAATTGTTGCACTATATGCTAACTAATTTGGATGTAAATTTAAAAAAATAATAAAATATTTGCTGAATTAAAAAAAAAGAACATGTCACAATATATACACATGTATCACATAATGTACCTTAAATGCACTATGTTATATGTTAAATGACAATGTTATATAGGTCAGTTATACCTCAAGGAAGCTGGTAAAAAATTTTTTAATTAAAAACAAAAGAATATCTCCAACAAGCCTTGAGGGGTATTTAAGAAAAGAGCACAGATACATGTATCTATCTGCAAACATGTATGCAGGAGGCAGCTTTGAAAACAGATAGTTCTGGGTGGAAATGCTAACTGTACCATTTAATAGCAGTGTAACTGCATTTTAATTAATCTCCTAGAAACTCAGTTTTCTTATCTTTAAAATGGGGATAGTGATACCTACTTTGCAGGGTTGTTATGAAGCTCAGATGAGATAAAGTATATAATGTGCCTGGCTTCAGAGAGACTTATTAAAAAGCAGTTACTAATAAAGCATGAGAGAGAGAAGGAGAGCACCCCCACAAGATAGAACATGAAGAGCAAGTGATGAAGCAGAGTTATTCTCCAAGAAGAAGTTTAAACATAAGTAAAGTGACAGGTAGGAAAATGAGGGACATGTTTATGAAACATTGCTAATCTGAAGGAAAAAAGGGAACAAAGGTTAAAAAGTTTATGTATATACATAAACTTAATACAATTAAGTATAGCCACATTGCATACTACCTTGTATGGCCTAAATTCTAGAAATGTAACCATTATCTAGATACCTCTTAACCTTTAAACTCTTACTAGGTGATCAATTATTATAAAAGAGCTCAGTGTTCAAATTAAAGCCAAACAATCTTTTTCTCTTCAAAGACAGCAGCAATACAGGAGAAGTCAAAATAATTTCAAAATCCATATGTGTGCTTTCAAATAGGTTCATTAAAGGCATACCATAGCAGAATGGCATCTATTAAAGTTTCATCAGTTATAGTTGAAATGAACTAAGCCAAAGCCAGACAGCCTCTCAGAGAACCCAGATTAGGCTAACCCTGCACCACTGTTTAGAACATGGAAGGAAGGAAAAAAAGAACATGGAGGAAAATCAGTTCCATTTTTGGCTTCTTTGTATAATTCAATCTTTTCCCAAAAGGCAAGGCCCAATCCCCACTCCTCCTCTATCCTTTCTCTATAGTCATGTCTTCCCAAATTATTTTTCTAGAATTCCATTCGGTTTGTAAATAAACTCCTAAATCTGTACACTTCAACTGTTTACCCTATTTGAAATCTGGCTCCCCAAAAATACAGTGTTCACAGGTGGGGGCTACCCTCTCCCTACATTCCGCCACCCATATCCATGGGAATTGGGTGGGGGAGGGGCGATAGTGAAAGGATGGGTAACACTATCCTGATTCTTTAGTGCCATTTCCAAATCATTGCTCTTCTAATCTCATTCAAAATTTTCTTCTCCTTATTCAGCTTTACCCCATCTAGCTTTGTTGTCTCCAAATCTTCCTTGCAATCTCCACTTGTCCCCCAATGTTATCCTCTAACCCAACTCTTATCTTCATCCATGGAGATTCTAACCTCTATAGTCTTTCTCTTCTCCAAAGATCCATTCAATCCACCTTCATTCCAACCATCCACCGCTATTGCCCATAGCCTAAATCGAAAACAGTTTCATCTCTGCAATGGTAAACTGTAATATTCTAGTTCTAGGCCATAAGCTACTATTTACCATTTTTTTGGTACTATTAACTCTTACTATACCTATTCTTCAATCTCAGAGAGATCTCCAGCTGAATTCCCTAATATTGATCAGGACACCCTATATTCTCTCTTTAAGGGTGATGCCACTTATTACCCAGAACTAGGGTATTTTTAAGAGTACAATGGCATACTACTCTTTATTATTCTGTGACAACGGATATAAACCTGGACTGTCCCAACACCAGGGCATGAAACCCCCTAACTTCTTTCCCTACACATATTAAATCAAATGACTTCCCCTGATTTTCTTACTACTGCATTTGTCCTAACAACCTCCAGCTCTGATTCAATTCTCCTTCATTTCCCCTAGCCATTTTTTTTCAATGTTTATTTATTTTTTTTGAGAGAGAGACAGAGACAGAATGCTAGTGGGTTAGGGGCAGAGAGAGAGGGAGACACAGAATCCGAAGCAGGCTCCAGGCTCCGAGCCATCAGCACAGAGCCCGAAGCGGGGCTCGAACCCACGAGCTGTGAGATCATGACCTGGGCCGAAGTCGGACGCTCAACCGACTGAGCCACCCAGGCGCCCCATCCCTTAGCCATTTCTTTAAAAAGCTTAGCTAACTCCTACCAGTACTTCAGGAGTATGTTCATATCGCCACCTCCAGGCAGGTTTCTTGGCCTCTGCTCTTTGTTATCAAAGAGCAGTAATGACAGTGTGTCCTATTCATGGTTACATGTTCGTGTACTCAATAAATCTTAAAGTTTTACTTTCTTATGTGTTAATTCTATAATGCATAATATGAAAAATGATTACTTTTATAATTTAATATAGGTTAAATAAGTCAAAAACTACTTCTAAATTAACAGCAATTAAACTAATAAAACTTTTAGCAGGCATTTTTCTTATTCTAAGTTCCCTAAATGTTAACATTCAATTACTCTGATTTTAGGCTACTATCCTCTGCTAGTGTTTCCATCCTCCTAAATATCCAATAACTTTTGGAATTATATGGAGCATAGGTAAAATAGATAAGGAGGAAAAGCAAATATCAGAACATGGGCATCAATGATTTTATTTGTAAAACTATACAAACATGTGTGTTTTAAAATATATATATTTTTTTGAAAGTCCAACTTGATGTACATCAAACTGTTAACATTAGCTACTTGTGAAGAGTGAGACCTGGAAAAGTAAGATGAATGTCACTTTGTATTTTATGTATTTCTAGTTTGTATTTTTATCATAAGCATGTATTCATTTTATAATATAAACACATATAAGGAAAAGGAAAGATTTCCCAACAAACTTTTTAAGACTGAATATTAAGAACGTAAAAATCAAATTCACAGATGGAATGCTTAATATTAGAAAACATTTCTCTTTTAAATATACTTATTTTATTTAGAAAATGACAAAGGTGCTTACATCATGCTAGCTACTTCTCTGAAAAAGAACCCAATTGTATTCCCACTCATGGAATGCTCTGGTTTCATCTCTGGTCCTTCTCCCAGACTCCTGAACCAATTCCTGCTCTAACTGAGCACCTCAACAATGAATCGATCAAACCGGATCCCACCATTACTGTGGTTTCCCAGCACAGGAATCTGTCTTTTTGCACTAGGTCTTAGTAAAAGTCTTTCTTTCTTTCTTTCATCCATCCATCCATCCATCCATCCATCCATCCATCCATCCATCCACCCATCCATCCAGTAAGTATTTATTCAATGTCTACAATATGCCAGGTACTGAGTAAAGTCCTGGGTACACATAGATTTAAAAAAAAAAAAAAAATACTGGTCACAGACTCCGGGAGCTTATCAGAGGAAAAGCAGTTCTAACACATAGCAATAACTATAACGAATCCCTGTGCAAAGTGTAGTAAAAGCATAGAACTATAATCCAAGCCTGGCTGGAACAAAATGAAGAAAAAACCTACACAGATCTCCCTAAACCACCTTGAGTAGTCCCTTCCTCCTTGACACTTTCTTCTTTCCTCTCAACTGTAAAATGTCACTCTCCCCTCTTTAAAAATGCTGCTTAATATTTACCTCCCACTGCTCCCCCCCACCAAAATACTACTTGTTCCTAAATGCCATTTAACGCTTAAAAAAAAAACAACCAAATCTGTAAAACTCAAAACCAAGCAAGGAAAGAAGAACACTCACTGAATGCCAGCTCTACATAAGTACCAGAGAGAGCAGGTACTTCAATCCTTTCTCACTGTGCAGAGCTCTGGTCGTCTCTACTAATGTGCTTATTTATCATTTGCATTCTAATCTGCTTCCCACTTGAAACTGTGCATTTTTCCAAGACAAAATCTTAGCCTGCTACTGCTTTATAACGTATCATGATAATATCCATGGCGACTAGATATACATCCCTAGGTTAGAAGGTGGGGGTGGGTAATGGTGGGAAGTAGAGGAATTTCTTCAGAATTATGATTTGTTGTTTTGTTTCAGATTTCTGTTGTTTTAAATGAATTTCAATAGCTGACTGGGGCCATTGGATCAAATACAATGTAAATTTCCTACATTGTCTACTTAAGGTTGGGATGATGGTTTAAAAAAAAAATAAAAGCTTGGAATAAACAATTTTATCTCCAGCAACCTCAGAGCACTGGAAGGAAAGAAGCAAACTGCAAATAAGTTTTAGATGAATAATGTTCTAAGAAACTAGGCAATTCCCTAGAGAGACATTAAGTATATATACACACACTATATCTCTTAAAGAAAACATGGATCAAGAAAAACAAAAAAGAGGGACTGTTCAAAATTAAAAGAGAATAAAGAATCAAATGCAATGCATGAAACCTGACTGAATCCTAGATTCATAAATTTAGGAAAAAGTTTTAGGGACAAATGGGGAGATCTCAATAAGGACCATTATATTAAACATATTTTTAAATAATGTTAATTTTCTCATTTGTGATATTGATATTATGAACATGCAAGAAATTATCCACGTTCCCATGTAAGATACGCATACTAAAAATTGTATATTATAATCTCTCCAGTACAGTTTCAAATGATTTTAAAAATATATAAAGAGAGAAAAAGTGGCAAAATTTCAACAGTGAGTGAATATATAAGAAAGGTAATATGGGTGCACACTGCCTATATCTTCCACTGTTCTACAGCACTCAACATTTTCATTATGAAATGCTGATGGAACAGGAAGATAGCGTGAGGGGAGGCCAGCTGGACTGAAACATAAGGAGTATAAGCAGCACTGGTCTCAGCAAATGTGAAAACCAGCTGTTTGATCGTGGGCAGGTCACAGAACCTCTCTAGGTCTCCGCTGAAAGAGGAGGAAGTAGATGATCTTTAAGATCCTTCCATCTACATATTTCCCACATGCTACAACTTTTCTCAGCTCTAGAACTCAAAGGGTAACCATATGCAAAGTAGAAAACCTCAATGGTCTATTGTAAGGATAAAATAAAGTATTTAAAACAGCTAGCCAAAAGCCTGTCACATAAAACACAAACAATAAATAGTAATTCCTCTCTTTCAAAATATATTAAAAAGTCTTTACAAAAAACAAAAAAGACAGAACTACTAATAAAAGAAATAAATAAAATAAAAACAAAAACAAAAACTCATATAAATTAAATTTCAGGGGAAAAAGCAAAACAAAGTATTAAGCAGTACATATTACAAATTTGCCAGATGGTTTTATTTCCAGCACTAACATTATTTCTAACATTACAATTAATTTCCCTTTCAGTGAAAGAACCAATCTTTGACATAATGGTAAAGATAGTTATCTAAAAGATTTCTGGACAAGATGCCAGCATCCACCCAGTTGCTCAAAACCCAAAAATCTTGGAGTCATCTTCAGAATGTTCTGTTTCCACACCCAAACTATTCAAAGTCCCATACATTCTGATTCAGATCCATTTCAAATCCATCCATCTCTCTGTCTCATGCTGCTAGCACCTTATCAGGCCACTACTATTCACCTCAGCAACTAAAACTGCCAGCTTTCACTTTCACCAGGCCGGCCCATTCCTCACACAGCAGCTCAAATGATGATATCATTCAAAATAAAATACAAACTTCTTTCCAAACCCTTCAAAGCCCTGCATATTTCTATAACCTCTTCCTACCCATCTCTGCCTCCCTCACTAATTCAGCCACACTGGGGTTTTTTCTGTTCCTCAAACTCACCAATTCTCCTGTTCCAAAGTCTTTGTACCCACTAATCCCTTATTCCCTCCATCACCTCCAGCTTTACTGAGATATTATTGACATATAACATGTAAGTTGAAGATGTACAATGTGATGATTAGATATATGTATAAAGTCCAAAATAATTGCCACAATAAAGTTAGTTAACATCTCCATCTCTTCACATAATTATGAGTGTGTGTGTGTGTGTGTGTGTGTGTGTGTGTGTGTGTGGTGATAACATTTAAGACCGACTCTTAACAAATTTCAAGCATATAATACAGTATTGTTAATTATACTCACCATGTTGTACATTATATCCCCAGATCTTATTTATCTTATAGCTGAGAGTTTGTACCATTTGACCAGCATCTCCCCATTGCCCCTATTCCTCAACTCTTGGCGACCACCATTCTAACTCTATTTCTATGAGTTTAGGCTTTTTAAGATTTCACATATAAGTGAGAACATACCATATTTCCTTTCTCTGCCTGACATTTCACTTCGCTATTCCTTCTCATGAGAATGCTTTCCACATCAAAAAACACCATACACATACACACACACCACCTACTCTGGAAATAGCTCCTTCTCATATACAGGTGAATCTTAAACATCAACTCCTTTTGTGACCACCCTATCTAAGGCAGCTCCTACTTCCTTATCTCCAAATTATCTGATTTTTGCTTTCCTTCAAAAAAGTGTATTACAATTAATTTTTATTTTGTCAGTTCATTTTTAAGCCTGTCCCCACTCCTTTAAAATATAAGCTATAAGGATGGTATATGCAGCTTATTCATCATCATATCCACAGAAGCAGCAACCTGTCTACTACTTACCAGAAGCCTGTCAATGTACATCAAACAAATGAATGAAATAATAAATGAATATAGGACTGTGTTAAACAATGGAATTAATAATGCTATTAATAGAAATACAGAAACCAGAAGGAAGAGCAACTGTTTGAGAAGAAAATAAGATATATTGAGCTTGGTGCCAGGTGCTTGAAAATATAGGACTAGTGGACATACAGGCTGCAAAAAGATATAGACTGGGATTCTGCTGATTGTAAATGTTAGTTGAAAAAAATAATAATTATATCACAAATGAGATAAAATTCTGTAGGATAAATGACAAGCAAAAAACAACATAAATATAAAATGATTGCCTAGGTACAATAATCTAACACAAATACTACAAAACCAAGACAAATCAAAACTGTTTCACAGTTTCAGTTTTTAGCAATTCACTAAGAACAGTAAAGTACTCCTACCTTACTACTATTCATTGCTGGTCATATCTTAGCTAAAGTAGCAGGTCCATGTTGAAGGATTACACATTAGGGATGAGGAACACACTTGAGAAAATGTGCAGTGAAGTCTCACGGGAATGACCATAAGTCTGGCCAGAAAACATGAGCTGCAAGAAGAAATTCAAGGAGTCAGAAATGTTAACTACAGAGAAAAAGGTAAAAATGTACACATAGAGTATAGTAGGCTACTATTGGAATTTAATTGTGACAGTGTATCAGAGTCAGCCCATTAAGAATGCTATACTCACCTAGCTTATCTACCCTGTTTACTCTCTCCCCTTTCCATAACCTTTTCAATGAGTAACGCCTTACTTTCTCCTGTAACCTATTCCCTCAGTTTTCAATAGGTAATTCATGTTTTTCTCCATTTTTACAGCATAAAACTAATTTCAAGTTTGAAGCATGTCAAAAGAAGCAAGTAATCACATTTCTTAAAATACTATTACAACCTAGGGGCACCTGGGTGGCTCAGTTGGTTGAGCTTCCAACTCTTGATTTCAGCTCAGGTCATGATCTCATGGTTCATGAGATAGAGCCCCATGTCGGGCTCTGTGCTGATGGCAACGTGCCTGCTTGGACTGCCTCTCTCCCACGCTCTCTACCCCTCTCCTGCCTCTCTCAAAAATAAACAAACATTTTAAAATATATTCTATTACAGCCTAAAGAAGTAATTAATGATGAAAGAAAAACTCTCAAAAGCTGGGAAGGTTTAGGAAAGATTCTCCCAGTAAACACATATTGTCTCTAATATGAGTATATACCAAATCCTGATTCTTCCATCAGCTGTTCTCTCAACCCTTGAAACTATAAGAATTTCTAAGCTGTTCTCTTCTTTATCATTGATGGCAATATATGCTGTTTATAGCTCTGTCACAGTTCCTCATTTTTTAACTCAAGCCCTTGTGTCTCTAATCTTGACTTCTTGGTTATAAACGAAGCTCTCTCCTTCTTTCAAACTCTTCTTTTTTTGTTTGCCTATTCTGTTTCCTGTCATTTCCCCTACATCTTTGACTTTCACAAGAATCAGAGGATATTTCATGGAGGTTAGCAATAAGATTACTCCTCCTGGTCAGGAGTAATGTGTCAGAGTATCTTCCAAGTCTCCTACTCTTCTACGCTTTTTACTTATTTCCAAAGAGTTCCTTCTTAGCCTCCCAGGCAAGCATTTCTTCTCCTCTAGATTGGGCAAGGTTCTCAAAACTAGAACTGGGAAATCTAATTTGCACATAACGAGAGTATTATTACATCCCTCTTCTTCCATTAAACTGTGACAAGATCGGGGACAGGGATTATTATCTTAATACGGCCATCATCCTACATAATACATGGAACACTATAGCCACCAAACAAGCGAGTACTGAATCAATGAAACTCCAAACTAAATTATGGCTTTCCCTGACTTCTGCACTTTGGTGTAATGTGAGGCTTTGACAAGAGTTTCTACATTAAATGATAGAATTCATGACTTCAAATGATACTTAAATGAAAAATTTTTTTTATGAGGTAATCATTTTATTTTATTTTTTTGTGAAATTTATTGTCAAATTGGTTTCCATACAACACCCAGTGCTCATCCCAAAAGGTGCCCTCCTCAATACCCATCACCCACCCTCTCCTCCCTCCCACCCCCCATCAACCCTTAGTTTGTTCTCAGTTCTCAACAGTCTCTTATGCTTTGGCTCTCTCCCACTCTAACCTCTTTTTTTTTTTTTTTCCTTCCCCTCCCCCATGGGTTCCTGTTAAGTTTCTCAGGATCCACATAAGAGTGAAACCATATGGTATCTGTCTTTCTCTGTATGGCTTATTTCACTTAGCATCACACTCTCCAGTTCCATCCACGTTGCTACAAAAGGCCATATTTCATTTTTTCTCATTGCCACGTAGTATTCCATTGTGTATATAAACCACAATTTCTTTATCCATTCATCAGTTGATGGACATTTAGGCTCTTTCCATAATTTGGCTATTGTTGAGAGTGCTGCTATGAACATTGGGGTACAAGTGCCCCTATGCATCAGTACTCCTGTGTCCCTTGGATAAATTCCTAGCAGTGCTATTGCTGGGTCATAGGGTAGGTCTATTTTTAATTTTCTGAGGAACCTCCACACTGCTTTCCAGAGCGGCTGCACCAATTTGCATTCCCACCAACAGTGCAAGAGGGTTCCCGTTTCTCCACATCCTCTCCAGCATCTATAGTCTCCTGATTTTTTAATCATGCTTCTCTTTTATACTGCTATCAATAGCATATCTTCAATTAAACCCCTTAGACACAGTAAACAGTGTTACTTATAAATATTTCCAAAGAACAAAATGTATGAGTGTATACTTAAATGTACATATTATATATGTTATCTAAATTCCACTCCAGAGACAGACTGCAAAATTACTGGACAATCCACTTAATTTGAATTTTTTTTAGCCACTTCTCAATCAGCAAAGATAGTTGAGAATTACCCAGAATTTCATGATTTGGTCTTTCACTATAATATAGAAACAGTTATTTTCAAAGATGTAAGGACAAGAAAGACAACTATTCAACTAAGGTTTCATGTCCAACACTCAGCAGTATCAAGTGTCCTGTTCAAGGAAGCTAGTCAAAGCAGCCACATGTTATTTATGTCTCACTCTCCAACTCAACTCATGTCTATAATTTTTATTTTTCAATGAAAAAAAAACCTATTTTCCAGTTGATATTGAAATCATTTTGATTAAAAAATAAGTAACAACTTCCTTGGTAGCATTTCTAAATGCAACATTTCTTTCTTTGAACTTACTATAAACCTATGAACAAAAAGTATATTCCTTGTGTTACTTCTAAGATATTACCATCCTCATCAGAACTCAGCAAAGATTTCTATAGACAAGTTTGTGGCGCCTGGGTGGCTCAGTCAGTTAAGTGTCTTCACTCCTGATTTCAGCTCAGATCATGATCTCATGGTTTGTGACTTCAAGTCCCACATTGGGCTCTGTGCTGATAGCACAGAGCCTGCTTGGGATTCTGTCTCCTTCTCTCTCTCTCAAAATAAATAGAAATAAACTTTTAAAAAAAGATTTCTATAGACACATTGAAAATGCACAATTACTACTTTGTGGTGTACCTTAATCTTCCTCACCAACTTCCCCAACTACATAGGCCACCATCTTTAACTCACATTCATAGTAAAAATATAGTTTCTATTCCTTAAATAGTCTTCTCTTCATGACTAGGACTACAGTGAGGTATGAGGGGTGTCTAGGGTGCACGATCAATGGAGACTTTCACTCTCAGGGTCATACAAGAGCCACCCTGTAGCTGCATGACAATGAAAGCCAGTACCTTCTTAAATTTTCTGTCTTAGGCATCTAAATAGGTATGGCAGTAATGCCTATATATAAGATTCTAAATTGTTTTTTAATGAGTTTGAGTTGCATGTGCATACAAGTGACAGACTTATGTTGTTTTTTACTCCCCTTCTTTCGGTAGCAGCATCTCAATTTTCTTCTGTTGAACTACCCTTCTCTTATTTTCAATCCATGTAGTTTGAGTGACACTAATCATTCCCACTCTCAGATTCCTAAAATAAGCACAAAGTTCCTAGAATACGTGCATAACCCAGGCCTGGAAAGTCAGCATATTTCCTTCCCCAAGCAGTAGTTCAGGAATGGGTACATGACCCAATTAGGCAACTAAAACTCCCAAAAATTTTGCCAGAACTAATTAGAAAGTTCTCTTTTGGCTGAGGTTGCTGAACTGAAAGAACACAGTAAGTACCCACTCACCAGAGAGCCAACCCAGAGAAGACAAAAGCCAAGAGCCAGAAAGAGAATGAAAGTTCTGAAAATATTTTGTCCCTAGATCTAATTACACCTTTGTTCTGGTGAATTCAGATGTGAATAGATGTAGCTGCTAGAACTTTAGAATTACTGTTGAGAAACAATTCTCTCTGGATTTCTCATGTTCCTGCGCAATCAGAGACTTCTGAGCAAAAGGTACTACAGGATAATTGCACAACAACCAGCCTTAGAAGCTAAAGATCGTGTCTCCCTAAAGATTAAGACTTCCAATGAGCTTTGGAGAAATAAAGCTCTCTCCATCCCTTCCCTGAAAGATATTCACCTATATTCCTTTTTTTTTTCTTCTTATATTTCCTTTGTTACCTTATTTTTTTTTTTTAATTTATACTTACTTGTATTCTAGGGTACTAAACCAAAGACACTTCCCCATTCTCCCCTGGAGAGATTTGCTTAATGAATAATCTCTCACCTCTGCAGGGTAATTTCAGTCCCACCAGTGTTTCAGACTTAACAGCTACATGAGGCAACAAATTATTTTTTTTAATTTATTAATTCATTCAACAAGTATTTGCTGAGAGCCTACTAAGTTACGTGCCATGCACTTTCCTACAAAATATCTCAAACAAAAACTCCTGCCCTCATGGAGATTGTATTCTACAGAAGAAATAAAATACAAAATAAATACATAAAACACATAGCATAAAGTGTTGACAACTGTTATAAAGAAAAGGAAGGAAAAAGTAATAAGACATATAGGGCAGGTAGGCGATTTCAAACTGATGTTGGTTATCAAAGACTTTAAGCATGAAGTGATATTTGAGCCAGGACCTAAGGGAGAAAAGTAAGTAGGTCATATGGACATCTGGAGAAGAGCATTCCAGGCCAGGGAAACGCTAACTGCGAAGAACTTATTTAAAGATGAGCAAGAGGCCTGCATAGAAGAGACAACAGAAAAATCTGAGTTCAGAAAAAAGTCCTGCATTAGGGAGCGAGAGCAAGACCACAAAACACTAGCTCATTTTGAGGACTTGAGCCTGTACTCTGAAGTTACATGGGAAGTCAGTGCAAGATTCTGAGCAAAGAAATTATACTAATATTAGTACAATATCACTAATTACTAATTGGCCTCTTACTAATATTCTGAGGCTAACATTATGAAAACAAAAGTAGTAGGAGGGAGCCTTGTTAGGAGTTACATAGAAGGAAAGAGAGGATGGTGTTGAACCAGAGTGAACCCCAAAAAGAAGTGGTGAGCAGTTGGTCAGATCTCATATTTTGAAGCCAACAGAATATGCTGAAAGATTGTTGGTGGGAAACAAAAGAAAAAGAGTCAAGGTTGGAGGTCTGGGCAAAAACAAGGATGGAAGTGCCACTTACAGATATGGGAAGGATTAATTTTTTTTTAACTAGGTTTCTACCGCTGCAATCTAAAAGAAGCCTGACAAATATAAAATTCATGCCAGAAATCAGGCACTACAATTGACAGCCCTGAACTGTGGAACTGAGTCAATAATAGAAAGTGAAGGGTATTTGGAATTCCTCTACTGTAGAATGAGAAGTCAGCAATCCTTAATAAGAAAAGCAACTGGTAAATTGGCACCTCTGGTAAAATCGGACTATGCAGCTACTAAGGATGGAACTATAGGATACTTAGTAAAAAATGTTGGGATGATAGTATATTGCCAACTGTGCAACAGTCTTCAGTAAGGTCATTCAAAAGAGAAGCACACTTTGAGTGGTCTTTATAAAAGAAAATCTTTTCAGTCTTTCATTATAAATCCAAGATGGCTGATAATCTTATAATTTACAGGGATGAAAACCAAATATCCCTAAACTAAAATTAGAGCCTTTAACCACACAAAAACAAAATATGAGAAGCCCTTTTTTTAAAAAACCGTTTATTTTTAATTTTTAAAATATCTCATGAGGCTCGAACAAACAATCCAAAGATCAAAACTTCAATGCTCTACCGACTAAGCCAGCCAGGTGCCCCAAAATATGAGAGAAGCCTAATGCTCCAGGCTCCTCCCCAAGCATCCTAGCAAAGAAGATATTTACCCATTATAAAGAACTACGCACTGTGAAATAGTCTGGGAGCAGGGACAAATCAGCTCTGCACTATTACCTAAAGAAGCTGCTCTCAATGGCTAGAAAGAGAAGCCAACAAGGAAATTGAGAAGCCTAGGATATTCGTGGTTTCTTAACCTCTGTACTACTGTCATTTTGAACTGGAAATTCTCGTTGTTAGAGGCTATCCTATCCATTAGAGCATGTTTAACAGTGTTCTTGGGCTCTACCTACTAGTTGCTAGCAACATCTACCTACTTCCCCAGTCCCAGCCTTCCGTTATGACAACAAAGATATCTGCAGACATTGCCAAATGTACCCTGAGGTAAGAATTGTTCCATGTTGTAGAATCACTGGGTTACCATGATGCACAAATTGTTCAGAGGCATACCAGAAGATGATCTGCTTCATGGACTAGGATCAGACTTTGGGTATTTGGGAGAAGGTGATCAAATGAAAATAAATAAAACACTATGTTTATGAAGAGTTTTATTGCCTAAGAAACTCCCAACAAAGATTTGTTACTGCTTAGCCCCTAAGATGGTTCCTGGGACCCCAACACCTCATCAACAGAAAGTGAGGTATTGAGGCAACGCAGTCCCCAGTACAGGAATCTCTCTCAATACTCATCTTGGCTGTAACTAGGAGGAAAGAAAACAAAGAAGACCATCCTGGGTGGTAGAAGCAGAGATAGCCATATTGGCTAATCAAAAATCTTCCTCCACTGCCAGGCAAAGAGTCCTTGCCATACCTATCCAATGAAATATGCACATAGTATGGACTGTGGGTTGTTTCTTCTTTTTCTCTTTTCTAATTGACAGTTTTTATTGTCTTTATGCTATATTCTTTCTACCAATGAACACAGACTTTATTACAACTAGTTATATTTATCATGTAACCAGTTACTAGACCATAAGGCTATCTATTCAAAAAGGACTGAGAGAAATTACCCAGAGATCTTAGACTTAAACTTAGATGCAGTATTTAAATGAGTCTTTGACTTGCCTTCTTTTGTTGGGGAGCAGATGGTAAATGCATTGGAAGTTGTAAGTGAAAATTTTACATTAAGTCAGGTGCGGGCTTTTTTTCAAGGTTGTATAGGTGCAGAAAGACATATATGCACATTGGTAAGATTATAGTGAATATTTGGTTATGCCTGCCCAACATCCACTGCCCCTTCCCATGGTCACACTGTAGTCTTTTTCTTTCAGTGACCTCAGTCCACATGATTCAGATCATGTGACTGGCCAATACTTCCTATTCCCAGTTCCAGTAGTTAGTACCTGATCCAGATCTGGCCTCTACTATCCCTCTGACCACAGGATCAAGGATGAAAACATCACGCAATTCATACAATGAGATGTAATCCCAGGACTTATATAAAAACTATGAGTAAGAGAAATGCTTTTTATGTTGGTCCTTCTAAAGTAAAAGAATGTAAGCCTGGATCTATCAGAGGGCTCCACATAAAGAAAGTCTACCTGAAAGTATATCCAATACAACAGAAAGCCACTGAGTATGTCCTAAGGCCATTGTTTGAGCCTTTGAATCCATCTACATCTAAAGAAAGTACACTAATGTTCTACTTTTTGAGCCAGTGGCTAAGCTAATAAGAGTAGGGTATTGAACTCATGCAACTGAAAGCAATTCAAAAATTAAATATTTTTATCAGTTATCAGATGAAACTGATATTGAGTTTTCATGTGAAAAAAGCTATAAGCTATAAATCTGTAAGAATTAAATTATTTGCCTAAATTCATACAACAAATTACTGGTAGTATAGATTCAACCCCAAGCAGATCTGCTTCTAATATGCAAGCTCTTTCCACTACATCATACTGTCTTTCAGGAAAACAGTCTGAAACTTCTCCCTGCTTTATAATTATCATGGAGCCATGAATACCCATGGAGTGAGTATTCCATTAACATTTGTTACATGACCAAAAAAGGAAGAGTCACATGGCCCCCTGCTCTCTGTCCCATTCCTGTACAACCCACCTCTTGTGTTACATGAAACATTTCAGAATTATTTTTATAATGTAGGCCAACTTGAGGACATGTCTATTTCTTCACCACCTTCATCCTCCTCCAACAACTATATTACTATATATAATAGCAAGTGTCTCTAAGCCAAGCCACTTCAATGCTAGAATGCCAGCTCCAGTCTTAGGGTAAATTAGGCTCCAAAACACAAATAGGAAATCAGAACTTTAGAAAAAGGCCATCACCAAGGTCTAGCTACTATTGTATAATAATTAATTGTGAAACTCAGAAAAGGACACCTATCTTATATGTGACAATACTGCTGTTTATGTTAATATTTGAAGATATTTGTAAGAACCACATCAACTTCCAAAAAGTAACAGCTATTTATAAACAGTCAAATCTCTTTCAAATATTATTAAGGGTGAGAGAGAAGGGAAGTGGAAAAGAATTTATGAACTTAAGATCCCTGATATTTTCAAGAAATCTGTCTAAAAAAAATGAAAATTTTTTTAAATGTTTACTTTGAGAGAGAGAATGCATGCAGGCACAGAAGGGGCAGAGAGAGTGAAAGAGGGAGACAGAGAATTGCAAGCAGACTCCTTGCTGTCAGTGCAGAGCCCAATGTGGGGCGCACTCCAGGAAAGTGAAATCATGACCTGAGCCGAAAATCTAAAGTAAGACACTCAACCAACTGAGCTACCCAGGTACCCCTAAAACTATGGGAATTTTTGACAGAGCCGGAACACTCAGTTGCACAAGGCAACTTTCGTTTCCCTAGAAGGTGTAGTGGATTGACTCACAAACAGGTAGAAGACTCACTGGATTCAACATTCCATTTTTATACATATTCAAAAATAACTACTTTCTGGCTAATATCCACTACTTTCTTAGACTTCTTTTCTTTTTCTTCATTTCTAGCAGCTGAATTTCTCTTTCAGAATTTTTTTTTTTTTTTTTTTTTTACAATAGGACAACCTCCAACAGAAAATAAAGCAAGACAAGATGTGAACATTGGGCAGGTAGCTAGAGTCACAGATATCTTGGGATCTCACTTCCAATAAGAATTCATAACAGCAAAGCCGCAAATATTTCAACATGGACCTTTAGAATCACTCCCAGATAGTTGAAACTGTTATACTTAAAACCAGGATTGCTAATGGTTTACTATATTTAGACATTTAACATTTGCATTCACTTCAGGTTTAGCATATGAAAGAACTAAGTTCAAACCCCAGTAAACACTTTTATAGCTGGCTCTCCTAGGATAAAGGATGTGACCCAACATTGGTTCCAGATCACAAAAAGAATATACAAGCTATCCAATTTAGAGTTGTCAAGAAAATCAAAACAAGTACATAAAAAGTGTATGTACTCACAGCAGCCACCAAACAAACGTTAATGTCCCTCCCCTATATCAGTATCTGAATCCATGTAATTTACTCAAAAACTTTTTCTGACAGATACTGTTTCCACCTTGGAGGTTAAAATGTTCAAGAGGAGAAAGAGGGGTTAGGATGGTGGAACAGCCCAGGAGAACCAGAGCTTGTCTCGTCCCTGAAACGCAGCTAGATCAGGACCAAACCATCTTGAACATCTAGGAAACTGATCTCAGGATTAACAAAACAATCTGCATAACTTGAGCCACAGAACTCAGCAGGTACATGGTGTGGAGAGGTGAACTGGGGAACACAAAAGCTGTGGAGGGAAAACAGCCATTTTTACAAAGAGAGGGCAAAGATAAAAAGGTGAACCAGGGAAGAGAAAAGCCAGGGAGGGTAAACAGTCATTTTTCCAGAGAGAGGGGACAGAGAGAGAAAGAGAAAGGGGGAGACTGCAGCACTTTGGGACAGTACATTCTAAATACAAGGAGAGATAAAGAGTTTCCCAGACAAACAAAAACTAAAGGAATTTGTGACCACCAAACTAGCCCTGCAAGAAATTTTAAGGGGGACTCCTCAAGTGGAGAAAAGACAAAACAAAAAAACCCCAAAAGCAACAAAGACTAGAAAAGACCAGAGAACATCACCAGAAACACCAACTCTACAGACAGCACGATGGCACTAAATTCGTATCTTTCAGTATTCACTCTAAATGTAAATGGACTAAATCTCCAAACAAAAGACATAGGGTATCAAAATGGATAAAGAAAAAAAAAAAACAAGACCCATCTATATGCTGCTTACAAGAGACTCATTTTAGACCTAAAGACACCTGCAGATTGCAAGTAAGCGGATGGAGAACCATCTATCATGCTAATTGTCATGAGAAGAAAGCTGGAGTAGCCATATTTATGTCCCAACATGGCAGTTCTCAAACACATAAATCAATTAATCACAGACATAAAGAAGGTCAATGATAATAGTACAATAATTCTAGGCCTTCAACACCCTGCAAGGAAACAATGGCTTTGAATACCACACTGGACTGGATGGA
The DNA here is from genome assembly GCF_028749965.1 of Puma concolor. Taxonomy (NCBI): domain Eukaryota; kingdom Metazoa; phylum Chordata; class Mammalia; order Carnivora; family Felidae; genus Puma; species Puma concolor. Next base: position 71,410,832 of record NC_141667.1, read on the forward strand.
TTTAACAGATATATTCAGAACATTTTTCCTAAAGCAGCAGAATAAATATTCTTCTCAAGTACACATGGAACATTCTCCACAATAAATCACATACTGCGTAACAAATTGCCCTAAGCAAGTACAAAAAGATCCAGATCATATCTTTCATATTTTCAGATCACAACACTATGAAACTTGAAATCAACTGCAAGAAAATTTTTAGAAAGACCATAAATACTTGGAGATTAAAAAACATCCTATTAAAGAAGGAACACGGTTAACCAAGAAATTAAAGAGGAAATTAAAAAGTGCATGGAAGCTAATGATAATGAAAACACGACAGTCTAAAACCTCTAGGAAGCAGCAAAGGTGGGCAAAAAAGGGAAGTATATAGCAATCAGGGCCATCCTAAAGAAGGAAAAAAGGAGAAGATGACAGCATAGGAGGGTGCTGGGCTCACCTCATCCTGCTGATCACTTAGATTCCACCCACACCTGCCTAAATAACCCAGAAAACCACCAGAAGACTAGCAGAACGGACTCTCTGGAGCCAAGCGTAGACAAGAGGCCCATGGAAGAGGGTACGAAGGGCGAAGAGGCAGTGCTCACGACACGGACTGGCAGGGGGAGCCGGGGCAGTAGAGGGGCAGCCCGTCTGGCAAGGCAGAGCCCCCGAGTCTGACTTGCAAAAGCAGAGGGGCCAGACTCTGTGAATTCTGACAGTCAGCGGGACTTAACATCTGGAATGTTAAAAGTCAACAGCTCTGCTCTCAGAGAGCAGCAAGGGCGAGAGGACGCTGGGAGAGAGAGTTGTTGAGCCCGGGAAGACAGAACTCAACTAAGCAGGAAGACAAAAGTGCTGGAAAGCACCATCTCCCTCTCCTATCCCCCAGCCGAAATCCCAAAGGGAACTAGTTCCTGTCAACGACCTTGCTTGCACTGCGCAAACACCCAACACTGTGCTTCTGTGGATCCATCCATATGACGGGTCTGCCTCCCTCCCGGTGCCTCAGGGCCCCTCCCAGGGTGGACCACCAAAGGCAAAGTGAGCTGAGTCTGCCCCTCCTGCCCCTGTGAACCTTGCGGATCCACCCCAGCTAATACACCAGGTCCCATTACAGAAGCACCACAAGCCTGGCAGTGTGCAAGCAGCCCAAAAAGGGGCCACACCACTCTACAGTGAATCCTGCCCCTGGGAGAGTGGAAGATGAGGTATACACCAGTCTGACTATGGCCCCAGCAGTGGGCTGGGGACAGATATCAGGTCCGACTGCAGCCCCGCCCATCAACACAAGTTACTCCAGACAGCACAGGAGAAGTGCCCTGCAATTGGGCACCACCATAGGGACTATCCAAAATAACAAAACAGAAGAATTCTCCTCAAAAGAAACTCCAGGAAGTAGCGACAGCTAACAAATTGATCAAAAACAATTTAAGCAATAAAACGGAACAAGAATTTAGAATAATAGTAATAAAATTAATCGCTGGGCTTGAAAAAAGTATAGAGGACAGCAGAGAATCTATTGCTACAGAGAACAAGGGACTAAGAAATAGTCATGAGGAAATAAAAAAAGCTATATAAATGAGGTGCAAAATAAAATGGAGGTGACACAGCTTGGATTGAAGAGGCAGAGGAGAGAATAGGTGAATTAGAAGATAAAATTATAGAAAAAGAGGAATATGAGAAAAAAAGATATTAAAAAAAACCAGGATTATGAGGGGAGAATTAGAGAACTAAGTGATGCAATCAAACAGAATAATATCCATATGATAGGAATTCCAGAAGAAGAAGAGAGCAAGAAAGGGGCTGAAGGTGTACTTGAACAAATCATAGCTGAGAACTTCCCTGATCTGGGGAAGGAAAAAGGCATTGAAATCCAAGAGGCACAGAGAACTCCCTTCAGACGTAACTTGAATCGATCTTCTGCATGATATATCATAGGGAAACTGGCAAAATACAAGGATAAAGAGAAAATTCTGAAAGCAGTTAGGGATAAACAGGCTCTAACTTACAAAGGTAGACACATAAGGATAGCAGCAGACCTATCTACTGAAACTTGGCAGGCCAGAAAGCATTGGCAGGAAATCTTCAATGTGATGAACAGAAAAAATATGCAGCTGACAATCCTTTATCCAACAAGCCTGTCATTCAGAATAGGAGAGAGAAACGTTTTCCCAAACAAACAAAAACTGAAGGAATTCATCACCACTAAACCAGCCCTACAAGAGATCCTAAGGGGGATTCTGTGAGTGAAATGTTGCAAGGACCACAAAGTACCAGAGACATCACTACAAGCATGAAACCTACAGATATCACAATAACTCTAAACCCATATCTTTCTATAATAACAATGAATGTACATGGACTAAATGCTCCAACCAAAAGACAGAGGGTATCAGAATGGATAAAAAAACAAGACCCATCTATTGGCTGTCTACAAGAGACTCATTTTAGACCTGAACATACCTTCAGATTGAAAGTGAGGGCATGCAGAACTATCTATCATGTTACCGGAACTCAAAAGAAAGCTGGAGTAGCCATACTTATATCAGACAAACTAGACTTTAAATGAAAGGCTGTAACAAGAGATGAAGAAGGGCATTATACAATAGTTACAGGGTCTATCCACCAGGAAGAGCTAACAATTATAAATGTCTACGCGCCGAATACAGGACCCCCCAAATATATAAAACAATCCCAAACTTAAGTAACCTTATTGATAAGAATGTGGTAATTGCAGGGGATTTATTTAATACCCCACTTACAACAATGGATAGATCATCTAGCCACAGGATCAATAAAGAAGGGCCCTGAATGATACATTGGATCAGATGGACTTGACAGATATATTTAGAACTCTGCATCCCAATGCAACAGAACATACTTTCTTCTCAAGTGCACATGGAACATTCTCCAAGATAGATCATATACTGGGTCACAAAACAGCCTTTCATAAGTATAAAAGAATTGAGATCATACCATGCACACCTTCAGACCACAAATTCTATGAAACTTGAAATCAACCACAAGAAAAAGTCTGGAAAGCCACCAAAAGCATGGAGGTTAAAGAATACCCTACTAAAGAATGAATGGGTCAACCAGGCAATTAGAGAAGAAATTTAAAAATACATGAAAACAAATGAAAATGAAAACACGACAATCCAAACACTTCGGGATGCAGCGAAGGCAGTCCTGAGAGGAAAATACATTGCAATCCAGGCCTATCTCAAGAAACAAGAAAAATCCCAAATACAAAACCTAATAGCACACCTAAAGGAAAGAGAAGCAGAACAGCAAAGACACCCCAAACCCAGCAGAAGAAGAGAAATAATAAAGATCAGAGCAGAAATAAACAATATAGAATCTAAAAAAACTGAAGAGCAGATCAATGAAACCAAGAGTTGGTTTTTTGAAAAAAGAAACAAAATTGATAAACTTCTAACCAGGCTTCTCAAAAAGAAAAGGGAGATGACCCAAACAGATAAAATCATGAATGAAAATGGAATTATTACAACCAATCCCTCAGAAATACAAGCAGTTATCAGGGAATACTATGAAAAATTATATGCCAACAAACTGGACAACCTGAAAGAAATGGACAAATTCCTAAACACCCACACTCTTCCAAAACTCAAACAGGAAGAAATAGAAAGCTTGAACAGACGCATAACCAGCGAAGAAATTGAATCAGTTATCAAAAATCTCCCAACAAATAATAGTCCAGGACCAGATGGCTTCCCAGGGGAATTCTACCAGACATTTAAAGCAGAGATAATACCTATCCTTCTCACGCTGTTCCAAAAAATTGGAAGGGAAGGAAAACTTCCAGACTCAATCTATGAAGCCAGCATTACTTTGATTCCTAAACCAGAGAGACCCAGCAAAAAAAGAGAACTACAGGCCAATATCCCTGATGAACATGGATGCAAAAATTCTCAACAACATACTAGCAAATCGAATTCAACAGCATGTAAAAAGAATTATTCACCATGATCAAGTGGGATTCATTCCTGGGCTGCAGGGCTGGTTCCACATTTGCAAATCAATCAGTGTGCTACATCGCATTAATAAAAGAAAAGATAAGAACTATATGATCCTGTCAATCCATGCAGAAAAAGCATTTGACAAAATTCAGCATTCTTTCTTAATAAAAACCCTCGAGGAAGTCCAGATAAAAGGAACATACTTAAGCATCATAAAAGCCATTTATGAAAAGCCCACAGCTAATATCATCCTCAATGGGGAAAAACTGAGAGCTTTCCCTCTGAGATCAGGAACACGACAGGGATGTCTACTCTCACCGCTGTTGTTTAACATAGTGTTGGAAGTTCTAGCAGCAGCAATCAGACAACAAAAGGAAATCAAAGGCATCAAAACTGGCAAAGATGAAGTTAAGCTTTCACTTTTTGCAGGTGACATGATATTATACATGGAAAACCTGACAGACTCCACCAAAAGTCTGCTAGAACTGATACATGAATTCAGCAAAGTCGCAGGATACAAAATCAATGTACAGAAATCAGTTGCATTCTTATACACTAACAATGAAGCAACAGAAAGACAAATAAAGAAACTGATCCCATTCACAATTGCACCAAGAAGCATAAAATACCCAGGAATAAACCTAACCAAAGATGTAAAAGATCTGTATGCTGAAAACTATAGAAAGCTTATGAAGGAAAATGAAGAAGATACAAAGAAATGGAAAAACATTCCATGCTCATGGACTAGAAGAATAAATATTGTTAAAATGTCAATACTACTCAAAGCTATCTACACATTCAATGCAATCCCAATCAAAATTGCACCGGCATTCTTCTCGAAGCTAGAACAAGCAATCCTAAAATTTGTATGGAACCACAAAAGGCCCCGAATAGCCAAAGTAATTTTGAAGAAGAAGACCAAAGCAGGAGGCATCACAATCCCAGACTTTAGCCTCTACTACAAAGCTGTCATCATCAAGACAGCATGGTATTGGCACAAAAACAGACACATAGACTAATGGAATAGAATAGAAACCCCAGAACTAGACCCACAAACGTATGGCCAACTCATCTTTGACAAAGCAGGAAAGAACATCCAATGGAAAAAAGACAATCTCTTTAACAAATGGTGCTGGGGGAACTGGACAGCAACATGCAGAAGAATGAAACTAAACCACTTTCTCACACCATTCACAAAAATAAACTCAAAATGGATAAAGGACCTAAATGTGAGACAGGAAACCATCAAAACCCTAGAGGAGAAAGCAGGAAAAAACCTCTCTGACCTCAGCTGCAGCAATTTCTTACTTGACACATCCCCAAAGGCAAGGGAATTACAAGCAAAAATGAACTATTGGGACCTCATGAAGATAAAAAGCTTCTGCACTGCAAAGGAAACAATCAACAAAACTAAAAGGCAACCAATGGAATGGGAAAAGATATTTGCAAATGACATATCATATAAGAGTTCATATCCAAAATCTGTAAAGAGCTCTCCAAACTCCACACCCGAAAAACAAATAACCCAGTGAAGTAATGGGCAGAAAACATGAAAAGACACTTCTCTAAAGAAGACATCCGGATGGCCAACAAGCACATGAAAAGATGCTCAACCTCGCTCCTCATCAGGGAAATACAAATCAAAACCACACTCAGATACCACCTCACACCAGTCAGAGTGGCTAAAATGAACAAATCAGGAGACTATAGATGCTGGTGAGGATGTGGAGAAACGGGAACCCTCTTGCACTGTTGGTGGGAATGCAAACTGGTGCAGCTGCTCTGGAAAACAGTGTGGAGGTTCCTCAAAAAATTAAAAATAGATCTACCTTATGACCCAGCAATAGCACTGCTAGGAACTTACCGAAGGGATACAGGAGTGCTGATGCATACGGGCACTTGTAGCCCAATATTTATAGCAGCACTTTCAACAATAGCCAAATTATGGGAAGAGCCTAAATTCCATCAACTGATGAATGGATAAAGAAACTGTGGTTTATATACACAATGGAATACTATGTGGCAATGAGAAAGAATGAAATATGGTGTTTTGTAGCAATGTGGATGGAACCAGATAGTGTTATGCTAAGTGAAATAAGTCATACAGAGAAAGACAGATAACATATGTTTTCACTCTTGTGTAGATCCTGAGAAACTTAACAAAAGACCATGGGGGAGGAGAAGGAAAAAAAAAAAAGTTAGAGAGGGAGGGAGCCAAAACATAAGAGACTCTTAAAAACTGAGAACAAACTGAGGGTTGATGGGGGGTGGGAGGGAGGAGAGGGTGGGTGATGGGTATTGAGGAGGGCACCTGTTGGGATGAGCACTGGGTGTTGTATGGAAACCAATTAGACAATAAATTTCATATTTAAAAAAAATAATAAAAATTTGTAAAAATAAAAGACAAAAAAAAAAACAAAAAGAAGGAAAAAAGCTCTCAAATACACAACCTAACCTTACACTTTAAAGAGCTGGAAAAAGAACAGCAAATAAACCCAAAACCAGTAGAAGAAGGGAAATAATAAGATTAGACCAGAAATTAATAATTATCAAAATAAGAAAAATAAAAAAATAAACACAGTAGAACCGATAAATGAAACCAGAAGCTGGTTCTTTGAAAGAATTAATAAAATTGATAACCCCCAAGCCAGACTGATCAAAAAGAAAAAGGAAAGGACCTGAAAAAATAAATTCATGAATGAAAGAGGAGAGATCACAACCAACATAGCAGAAATACAAACAATAATAAGATAATATTATGAGCAATTATATGCCAACCAATTGGGCATAATGAACAAATTCCTAGAAACATATGAATTACCAAACTCAAACAGGAACAAATAGAAAATTTGAACAGACCCATAAACAGTAAAGAAATTGAATCAGTGTTCAAAAATCTCCCAAAAAATAAGAGTCCAGGGCCGGATGGTTTTCCAGGGGAATTCTACCAAACATTTACAGAAAAGTATACTTATTCTTTTGAATCTGTTCCAAAAATAGAAAAAAAGGAAAACTTCCAAACTCGTTCTACATGGCCAGCATTACCTTGATTCCAAAACCAGACAAAGACCCCATTAAAAAGGAGAACTACAGACCAATTTCCCTGATGAACATAAATGTAAAAATTCTCAACAATATACTAGCAAACCAGATCCAACATTACATTAAAAGAATTATTCACCATGATCAAGTGGGATTTATTCTTGGGATGCAGGGCTGATTCAATATCCATAAATCAATCAATGTGATACATCACATTAATAAAACAAAGGATAAGAACACATGATCTTCTCAAAAGATGCAGAAAAAGCCTTTGACAAAATACAGCATCCTTTTTTGATAAAAGCCCTCAAGAAAATAGGGATAGAAGAACAGATCTCAAGATCATAAAGGTCATATATGAAAACACACAGCTAATATCATCCTCAATGGGAAAAATTGAGAGCTTTCCCCCTAAAGTCAAAAACATGACAGGGATGTCCACTCTCACCACTGCTATTCAACATTGTGTTGTAAGTACTAGCTTCAGCAATTAGACAATAAAAACAAGTAAAAGGCATCCATATCGGCAAGGAGGAAGTCAAACTTTCACTCTTCACAGATGATATGATATTGTATGTAGAAAACTCAAGACTCCACCAAAAAACTGCTAGAACTGATTCATGAATTCAGCAAAGTCGCAGGATATATATCAATGTACAAAAATTGGTTGCATTTCTGTACACCAATAATGAAACAGAAGAAAGGGAAATCAAGAAATCAATCCCATATACAACTGCACCAAAAACCATAAAATATTTAGGAATAAAGCTAACCAAAGAGATGAAAAATCTATACACTGAAAGCTATAGAAAGCTATGTAAGAAACTGAAGAAGACACAGAGAAATGGAAAAGCACTCTATGCTCATGGAATGGAAGAACAAATATTGTTAAAATGTCCATACACCCAAAGCAATTTACACATTCAATGTAATCCCTATCCAAATACCACCAGTATTCTTCATAGAGCTAGAACAAACACCACCAGCATTCTTCATAGAGCTAGAACAAACAATCCTAAAATTTTTATGGAACCATAAAAGATCCTGAATAGCCAAAGTAATGTTGAAAAAGAAAACCAAAGCTGCAGGCATCACAATTCCAGACTTTAACCTGTATTACAAAGCTGTAATATCAAGACAGTATGGTACTGGCACAAAAACAGACACAGTGGAACAGACCAATGGAACAGAACAGAGAACCCAGAAACTGACCCACAAATGTTATGATTAACTAATCTTTGGCAAAGCAGGAAATAGTATCCAAAGGAAAAAAGATAGTCTCTTCAGCAAATGGTGCTGGGAGAACTGGGCAGCAACATGCAGAAGAATGAAACTGGACCACTTGCTTACACCCTACACAAAAGTAAACTTAAAATGGATGAAAGAGCTAAACGTAAGACAGAAGCCATCAAAATCCTAGAGGAGAAAATAGTCAACAACCTCTTTGACCTTGGCCGCAGCAACTTCTTACTCAACATGTCTCATGAGGCAAGGGAAACAAATGCAAAAACTACTGGGATCTCATCAAGATAAAAAGCAAAGGAAACAATCAGCAAAACTAAAAGGCAACTCAAGGAATAGGAGAAGATATTTGCAAATAACATATCATATAAGAGTTCGTATCCAAAATCTATAAAGAACTTATCAAACTCAATATCCAAAAAAATAAATAATCCAGTGAAGACATGGGCAAAAGACATGAATAGACACTTTTCTAAAGAAGACATCCAGATGACTAACAGACACATGAAAAGATGCTCAACATCACTCATCATCAGGGAAATACAAATCAAAACCACAATGTGATACCACCTCATACCTGTCAGAATGGCTAAAAGTAACTCAGGCAACAACAGATGTTGGCGAGGATGGGAAATGCTTTGCACCATTAGTGGAAATGCAAACTGCTGCAGCCACTCTGGAAACCAGTATGAAGGTTCCTCAAAAAATTAAAAATAGAACTACCCTATGACCCAGCAATTATACTACTAGGTATTTATCCAAAGGATACAAAAATGCTATTTCAAAGGGGCACAGGTACCCCAATGTTTATACCAGTGCTATCCACAATAGCCAAATTATGGAAGGGGTCCAAATGTCCATCAACTGATGAATGGATAAAGATGTGGTATATGTATACAATGGAGTATCTCTAGGCAAATTAAAAAGAATGAAATCTTGCTATGTGCAACACAACATGGATGGAACTACAGTGTTTTATGCTAAGCAAAATAAGTCAGTCAGAAAAAGACAAATATATAATGTTACTCATAAGTGTCATTTAAGAAACAAAACAGATGAACATAGGGAAGGAAAGCAAAAATAAGATAAACCATGAAACTCTTAAATACAGAGAACAAACTGAGAGTTGCTGGCAGGTGTTGGATGGGGGATGGGCTAAATGTATGATGGGCACTGAGGGCACTTGTTGGGATGAGCACTGGGTATTATAAGTAAGTGATGAATCACTAAATTCTATTCCTGAAATCATTATTACACTATATGTTAACTAATTAGGATATAATTTTTTTTTTAAAATGTTCAGGAGGGGAAGAAAAAAGTAATATACATGAATAAATAATTATAACACAATATGTCATATTGTGTTACATAATAATATGTTACATAACAGTAAGAGAAACAAATCATTCCTGCTTTGTAAAAATGTTCTAATATATATAAATCTAGATAAAGATTCTATACTTTGTCCAACATAACTGTTTATAAATAATTGGAATAGTGATCTAACAAGTTGTCACTAATAATTATCTGAGACAACTACATTGTTTAGATCCCTTTAATTACTTTACTATTGCCAATTTATTCTATGCATTACATAGAAAGCTAAGAGGCCTGACAAAGTAATAGTACTTAACCAGAATACATAAATTCATAAATTCTGAATGAATTTGAAATATGAGTGACTGAATCTGCATCATTAGAAAATCTACCATAAATCACAGATTCTATACAAAAAAAAAAAAAAAAGTGATGCCTAAAAATGTTTCCTTTCCTCTAAGCAAAGCAAATTTTTAAAACCTCAATGAAAATTGAAATGACGGTTAATCTGTATAAGAAAGTATATACAGAGTTTGTGATGTTGAAGGAAATATAATTCAAGAGGAAATGAGGACACTGTATAAACATTTTCGTGAAGTAAGAGGTGGTATGGCTTCTAGGGCAGCTACTGACCCAGTTATTACCCAAATTGAATATCAGTAAAAGATTCAAATGTATTTTCCTTTGTAGAATATGAATGTAACAGAAAAGCCCCAACCAACTAACAAGGGAAGCTTGGGAAATCCTCCAGAGCTGGACATTCAAAGAGCAGAAAGGACACAAACTACAGAAGTGTTCAACTCCAAGGACAAAACATATTCAAGAAAGAGCAGCAAGAATTAGGCATCGCAGTGACCAAGAACTAACTTTTCATCCTTGTGACAATGCGGCAGACTTTGTGATCAAATCAGAAATACTCTTTTGTTCTGCAAACCCCAGGTCATAAAAACCAAGAATAAGAATCTTTGCTGTAAAATACACTAATGATATAATGCAACATCATCCAGACTTCATTTTAGAAACAAAAAACTGTTGAACAGTGGAATTGTTAAGGGTCTGAAGGGATCACTTAAAATTTTCAATTAAGTTGAAATATATTTTATGTGGGTAGTTATATCCTAGATCCACAAGGCTTTGGAGAAATAACACTTGCTAATGTCAAGGGTCTAATGAACATAGGTTTTCTAAGTCTTCACTTCTAACTGTATGTTATATATACTACATCCATACAAGATGAGCTATTTAAAAGCAATCTCATTCACAGCAATGTAATTTTAAAGATACTTTTCCGACTGAGCCAATGTAAAGAGCATTTTTATATACTAAACATCTAGAATATAAATATTCTAGCATTGAAGGGTTCCCATTCCCCTAAAACCATTTGTCCCACTACAGAAATACTTTTTCAGCAAGTGAAACAATTTAGACTGGAAAACTAATTTCAATTTTTCTATAATAATTAGTATTATTTTATTTACAATAAAGACCATGGTGTTGATGCTCACATATTTTTAATTCTTTTGTATTGTTTATTTATTTTAGAGACAGAAAGAGCACAAGCAGGGTCAGGGCACAGAGAGAGGGAGACAGAGTCTGGAACAGACTCCAGGCTCTGAGCTGTCAGCACAGAGCCTGAAGCAGGGCTCAAACCCACAAACCATGAGATCATGACCTGAGCCGAAGTCAAACACTCAACCAACTGAGCCACCCAGGTGCCCCATTGGTCACATATTTTTAAATGTTCATTATCAGTTATTCTTTTAAATGTAAGATTCTTCATTTTCAGTTACATAAAATTAATACAGTAATCTTTTCTTCTGTAGCGTGACAAGACTGACAAATGAAGAGGCACTCATTTCCGGAAAATGTGGAAGTAACTTGGGTCTCAGTTGTAGTACTATAAGGTGTGTCTCAGGATTTTTTACTAATAGCAGTTATAGACATTTTTAAATTTTTTTTTTCAACATTTATTTATTTTTGGGACAGAGAGAGACAGAGCATGAACGGGGGAGGGGCAGAGAGAGAGGGAGACACAGAATCGGAAACAGGCTCCAGGCTCCGAGCCGTCAGCCCAGAGCCCGACGCGGGGCTCGAACTCACAGACCACGAGATCGTGACCTGGCTGAAGTCGGACGCTTAACCGACTGCGCCACCCAGGCGCCCCAGTTATAGACATTTTTAAATAACTCCCTTTCCTTGGTAAATCAGAGTAGATTCAAGTTTATCCCCACAATTATGTCACTCTCAATTACTTGCATTCTGATATGCTTTCTTTTTTCTTTTAAGTTTATTTATTTTGAGAGAGAGAGAGAACGAGACCAAGCGAGGGGGCAGGGCAGAGAGAGAGAGAGAGAGAGAGGGAATCCCAAGCAGGTTCCAAACTGTCAGCACAGAGCCCAATGTGGGGCTCAATCTCATGGTTCATGAGATCATGATCTGAGCCGAGATTAAGAGTGGGACACTCAACCCAGACACCCCCAATATGCTTTCTTGAGTCACAGAGGGTGAGATGGAATTAAAGAGAGCAGACTAAGAAACTGCACATTAGAATATGTCACACATGTAAATATCTTATACTAGGATGGGGAAAAAATGAGAATCACTGACTTAGATTACAAAATTTTGTTTTATTTCTGGGTAACACATAAAAACTATGTGGTCCAACTCCTAACTCTATTCAGCTCACTGCTTGCTTCATGACACCCTTCACATTTAAGTGTTAAGTGTGTACTTTTAGGAATTAGAATCCTACACTTACAGAGTACACATTTTTAAATGTAGATATTTATAAAATAATGCTCCCCTAAAAAATAATCATATACATCAGTAGCAGAAGGAAAACATTCATGTAAGAGTTTTACGTAATATTACATCTAAAAAAAGGGTTTTTTTCCATTTTATTTTTTAAACGTTTATTTTAGGGAGACAGAGAGACACAGAGCATGAGCAGGGAAAGGGAACAGAGAGAGGGAGACACAGAATCCAAAGCAGGCTCCAGGCTCCAAGCTGTGAGCACAAAGCCCAAAGAGGGGCTCAAACCCACCACCTGTGAGGTCATGACCTAAGCCAAAGTTGGACACTTAACCGACTGATCCACCCAGGCACCAGGAGAATAAAGTTTAAGTTTTAAACATATTAAGTAAATGCGGTTTAAGAAAGGGAAGAACACTAGTTAGAGATTTAAGAAAGTAACACTGGGGTGCCAGGGTGGCGCAGTCGGTTAAGCGTCCGACCCAGCCAGGTCACGATCTCGCGGTCCATGAGTCCGAGCCCCGCGTTGGGCTCTGGGCTGATGGCTCAGAGCCTGGAGCCTGTTTCCGATTCAGTGTCTCCCTCTCTCTCTGCCCCTCCCCCGTTCATGCTCTGTCTCTCTCTGTCCCAAAAATAAATAAACGTTGGAAAAAAAAAATTTTTTTTTTAAAAGAAAGTAACACTTAGCTTTTCTGTACCACTTTTAAGCAAATATTTGTGGTTAAAATGAAAGGAATTTGGGGAAACCATCTACCAACAGATGATAATCCAAGGTGAAAGAAAAATAATTCAGGAATTCAGACAAACTAGACATATTTTGAGGTAAAAAGCATTTAAAGTGAATTTCCAACTATCCCTACTGAAACACAGTAATTTGAAGAACAAAGAACAGCTAATATGAGATATTGATAATTATTTCGTTTGTACAAATATAAATGTCGTTCAATTTATATAAACTTAATTTACATTACTGAATATCCAAGGTCTAAATTTGGGGACTTTTAGGATGGTAGAATAAACACAGTAATACTAGGAGAGATAAAATTAAAGCTACCATGTAATGAACTGAATATGAAAGTTGAGGACTTCCTAAATTCAGGAATTTTACCTAGATTGTCTTATTCTTCTTCATAACAACCTTGTGAGACAATCTTATCCTCATTCTACAGATGAGGAAACTAGGATTTAAAGAGATTACATAACTTGCCCCAAGATCCCACAGAAGAAAATTCTGATTTGTGACTGAAATCCAGACTATCTGCCTCCAAAAGAAATGAATCTTCTTTCACTACACCCTGGCAAAAAAAAAAAACCTACATTAAAAATTTTAGCATTTTAATTAGAACCTTCAAAAGGAGGAGACAATATCAAGTTTTTAGTAAGTGATGATATATAAACTAAATCTATATACTTCATAGCTTGATAAGTATATATGAATAGTTAAGAAATAATGTCATCCATGATATTTCAGAGTTAAATATGTAATATCCTCCAAAATGGAGAAATTGGAAACTTTTTGTAGAAACTCACTAAGTAAACTTCCTACCTAGATATTTTGAATTCCAAAGAAAAAACTTGGGAGGTCCCATATTTTGTCAGCCATACTGAAGTTTCACATGAGTAACTAAGATTACATTTATACTTATAGGAAAAAGTGAGAAACTGCTTCTCTTGTTTTTGTTGTTGTTGTTGTTGTTGCTCTAATCTGTCCTCTATTTATTCTTTTCCATTTTTCTTCCAGACCTTGGAGGACTCTTCTAATTTAGGGTAACCAAGTCTCAAGTTCAAGAACTGTAAGATTAGGTACAGGTACAGATGTACTGCAATAGAGACCATCGAACTGCAATGATTGGTAGGGCTTTATAGAAGAAACAAAAGTTTCATTTATTTTCCAAAGTATCAACCACCATGGAATTATTGGTGACTTTTCTTTTCTATAGTCTTTTTAATTGATTTTAAAGCATTTAACTTTTATAATAAAAATAAAAATAGGAACGAAAGAAGAAAAGAGGGAAGGAGGCAGAGAAAAAAAACTGGAACTTCAATTAAAACATATGTAAACATCTTGGGGCTCCTGGGTGGCTCAGTTGGTTGAGCGTCCAACTTCGGCTCAGGTCATGATCTAGCACTCCGTGAGTTCGAGCCACGCGTCGGATTCTGTGCAGATAGCTCGGAGCCTGGAGCCTGCTTCCAATTCTGTGTCTCCCTCTCTCTCTGCCCCTCCCCTGCTCATGATCTGTCTCTCTCACTCTCAAAAATGAATAAACGTTTAAAAAAAAATTTTTTTTAACATAGGTAAACATCTTATTTTTTTCAAGTTCCAAAACTATGACCTGCCTGTTCTCTTTAATCTCTCAGTGTGTGGTAAATTAACCATACATAAGCATGCCAAATGAAATATGGAGAAATAATAACAAGGCAATCTGAGATCTATAAATTCTGAGACACAGCTCTTAATCTCAATATTTAAGAAATTAGTTATATAAATGAGGTTAAGTAAGAAAAACACATTTAGGGTATACTAAAACTGAAAAGCAGGATTCAAATACTCAAAGAAGAATGCAGAGATTTCCTAACTATGGAAAAATTCCAAATATAACATACACATATGTGAACTTATACCCATTTATTATTATTTTATTATAAACTGAAGGTCTGTTTTCAAATATTCTGCTAGCAGCACCATGAAACACCACCCAAGACACTTTTGAATCCTATCAAAATACTGACTTAAATGTTTCTAGACAATTACTTCATTTTCCATGAAACAGTTCTTTAAAAAGTTCCCATTTGCAGGCTTTCTTTTTCCATTGCAAAAATATACTTATTCCAAAACAATATACATAAGATTGATCCAATTTATTAAGTATGTTACTAAAACACTGAATAAGTGATGGTCCTTTGGACCTGTCTTCAAAAGAAGATAGTCATTTAAAAATCAAGTACAAAACTATTAATACAGGAGTCCAATTTTAAAACAAACTTGTATTTGTACAAGTTCATTTGATTTCTTTTTTTATTACCAAAATGGAGCTTACTCATCTGGGCCTTGATTTACAAACATGATGACTTCCTAGTCACTCACAAGATTGCTTTGTAAATGTCATGTAAATTAACTTACTATTGTTTTTATAAACACTATTTCCATCTGCAAAAAGAAACTGAGTTCCTTACAATATTTTGGTATGATATATATTTTTGCTGGTTTTCAAACTTGATCATTTCAGTTCTCTTTCTTAGTATATACCATGTTAACAGCTACCTTGGAAAAGTTATTGCTGCGTAGGTGGTCGGCTAATAACTTCATTGTTTGAAATTTTTCGTAGTAAAATAAAGGAGAAAATAAGCTTGAAATGTTCACAGACCAGTTATAAGCTTGTAAAATTTGAAGATGAAATGAAAGTGATTTCTCTACCAAAAGTGTGAATTCTTACTTCCAAACTACTGACATCAACCTTTCAAGTAGTGCAGAAGCTGCATTAACTGGACCCTAAATAATTTTATATGGTATATATTAAATGCTGCTGACCATCAGTGCAGAAGGGAAACAGATCTTGACCAAAGGTCTATCTGGGAAGAAAAGAGGGAAAAGGTTTCCAAGTACGTTCATATACTCTGAACACATTCACAACACCTTTGGAAGTATATATAGTTCCCTTGGTTCAAGAGTAGTAGCAAAAATGATTCCTGGATCCCAAAAGATTACATTCAGCTTTCCTTTGCATTCTGACAAACGTGTGGTTCTTGGTGAATATTTCTTTCTCAAGACCATAAAGGTATACCAAGACTACACTAAACTCGCGAAGTAATTACATTTTGCAAGTTTTTTTTTTTAAATCCTATTCCCATTCCATAAGTTAAAAAGTGTTTTCTAGTCTTTAATCACTAAAATAGTTTTGGGGTTTTTTTCTTATTAATTTTTCCTCAACACTTTTATACACGGTGAATACTCTACTGGAGAAACTGTTTTATCTTAAAATGCCTGGAGAAAGGAAAATGGTACTACTGCACCTTTAGAGCGGTTTATTCCAAAGTAACAGTAAGACCATTATGAATATATGCAACTTTTTACAAATTAAAAAGATTAAGACTTTTTTTTCTTAACCATAAGGCAAACGAAAATGAAAGGCTACCAGCCTTAATAAATTACTGGACTTGGGATTGCACAGCACTAAATATCAAGACCACAAATGTACAAAGTAAAAAACGACAACTTCACAATTAAATCAATTTGTGCACGACGTACCGGCCCGGCTCTACCAACACCAACCCAGTTAGCGTTTCAGAAAGTTGATACTAAAGACTCTGAGGCTGACCGAGAGGTGCCTCCAAACACCTCCTCAACCCTAAATGGCAAAGAGAGTACAGAGCAGAAATTGCCCCGGCTGCATTAGCTTCACACTTAACAATTTAACTCTTGACTATGTCTAGGGGGTCACCTCTGGCCAAGACAGGAGCAGTGATCGAAGGTGGGAGATAAAAGCGGGAGGTGGGGAAGTTGAGGCACAGAAGACGGGCTGCGGACGGGCTCCGCGGGTCAAGGGGGAATGCAGGGCCCCAGAGGTAGGATGGGACTGAGGGAACACCTAGGGGTTGGGGGTGGTCGCCCCAGCCGGAGGGCCGCGCCAGGAAAGGAGCGCTCGGACAGAAGGGGGTGCGGGCATGATGGGTGGTGCCCACAGCCCCGCAAACACCGCCCCACACCCCGCAGCCCACCGACCCCGGCGATGGGGCGGGGCCGCTGAGCCCGCCTCAGCCCTTTCGCGCCGGCACCCGCCCCCTCAGCCTCCAGTCCCGGGTTGGTGGGAGGGGCCGGCCTCGCCGACCCGGGGGGTGCAGCGCGGCCCGAGCCCCAACCAGGAATGCTCCGTTGCGGGTGGAGGACGGGCGGGAGACCCTGCAGGCTGGGGCGGGAGTGGGGGTGGCCGAGGGCGGAGGAAGAGCCTTCGGCGCAGCCGCCGCCGGCCAGGGCTGAGTCCCAGGCGCCCCCCTGCGGGCAGGGGGTGTTGCCCCCTATCTCCGCAGGCCTCTCCTCCTAGTCCCCCGTCCCTCGGCGTTGCCCCGGGCAACAGCGCCAGCCGCCGGCGGCGCGAAACTCACCTACCTAGAACCTGACAAGCAGGAGCCCCTCAGACCCGGGAGCCAGTCGCCACCCCGCGTCACGGGGACCACCACAGCCAATGGGCGCCGCTGTCACGAGCCTCTGCGGCCAATCAAACTGCACTCCGGTCTTCGGGCACCCTCGAGGCCCCAGCCAATGGGCACGAGCCGAAGGCGGGCGCTGCCGCCCGGCCCCCAACCCCCTCCTCCCCCACCTCCCAGGAGGCGGGGCGCGGCCAATTGGCCCTGGACCCCGAGGGGTGGGTTTCAGGGTCCAGACCGGGTGGGCGCGCGTGGGCGCGGGGCTGCGGGCGCGGCAAAGGGAAGCGTGGAGCTTTGGCTGCTGCCCTCTGGGCCTGGTCCCCGGCTCGGGTGGGGTCCCGAGGTCCTCCTGTTCGCGTTCCCCTCCTCGTTCCTGTGATCCGCTCCTCTCTACCCGGAGTCGAGGGTTGCGGGGGTGGGAGTGAGGGCGGGATGGGGCCGGAGGCGGACGGCGGCGTCACAGGAAACTTTGGGAGGCTCGCCTGGCCGCGACCGGGAAGTGGCCGGGCCGGGGGTGATAAGCTGAGGCCGCCTGGAAGGGACTACCCGGCGGGTCGTTAGCCGGAAAGGAATTCGGAGGGTGGGGGCGGAGGCGTGATTAAAATGTTAAGTGTGCCCGCGGGGTGCAGGGCGATCCCGGGAGTTGAAATCTCCAGGAACAGAAGCTGCTTTGGGGCCGCGGATCTCGTACCCCTCAATGTGCACCTCTCGCTCTCAGAATCAGTCACCTTTTCCTGTACATTTTAGTTGCATCAGTTGTAATATTGATACTTTGGGAATGGATTTCAGCTAAAGCGGGAACTGAAATCTTTCTCATTAATTCCCAGTGCCTGAGACTGTCTTAAAAAAAAAAAAAAAAAAAGAGGCACTCAGTGCTGGAATTGTGATGGATACTGTTAAGCGTACAGCAGGACCTGCAGTGGTCCCCTATAAGAATAAGACCTTATCTCTTGCAGAGTCTGGAATGTTCAGAGACCCAAATTGGTTTGCTCTTCCAGCAACGGTTGTTTCAGAAGCGTTCTTCACCAAAAGAATTTAGTGGAAAATGACTAATGTGAGCTAAACAAAGATCACTAGGTGATCTGTAACAGTATGATAGGTGTTATTAGTCACTATTCGAGGGTGTGTTCCTGTAGCCGACTTTTTAAGGCATTGTATCCTGTACATTGGTTGAACCACATTCTTTGCCTGGAGCATATTAACGTCAACCCCATCTCCACCTTCCCCCTCTAAAACTTTTGAATTACGTGGGAGGCAAAAAAGAATGGTGAATATTTTTTCAACAGGGTTATTTAATTATAGTGAACAGCCCTACACATAGCGAAACAAATCTTAACATTGGACTTGTCTGCTGGTTCAAAGAAAGCAAAACATGCTGTAAAAACAAATAAAAAATTTAAATAAGAGGCTTAATTCTTCCTCTTAAAGATGTGGGAAGAGATTTCCCTTTCCCAGAACATTTGCCTTAGAAACCTTGTAATTGGGGCGCCTGGGTGGCTCAGTCGGTTAAGCGTCCGACTTCGGCTCAGGTCATGATCTCAAGGTTCCTGGGCTCCAGCCCCACGTCAGGCTCTGTGCTGGCAGCTCAGAACCTGGAGCCTGCTTCAGATTCTGTGTCTTCCTCTCTCTCTGGCCCTCCCCTGTTCATGCTCTGTCTCTCTCTGTCTCAAAAATAAATAAACATTAAAAAAAAAATTAAAAAAAAAGAAACCTTGTAATTGTTGAGAACATTCTTACTTCTTTGAAGTGTATCTACATCCTTTCTAAAACTAGTTAGGTCTCTCTCAGCTAGTTTTGTTGGCTTTACCTCCCAGGAATGTCTTTAAATACTTAGGAGATAATGCTTTGAAATGTGAACATCAAGAGACAGACATAGCATCCAGAAATGGATAAAGAAAGTGTGTGTGTGTGTGTGTGTGTGTGTGTGTGTGTGTGTGTGAAATACTATTCAGTCATAAAAAATAATGAAATCTTGACAACTTTGAGGATGGACCTTAATGGCATGTGCAACGTGAAATGTCAGGCAGATTAAGACAAATACCCTATGATCTCACTTTATGTGGAATCTTAAAAAAAAAAAAGAAAAAAGAAAGAAAGCAAGCTAACTCATAGATGCAAAGAACAGATTAATGGTTGGGATGGGTGGGATTGAAATGGGTGAAGGGGGTCAAAAAGCACACAGACTTGCAGTTGTTAAATGGATATGCCTTGGAGATATAATGTACGTCATGGTGACTATAGTTAATAATACTATATTACATATTTTAAAGTTGTTAAGATAGTAAATCTTAAGAGTCCTCATCACAAATAAAAGAAACCAAGCTCTTCTTGTATGATTTCAGCTGTGAACTAGACATATAATGGCGATCATTTTGCAATATATACAAATATCAAATCATTATGTTGTACACCTATATCTAATAGAATATTATATGTCAGTTATACTGCCATAAAAAGCAAAAGGAGATAACACTCACTTTCCATGGGAGATTAAGAGCCTAACTTCAATGGGCAAATCACTCCAACTTGCACAACTACCTTCTGTCATAAAGATAGAAGTTTGTTTTTCCTTTGGATAAAGCTAATTAGCTAACACAGATGGTCACCCCAATTACCAAATAAAATTAAGATGAATTATTTGTGGAAATGGTACCATCAAGGCCTCTTACTGGAGAACTGGTTACTGTTTATCTTGAAAACATATGTAATGGGTTATATCTGCTTGGCTGAGGGATGAGATTTCTTTCTGTCCTTAAAATCTCTTTCCTAATTGCCTGTAATGCACATCACATTGTGATTTAATTCTGTGTTTTATTCCTTCACTATCTTACAGGAGAGGATTTCTGGGTTGGGAGAAGATTTTGTTTTAAGTTCTATTTCCCCATAAATATTTATACCCAAAATATTGAGACTATGAAGCTAAGTAAGTCATCATATTTTAGTCTTTAATTTGTTCTCAAAAATTATCTCAGATTAAGTGATACCTAATTATTGAACTACAAAAACATCTTAATAGAATCAAATGATAATAAGCTAAATGTTTGGTATATATTTTGTAGCAATTGCTAATGGCATAAATTAAGCATATGTGAATAAACCTCTTAAAATAGAAATTAATTTCCTGTTAATATTAAATGTTATATCATGTCAATGAATGTTTATGAATTAAATGGTTAGATAAAGCCAAAATACAACTTTGGGCATTATTTTGCCAGAGCATATCTTTTCCAAGAACCTGAGGATTTTTCTACCTTTATACAAAGGGAATCTAAACCAGGAAAGATGTGTCTGGTGAATTTGTATTACATATTTGCCAAAAGTAGCTTCAAATAAGAGTCTAATGGTGAATTAGAACTGTTTGGTTCACATTGTGTGTGTGTGTGTGTGTGTGTGTGTGTGTGTGTGTGTGTGTGTGTATTTATATGTGTATGATAAGAAACTCAAATCTCTGAAAACATAAGAACCTTTCCAGTTCTTCAAAAATTTTCTGGTTTCTCACCTATCCACTCAAGAAACTTAAAAACTGCTTGCCATATGCCCAGCATTATGTTAAGAAATGCAGTTTTGAGTGAATGTATTTGAAGTAAATGACTGTAGCAAAAACCTATGCTACATTTTTGAAGCTGAAAAAAGCAATTACAGAAAATCCAGTTAAATTTTCCATCTGTTTTAATTATCACTTTGCATTGCCACAAATTTAATAAAGACTTGATTTCATCTGATTTCAAAAATACTGTGCAACTTTTCTTACATCTTGTAAATGCAGGAAAAAGTATGGAAGAATGAAGGAAACTAATTTCCTGTCTACACGACCCATAGGCTTTATAAAATACTAGCCACCCCCATAGGGTCTAGAGGGATATGTATCTCAGCTGAAGTTGTTAGCATTAGGGTTTAAGACACTCAACTATCATTAAAATTTAGATCTACACCAGGTACTACCATGACTTTTAAAATGCTACAGTACTGCCTAGCTATAGATTTATAAAAAGTCTTCACCATAGGGGTGCCTGGGTGGCTTAGTCAGTTAAGTGCCTGACTTTGGCTCAGGTCATGATCTCATGGTTCATGAGTTCAAGCCCCATGTCGGGCACTGTGCTGACAGCTCAAACCCTGGAGCTTGTTTCGGATTCTGTGTCTCTCTACTCCTATCCCACTCACACTCTGTCTCTATCTCTCCCTCAAAAATAAATAAACATTAAAAAAAACTTTTTAAAAAAGTCTTCAGTATATATTCTACTTTACCAAATACCAATTTTGGTCTGTTCTAAGAACATTGCTTACCTGGACAAATGAATACAATAATGTCGATGTCAAACATCGGACAATTAAAAATGATTTTAAAAGTTCTTGCCTTATCTTATCTCTCCACCATTACCCACCCAGCACCCCAACACACATCTCCCTCCTCCCCTCTCCCCTCTCACCGCTCCCATTTTCCTGTTTAACAGTTTCTCATAATTGGCTTCAAGAGAAACCTTGGCCGTGTGCCATCTTGGTTCAACAGTCGCCATACATATATCTCCTTCTTTTCCTTAATCGATGGTTCTTTTCTTTTCTTCATTTTTGCCAGCTTCTTTGCTTTATGACTCCCTGCTCTTTCTAACCGACAATTCATTCTTAACCAGCAGCACAAACCACTTTTTTTAATGTTTATTTATTGATTTTGAAAAAGCGCAAGTGCACACACATGCATATGAGTGGGGGAGGGGCAGAGAGGAAGCATGCAAAGGAGAGAGTGAATCCCAAGCAGGCTCCATGCTGTCAGCACAGAGTCCACCCCCGCGCTTCATCTCACAAACCATGGTATCAAGAGACAAACGCTCAACTGACTGAACTACCCAGATGCCCCATGAACCACTCTTCAAGAGGAGATCATGATCCATCCAATATGGAAATCATAACTGTCTTACATGCTGCACTGTTTTCAGTACATATAAATCTCTTTGATTCTGAAAACTGTTCTCTTGAATATATATTGTCACTAGCGGTCACATTTATCTGAGATTTTCTTTTGGACTTTGTTTTTTGGGTTTTTTTTTGGTTTTTCTTTTGTTTTGGTTCTGTTTTTGTTTTTGTTTTTGTTTTTGTTTTTGTTTTTTTTTTTGGCTTTCCAAATTTCCAAATTTCAAAATGGCTATGTGGCTTCCTTTATTTTACAAATGTGTTTAAGGAAAATAAAATAGGGAAAGGAGGGGAGAAAAGAAGGTGAAGTAGAGTTGGAGGAGGAAAATTTCTATTCTGTCCTCCAAATTGATATCAAATCCATTAACACATCTCACAACCAGCCCTCCTAGCCAAAAGACTGGCTGTCCTCCTAGCACTCTGATATTGCTTCCCCTGCTTCCCCGACCTGCTCACCATTGAGAAATACTACCAGCAACAGTCACAATCAACACATGCCTTCTCCCAAATGTCCCTGGATCACTCAAGACCTGTCCTTTTTGTATGTCAGAATTTACCTGTCCTTTTTCTCATTCCCTTATTTTTAAGGGAACTTTCATTTAAGTTCATTGGAACTTCAGAGATAACTATCAAGTGTGTGCCAGTTGGGGGGTGCTGGAGTAATGATTTCCAAATGTGGGTTCATGCACTAGCTTCATCAGAATCACCTGAGAACCTTTTCAAAAATACATACTCCTAGATTTATCCCCCAAAGATTCCAGCTTGAAAGGTCTGGGAGGAATTCAGAAAATCTGTTTGGAATGAGAACAGTGAATCTGGTCAATAATGGTGGACTGAATATAGGCACTTATATCTGCTTATTCTCCAAACTCCTTGGCCCAGCATGAATACAGATCCAGATCACCAGGAATCCAAGAACGAGAGATCTCTGAAGACATTAAGTGAGAAGAGAGGCTGGAAACAACAGAATTGGTTGATAATCTATATCGAGAGTAGGTAAACCTTCATTTCACTTCCCAAACCACCAGCCCTAGCTGGTGACACTAGTCACCCTAGCCCAGTGACACACTGCCCTAGCCCAATCCAGAGACAATAAGATTTACTCCCTGGTGGGGGTGAACTGGAGAAGCTCTGGTCTTGAAGACATGGAGATAGCTGGCTGAGTATAGGATTAAGGTGTCTTGCTGCACATTGGGATGAAGGGAGTAAGTGAAAGACTGCATACTGAACAAAGTTCCTCTCCCACTTAGCTCCTACAATGGCACTTTCCAGATTTGTATCCCTCACAGAGAATTTTAGAGGATTCCTTTTTAAGGAAACTTACTTGCCTAAGGAAAAATACTTTTATGGATACTGGGGGGAGCAGTGGTTTTGGGGGAAAGTTTCCAACAGTGTGATCACCTGCCAAATCACATCAAAATGAGGTCCGCCAATCCACAAGTTCCAGCCATGCAGGCAGCTTCCCTCATTCTTAAATATGAATAGACATCTTGGGATCACCACACTTTTGAGGAAACCCACAGTCATGAAAATGAGACGACAATACAAATAAACAAACAAACAAAAAAATTGCAGAGGTAGGGGGAGGGAGTTGAATGCAACCATAGCAGAAAGCAAAAAAAAAAAAAAAAAAAAAAAAAAATCAGAACTGTTGGTGATATTCTTAAACAAAGAAAAGATCCATGACTGAAAACAGGGTGATTTTTTTTTTTAAAGAAATTTTTGGAATGCCTGGGTGACTCAGTCAGTTAAGCATTCAACTCTTGGTTTGGGCTCAGGTCATGATCCCATGATTCATGAGTTCAAGCCCTGCATCCGGCTGTGTGCTGGCAGTGAGGAGCCTGCTTGGGATTCTCTCTCTCTCTCCCTCCAGTGTGCTCTCTCTCTCTCTCTCTCTCTCTCTCTCTCTCTCTCTCAAATAATTAAATAAATTTAAACAAATTTTTGAAAAACAATAAAATAAATTTTCAAAGAAAAATCATCTTTAGGAAATTAAAAAAATAACAAATTTTTAAATTCAGAAGCAGATGATAAAGTGAAGTTTATCTCAAAGTGAAGAAGTGAAGAAGTCTCAAAAGAAGAGCAAACAGACAAACAGTTGAAAAACATGAAAGAAAAGAAAATTTAGGATCAATCCAGGTGTGTCCAGTATTTTCACCATAAGCATCTTGCTGTAGCCATCACTGCCACAAGCATTTTCTCTCATAACTGATAAGCTGTAAGGTAATTTTGCCATAAAAGATAAAATAACTGGCTGACAGTCTGGTTTCATTTCTCCATTGACTAATCAGCTGCCTTCTGCCGCATTAATGTATCAAAGCTACTTGCCAGTTTGGCTTTGTTTCTCTAGTGACAAATTTCCCATGTTTCATATTATATAAATCTTAGCCCTCTCATAATAGTCTATGCAGTAGACGTGGTGGTCTTAAAACAGTGGATGATAACAACTACATGTATCTACTTAATAGGAAATGTGGTGATAAAATTTGCTGCAAGTGTGAAGTGTAAAGCCAGATTACATACTATCCTAGAAAATGGTAACATATCAGTTACAATAGTAACAAAGCTCAGTTATAAATGCATTACAGCATTACATTTCTTCCACATTTTTTAAAAATTTTTAATGCTTTTTATTTATTTTCGAGAGAGAGAGACAGAGGGCAAGCGGGGTAGGGGCAGAGAAAGAGGGAGACAGAATCTGAAACAGTCTTCAGCCCCTGAGCTGTCAGCAGAGCCCGATGAGGGGCTCGAACCCACGATCTGTGAGATCATGACCTGAGTCGAAGTGGACGCTTAACCGACTGAGCCACCCAGGAGCCCCTTTTCCACATTTTTCATAGAACTTTAGAACATCTATCAAGGAGCATATGAGTATATGCCAAGAACAAACGATAGTGTAGAAGGCTTTCATAATGTAATACAAAGCTCAGTTAAAAATATTGCATCTTAGTATTTAGAAAACTGATGCCTCACAATAAGTGAAGACATTAATATTTAATTTTATTAATATTTTCATGTTTTCTTATGACCTTTTTAAGTGTCCCTATTTTATTTTTCTTTATTTTATCTTTTATGGCAAAAATGCCCCAAGGCCAATTAGTTATGCAGTGAAGAAGTCTGTGGCAAAAATGCGTACAGCAAAGATGTCTACCACAAAAATGTTTATGGGAAACTATCCAGAACCCAATCCAGATTGAACATCCAACCTCTAGGAGTTCCAAAAAAAAAAAAAAAGCAAAAACAAACATACAAAAAAGAGGTGGATGGGCGAAGGGGTGGAATTATTAAAGAAAAGCCAGAAGTGAAAGAAGTGTTTTTCCAGACTGAAATCCTTCTAGGGAGCCCTTGCAAAATGAATAAAGACAACTCACAGACAGGCATTTAATCCTGAACCGGCAGAACAGCAGAGATAAAGAAAATTCCCTGAATGCTTCACATAGAATAACAGATTGCAGACAAAAGTTTAGGCATGATAACAAAGAATGAAATTGGACTTTTCAATAATGATACTGTAAACCAGAAGAAAATAGAGAAATATCTTTAAACTCCAAAGGGAGAGCATTTACAATCCAGAATTCCCTACAAACTCAACCAATCAATCGAGTCTAAGATAAAATAAAGGTGTTCTCCGACATGCAAGATTACAAAAAGCTTTACTCCTATGAAACCTTTTCTCAGGGAGGTATGTTTTCCACCAAAAAAAGGGGATTTGAAAAAGATGAAGACATGAATCAACACCAGAGAAACGAAAAGGGGATACCCAGGATGATGAGGAGGAAAATTTCTAGCATTACAACTGTATGACAGGCCTAAAAAGCAGCCAGTACAGACTGAGGCAAGAGAACGAAACTCTCCAGAACTGAAGTGTCCAAGAGGGGAAAAAAAAAAAAAAAGTGAGATCAATGTATTTCACTACACAGAGAGATGTATTAGTATTGTAACACAATTTGGGGATGACTTAAGGGCAAGCATCTAAGAAATAAAGTAAATGGAAAACGAAGCAATTATTACCTACAGGAAAAAATTTATAGAAAACTTCATTTTTCAAAACTGTAATCATAGTATACATGCAGCTCAACCTTAAAAAAATTACATAATTATCCTAATCTAAATGTTGAATATTTAGTCCCGTATTATAATATTGTAGTTATTCCAATATTTTAAGAACAGGATGAGGGAAACTCTTGAGTGGAAGTAATGTGAGAGAGCTAAATCTACTTTTTCCATAGTAGGAAGTCAGCAGATAATTCCTAATACTGAAAAATCAATAAAAGGTGCAGTAAGCATGTTTCATGAAAGGAAGGATAAACAACAGTGTTGAGAGGAGAGTCCAACTATGGGGCTGGTGCTGAGACCTGAAAAGTAACAGGGCTAGGGGATCCTTTCTGTTATAAATCTTAGGGTGTCATTTCACTTGTACTGCTTTGATAAAAATTTTTAAAATAATGAAGCAATAATTAAAAAGATCAATAGGTACAGATCTGTCATCTATTGTACAGCCAGATTTGAGAACTACTGGGTTAAAGAACAGAACAAGGAGCACCTGTCCCCATCACTGCACATAGGATACACCATTTTTTTTTGAAAGTATGCAGTCAATTATTATTTATAGAAGGATTTCTTTTCTTGTTTTTCAAATATAATTTATTGTCAAGTTGGCTAACATACAGTGTATACAGTGTGCTTTTGGCTTCCAGAGTAGATTCCTGTGATTCATCACTTACATACAACACCCAGTGCTCATCCCAACAGGTGCCCTCCTCAATGCCCATCATCCATTTTCCCCTCTCCCCAACCCCTCATCCACTTTCCCCTCTCCCCCACTCCCCCACTCTCTCACCGCCCCCCAACCCTCAGTTTGTTCTCTGTATTTAAGAGTCTCTTATGGCTTGCCTCCCTCCCTCTCTTTTTGTAACTATTTTTCCCCCTTTCCTTCCCCCATGGTCTTCCATTAAGTTTCTCATATGTTGTCGTATGTTAAGATTCACATATGAGTGAAAACATATATGTCTTTCTCTGCCTGACATTTCGCTTAGCATAATACCTTCCAGTTCCATCCACGTTGCTGCAAATGGTGTGATTTCATTCTTTCTTATTGCCATGTAGTATTCCATTCTATATATATAAACCACATCTTCTTTATCCATTCATCAGTTGATGGACATTTAGGCTCTTTCCATAATTTGGCTATTGTTGAAAGCACTAGCACACACTTTTAAAAGGATAATACTAGACATAATTATGCTCTATCTTTGCTTTCTAACTCCAATGGTTATTGATTCTATGAATTTGTTGAACACCAATTATGTGCCAAGCACTGTGAGAGATTCTGAGGATATAACAGGGAGCTATAGGGTCGGGGCTCCTCCCCTGGAGTTCAGAGGGAGCTCCAGACACTAAGCAAGGAAAATAAATTAACAGACCATCTACATATTGTGATAACTGCAAGGAAGGAAAGGAATAAAATGATGTGAGAGAATAAAGAGAACTGGAAAGAATCAAAAGGCCAGGATTCAGGTCTTAGCTTCACAGTTATATAGTATGAACTTTAGCATATCCATAACCTTTCTGACCCTCCATTTTGGAGTCTATTAATCACAGATAATACTTCTAACTTCACTGGTTCTTACAAGGATTAATTTAGATGGAGTAAATGAGTGAATTTTCAATTTATAAATTTCTATTAATATATAAGATTTTTACCATAGGGGAGCCCTTGTCAGTTCTTAACTGGTTTCTTTGTCTGCTTCCTTAGGGTTCTATGGTGCACACCGCCAATAGATTGAGCCACCTAACCATTGTTTTTGTTTTGATGTTCTCACATTCAAGCTTTGGCTTAGAGGCAAATTTAGTTTCTGAACTTGGCTTCAGGGCACTTTACAAATCTACAAGCAATTTAACTATATAAGACTTTTCTTCCTCCTCACTGTTACCCTTCCCACTTCCCCTCCAGCAATGGAATACTTCATACCTGTACATGTAGTTTATTTTTAATCTACATTACAGTAAAATGCACTCTTTTTGTTGTACAGTTCTATGAGTTTTGACTAATGCATAGCCATATAACCAACACCACTATCAAAATGTGGAATAGTTTCAAATCTGCGTGCTGAAAACATGTATATACACACACACACACACACACACACACACACACACAATCTCCTTACATTATCTCTTTGTAGTCAGCCCTTACCCCACACAATCCTTACCTATTCTTCATTTCTATAGTTTTACCTTTTCAAAAACGTCATAAATATAATCACATAGTATATATTCTTTTGATTCTGACTTCATTCACTTAACATAATGCACTTGAGATTCACTCGTTATTGTGTATATTAGTAGCTTCTTCCATTTTGTTGCAGTGTAGTATTTCACTGTTTATCCATTTCCCAGCGGAGAGACATTTTTATTCCAGCTTTTGACAATTATGAATAAGGTACCCATAAACATTCACATACAGGTTTTATTGTGTGAACATAAATTTTCATCTTACTTGGAGTGATGGGTTTGTTTTATCATTCTGATAGATGTCTAGCAATATTTAATTTACATTTCCCTAATGACTAATAATGTTGAACATCTTTTCATGTGTTTATTTCCAAACCAATCCACATATCTTTTCTTCCTTCCTTTCTTCCTTTCTTTCTTTCTTTCTTTCTTTCTTTCTTTCTTTCTTTCTTTCTTTCTTTCTTTCTTTTTCTTTCTTTCTTTCTTTTTTAAGCAGGCTCCATGCCCAACATGGGGCTTGAACTCATGACCTTGAGATTGAGAGTCACACACTCCACTGACTGAGCCAGTGAGGCACCCCAATCCATGAATCTTCTTTGGTAAAGTGTCTGACCGAAGCTTTTTGCCCGTTTTTAAAGCTGGGTTGTTATTTTTAGCAGAAAGAACAAAGTTGAAAGATTCCTATGACCTGATTTTAAGACTTACATAGCTACAGTAATCAAGACAGTGGGGTATTGGAGAAAACAGACACACAGATCAATTGAACAAAATAAACAGTCCAGAAATACACTCATGTAAATATGGCCAATTGATTATTGGCAAGGTGCACAGGCAATTCAGTGAAGAAAGAATAATCTTTTCAACAAATAGTCCTGGAACAATTGAACATTAGCATGCAAATATCTTGTGTGGCTTGTCTTTGACCCATATTTCACCCCCTATATAAAAACTAACTCAAAATAAATCTTAGACCTAAATACAAAATTTAAAACAATAAAACTTTTAGAATAAAACAGAAAAAATCTTTGTGACCTTTACTTAAGAATGACTTCTTAGATATAACATCAAAAACACAATACATAAAAGAAAAAATTGGTAAATTAGACTTGATCAAAATTAGATAATTTAGCTTTATAAAAGATACTAGCAGAAGAATGAAAAGACAAGCCAATGAAACAGAATAGACAGCTGAGGAATAAGCCCACATCTATATGGTCAATTAATCTTTGACAAAGGAGGCAAAAACATACAATGAGGGAAATGGTGTTGGGAAAGCTGGACAGCTACATGCAAAAGAATGAAACTGGACAAGTTTCTTACACCATACACAAAAACAAACTCAAAGTGGATTAAAGACCTAAATGGGAGACCTGAAACCATAAAGCTTCTAAAAGAAAACATAGATAGTAGTCTCTTGGACATTACCCTTAGCAACATATTTATAATATGTCTCCTCAAGCAAGGGAAACAAAAGTAAAAATAAATTATTGGGACTACACCAAAATAAAAAGCTTTGCATGGCAAAGGAAACCATCAACAGAACAAAAAGGCAACCCAGTGAATGGGAGAAGATATATACAAATGATATATCCAATAAGGGGTTAATATCCAAGATATATAAAAACTCATACATCTGAACATCAACAACACAAATACTCAGAAACCAAGAAATAGACTCTTAACTATAGAGAACAAACTGGTGGTTACCAGAGGGGAGGCGGGTAGGGAGGTGGGTAAAATAGGTGATGGGGATTAAGAGCACACTTATGATGAGCACTGAGCAAGGTATGGAATTATTGAATCAATATATTGTACACCTTAAACTAATGTAACACTATATGTTAACTATACTGGAATTAAAACTAAAAAATTAATTTTAAAAATACCAAAGAGAAAAAAGGGGGGAAAAAAAACAAGGGAAGAGAATTCTAAAGGGAATACAAGTGGGAATGTAAATAATAAGAATGACAGTTTTTAATTGAAAAAAAAAAAAGGAAGAGGACATGAATAGACATCTTTCCAAAGAAGACACCCAGATGGCCAACAGACACATGAAAGGATGCTCAACATCCCTCATCACCAGGCAAATGCAAATCAAAACCACAATGAAGATATCACTTCACACCTATCAAAATAGCTAGTATCAAAAAGACAAGAAATAATAATTGTTGGTGAGGATGTGAAGAAAAGGGAACTCTTGTGCATTGTTGGTAGGAATATAGAGTGGTGCAACCACTGTGGAAAACAGTATGGAGGGTCCTCAAAAATTAAAAATAGAAATACCATATGATCCAATAATTCCATTGCTGCATATTTACACAAAGAAAGTGAAAACACTAATTCAAAAAGATATATTCATTTCTATGTTTATTGCAGCATTATTTATACTAGCGAAGATATGGAAGCAACAAAGTGTCCACCTGTAGATGAATGGATAAAGAAGATGTGATATATAGAGGCATCTGGGTGGCTCAGTCAATTAAGCATCTGACTTTGGCTCAGGTCATGATCTCACAGTTCGTGAGTTTGAGCCCTGCGTCGGATTCTGTTCTGACAGCTCCGAGCCTGGAGCCTGCTTCAGATTCTGTGTCTCCCTCTCTTTCTGCCCTTCCCTCACTCACACTCTGTCTCTGTCTCTCAAAACTAAATAAACATTTAAAAAATTTAGAATGTATAGTATATAATATTACTCAGCCATAAAAAAGAATGAGATTTTGTCATTTGTAATGACCTGGATGGACCAAGAGGGTATTGTGCTAAGTGAAATAAGACAGAAAAACACAAATATGCTTTCACTTATATGTAGAATCTAAAATATAGAAAAAAAAAGACAAAAACAAAACAAAAACAAAAAACACCAGACTCTTAAATACAGAGAACAAACTGGTGGTTGCCAGAGGACAGATGGATGGGGGGGATGGGTGAAATACATAAAGTTGATTAAGAGGTATAAATTTCTAGTTATAAAATAAGTAAGTCATGAGGTGAAAAGTACAGTATAGGAAATAGTCAGTAATATTATAACATGATATGGTTACATATGGTGACTGAACTTATCATGGTGAGCTCTGACTAATGTCTAGAATTGTTGAATCACTATGTTGTACACTTGGAGCTAATATAACATAGGATGTTAATTATAATTCAACAACAAAACAATTATTAAAAAATTTTTTGAGAGAGAGTGTGCATGCAAGCAAAGGAGAGGCAGAGAGAGAGGGAGAGAGAATCTCAAGCCAGGTCTGTGCTGTCAGTGCAAAGCCCAAGGTGAGGCTTGAACCCATGAACGATGAGATCATGACCTTAGCCGAAATCAAGATTTGGACATTTAAGTACTGAGTCATTAAGGCGCCCATAAAAAAAATTAGAAAATTTTGCTCTGTGAAAGATACTGGCAGGAAAATGAAAAGATAAGCCAGAGAAAATACTTGCAAATCACACATCTGACAAAGGGCATTTAGCCAGTATAAAACTCTCTACTTTTAAAGAAATGCTTTCCATTATTTCAGGCTCAACTCAAATTTCATCTCTATGACAACATCAATGATCAGATTAACTAGAATTCATGTCTGGCCCACTAGTGAATGAATGAATATTTCTCAGCCATTATTACTTTCCTATAAAATAATATACTCTAATAAACTTACACTAATATTCTGGTCCCCTTTTTAACCAAAACCCTCTGTTTATTTGCCAGATGCTTGTCATATTGCAATATGTTACCATGGAATGACAGGAAATAAATAATAAGTGCCATGGATGGATGGGCTCACCTTACAGATCCCCCATTGCTCACATTATAGCTTAGCTCTAGGGAGTTTATTTCTAATGAAGGCAGGGCTGAATAGGTATATATTTTTAACTGCATATAATGTCTTGAATGTGTATTTGTCTATATACAGTTATACAAAGTTTTAAAAATTGGAAAAAATCTAACATATATTTCATTTATTTTGTTGAAATAGTAACTTTCCCACTCAGTTTTAGCTCTTACCAAACATACTGTTGCACTATTATCTGCTTTTAAAGTCAAAAGCTTTGGTTTTGCGGAGACCATTTATTCTGGCCTTGTTTTTCAAAAAATCTTGATTTGCTAAATTTAAATGCAGCTCCTTTTACTAAGGAGCTGACAAAGCTTTTAATAAATTAAACTGAAAAGCTTTTAATAAATTAATACCTTGGACAGTGGTATTCCAGGGGCCCTAGAAAATATGTAACCTTGATGTTTCCCTCAAAGATTTTAAGATAATAGGTTTACTATATACACAGTTTCCCTATTACATCAAAGGAAAGGTGGACACATTCAGGGAGGTTAACACAAGTATAGTGCTGTTGTATAGGTCCCTATACTCAGAAAGGCCCCGTCCTTGATCACCATCTTGAATTCTTTTTTAGGAATTTATTTTTACATAATCTGTACACTCACATGGGACTCGAATTCACAACCCTGAGATCAAGAGTCGAATGCTCCAGTGACTGAGCCAGCCATGTATCCCATCATCTTGACACGTTTGATAGTTTTATCTTTGAATTTGTATTTTGTAAATGAAATCTAAAAGGACAAAAGAGCATAGAAATAAACAGAGAAGATATGCACAATATGTATGACCACCTTTCCTTTCCACTCTATTCTCATTAGTATTCTCAGCACCTCATGAGTACAGCGTTCCAGTGAACCCACAATGCAAGAGATTCAAATTCAATGCATGAGTTTGAAGTGAGTATAAGGTTCAGTGTGTTATGTCTGTGACTGAGTAAACAGAGGCACTGACAATCCCCAGAGACCATACTTGTCATTCAAATCAGAACTTGCTGCAAACGCAGAAAGAAGGCAGTGGCATTCCAAGAAACTTGAGCATCCGAAGAATGCTATTATATTCTTTCTTACTGTGTCACTTCCTGTATTGGCCAACTACTCATCCTAAAATGAAGACACAGGAGGAAAGAAAAGATAAGCATCATAGAGTTAACTTCCCTTTTTGTCCTTTCTTACTTATCAGCGAAAGCTAGAGAGGGTTGATAGATGTGCACATATCAAGAAGTGAAATAAAAAAGTTGAGTTAGTTTTGTGTGGTTTTCATTATCCTGGTAAGAATGAAACAGATATTCATATACAAGCTACAAAATATGAATTCTGTAATTTTGCTGATTTCATATACAGGTTAAATGTTCTTATATTTGCATTAAAATTGGCATTATACAATAGAAAGATGAACAATAAAAGTCATGCTAATAATTTAAAATTAAAGATTCTCTTTACTTAGTAAATGAAACCACCATTACAAATTGGGAGAGAGGCTGAAGAAGAAAGGAAAAAAAAAACCTTTATTTTAGTACTTGGAAGCATTTTTTCCTGCTTTTTGAGCAGAGGGGGAATTTCATTTTATACTGAGGGGTACTGCATACTGTTTTCCATAGTGGCCAAACCAATTTACATTCCCACCAATAATGTCCAAGGGTTCCCTTTTCTCCACATCCTTCCAACACTTGTTATCTTGTCTTCTTGATTATAGACATTCTTTTTATTTAAAAAATTTTTTTAACGTTTTATTTATTTTTGAGACAGAGAGAGACAAAGCATGAACGGGGGAGGGTCAGAGAGAGGGAGACACAGAATCTGAAACAGGCTCCAGGCTCTGAGCTGTCAGCACAGAGCCCGACGCGGGGCTTGAACTCACAGACCGCAAGATTATGACCTGAGCCGAAGTCGGCTGCTTAACCAACTGAGCCACCCAGGTGCCCCTTGACTATAGACATTCTAACAGGTATGAGGTGATCATTGTGGTTTTGATTTGCATTTACCTGATGATTAAGCATCTTTTCATGTGTCTGTTGGCCATTTGAATGTCTTCTTTGGAAACATGTCTATTTAGTTCCTCTGCCATCTTTTAATCAAATTTTTTGTTATTGAGTTGTATGAGTTCCTTATATATTTTGGACGTTAACCCCTTATCCAATATGTGATTTACAAATACTTTCTCCCATTCAGTACATTGCCTTTTCACTTTTTAATTGTTTCTTTTACTGTGCAGAATCTTTTTGGCTTGATATGGTCCCACTTGTTGATTTTTGCTTTTATTGGCACATCCAAAAAAATCATTCCCCAAACCAATGTCAAGGAGCTTCTTCTAGGAAGTTTTCTTCTAGGAAGTTTTCTTCTATGGAAGTTTTCTTCTAGGAAGTTTACAGTATCAGGTCTAATCCATTTGAGTTAATTTTTGTGAGTGGTGTAAGACAGTGGTCCAATTTCACTGTTCTGCATGCGTTTCTCCAGTTTTCCCAACACCATTTGTTGAAGAACTATCCCTTCCCCATGAGTGTTCTTGGATGTCTTGTTAAACATTAGTTGACCATATATATGGGGGCCTATTTCTGGGATCTCTATTCTGTTCCATTGGTCTATGTGTCTATTTTTATGCCAGTACCATACTGTTTTAATTACTATAGCTCTGTGGAAGTTTCATTTTTAAATAAATACTTTGAAATCTATTATTGCATTTTATGTTTATTACTTTACCAAGTGGCACTCTATTAAGTTTCTAATGTGTACCAGCAGTAAACCTTCCATTTCAATGGGGAAGGATAATAAACAGTTAAGTAAGTAAGACCATTTTCAGATACTGCTAAAAATATGCAGAAAATGAAACAAAATAATATGACAAATAGTAATATGACAAATGTGTTACTAGGTGCAGATATGGTCCTTGCTAATATTAGATAAAGAGTCTGAGAAGGTGACACTTAAAGTGAGACTTGAAGAGACAAAAGGAGGCAGCCATAGGAAGGTCTGGAAATAGAATATCTAGACAATGATTAACAATGATTACAAAGTATAGCCCACATAAAGGCCCTGATATGGGAACAATTAAAAAAATCTTTTTTTTAATGTTGAATTTTTGAGAGAGAGAGAGAGAGAGAGAGGGAGGGAGAGAGAGAGACAGTGTGAGCAGAGGAGGGCCAGAGAGGGAGGGAGACACAGAATCTGAAGCAGGCTCCAGGCTCTGAGCTGTCAGCACAGAGTGAGATGGGAACAACTTAAAACGTCCCAGGAACAGAAGGAGGACCAGTGTGACTGGAACATAATGAACTTAGGGGAAAGGAGGCAGGTATATAAACTGGAAATTGAGGACAGCTTTATAGGAACAAGACTTTACATTTTATTCTAACTGCACTGAGAAGCCAACAAAGAGTTCAAAGCAAGGTGATAGTGATAAGTTTTACTCTTTTGAAAAAAGATCATTTATGCTCCTACATGGAGACTGAATTGTAGAAGAGCAAGAGGGGAAACCAGGAAACTGCTGAAGTGGTCCGGGGAACAATGATGGTGGTTGGTTTGGATTACCAAGGTAACATTAAGATGGAAAACAGGTAAAGAACACAGGATGTATTAAGAAGTATCTTTAAGATGACATTAGTATTGTAAAATAATAGATTCTAAGATGACTGAACATAATTTTAACAAAAAATTACAAATATAATTCAACTCAATCCAACAATGGTTTATTACATAACATGTCCCCAGTTTTCTGCTGTATAAATCTGTACTCATAAAGTATTTCTGCTGTCTAGAAGCAAAAGAAGTATTATATTTGTGGAGCTTTCTGTAGTGATAAAATAATCTCTAATAAAGGACAATTTTTTTAAATATGAAATTTATTGTCAAATTGGTTTCCATACAACACACAGTGCTCATCCCAACAAGTGCCCTCCTCAATGCCCATCACCCACTCTCCCCTCCCTCCCACCCCCCATCAACCCTCAGTTTGTTCTCAGTTTTTAAGAGTCTCTTATGGTGTGGCTCCCTCCCTCTCTAACTTTTTTTTTCCTTCCCCTCCCCCATGGTCTTCTGTTAAGTTTCTCAGGATCCACATAAGAGTGAAAACATATGGTATCTGTCTTTCCCTGTATGACTTATTTCACTTAGCATAACACTCTCCAGTTCTATCCACGTTGCTACAAAAGGCCATACTTCATTCTTTTTCATTGCCATGTAGTATTCCATTGTGTATATAAACCACAATTTCTTTATCCATTCATCAGTTGACGGACATTTAGGCTCTTTCCATAATTTGGCTATTGTTGAAAGTACTGCTAAAAACATTGGGGTACAAGTGCCCCTATGCATCAGCACTCCTGTGTCTAAAGGACAATTTTTTTTTTTTAACGTTTATTTATTATTTTTGGGACAGAGAGAGACAGAGCATGAGCGGGGGAGAGGCAGAGAGAGAGGGAGACACAGAATCGGAAGCAGGCTCCAGGCTCTGAGCCATCAGCCCAGAGCCCGACGCGGGGCTCGAACTCACGGAACGCGAGATCGTGACCTGGCTGAAGTCGGACGCTTAACCGACTGCGCCACCCAGGCGCCCCTAAAGGACAATTTTTAACAGTCATCCAGGGGCACCTGGGTGGCTTAGTCGGTTGAGCATCCGACTTTGGCTCGGGTCATGATCTCCCAGTCCATGAGTTCGAGGCCTGCGTCGGGCTCTGTGCTGACGCTCGGAGCTCAGAGACTGGAACCTCCTTCAGATTCTGTGTCTCCCTCTGTCTCTGCCCTTCCCACACTCATGCTCTCTCTCTCTCTCTATCAAAATAAATAAACATTAAAAAAAAACAAGTCATCCAAAAACAAAGCCCATTAAAAACTTAAAAATAAAAATAAATAACTTTATCACAGTCTATCTCTAAAAGAAAAAATAAAACTTTAGGAAAAGAGATCTGTACTCAGCTGTCTCTCAAACTGTCAAACTACTGGCATGTAAGGAGATTCAGATACCTTGTTTGGGTACATTGAAAATTCACAGAGTTCTAAATAATCACCAGGAATCCTGGTGTCCAATATACAAATTTAATATGTAATTTATCTTAAGCAATATTTAGAAAGAAGCCCCATGGCATGCTCTGGAAAGAAAATAAACTTGGTATTGCAATGTGCAAAAACCCAAAAACTATGCTGTTATAGGTTAACCTGTGTCTCCCCTATACGTACATGTTGAAGCCCAGTACCTCAAAATATGGCTGTATTAAGAGACAGGACCTTCAAAAGGGTGATTAAGTTAAAATGAGGCCATTAGGGTGAGCCCTAATCCAATTTGATTTGGAGTCCTTATAAGAATAGGTCATTTGGACATACACAGAGATACCAGGGATGCATACCCACAGAGGAAAGACCATGTGAGGACACAGAAAGAAAGTAGCCATCTGCAAGCCAAAGAGGAAGGCCTCAGAAGAAATCAAACCTGCCAACACCTTGATCTTGAACTAGTCTCCAGAACTGTAAGAAGATAAATTCTTGCTGTTTAAGGCACCCAGTCTGTGGTATTTGGTTATGGCAGCCCTAGCACTTACACACAAGCCAAGGGACTGACTCACACCGATAATGTGAGCCCAATAATATTTTTCATATAAAATAAACACAATCTTTTAAGACTTGACACAAATGAAAATAAAACAAAATAGAAAAACAAAATAGACAAGTGAATGTGATAGATATATTTAGAAGTACTATAAACAAAATCAAAGCTGTAGCAGCATGATGCTTGCAATAGGCAATGTCAAAGGATAATAAGGTGTCATTAAAGGAAATATACTACATGCAAGCTAAAATCTGATAATGTTAGAAGCTTGGTGTATGGCAGCTTCTGCTGGAATCACACACTTTATGGGGACAAAGCAGTTCTCCAAAGAAGGGATGGGTGCTAATTACTACCACATACTATACAAGCAGCTACAAAAAGACTGCTCATGGTTCGCTAAAAGAGGACTGATAATATGGGGATTCTGTAGGGTGTTTTCCATTTCAGAACATTAAAACCTTTCTCTAATTACAAAGTTTTCCTAAAAGACTGTCTATAAGTTGTATTTTTGGAATGTGTGTGTGGGTGTGTGTATTAGAGATAATCACTATCTGTAATAGGTTTTATCACAGGGTTTACAATCGGACTTCAGAGAGTCCATGTGCTGTAAAATTGTACGGAAAATTGGAAGATGATGTGATATGGCTGTGTACAATAAGGCACACTTTTCTGAGGAGAATGGTTGAGTCAAAGCTCTGGCTGTGGAGACAATCGGCCCCGGTGAAATCATAGCTGGATGATCTTACTCAGATTATTTAAACTGTGTACTTCAGTTTCCCAATCTGTGACATGAAGATAATAACACAAAACAACTTCTAATTTATTTGGTCTTGAAAATAAATACAGTAATATGTATAAAAAGCTTAGAATGGTAAGAATTCACTAAACATTTGCTACTGTTATTTCAATAGCACTCTTGATTCACAGTAAAATTCAAATGCCTAAAAAGGTTACAAAAAACATATTTAGAGAAATCCTTCTGTGAATCCTTTTTAAAATAAACTTAGACTAATCACATCCATATGTATTTGTTTTCTGAATCTGGATGTTCATACTAAGATTCAAACCACAGTGCAGCAATAAGGACCATCCATATTATATGTGTTAAGAAAAATCTACCAGTGGGGCACCTGGGTGGCTCAGTCAGTTAAGTAACCCCGGTCATGATCTCATAGTTTGTGAGTTCAAGCCCAGAGTCGCGCTGACAGCTCAGAGCCTGGAGCCTGCTTCAGGTTCTGTGTCTCCCTCTCTCTCTGCCCCTCTCTCACTCATGCTCTGTCTGTCTCTCTCTTTCAAAAATAAATAAACATTGAAAAAAATTTAAAAAAAGATCTACCAGAAACCTTTAAAGCCAGGTTTGATCCACATGACAAAGGCATTCTCTATAAATCTTTTTTTTAGAGGGTGAGCCTGAGCTTTTACTGGGTATTTGGTGATGTTACTGAGTGTTCAAATTTAGAAAGAACTCTTAGGTACTCAGTCCATCACTAATCGTATACAACACACAGAAACTGCCTTTCCGATAGCAGTCATAAATTGGAGTTAGTCCCTGACAAACTGTTACTTATCTCCTCTTCCCAACCCTGAGTGAACCCTCACATGTTCCAAAAGCAGATAGAGGTAAATGTTTTACTTCTTTCTCCTACAGCAAATGCCAGCTATGCTTCTGAGGCTTCTTAGGCTCTTGTTAGAGAATGCTGTCACATTCACTATTGGGTTCTAGGAAAAATAATATAAACTGAGTACTTATATGCTCAGATACTCACCAACTGTTTTTTATACACACTCTCACTTAAGTATTATTTAAAACCCTGTGGGGTAGCACTAATATTATCAGATGTGAAAAAAAGCAGAGAGGTTAAATACACGATTCATGGTCTCACAGCTGTTATTAGAGGCACTGTGATTTGAATCCAGGTGATCTAATGCAAGAATCACTTACTCAACATCCTGCCTCACCAGTTAGGTCTATTGATTCAGAAGAGGAGTGAATCTGAGAGGAAAGGAGCATGTGTGCAAAATGATGAAACAGTAAGGAAGATCATTTCTTTTAAAGTAAAAAAGAACACAGCTGACATAAAAATCCCTTTATAGGTTTAAAAATCAGACCTAAATTTGAGAACATGCTCCACAATTTCCCACGTTGAGGAAACTTAACTGGTCTTAATGAGGATAGTCTTAACCCAACTTCACAGGGTTGTTGAGAGGATTAAATGGCCTAAGGCACATAAAATATTTATCGTGGTGCCTGGATTTAATATATGCTACATAAGTGCTAGTCACTGTTACTATTATTTTTAGTATTGAGCTTCACACCCTCAAATACCCTTTTTCTTTCTGTCTTTGTGGTTTAAGTAATTTTTCCTGCAATGCTGAGCTGGATTTGAGCCCTACAAATAAAAGCTCCAGGCAACCAGATAGCTTCACTTTCTTCCTGCAATTCTATTTGCCACCCACTACATCTCCATTGATTAAGTGCCAGACTATAGATCTTCATCCACATACTTTAATTTAGAACCTTTCCTTTTATCTGGGTTTGAAGCATATTGTGTTAAATTCCCAAATGATACCTTTAGAGTTTGCTGCAAAGTCCTTATCCTAGCTTTCAGAAAACTTAAAGTTGTTCTTAGGGGAACAATCATTGCTTTGTATTTCATTATTGAATAGAAAATCTAGAAGAATAATACCAACTTTTAAATGAAATTATACGCCCGGAAGGGGAGTATAAATGTAAAAAAGAGAGCACCTCATTATCACTCTTTCAAGCTGCTAGAGTGAAACTTGAGTCATTGCATATTCCAACATCAAAAACTCTCTTGGATATACTAAAGAACATCATTATGCACACAGCAATAAAGTGAGGACGTTATTAGAAGGAACCACTAAGAATAAAAGATTGCCAAGACAGATTCCTAAAATGGATAATATAATAAGCTCGTTAATAAGTATTGTGAAATAGCTCTAGGACTTTCCAACCGAAACCGAATTCCTTGGGGTTTTTAACTAGTCAGGAGCATCAATTCTATTTTTTTCTGTGTAGCTAAATTATTCATATCTCTTCACTGACCCACACAAGAATGTTTCTACCTATATCTATCTAAACATAAAGAAATGTTTGATTTTGGAATTGGCATTTATCAGAGTACAACTGTGAAAATAAATGGAATTAGGCTTCTTAAAGACCTGGGGAACTGACAAAAGCCTTTTTAACAAAGAATAAACATATGAAGTCATGCTTCCCCATCTTGTTAAAATCATCTAAATTGCCTTCATAATGCAGAAACTCCTCTACTGCAGAACATTTAAGAATTATTAACAATTCTTAATACACATTTTTTTAAAGTAATCTCTACACCCAACATGGGGCTGGAACTCATAACCCTGAGATCAAGAGTCACATGCTCTACTGAGCCATCCAGGCACTCCAATTCTTAGTAAACCTAGTCGTGAAAGGTTTTTTTAGTCAATAACTGTACACTTAGTAATACACATACTAGTTCATGAAAGGTTATTTTAGTCAATAACTGCACATTTAGAAATACACACAGCAGTTCATTTTCTTGCTATTTCCATTACCCTCTATTTTCATTACCAGTTGTTTTTGTTTGCATTTGGGCCAGTGCTTTGGGCTCTAGCCCTGCTCATCTTTAATGTTTGTGGTTCTAACCACAACATTAGGTAGAGCAATTGTTTTCTCTAAGGGTGTTAGCTCTGCTAGGAGAAAGAAGTCCAGGCGCCATATTCCACCCAACGCTCAGGGAATTGCAGAGAGGGGTAACTCAAATGCTTCCATCACATCAAAGATTCTACAGCAACAATTAGAAACAAAACCAGGGGTACACACGAGAAATCACTAGAAAATAGTAATGACAAACTAAGAAATGGTAGGGTGTTTTTTTTTTTTTTTTTTTCTTTCTGCCACACAGCAAAAGAGGTGTAATTTTGGGCAAAACTGACCGCGTTGTTCTCCAAGATATTTAGAAATCAGACTTTCCGGAGACAGCCAGGGCATGGAGTCAGGTACAGAGGCCAGAACGTCCCCCGGGCCTCCTCGCCTTCTCACAGCTTCTGCTCCAGCTCGCGGGGTGTTGGGTTTAACGCAAGGCCCGTGCCTCGCCTGGGACTCGAGCGGCCCGTCCCCAAGGTGGGCGGCTCCCGGCGGTAGGCCGGGTCCCAACCACAGAGAGGAGGCTCCTCCGGCGTCCTAGAGCGGCCGCGGGGAGCACGCGTGGGGCCGCAGGCGCGGGTTTGGGAATCTTGAGCCAGGGTTCCGCAGACTGTTCCTGGTCCTAGAGGTGGCGGAGCCTCTGGCCTTCTGGGCCTTGTTCACCTGAGTCCCCACACCAGGATGCGACTCAGGCGGAGCGGTTCCCTTCCAGGAGCGGCTTTCACGCCTGCCCCGCCGCCCCTGGAAGGTCTTCTTCGCCACCTGGGCGCGACTTCCCGCTGGGGGGACTCCTTCGAACCGAAGAAAGGAGCTTCTGCAGGGCGCAGGTCGGCAGCGAAGGCAGAGCCGCGGAGGGCGAACCTGAGGGCTGCCTCCTGGCGTAACCGAGAAGGACCCGGCCAAGGAAGTGGACAGGGTTGGCTCCCAGGCCCGGCGCTGTTGCTCTGCGGTCGCCTGACCTCAGGCGGGCTGCTTAACTTGCCGTAGTTTTCTAGACCGCAATACCGGGTTTCTTACTTCTGGTTTTGTGCAAATGAAATGAGCTAATGAATGTGTATTTCAGTAAGTGCTGTTTATTTGAGTGCTTCTATGGGCCTGGCATTGGTAAACAGTTAACAAAAGCTTATCCGTTCATTCAACACATGCTTATCGATTACACGCTATATACCAGTACCGCAAGGCACTGGAGATGATGCCCACCTGTTGTGAGAAAAACAGGGTCCCCGCCATTCTGCCCTTCTAAAGCTTATTTAAGGATGAGAGGTTGAGGTGTGGAAGAGGGAACT
The DNA here is from genome assembly GCF_028749965.1 of Puma concolor. Classification (NCBI taxonomy): domain Eukaryota; kingdom Metazoa; phylum Chordata; class Mammalia; order Carnivora; family Felidae; genus Puma; species Puma concolor. The sequence continues at coordinate 71,453,733 of NC_141667.1, forward strand.
GACTAACCACCAAACCCATTATCTAATTACAACTTCGAGAGCTTATTACTGGGAGATACCTATGGGGAGGGGATGGAGATGGGGAAGAGGAGAAAAGGGAAGATTTTCCTGAGGAAGTGCTATTTGAACTGACAACTGAACGATGAGGAGGAATCAGCCGCCTTAAATGGTGTTCTAGACCTAGGGAATAGAATGTGTGAGGACTTAAGCTGGAGGACTCCAGTATTTGCCTAGCACCAACAGTGGGACTACCCAGTATGTTCTCTGCCTATTATCTTCAGTGGCCTCATAGTAGGGCAGTGAACCTGGCAGTTAATTTTGGTTCTAATAGTCTTTCCTTATAGTAAGCATCATGCAGTTTCTTATGATCTCCAGTTTGATCAAAACAGGTATTTTTGAAAATCTGAAAAAAACAATATATCGTCTACGGTTTCTTATTGCTTTCTAAATGAAATGTGGTAGTTATTTCCTTATCTGTAGAAGATCAGGCTCAGGATCCCAGTGGATACCTGAAACCATATATATATATATATATGGTTTCAGGTACATATATATACAGGTATATATATATATGTATATGTATATATACATATATATATATAATGATTTTTCCTATATATACATACCTATGACAAAGTTTAATTTATAAATTAGTCACAGTAAGAGATTAACAATAACATAATAAAATAGAACAATTCTAGCAATGTACTGTAATAGGTGAATGTGGCCCCCCCCCCCCTCTCTCTCTCTCTCTTTCCCCCTCAAAATACCTTATTGTCCTGTTCTCACCTTTTTTCTTGTGATGGTGTGAGGTGATACCTATGTGATGTGATGAAGTGAGGTGAATGACACGAAGTGAAGTGAGTGACATAGGCATTGTGACATAGTGTTAGGCTACTTGCTAACCTGTATGTCAGAAGGAGGAACATCTACTTCTGGAGCACAGTTGACCATGGGTAACTAAAACCACAGAGAGTGAAACAGAAGATAAGGGAGGAACTACTGTATAAACAACTAAGTTGCTGGAAAAGTTCTCTGTCAACCAAAGACCCATATTCAATTCGAACCTCTGTTCTGCTGCTCTCTTCACTGTATTCTTCAGTTGATGTTGACTTCTTTTGGAACCATGTACTCTTCATCTCAATTCTCTAATCCACCAGCTATTCAAAGCATAGTCCAGTATGAAGCACACTGATTCCTGGTATCCCAAATATCTTCATATCTCCACAAAATGTTTATTTCTTAACCACTTCCTGCTAGCACAAGAGAGTAATACTAGCACGTTAAATAGTTGCAGTTCTAGGCAGATTTTTAAAAGAACTCTATCCCAGGACGCCTGGGTGGCTGAGTTGGTTGAGTGTCAGTCAGGTTATGATCTCACAGCTTGGTTTGTGAGTTTGAGTCCCAGTTGGGGCCCTGTGCTGACAGCTCAGAGCCTGGAGCTTGCTTCGGATTCTGTCTCCCTTTCTCTCTGCCCCTCCCCTGCTTACACTCTGTCTCTCTCTCTCTCTCTCTCTCTCTCTCTCTCTCTCTCTCAAAAATAAATATTAAAAAACATTTTTTTTAAGAACTCTTTCCCAATCTAACATATAAATTATTTATTGTACACTGATTCTTTTTCTTCCCACTCAGGAGCCTTTCATCTCCTACCCCAGATGACAGCCAGGCATTTCAGAACCATCTGATGGTAACAGGATGGAAACAGACTCAAGTTCACCCCACCATCTAATTTCTGCTTTAAGGGAGATTCTGTACATATAATACCCTTTAATTTCCTTTGTTTATCACTGCTCCCAACACTGTAATTCTGATTTAGGCACCTTCTAGACCTTCATATCCATTACTGTCTTCTTTCCTGTTTGTGGTTAGAAAATTACTTTTATCAGGGCACCTGGATGGCTCAGTTGGTTGAGCATCTGACTCTTGATTTCAGCTCAGGTCATGATCTCAGGGTAGTGGAATTGAGCCCTATGGCAGGCTCCATGCTAAGCGTTGAGCCTGCTTAAGATTCTCTCTCTCTCTCCCTCCCTCTCTCTCTCTCTCTTTCTGTCTCTCTCATTCTCTCTCTCCTACCCCCTCCCCTGCTTACATGCTCTAAGAAAAAAACAAAATGAAACAAAACCCAAAAAACTTTATCAATCTGTTTTATTTATGAACCAAAAATAGATCTAATCATGAGAATGGCATAAGCATAGTACTAGCATACTAGTAGTACTAGCTAATTGTTCCTCCTCTTTAGTCCCATAATATCCTGTGGATATGTGTGTGGTTGTATTTGCTACATTGTGTTATAACCAGTTGTTTGTGTTATTCTCTGCTCATTAGACTTCCTTGAAAATAGATTGAGTCTTTTTTCCCCCATTTATTTTCACTGTGCTTAGCACAATGCCTAGTACAATATAGGTACTTGTTGATTGTATTTTGAATGGAAAAAGAAAAAGGAATTCATTGTTAAATCAAAGTTTTTAAGTGACATAGATATAAATGGGAGGCTAACCTCTAACATGTGAACATGCCTAGAAATGACCTTCAGAATCTGCACACACCTTCATCTATCTTCCTACCCTCTAAATAAATATACTTTCCCTCAAACATTAAAGATAATAGTAAAATGAATTCTTACTCAATTTTTTTTCTCTTGAGGTGTGTGTGTATGTGTGTGTACTTGTATTTAAACTAGAACAAAAAGAGCAATATGAGAGGCATCAATTCCCCATGTTACCAAAAGAAAACAGTCTCAGAACATTAAAAATAGTAATACTTTCAGTGAAAGACAACTGGTGTTAAAACCCAGTTCTTGGGGCGCCTAGGTAGCTCAGTCGGTTGAGCATCCGACTTCAGCTCAGGTCACGATCTCGCGATCTTGCGGTCCGTGAGTTCTCGCGATCTCGTGGTCCGTGAGTTCGAGCCCCGTGTCGGGCTCTGGGCTGATGGCTCAGAGCCTGGAACCTGCTTCCGATTCTGTGTGTCCCTCTCTCTCTGCTCCTCCCCCGTTCATGCTCTGTCTCTCTCTCTGTCTCAAAAATAAATAAACGTTAAAAAAAAAAAAACAAAAAACAAAAAACCCAGTTCTTTCTGGTACCAAAACCAATGTTCTTTCTTTGGTAGAAACTAAACTTTGTTTTTTCTTATGGTTCAAGTAATGTAATGAATGACAGAAAAAAAAAAAAAAAACAAAAAACAGAAATTTCAGATAAGCAAAATGAAAGCAAAAACCTTAAAATTCAACCATGATTTCAGCATTCAACCATTATTAACATTTTTGTGCATGTCTGTGTATATTTATATACATTACACATACTCACACTTTTTTTTTTTTTTACAGAAATGGAACCAATTAACTTTAATCTTTTTTGCTTAACGATATCTAATAACTCTTCTCTCTTGGCTAATTTATTCCAAGGTTTTTCAACCTCAATATTATTGACATTTGAGGCCAGATCATCTTTTTGTTGTCAGGGGTCTTTTCTGTGCATTGTAGGATATTTAACACCATCCCTGACTTTACCCAATAGATGCCATTAGTACCACTCCCCCACTTTATTGCCCCAATCAAAAAATGTCTCCAAACATTGTTGCCAAATGCCCCATAGGGGACTAAATTAATTAATATAAGAATATATTAGAATACATAATTTCAATCATTTTTTCTCAATACCTATCTAATGGCTACTAGAAAATCAATTGTAAATGCTTGACTTTTTAATTTTATATATATTTTTAGAAATAGTTACTATCAAATGAATATTAGAAATTTTTAAATATTAGTTGTTTACCACTTTTTGCCAAACACTGAAGTAATGCCACCAGACTCAGAGAAATTTCTTATCATCTTAGACTATGTCCTCTTTATGACCCATGGATTTGTTATTAAAATTTAAAAGTTGATTTTGAGTGAACAAGGGAATATTATCTCAAAGCAAAGACATGGTAGCATTATAAGTGCATTAGGACTGATAGCCTTTGAGAGAAATGAATTTGCTAAATGAGTGATAGTTTCCACACACAAATGTGTATTTGACAGATTTTTTATCATTATAGCCTCTTTTGTATTTTTAGTTTTCAAGACCTCTAAAGTAAGGATATCCTTTTTTTTTTTTTTTAAGTTTATTTATTTATTTCTAGATAGAGTGTGAGCAGGGGAGGGCCAGAGAGAGAGGAAGGGAGAGAGAATTCCAAGTAGGTTCTGCACCGGCAGCATAGAGCCCTATGTGGGGCTCGAACCCGGAACTATCAGATCATGACTAGAGCTGAAATTGAGTCAGACACTCAACTGACAGAGCCACTAAGGTGCCCCAAGGAGGATAATCTTTAAAAATTTTTTTTTTAATGTTTACTTATTTTTGAGACAGAGAGAGAGCATAAGCAGGGTAGGGGCAGATAGAGAGAGGGAGACACAGAATCTGAAGCAGGCTCCAGGCTCTGGGCTGTCAGCACAGAGCCCGATGCGGGGCTCGAACCCATGAACTATGAGAGCCGAAGTCAGACACTTAACCGACTGAGCCACCCAGGCGCCCCCCAAGGAGGATATTCTTATACCAAAAATTCATAAACATCTTTCAAAGGCCATTGAAAAGTTCAGGGGAAGTTTTTAGAGTTTGTTATGTTTTACTTAAAAAATGTTTTATTGTTAAATAAAATCTAGAAATAAAATATCTAGAAAATTGCATGAATGTAGACATGCAGTTGAAAGAACAAACTACTGCTAACATCATGTAATCACCAACTCAGATCAAGAGGTAAATCACTGATAAAGCTCAAGAAGCACCCTACCTCCACCTCCATTCCCACTCACACTCCCCTCTTCCTCTCTTTCCTCCACCTCCCTCCTCCCTCTTCCTGGTTCTCCTCTTTCTTACTTTAATGAGAAACATTATGTAGTTACTTCCTTGTTCTTCTTATTCTTTTACCATCTAAGTGTGCATTTGTTTACATTAGACTTTAGTTTCACTTGTTTTTAAAATTTATATACACGGAATCTACGCTGTGTAGACTTTTCTCCTTGGCCCAACATTATGTTTCTGAGATTCATCTGCACCATGCCTTCCACTAGAATTCATTTGGTGTATTGTTTTACACTGTATGACTATGTCATGACCCTTGACAGACATTTAATTGTTTCCGGTTTTTGGCCAATGATCATTCTTATACACAAGTGCTGGTAACCTATGCACACATTTCTGCTGAGTATGTAGGTAGAAATGCAATTGCTACAGGATAGAGAACACATTCATCAACTTTATGACATGACACAAAATTGCTTTCCAAAGTGGTTCTACCAATTTATATACTCCACCATCAGTGTGTGAGAGTACTCTTTTCTCTACATCTTTGCCAACACTTAGTATTTTTAGTCTTTTTTAATATTTAGCCATTCTGGTGGGTTTATAGAGACTTTAATTTGTGTTTTCCTGATTAATAATGAGGTAGAGCATCTTTTTGTGTATTTTTTAAAAGATGTGGTCTTAATATCTGGTCAAATTTCTTGCCCACTTTTCTATTGAGTTTTCCTTCAATCTTTTTCTTACTATTTTGTAGTAAATATTTTCTCAGTGAGTTATTTCTGTTTGTTTCATTCTGTGACTTTTTAACTTTTTAGTTCTCAACTTTTCTAGGTACTTCGTATTAGGTATCTCTTGTGAATAGTATTTAATTAGATTTTGTTTCATAATCTTTTTGAGGGTCATTTTGTTTCCATAGGTAAATTAATTGATATAATAGACATCCCTTCTTATGTTTTCTAGCTTTTCCTGTTTATGATCTTTATATTTTTATGTTTGTATTTTATATTTTATGTGTGTGTTTCTTCTGGAAATGTAAAACAAAAATTGCATTCTAGGTTGTTTTTAGGCTAAAATTTACCATAACTTCATATACTGTATTTTCTGTTTCCTTTTCCTTTATACATATTCCCAACCATGAATAATATCCTTGCCCTCTAAGACCTGAGTTTAATTAACTGCATTGTTTTTCTGTTTTCTAATGTTTACTTTTATATCTTGAAATGTGGTTGTACATTTGTGACTTGAACTGTCAGCTTTAAAACCTGACTTTATAACCTCGGCTGCAATATAGAGAAAATCAAATCTTCCACACACCCTACTTTTTCACCCCTTTCTCCTCTCTTCTCTTATTTGTTACATTGTTTCCACATTGTCATGATCCATACACCTTATGTTCTAATCTGTAACCATAATTTTCATGGTTATTTTAATCTTAGTCTTAAATAGATTTAATGCTTACAAGCACTGTTGGAAATAATATTAGCTTCCAAGGGTTGTCAAGGGGATCAAATGAAAATACTGAGTCAACCTTCATGAAACTTAACTGAGCATTTAGTTTAATGCAGGCCCTGTGCCAGATATCTGAGAATACAGAGGCAACAACATTTCCTCTGCCTTAGGAAGCTCCCATGACTCATGGAAAGACAAACCATTTCACTGTGATAAGAGGTGTGCCACAGGGAAGTACGATGTGCTCCAGACCAGAGAGAAGGTGTTCCTAACCCAGGCTTGGGGATGAGGCAAAGAATGAATTCCTGGAGGAGATGGAAACTGATGATGGGGTGAAAGGCATTCCTGGCCTACACATGAGCAAAGACAGAGGCACGAGAGAGAATCCAAGTTTAGAGATTTGTAGTAGTACTGAATGTCTGTACTTGAACATAGGGTGTAGGTGGGGAAAAGAGAAGTGATGGGGCTAAGGAAACAACAAGAGGGGGGTCATGAAGGCCATGTGAAACTACTGGGGAAGTTTTTCTTTTTCTTTTTCTTTTTTTAAGTTTATTTACTTTGAGAGAAAGAGCAAGAGCAGGAAAGGGGCAGAGAGAGAATTCTAAGACACTCTGTGCCAAGAGATTGTGACCTGAGCCAAAATCAGGTCTGATACTTAACCAACTGAACCACCTAGGGGCCCTGAACCACGGTGGAGTCTTACATAAAGAAAAGACTAGTTGAGAACACAGTATGAAGTTCCCACTTAACTGAAATTTAAAAATCCAACAAGTCAATCCAAGAAGGTGGTAAGAGCAGCTCCAGAAACAGCAGGGCACAGGAGAGGGCAGGCAGAGGCAGGCAGGGGAGGAGGGTGTCCTCGGCCTGGCCCAGGTGGCTTAGGGACAGACATCTGATGAGCCCTGCCTGAAGTTCTCCGGGCCTGATGTGACTGAGCAGCCAGCTGGAGGTGGGCTCAGAAGCTGAATGAATGACTGCTAGCACATGTCAGGTCTTGACAATGCAGTCAGCAACTATGTACTTAGGGCTGCAATAGCAACACCAGGGGCCTGTCTACACGCACCCCGTGGGTGAGCTTGTTGAATCCCTCCCCTTCTGGAGGAGGAGGAGGGACATACGGAGGGACTTCTTTCTCCACACCATTCCTATCAACTCTCTACTCCTGGCACACATTCCCATCCATTAAACCACTTGGAGTCAACTACCAGGTCTGCAAAGCCCTGGAAATAAATAGTCACGGGGCTGGGTCAGGGTTATACAACTTTTGCCTAGGTTCCTATTTTTTAAACTCCTGAACTGCATTCAGATTAACACAGTTTTAATAGAATTAGAAAGAAAGCAGCAGCAGCAGCAATAGCAGCAGCAACTGATCAGATTTGCATTCCTTTTTTTTTTTAATTTTTTAGTTCTTTATTTGCTGTTTAGTTGATTTCTTTTTTACTATTTATTTATTTATTTATTTTTTAATATGAAATTTATTGTCAAATTGGTTTCTTTTTTTTTTTCTTTATATATGAAATTTATTGTCAAATTGGTTTCCATACAACACCCAGTGCTCATCCCAAAAGGTGCCCTCCTCAGTACCCATCACCCACCCTCTCCTCCCTCCCACCCCCCCATCAACCCTTAGTTTGTTCTCAGTTCTCAACAGTCTCTTATGCTTTGGCTCTCTCCCACTCTAACCTCTTTTTTTTTTTTTTTTCCTTCCCCTCCCCCATGGGTTCCTGTTAAGTTTCTCAGGATCCATATAAGAGTGAAACCATATGGTATCTGTCTTTCTCTGTATGGCTTATTTCACTTAGCATCACACTCTCCAGTTCCATCCACGTTGCTACAAAAGGCCATATTTCATTTTTTCTCATTGCCACGTAGTATTCCATAGTGTATATAAACCACAATTTCTTTATCCATTCATCAGTTGATGGACAGTTAGGCTCTTTCCATAATTTGGCTATTGTTGAGAGTGCTGCTATGAACATTGGGGTACAAGTGCCCCTATGCATCAGTACTCCTGTGTCCCTTGGATAAATTCCTAGCAGTGCTATTGCTGGGTCATAGGGTAGGACTATTTTTAATTTTCCGAGGAACCTCCACACTGCTTTCCAGAGCGGCTGCACCAATTTGCATTCCCACCAACAGTGCAAGAGGGTTCCCGTTTCTCCACATCCTCTCCAGCATCTGTAGTCTCCTGATTTGTTCATTTTGGCCACTCTGACTGGCGTGAGGTGATACCTGAGTGTGGTTTTGATTTGTATTTCCCTGATAAGGAGCGACACTGAACATCTTTTCATGTGCCTGTTGGCCATCCGGATGTCTTCTTTAGAGAAGTGTCTATTCATGTTTTCTGCCCATTTCTTCACTGGGTTATTTGCTTTTCGGGTGTGGAGTTTGGTGAGCTCTTTATAGATTTTGGATACTAGCCCTTTGTCCGATATGTCATTTGCAAATATCTTTTCCCATTGCGTTGGTTGCCTTTTAGTTTTGTTGGTTGTTTCCTTTGCTGTGCAGAAGCTTTTTATCTTCATAAGGTCCCAGTAATTCACTTTTGCTTTTACTTCCCTTGCCTTTGGGGATGTGTCGAGTAAGAGATTGCTACGGCTGAGGTCAGAGAGGTCTTTTCCTGCTTTCTCCTCTAAGGTTTTGATGCTTTCCTGTCTCACATTCAGGTCCTTTATCCATTTTGAGTTTATTTTTGTGAATGGTGTGAGAAAGTGGTCTAGTTTCAACCTTCTGCATGTTGCTGTCCAGTTCTCCCAGCACCATTTGTTAAAGAGACTGTCTTTTTTCCATTGGATGTTCTTTCCTGCTTTGTCAAAGATGAGTTGGCCATACGTTTGTGGGTCTAGTTCTGGGGTTTCTATTCTATTCCATTGGTCTATGTGTCTGTTTTTGTGCCAATAGCATGCTGTCTTGATGATGACAGCTTTGTAGTAGAGGCTAAAGTCTGGGATTGTGATGCCGCCTGCTTTGGTCTTCTTCTTCAAAATTACTTTGGCTATTTGGGGCCTTTTGTGGTTCCATATGAATTTTAGGATTGCTTTTTCTAGTTTCGAGAAGAATGCTGGTGCAATTTTGATTGGGATTGCATTGAATGTGTAGATAGCTTTGGGTAGTATTGACATTTTGATAATATTTATTCTTCCAATCCATGAGCAGGGAATGTCTTTCCATTTCTTTAAATCTTCTTCAATTACCTTCATAAGCTTTCTATAGTTTTCACCATACAGATCCTTTACATCTTTGGTTAGATTTATTCCTTGGTATTTTATGCTTCTTGGTGCAATTGTGAATGGGATCAGTTTCTTTATTTGTCTTTCTGTTGCTTCATTGTTAGTGTATAAGAATGCAACTGATTTCTGTACATTGATTTTGTATCCTGCAACTTTGCTGAATTCATGTATCACTTCTAGCAGACTTTTGGTGGAGTCTATCGGATTTTCCATGTATAATATCATGTCATCTGCAAAAAGCAAAAGCTTGACGTCATCTTTGCCAATTTTGATGCCTTTGATTTCCTTTTGTTGTCTGATTGCTGATGCTAGAACTTCCAGCACTATGTTAAACAACAGCGGTGAGAGTGGGCATCCCTTTCGTGTTCCTGATCTCAGGGAAAAAGCTCTCAGTTTTTCCCCCTTGAGGATGATGTTAGCTGTGGGCTTTTCATAAATGGCTTTTATGATCTTTAAGTATGTTCCTTCTATCCCGACTTTCTCAAGGGTTTTTATTAAGAAAGGGTGCTGGATTTTGTCAAAGGCCTTTTCTGCATCGATTGACAGGATTATATGGTTCTTCTCTTTTTTTTTGTTAATGTGATGTATCACGTTGATTGATTTGCGAATGTTGAACCAGCCCTGCATCCCAGGAATGAATCCCACTTGATCATGGTGAATAATTCTTTTTATATGCCGTTGAATTCGATTTGCTAGTATCTTATTGAGAATTTTTGCATCCATATTCATCAGGGATATTGGCCTGTAGTTCTCTTTTTTTACTGAGTCTCTGTCTGGTTTAGGAATCAAAGTTAATACTGGCTTCATAGAATGAGTCTGGAAGTTTTCCTTCCCTTTCTATTTCTTGGAATAGCTTGAGAAGGATAGGTATTATCTCTGCTTTAAACGTCTGGTAGAACTCCCCTGGGAAGCCATCTGGTCCTGGACTCTTATTTGTTGGGAGATTTTTGATAACCAATTCAATTTCTTCGCTGGTTATGGGTCTCTTCAAGCTTTCTATTTCCTCCTGATTGAGTTTTGGAAGAGTGTGGGTGTTCAGGAATTTGTCCATTTCTTCCAGGTTGTCCAATTTGTTGGCATATAATTTTTCATAGTATTTCCTGATAATTGTTTGTGTCTCTGAGGGATTGGTTGTAATAATTCCATTTTCATTCATGATTTTATCTATTTGGGTTATCTCCCTTTTCTTTTTGAGAAGCCTGGCTAGAGGTTTGTCAATTTTGTTTATTTTTTCAAAAAACCAACTCTTGGTTTCGTTGATCTGCTCTACAGTTTTTTTAGATTCTATATTGTTTATTTCTGCTCTGATCTTTATTATTTCTCTTCTTCTGCTGGGTTTAGGCTGCCTTTGCTGTTCTGCTTCTATTTCCTTTAGGTGTGCTGTTAGATTTTGTATTTGGGATTTTTCTTGTTTCTTGAGATAGGCCTGGATTGCAATGTATTTTCCTCTCAGGACTGCCTTCGCTGCGTCCCAAAGCGTTTGGATTGTTGTAAATTCATTTTCGTTTGTTTCCATATATTTTTTAATTTCTTCTCTAATTGCCTGGTTGACCCACTCATTCGTTAGTAGGGTGTTCTTTAACCTCCATGCTTTTGGAGGTTTTCCAGACTTTTTTCTGTGGTTGATTTCAAGCTTCATAGCATTGTGGTCTGAAAGTATGCATGGTATGATTTCAATTGTTGTAAACTTATGAAGGGCTGTTTTGTGACCCAGTATATGATCTGTCTTGGAGAATGTTCCATGTGCACTCGAGAAGAAAGTATATTCTGTTGCTTTGGGATGCAGAGTTCTAAATATATCTGTCAAGTCCATCTGATCCAATGTCTCATTCAGGGCCCTTGTTTCTTTATTGACCGTGTGTCTAGATGATCTATCCATTTCTGTAAGTGGGGTGTTAAAGTCCCCTGCAATTACCACATTCTTATCAATAAGGTTGCTTATGTTTATGAGTAATTGTTTTATATATTTGGGCGCTCTGGTATTTGGCGCATAGACATTTATAATTGTTAGCTCTTCCTGATGGATAGACCCTGTCACTATTATATAATGCCCTTCTTCATCTCTTGTTACAGCCTTTAATTTAAAGTCTAGTTTGTCTGATATAAGTATGGCTACTCCAGCTTTCTTTTGGCTTCCAGTAGCATGATAAATAGATCTCCATCCCCTCACTCTCAATCTAAAGGTGTCCTCAGGTCTAAAATGAGTCTCTTGTAGACAGCAAATAGATGGGTCTTGTTTTTTTATCCATTCTGATACCCTATGTCTTTTGGTTGGCGCATTTAATCCATTTACATTCAGTGTTATTATAGAAAGATACGGGTTTAGAGTCATTGTGATGTCTGTATGTTTTATGCTTGGAGTGATGTCTCTGGTACTTTGTCTCACAGGGTCCCCCTTAGGATCTCTTGTAGGCTGGTTTAGTGGTGACAAATTCCTTCAGTTTTTGTTTGTTTGGGAAGACCTTTATCTCTCCTTCTATTCTAAATGACAGACTTGCTGGATAAAGGATTCTCGGCTGCATATTTTTTCTGTGTAGCACACTGAAAATCTCGTGCCAATTCTTTCTGGCCTGCCAAGTTTCAAAAGAGAGATCAGTCACGAGTCTTATAGGTCTCCCTTTATATGTGAGGGCACGTTTACCCCTTGCTGCTTTCAGAATTTTCTCTTTATCCTTGTATTTTGCCAGTTTCACTATGATATGTTGTGCAGAAGATCGATTCAAGTTACGTCTGAAGGGAGTTCTCTGTGCCTCTTGGATTTCAATGCCTTTTTCCTTCCCCAGTTCAGGGAAGTTCTCAGCTATTATTTCTTCAAGTACCCCTTCAGCACCTTTCCCTCTCTCTTCCGCCTCTGGGATACCAATTATGCGTATATTATTTCTTTTTAGTGTATCACTTAGTTCTCTAATTTTCCCCTCATACTCCTGGATTTTTTTATCTCTCTTTTTCTCAGCTTCCTCTTTTTCCATAACTTTATCTTCTAGTTCACCTATTCTCTCCTCTGCCTCTTCAATCCAAGCCGTGGTGGTTTCCATTTTGTTATGCATTTCGTTTAAAGCGTTTTTCAGCTCCTCGTGACTGTTCCTTAGTCCCTTGATCTCTGTAGCAAGAGATTCTCTGCTGTCAGCTATACTGTTTTCAAGCCCAGCGATTAATTTTATGACTATTATTCTAAATTCACTTTCTGTTATATTATTTAAATCCTTTTTGATCAGCTCATTAGCTGTTGTTATTTCCTGGAGATTCTTCTGAGGGGAATTCTTCCGCTTGGTCATTTTGGATAGTCCCTGGCGTGGTGAGGACCTGCAGGGCACTTCCCCTGTGCTGTGGTGTATAACTGGAGTTGGTGGGCGGAGCCGCAGTCAGACCTGATGTCTGCCCCCAGCCCACCGCTGGGGCCACAGTCAGACTGGTGCGTGCCTTCTCTTCCCCTCTCCTAGGGGCGGGATTCACTGTGGGGTGGGGTGGCCCGTCTGGGCTACTTGCACACTGCCAGGCTTGTGATGCTGGGGATCTGGCATCTTAGCTGGGGTGGGTAGGCAAGGTGCACAGGGGCAGGAGGGGCAGGCTTAGCTTGCTTCTCCTTAGGTGATCCACTTCAGGAGGGGCCCTGTGGCAGCGGGAGGGAGTCAGATCCACTGCCGGAGGTTTGGCTCCGCAGAAG